>NW_028262290.1:167365820-167974882 GCF_047370975.1 Nipponia nippon
CGGCTCTCGGGCGGGGGACGACGAAGCCCCCCACAACCCGGGGACGCAAACAGTGCCGGCGCGATGCCAGAGCACCGGTCTGCTCGCTCCAGGTCCCAGCCCGACCGCATGTCGTGGCCACTGGCCCCAGCCGGAGCGGGGCAGCTCCTCCAGCGCCGCCGAAAGCCGGCGGCATCCCCAGCCGGGACCTCCACCACGGCGCCCAACAGCCGGGGAAACCACCGGCCCCGATCCGCCGCCGCAGGTCTAAGTCTCCAGCGCTGGCATCGCTCCTCCTGTCGCCGCTCCCGCCACGGGGACGTGCCACGGGCAGGGCACTGGGCTCTCCCCGCCGCTGCCAGCCCTCTACTTGTACTTGGACAAGGCTTCCAGCGGCACCGGGAGCTGGGCGCAGGAGAGGAGAAGCGGGTGCACGGGGAGGAAGGGGTTGAAGGACTCTCCCTCCCGGTAGCAGGAGAGGATCCTCTCCTCCGTGTGCACACCCTGGTGCACCGTCAGCTCCTTCTTGTGGCTGAAGATCTTGCCGCACTCGGTGCAGGGGTAGACCCGCTCCACCGTGTGGGTGAGGTGGTGGGTCCGGAGGTTGCCCTTGTACTTGAAGCTCTTCCCGCACTCCAGGCAGGTGAAGGGCCGCTCGCCCGTGTGGATGCGCTTGTGCTTCATCAGCGTGGTCTTCAGGTTGAAGGTCTTGCCGCACTCGGGGCAGACGAAGGGGCGCTCGCCGGTGTGGATGCGCTGGTGGGTGATGAGGGTGCCCTTGCGGTTGAAGCTCTTGCCGCACTCGGTGCAGGCGAAGGGCTTCTCGCCGGTGTGGATGCGCTGGTGCTTGATCAGCTCGCCGTTGTGGCTGAAGCACTTGCCGCAGTCGGCGCAGGCGAAGGGGCGCTCGCCGGTGTGGATGCGCTGGTGCCGCGTCAGGTCGCCGTTGCGGCTGAAGCTCTTGCCGCACTCGGAGCAGCCGAAGGGCCGGTCGCCGATGTGGATCTTTTGATGGAGGATGAAGGTCTTCTTGGCGCAGAAGCCCTTGCCGCACTCGGCGCAGATGAAGGGGCGCTCGCCGCGGTGGATCTTCTGGTGGGTGATGAAGTTGGCCTTGCGGTTGAAGCTCTTGCCGCACTCAGTGCAGGTGAAGGGCTTCTCGCCGGTGTGGATGCGCTGGTGCAGGACGAAGGTCTGCTTGGAGCAGAAGCTCTTGCCGCAGACGGTGCACTCAAACGGCTTCTCGCCGGTGTGGATGCGCTGGTGCCGCATCAGGTCGCCCTTCTGGCTGAAGCTCTTGCCGCAGACGGTGCAGGCGAAGGGCTTCTCCCCCGTGTGCACCCGCAGGTGGGTGATGAGGTTCCCCCGGTGCTGGAAGCTCTTCCCACACTCGCTGCAGGCGAAGGGACGCTCGGCTGCGTGGCTGCGGGGACGCCGCGCCGGCTCAGCGCCGGGAGCCGTGGCGCTGCCCACCCTGCAGGCAGAGGGGGGTTTCTGCCCAGCATCGCTCGCCGGCGCCAGCGGAGCTGTGCCCTTCTCCAGGCCGAGCCCCTGCAGCTCGGGGGTGGCCCGCAGCCCCTCGGGCGCCGCCGGGCTGCACCGGAGCTCGGCCACGGCGCCCTGCGCCTGCCGCACCGTCCACTGGCTGACGCGGGGCCGGGGCCCGAGGGAGCCCCTCGAGGCAGCCCCCAGACTCTTTTCCAGCTCGGCCGCCTCCGGTTTCACCTCCTCGGGCTCCTCCTTGGGACGCCGCTCACCGTCGCCATCTGCCAAGAGAAGGGGAGCCCCGCTGTTACCTCGCCACACCGAGGCTGCCGCAGAGCTCCCCCCCCCGCTCCCTGGCACTGCGGCGAGGCTGGCTGGGAGCCGCAGGGTCCCGGCTCCGGGGCTGGGTTAAGGCGTCCGAGCGCGTCTGGGTGATGGAGGAGCTGGACGAAGCCGCCCCGTCCTCGGCACCCAGCCGGGTCCCACACCTCCCTCCAACCCACCGCCGGGTGCCAGAGCACCCAAAGGTGCCATGTGCCATCGCTCCTCCAAAGCCAAAACTGCCGAGACCCCCCCACAGCGTCAGCCCGCGTCCCTTTTCTGTGGCGGGAGGCACCTCCGGAGCCCCGGGAGGAGGAGAGCCCCCGCGCCGTGGCACCAGCACACGGTGAGCGGCAGCAGCGAGGACGGCGAGGCCAGCACAGGGCCGGGGCCGCGGCGCTGGGATTTCCTGACGGAGGAGGCTGGGGACCGATGCAAAGCCCTGGGGGATTCGCAGCCGCGGGTGCGTTTCGGGAGCTCGGGGCAGGGGATGGCAGGCTGCCGCCCCCAGCGCCGCCGGCAGCAGGGACGGCGTCGCTCCCAGGGACCCCGGGGAGGTGCTCGGACCCCTCGTGCAACACGTGCAAATCGTGCACTGATTTCTGGCTGCCGAGGCGGCCTGGACAGGCAGAAGAGCAGTGCAAAGCTCTGCTGGTGCCCGCACGACAAGCAGCTCACCCGGACAGCTGGCAGCGGCACCGGGGGACCCTCCCTGCGGCTTTCTGCCGCGTTTGGGACGCGGCTGGGAGAGGGACGGGGTCTGCAGGGGCCGTGGGAGCGCTATCGGGTACAGCCCCAGCCCCGGGGACTCCCCCAACTGCTGAAAGCCAGCGGCGAGGCTGCCCCAAGCTTGCCGGCAGCCCAGGCCTTGCTCCCGCGGCTGGGCGGCTGCGGTGGGACCCGCGGGGCACCGGTGGGACCCGCACAGCCGCCTCTGCCTGCCCATTGCCTCCCCGCACCCGCAGCCGGTTCACGGCCGAGTTCCAGCTGGGACTGGCAGGGAGAGCCCCCAGGCCTCCCCCCGCCCCGCCGGACCCCCCGGAGCAGCCCCGGTGCTCACCTGCACCGCCGTGGTGGCCGGGAGCTCCCGGGTCACCCAGACCTGGGGGGCAGCCGATGAACGACGCCTCCTCCGGCTCCACCTTCACGATGATCTCGGGCTTGGCGTCGCCTGCAGGCAGAGCGCGCAGTGCTGCGGCAGGCGCGGGCAGGGCCAGGGGAGCTGCGGCCGGGCTTCAGAGCCCAGCTGGCAGCACCAGCGGCAGGGAGGGCAGCGCTGGGCTCTCCTGGGGCTCCCGCGGAGCCTCGCCATCCCCTGGGCGGCACGGGACAGTGTCACCGTGCCCCCGGTGCCACGGGACGGCCGCCTCCGACGGCCCCGACAGGCAGCATTTACAGGCAGGCAGAGCAGGCAGCAGCACCCCCAGGGCGGAGCGGGCACCAAGGGATGAAGTGACCGTGCGGGCGGGTGGGAGCTGGGGATCGGGGGGGGCGGCTCTTCCACACCCCCGTGCCCGGCCGGTGCCCGCACCGCCAGCAGCCTGCAAAGCGCCCAGCCCCCCCAGCCGCGGCCCCCCGCTGCCCCGCGGCCCCCCCAGCCCCCAGCCCCACTCACAGGCAGCAGGGCGGTGGGGCACGTCCCCGTCCTGGGGGCCATGGCAGAACCCGCCGTACACCTCGTCCTCCGGCTCGCTTTTAACGACGACCTCCGCTTTGATGTCTGGGGAGGGAAGGCACCGAGCGCTCGGGGACGTCCCCGCGCTCTGCCCGCGCCGGCACCGGCTCCAGCTCTCTGCTTTTTAATCCCAGGTTCCCAGGAGCTGCCTGCAGCCACTGGGCATCTCCCCGTGCGGGGACGCCTAATCCCCAGGGAAACACGGGGCGCCCCAGCCACGGAACCGCGGGGATCCGAACACCCGGAGTTATTAAACATTGGTTACGCAAGACAAGGAACGGCTCCTTTTCCTCCAGAAGGGAATTCCCAGTTACCGAACGGCACTGGGCATGCACTGTCCCAGCAAAGCTCCCTGGTTCAATGGCCTTTCCCGCGCGGACGTCACCCGGAGCCGTCGGTACGGGACAGGGGACTCCAACCCCTGCGGGTCCCGCTGAGCTCCCAGCCCTCCCCCAGCCGCCCGCCGCACTCACCAGTGCTGGAGGCGCTGGGGACACTGGGGACGGTGGCATCCTGGGGACAGCCGACGTAGGACTCATCCTCCAGCTCTGTTTTCACCACGACCTCAGGCTTCGCGCCGGCCCAGCCCGTTCCTGAGGAAGACAAAGCTGCTCTCGGGTTCCTGGGCAGCGCAGGCAGCCTGGCATCGCACCGGTGGCTGCAAGCAGTGCCGCCACAGGCTCCACGCTCCCTCCGCAGCCGGGCACGGGGGCATGATCCCTCCCCTGTGGGCACTACGGGGGGAAAGCAGGGGATCGAGCCATGGACCCCCACCCAGCCGCGGGCAGCAACTGCCCCAGTCCCTCCCTGCTGCCCAGCGGGACCCTGGCCCTGCCGAAACCACGCCGGGGTCCGGCGCTGGGCACGATGTCCCCCACGCCAGCACCACGCTCGGCGCCACAGGACGCGGCAGCTCAGCCCCGGGGGTCCCAGGGCCTGGCGGGGGCTGCGAAGCCCCTGTGGTGCCAGGGCAGCCGGGTCCCCGCCGGAGCTTTTGGCAGCCTCACCTGTGCTGCAGGTGTCGGGCGTCCCCCGGAGCCTCGCGTGCTGCGGGTCCCCCCCAAACGGCTTCTCCTCTCGCTCCATCGTCAGGGCTCCCAGCGCTCCCTCCAGAAGAACCTGCCCGAGGGACGGGAAAGTCTCCTTCCAGCCCCCCCGCTCCCAGGGAGCGCCCGCAGACCCACGGGCGCTCCGGAGGACACTGACCTCCGGGCTCCCCGCTCCGGCATGGCCGTGCCGTGCCGATTCCCCCGCTCCATCGCTTCCCCAGACCCCCAGCACCTCACATCCACCCCGGGAAGCCGCTGCCAGCAGCGGGGCTGAGGAGGATGTCGCAGGGGCTCCACAGCACAGGGCGGCACGGGACGGTGCCAGCGCGCCCCACCATCACCCAAATTGCCGCCACAGCCGCTCCTTCCAGCCCGGCAGCGGCAGCAGCGGTACGGGGTACATGCTGCCTGCACGAACACGGCCCCTCGGCCTGGGACCGGCGCTGGTGCCCCGAGCCACTGGGACCAGCACTGGGACAAAGCTGGGCATTGACCCAGCCACGCTCTGGGGCAAGCGCTGGACCCAGCGCCGCTGCCGGGAGGGACAGGCGGCAGCCCCGGCACCGGCCGCTTGTTTCCAGCCCCCGGGACCCACAGCCGCCCGCGCAGCCCCCTCCGCCGCTGGCTGCCACGCCAGGCCAACGCAGGCGTCGTGCCAAAGGCACCGGCAGCACCGGGAGCAGCCCCAGACGAGTTTGGGAGAGGAGATGGAGGCTGGCTGCCCTCCGCCTCCTCCTCCTGCCCGCGCTGGCCTGCCCACTCCAAGGACACCCTGCTCGGCGGGACGGGGTCCCACCGAGGGGCCCCTGCGAGCGCCGGGGGACAGGAGGGTGCGGAGGGTGCCTGGGGCTGGATGGAGCAGGGTGCTCGGGGGTGCTCGGGGTTTGGTTGTTTCCGAACGGGAGAGGTTTACCCCCGGGGTTTGCCCCATCCCACTGTGCCCCCGGCCAGGGAATTTCGGGTGAGCTTCGGCAGGAGCCGGCTGAAGTCCACGCAGCTCCCTGAAACCGGCACCCTCGAAACCGCAAACCCGCAACTCCCCGTCCCATCCCGTCCCCCCTCCTGGGCCCCGGGGAAGGCGACCCACGCCCGTCCCGCACCCACGCCAGCCCCGTGCCCATGGCGGCCCCGTGCCCACGGCGCGGCCCCTGCGCCCACGGCACAGCCCCTGCGCCCACGCTGGCCCTGCGCCCATGGACCCTGCACCCATCGCGGGCGTCGCTGCGGTCCGGGGCTCGGCTGGAGAAGGAGCCGGCACCGCGAGGCTGCGGCTGAAAGCGTTGGCTCGCACCGGGCCCCGACCCAACCAAGCCGGGCCAGAAGCCATCCCTCGCCAAGAGCAGCCCGGCGCTGGCGAGGCGCGCGATGGCGAGCGTCGCGCTGGTCTCTTGGGGCTCCTTCTCCCGGTCTCATGGCGGACGCTTCAAGACGACGCCGGCCGTGCCCGGCACCCCGACGGCAGCCGGGCTCCGTCCCTCGGGGGGCTGCGGCGGGCGGCAGAGCGCGGGGGGCTCGGCGCTCCCCTCGCCGCCCCGGGCCCTGCCGGGGTGCTGGCGGCGATGCCCCCGGCCCCGACGCCCGCCCCGGGGCAGGGGACCCCCGGCACCCCCGCCCCCCCCGCCCGGGCTGAGCCCCCCCCCCCCAGCGCTGGGGCTCGGTTCTGGGGTCGCAGGGCCGGGGGCGCTCAGCCCCCGCCGCAGCCCCGGCCCCGGCCCCGGCCCCGGCCCCGCTCCCCCCCCCCCGCCCCGCCCTCACCGGCGGCGCTCGCGGGGGCCCGGCGCCGATGGCCGCGGCCGGAGCGGAGCGGGGGGGGCGGGGCCGGCAGACAAAGGGCTCCCGCCCCGCTGCCTGCCGGGAGGGGGAGGCCCCGCCCCGCCCGGGGCGGCCCCGGCACCGGGAGGCTCCGCTGCGCCGGTGTGTCCGGGCCGGCTGCTCCGGTGGCCCCGCCGGGGTGCTTCAGTGCCCCGCCCCCCCCCGCCCCGGGATGCTCCGGTGTCCCCAGGATGGGATGCTCTGATGTGCCCCCCCCCCCGGGATGCTCTGGTGTGTCCGGGTGCTCCGGTGTTTCCCCCCGGGCTGCTCCGGTGGCCCCTGGCCCCGCACTGCTCCGGGGTGTCCAGGGTGCTCCAGTGTGCCCTGCCCGGGATGCTCCAGTGCCCCCCCCCCAGTATGCTCCAGTGCCCCCCGGGATGCTTCAGTGTCCCCAGGACAGGATGCTCTGGTGCCCCCCAGCATGCTCCAGTGCCCCCCGGGATGCTCCGGTGTCCCTGGGCCGGGATGCTCCAGTGCCCCCTGGAATGCTCCAGCATCCCATGGGATGCTCCAGTGCCCTCTGGGATGCTCTGGTGTCCCCGGGCCAGGATGCTCCAGTGCCCTCTGGGATGCTCTGGTGCCCACTAGGATGCTCCAGTATCCCCAGTCCGGGATGCTCCAGTGCCCTGGGATGCTCTGGTCCCCCCAGGCCGGGATGCTCTGGTGAACCCCGGTCCAGAGCGGGTGCAGGCGGGCTGCTGAGCCCAGCCCAGGGTGCCCCCCCGTCCCCCCGTGGCAGGGGCCACGCAGCCCAGTGCAGCCCGGAGCAGCCAGCGCCACCGGGAGCAGGGTGCGTTACGGGGACCGCGGTACACTTGTGTGCGATAAGCAGTCGTAACGGTAACGCACGTCAGCTCGCAGAGGATCCAGCGGGTGATGAACTGCAGTGGGATGAGGGGACACGGGGACACGGGGACATGGGTGTGATGGAGCGGCTGGGGGAGGCCGGCAGGGAAGCCACGCCGCGCCGCGCCGGAGCTGGCGGGAAGGGGTGCAGGGTCCCGGGGTGCTGGGTCTGGGTGCCGGCAAGGGCAGAGGGAGAGATCCGCCATGTGAGGGGACGAGGGGAACGTGCCGCCGGCCTGCCACCCGCCCGGCAGCGGGGCTGGGGACAGCCCGGGCAGGGGTGCGGGGCAGGGGTGGGTGAGCCAGGGGGGAGGAGCGCAGGATGCGGCGCTCGGAGCAGCGGGGACCAGCCCGGAGCAGGGCCCCGTGTCCGACACCCCGAGCTCCCTAAACCCTGCCACTGCTCTGCCTCCCTCTGCACCCCTTGGCCTGGCGCTGGGGCCGGGGCGGCCTCCGGAGCAGCCGGGGGGTCTGGGAAGGGGCCGCAGAGGGGAAACGGCGGCCACTGCTGCGAAGGCAGGAGCAGGACCTGAGGCGGAGGGTGCCCGTCCCGTCGATGCTGCGATGCCGAACGTGGCGGAGCCTTCGCCTCCCACAAGCTCCTGGCATTTAAATCCCGGCACTGAGCGAGCCACCATGCCAGCGAGCCAGGTTTCGTGAGCTTCAGCTCTCACAAAAGCGGGGCCAGGGCCACGCGTGGCACGGCACGGGGTGTGCCAGCTCCCTGCCCACTCCAGTGCCGCTCCACGCCGCCATGCATCACCGCGCCGCCCTGGCACGCCATCCCTTCTGCTCCCACCCCTGCCATCCCCAGGACCCAGCTCTCCGCGTCGCAGCCCGGCCTCCTCCTCATCCCCTCTCCCTGCCTGCTCCGGGCAGCCCTGGCTTCCACTGCTCTTCTTGGCTTCTCCGGTCCGGGGACGGGCTGCAGGGACGGGGACACCCTCCCCAGCACGGGCAGCGCGCGGCCGAGGGGACGGCAAGGGGGACGCGGGAGCTGCGCTGCCCAGAGGTGTTGGCACCCGGCGCCGAGGGCGAGCGGCTTCGGGGCAGCAAAGGGGCTGCGTGAGGACAATTAACCGGCTTCTCCCCCAGCACCCCTAAACCAAGGGGGGCACCTGGGTGACCGGCCCGTGCTGGCAGCGGCTCCAGGCTCGTGCCCGTCCCCAGCCAGGGCCTTGCAGCCCCCGGCAGTGCCGGGGTGCAGGTCCAGCGCCCACCAGTTCACGGCTGGGGCCGGGCAGCGAACGTGGCCATGGGGAAGGGGGTTCACAGCCCCGGCGGAGTCCAGCGTCGGCTTCGCTGTTTCTGCCGTTGTCCGTTATTCCACCACCAGTAACCAAAGGAAATTCTGGTGTCGCCTGGTGCGGTGGGGCGTAAGGGGCCAGGCAGCGTGAGCAGAGCAGCGGCTGGCAGAGAGGCAGCGAGGGTCCCCCGCTGAGCTGGACGCCGCACATCGCGGTGAGCAGGCACCCGCCGGCCCGGTGTTGCCGGGAGCACCACCACTCCTGAGGCTCTGCCGCAGCCATTCAATTAACGCAGTGATTTATAAAGCCTTCGTCTAAGATTTCACGTGGCTCAAAACCTCTCAGCAGACGGTGAGAGCGGCCAAGCCCCACGCAGAGCAGCAGACGGCTTGGCCGCAGCCGGCTGCAGCCCCTCGATGCGCAGCTTTGGTGTCCCCCGAAGCCTCTTTGAGCGGAGACGGGGAGCAGCACCACGCTGGGTGGGAGCGCCACATCCCCAGGGACTCCATGTCGGGACGACACCCGCAGTCGGCACACGCAGCCACGCGAACCACGGGCGCCCCGGCACGGGCAACCCCTCCCGGGCCGCGTGTTCGTTGTGGTGTTTGCCTTCGAGTCCAGCACCAGGGCCGAGGAGAGACGTCCCTTCCCTGCCGGAGGCTGCCGCGGCTGGGACCGTGGGTGCCAGGACGGGACACGGCTCAGCCCCGGCGGCTCCGTGCCCAGGGCAGGGGGAACCCCCGGGGACCTGTGCCCACTCCTGGAGAGGCAGCTCGGGGGGGCAGCGGAGCGGGGTGTCCCACGGGCGGCTGCTCTCCCTCCCAGCTCCCACCAGGCACCAGCCCCTCGGATGTCTGTCTGTCTGTCTGTCTGTCCCCAGCCGCCCCCCGACTCTGCGAACTCAGGCGCGCCGTGGCCTGAGCGGGGCCCCCGCAGCGTTCGGGCTGGTGCGGGTGCCCCGTCCCTCCCGCGGCACCACGGGAAGTCCCCCAGCACCGGGAGCAGCCTCCAGCGAGGCCCGGGCGCGGGTGCCGCGGGGCGGCAGGGACGCAGCCGGCTCAAGACCTCGGCCCTGACAGCGTCCCTGGGAACAGTGCCGGGGCTGTGCCGGGACAGGGCGGCCCCGTGCACCGCAGCCACGGTCAGCCTCGCCGCAGGGCAGGAGCCACGGGACCCGGCGTGCCTCTGACGCCACGCACGCCGCCTCCTCCTCCTCACAGGCAGCAGACGCCCGCGGGCCCCGGCTCGGGCTGCGAGGCGCTGGAGCCCTGCTGCCGCTCCCGCCCGCCGCCCTCTCCTCCGCTGAGCGTTTCTGAGATATTTACCTTTTCGAAGCATTGTCCAGCTGGCGGGGGGTCGAGCGTCCGTGCTGGCACCGGCGGCCGTGGCAGGTCGGCCCCCCAGGCTGATTTTGATTCCTGGCAAGGCTTCGATAACCCCCCGTCCCGCTGGCCTCGGCCGTTCCCAGCTCTCCGCACCAGCAGCTCCCAGAGGCCGCTTCGCAGGGGCGGAAAAGCTGGTGCCAACGGCGGCGGGCGGGTGCCAACTGCAGCGCGGACCCGTTTATTCCCACCCCCGGCCTCTGCCATCGGCCCTGGGGGGAGAGGGGAGGAGGACGGGAGCGGGGCCGACGTGACCCCGAGCGGCAGCGCAGGAGCCCGGGGCACAGACGGCCACCGCAGGGCTCCCAGGGTGGGAGCGAGCGAGCGCAGGGGCTCGCGGGGCCAGCACTTGCCCCACCTGGGCAGGGGGTCACCCCAGTGTGAGCGCTGGTTGCTGCAGCTTCTCTCCGATGCACCTCGCCTCCGAGGCCGTAATTAATAGGGAACGGAACGGAACATTTCAGCTGGAAGGGACCTACAACGACCGTCCAGTCCAACTGCAGCGAGTCCCCCGGGAACAGGCACATTTGGGGGTCCCTGGGCAATGCCAGGGCAAGGAGCGGGTAAGGCTGGGCTGAGCGGTCCTGCACCGGAGGAGGAGGAGGAGGAGAGCAATCCCCCTCCCCTGCACCCCCAGCCAGGAGCCGCTCCTT
This sequence comes from Nipponia nippon, assembly GCF_047370975.1. Taxonomy (NCBI): domain Eukaryota; kingdom Metazoa; phylum Chordata; class Aves; order Pelecaniformes; family Threskiornithidae; genus Nipponia; species Nipponia nippon. Next base: position 167,376,270 of record NW_028262290.1, read on the forward strand.
CCCCACCTGCAGCCGCCCCCCCCCCCCGGCTCCTCTCGCTCCTGGGCCGCGCCACTCGCAGGGCGCTGCCGTGGCACCGGCGGCCGCTCGCCCAAACCCACAGCCACATTTCTGCAAAAGGGATTTATTAAACCATGAGAAAACACTGACAACGTGGTGCTCCGTGACTCAAAACGCACCGACGGAGCCCTACGCGGGGACAGGGGAACCGGTGCAGCGTAGCGCTCGAGGGAAAAGCCACCGGCCACGAGGCCAACTGGGTGGCCGCGCTCCCTAGAACTGGGAGGAGCGGTCCCTGCTCCCCGGCACTGCCCCCCATTTCAAACCAAGGTCCAGAGCGGTTCAGAAGGCGGCGGCGGGTCCCGGCGGGGCAGCGGGGTGCCCTGGTCCCACCGGGAGCCCGGCGCGTCGGCAGGTGGGGGGGATCGCGGTGCCCGAGGAACAGGGCGACGCTCACGACACCCTACGCTGGGCGCTTCTCCTGCGCCCATCGCCCTGCCAGACCCCCACCTCCCCCCTGCCTGGCCGGGGGACCCCCAGCGCTCCGGCCGCGCACAGCCGCCTTCCCAACACGCAGACGTCCTCGCCCTCGAGAGCCGCCTGGCGCGGTGACCGCCGCAGGACACTGCACCCCCGGCAGCCCCCCGGCCCGCTGGGTCCTGCAGTGCTGCGGAGGGCGGGAAGCCCCTCACCCAGCGAGGCCACTGGCTCCTTGGGGCCCGACACAGCTCCTTGGGGCCCGACACAGCCCCTCCTGCCACCCCGCCAGCTCTGCCCACTTCACCGCCTCGACCGCGGCCCCGCTCCGCTCCCCGGCAGGAGACCGGACAGGGGAGCGGAGCCCGGGGGTCCCGCTCGTAGCCCCACGGCCCCCTCCCCACTCCACCCCAGCTGCCCACCGTCCGTCCCCCGCTTCGGCAGGGCTATGGGGCAGAAACAGCTCCCACGGGGACACCTGCACGGGGACAGCCGTGTCCCCACAGGGACCTCCCAGGAGCTGCCCCGTCCCTCCGAGCCCCGAGCCCGCGCGCAGCTGCGCCCGGGGGAGCGGGTCGGGGTGGGGGTCAGGGTGCTGTTCGTCCCCCAGCACCCCTCTGTGGGAAGACCGAGGCCCAAATGCTGGGCAGCGGGGAGAGGCTCTGAGCCCCGGGGCTGCCTCCCCCAGCACAGGATGAGGTCCCTCCGTTCCGCTGCACGAGGCCAGCGCCCACGCTCGCATCGCTCTCTCCTGGCTTTAAACACGGACGACGAGGACTCCCCCCCGCAGGGGGAAGGCACTGGGGGGACTGGGAGACCTGGGAAGTGCCCTGGAGGGTTTTTCTGAGGTCCGAAGGGGTGCGGAGCGCAGGGCTCACGGGTCCTGGAGGTGCACCGGGCCAAGCCCCGGGGAGGAGGCAACGGGCACAGGCCAAGTCACGTCCCGTGGGGGCAGGATGAGGCCCCCCCCGCCCCGCTGCAGCCCCCGGGCCCCTCCACGGGGGAATCAGCACCCTCCCACGCTCGAAAGCGGCCACAGCTACTGCTGGCAGCCCGTCGGGCCGTCCCCTGCCCCGAGGGCCCCCCGCTCCCCCTCTCCGTGCGCCCGCTGGTGCAGCAGCAGCTTGCTCTTGGAGCTGAAGCCCAGCCGGCACTGGGCGCAGGCGAAGGTCTTGTAGCGCCGGTGGAGCTTCTTGTGTGTGATGAGGTTGGCCTTGTTGCAGAAGGCCTTGTCGCACTGGGGGCAGGCGAAGGGCCGCTCGCCCGTGTGCACGCGCTGGTGCACCAGCAGGTTGCCGCTGCGGCTGAAGCCGCGGCCGCAGTCGGGGCACTTGTGGGAGCGCTCCTGCGCGTGGCTGCGCTGGTGGATGATCAGGCTCTCCTTCCAGCTGAAGCTGCGGTTGCAGCGCCCGCAGAGGAAGGGTCGCTCCCCGCAGTGGGTGGCCCGGTGCCGGCTCAGGCTGGCCTCGTCCTCGAAGCGTTTCTCGCACTCGGGGCACTTGCGGCGCGCGGCGCCGGCGTGCTCCTTGCGGTGCGCCTGCAGGTCACGCTTGTGGCGGAAGCCGTCCCCGCAGAGCGGGCAGGTGTAGCCGCCCTCGCCGCCGTGGCTCGCCCGGTGCCGCAGCAGGTCGCCTTTCAAGCAGAAGGTCCTGCTGCACTCCGTGCAGGCGTGCTGGCGCCGGCCCCGGTGCTTCTTGTGCGTCAGGAGGTTGCAGCGGTGGCGGAACGCCTTGCCGCAGGCGCCGCACTGGTAGGTGGGCGCCGGGTGCAGGTGCTCGCCCTGGTGCGCGCTCAGCCCGGCCCTGTCCTCAAAGCTCTGCCCGCAGGTGCCGCAGATGAGCAGCCCCTCGCCCCCCGCCCCGGGCACCTCCAGCGGCTGCTCCCCCCGCTCCCACCCCGGCAGCGCCGGGGGGGCGTCCCCGGCCCAGACCCCCGGCTCCGTGTCGCACCAGTCGGAGCAGAGCCTGGGGCACCCCAACTCCTCGGCCGCCCCGGCCGGCGACGCGCACGGGACCCAGCGTCCCCGGTTGTCGTCCTCAGACAGGTCCTCACCGGCCGTCGTGCCCCAGGCAGCTGTCGGGAACAGGAGCGCGGCCATGGTGGGGGGAGTCCTGGCGCGGAGGCACCGCCGGCACGGACCCACGACAGTCCCCGCGCCCGCGGCACCGGCCCCTCGCCTGCCGCAGCCTCCCCTCGCCCCTGCAACGCCCACGGGACGACCGGGCCCGGGGCGCGAGGTGGGACCCCCGCACCCAGCCAGCGAGGACGTCAGACTGGGCCCCGTATGGGGACCCCTAAGTTACTTAACCGGCACCAATTTCGCAGCCCGGTGTCCCCGCGGTCACTCACAGGTGCCAGAGGCGTCAGGAGCTCCGCCGTCCTCCCCGCCGTAGGGGATCCCCCCGCACCCCTCCTCCGCGGGCTCCATTTTGTAGATGAGCTTGAACTCGGGGCCTGTATGGGAGAGAAACCTCAGCATCCCCGGAGCCGCCCGAGGAGCGTCGCCGTCACCGGGGCCGCGGGGACATGCCTGGGGGACGCCAGCTGCGGGAGCGGCGGGGCCAAGGGGTTGCCGTGTCCAGGGCCCTCGGGAGCCACGGTCGTGGCAGTGAACCAGGGCGCACCGGGGTGGGGAGCAGCGGGGCTGGGGCACCCGGAGCCGTTATTTCTCACGCGCCGGGGACGGACTCGGCAAACCCAGGGAGGGCAGCGGGCGCGCTGCAGCCCCGCTCTGCGGGGAGAGACGGCAGGTCGGGCTCTGCCCACCTGCGGCCAGCTGGAGGGGCTCGGGCTGCAGACCCCCCGGCTGAGCTTCGGGACTCCCAGCCGAGCCTCCGGACCCCCCGGCTCCGCCTCCAGACCCCTGGCCGAGCCTCTGGACCCCCCGGCGGAGCTTCGGGACCCCTCGGCTGAGCCTCCAGACCCCCCCGGCAGAGCCTCCGGACCCCCCAGCTCAGCCTCGGGACCCCCCGGCTGAGCCTCCCGACCCCCCGGCTGAGCTTTGGGACCCCCCCAGCCGAGCCTCAGGACCCCTGGCCGAGCCTCCGGACCCCCAGCTGAGCCTCCGGACCCCCCGGCTCAGCCTCCGGACCCCCGGCGGAGCTTTGGGACCCCCCAGCTGAGCCTCGGGACCCCTGTCTGAGCCTCGGGACCCCCCGGCTCAGCCTCGGGACGTGCTCCCAGCCCGGCGGCGCTGCCGGCTGCCTGCCCGGGCTCCCCGGGGGCGCATCCTTACCCAGGCTGGCAACCAGGTCGTAGTTGGCCATCATCACCTCCTGGTAGAGCTCCCGCTGCCAGGCCGCCAGCTCTACCCACTCCTCGGGGGAGAAGTAGACGGCCACGTCCTCGAACGTCACCGCGCCCTGCGAAGCGGAGCGGGGGCTGAGGGGAGCCGGCATCGCCCGCCCCCGCCGTCGCCCCTGGCTCCCGAAACGCCCCGGTGCGGGGGCCCCCGGGCTGCGGTGACCCCGGCCGCGCCCGGCAGGCCCGGGCCCGAGGGGCCGGTTCCCCCCGCGGCGGGGCGAGGGGCGATGCCCGGGACCGGAGCGCTGGGGCCGCACGCAGCCCCCGCCGGGACACCGGGCTCCGGGGACGCCGGCGGCTGCGGGGTCTCGGTGCCCGCACGGCCGCTCCCTGCCGGCGCCGGGGGCTGCCCCGGACCCCGCACGCCGGGACCAAGAGCCGCGGGGCCGGCGGGCCTCAGGAGCAGCCCGGGGGCGCGGCACCGCGACCGGCACCGGCACCGCGACCGGCACCGCTCCGGGGGTCCCGGGGGTCCCGCTCGGCCTTACCGGCTGCATCGCTGCCCGGGCCGCGGCGGCTTCCCGGAACGGCCCCGCACGGAGCGCCCGGATGGCGCCGGCGGAGCCGCGGCCGGGGCGGGCCCGGAAGGGGACGGCGGGGGCGGGACCGCGGCGGGCGGCGGCGGGCACCGGCACCGGGTACCGGGGCATCGGCACCGGGGATGGCGGGGGGCACCGGCACCGGGTACCGGGGCATCGGCACCGGGCACCGGGGGTGGCGGGGGGCACCGGCACCGGGTACCGGGGCATCGGCACCGGGGGTGGCGGGGGGCACCGGCACCGGCACCGGGTACCGGGGCATCGGCACCGGGCACCGGGGGTGGCGGGGGGCACCGGCACCGGGTACCGGGGCATCGGCACCGGGGGTGGCGGGGGGCACCGGCACCGGGTACCGGGGCATCGGCACCGGGGATGGCGGGGGGCACCGGCACCGGGTACCGGGGCATCGGCACCGGGCACCGGGGGTGGCGGGGGGCACCGGCACCGGGTACCGGGGCATCGGCACCGGGGGTGGCGGGGGGCACCGGCACCGGGTACCGGGGCATCGGCACCGGGGGTGGCGGGGGGCACCGGCACCGGGTACCGGGGCATCGGCACCGGGGGTGGCGGGGGGCACCGGCACCGGGTACCGGGGCATCGGCACTGGGCACCGGGGGCATTGGCACTGGGAATGGTGGGGGGCATCAGCCCCGGGCACCAGGGATGGCAGGGAGCATCAGCCCCGGGTACCGGCAGCCCCGGGCACCGAGGATCGTGGGGAGCATCAGCTGATGCATTGGCCCCGGGCGCCGGGAATGGCGGGGAGCATCAGCCCTGGTTACTGGGAACTGCAGGGAGCATCAGCCCCGGGCACTGGGAGCCCCATACACCAGGAGCATAGGCACTGGTCATGGGGAGCACCGGGCACCGGGAGCATCAGTCCCGGCTGTGGGGAGCACCGGGCACCGGGGGCATCGGCCCTGGGCACCAGCAGCCCTGAGCACTGGGAATCATGGGGAGCACCAGCACCAGGCACCGGGAGCATCAGTCCCGGCTATGGGGAGCTCCAGGCACCGGGAGCATTGGCACCGGTCATGGGGAGCCTGAGGCACCAGGAGCATCGGCACCAGTCATGGGGAGCACCGGGCACCGGGAGCATTAGCCCCGGGTACCGGGAGTATCAGCCCCGGCTATGGGGAGCACTGGGTATGGGGAGCATCTGCACCGGTCAGGGGGAGCCTTGGGCACGGGAAGCATCAGTCCCGGGCACCGGCAGCCCCAGGCCCCGGGAATCACCGGGAGCATCAGCCCCGGCTGTGGGGAGCACCGGGCGTGGGGACCATCAGCCCCATTTCAGGGAGCATCGGCGCTGGGCACCAGCAGGAGTGAGCAGCCGGCCCCGGGTGCGTGCGGTGAGCCCCGGGCTGGCCGGCAGCTCCTGCCCGCCTGGGGGGATGAAGGGGACTGGCCAGGGCCCAGGGGCTCCAGCCGGACCCCCCATGCCGCAGCTCGGGGCAGGGGTCCGTGCGCCCACGCACCGCTCTGCCGTCGCTGGCCGTCCCCTCCTGCCCTCCGCCACGCTCCCACCCCCATCTTGTCAGGGCCTGCCCCGGGCTCGGCGCGTCCTGGCTGCGGATGGCGGCGGCTCCTCTGCCGTCCCCCACGAGAAGCGGGGAGCTGCGGGCAGACGCTGGGGTCGCAGCGGGTCGCCATGGCAGGGGAGGCTCTGCCATCGCGCCTGGCGTGCACTGGCCGCTGCGCCGGGGTGGCACGGCCCTCGAGGTCACTCTCCAGCCAAAGCCCGTGCCTCCGTGCCCCACGGGCTCCCCAGCTCCCTGGGCCCCGGGCCCCGAACCACGCTGGCTCCTGCGGGGTCTCGTGCTGCTGGTGCAGGACCGGGCTCCGGCCCAGGAATGCCCTGGGGAGAGGAGCCGGGGGGTGACTCCTGGAGCTCCCCTCGGAGCACGCCCCAGACCTGGGGGAAATGCGGGTGGGAACGTCTCTGGGCAGAGCGGGGTTTGGCCCTGCTCCTCTGCCCCCTCGTGGGTGCGACTGCCCCCAGGGAGGGACCCCCCTCCAGTGCTCGCGGGGGGAACCCTGCCCAGCCGCACCGCCGGCAGCCAGGGGCTGTGCCAGGCAGGTCGTGCTGGGAACGAGCATCCACCGGCACGTCCCGGGGGGGAATGGCATCCACCAGCGCATCCCGGGAGGGAATGGCATCCACCGGCGGCATCCTGGGTGAACCAGTGGCCTGTGCCACCCCGAGGCAAGGGACGGTGCTGCCCGCAGGGCCAACCACTGAGGGGTGGGAAAAGGAGGGTCCTCCAGTGGGGAAAGCCCTGCTAAGGAGCTGGGAGGTGCTGGGCAAGGACAGGGAAGCCCCGAATCCCTGACCTACCCTGTGCCGGGGTGCCACGGCCCGTTCCCCGCGGCGTGGGGCAGCCCTGGGGAGCCGGCACTGCTGGGTGAGGAGGGCTTCGCGTGCTGGGCACGGGAATTCCCCAGCCCACGACCAGGCAGCCCTGGCCTTCCCCACCCGGGCTGGAGGGACCTGGCAGAGCCTCCCCCTTGTCCCCGGGAATCCATGGCACACAGCTCTCCCTGTCCCCAGGGAATCCGTGGCACACAGCTCTCCCCGTCCCGGGATCCGTGGCACACAGCTCTCCCTGTCCCGGGATCCGTGGCACACAGCTCTCCCTGTCCCAGGATCCGTGGCACACAGCTCTCCCTGTCCCGGGATCCGTGGCACACAGCTCTCCCTGTCCCGGGATCCATGGCACACAGCTCTCCCTGTCCCGGGATCCATGGCACACAGCTCTCCCCGTCCCGGGATCCGTGGCACACAGCTCTCCCCGTCCCGGGATCCGTGGCACACAGCTCTCCCTGTCCCGGGATCCGTGGCACACAGCTCTCCCTGTCCCGGGATCCATGGCACACAGCTCTCCCCGTCCCTGGGGTCCGTGGTCCACGGTGGGGGATCCCCTCCGCCCCGCGGCCCCGGCGCAGCAGCCAGACCCCCTGCAGCCCCCACGGGCGGCCGCACCAACCCCTCCCCCGGCGCCGTCCCGCTCGCTCGGGCGCCTTGGGGAGACGCCGGGTGCCTCGTGCTCGGCACAGGGGGTGCCCAGGGCAGGGGAGAGCCGTGGGGCAGCCCCTGCCAGGCCCAGGCCCCCTCCGTGCCCCCCTGCCACCCCCCTCTGCCACGTCCCTGCCACACCTTGTCCCCCTGGCCACCGCCACCATCCCTGCTCCATCCCCGCCGGCCTCCGGCTCCTTCCCGCAGTCCCGGCTCCAGGAGGGGCCGTTCAACAGCAGCACCCCAGAATGGGTGAGGGGGTGGCTGGATGTGGGGCACACGGCATCCCCCTGCCCCCGGGATGGGGTGGGGTGGGGATGGGATGGGGTGGGGATGGGATGGGGTGGGGATGGGATGGGATGGGGATGGGATGGGATGGGATGGGGATGGGGATGGGGATGGGGATGGGATGGGATGGGGATGGGGTGGGGATGGGATGGGATGGGATGGGATGGGATGGGATGGGGATGGGGATGGGGATGGGGATGGGGATGGGGATGGGGATGGGATGGGATGGGATGGGGATGGGGTGGGGATGGGATGGGATGGGATGGGATGGGGATGGGGATGGGGATGGGGTGGGGATGGGGTGGGGATGGGGATGGGATGGGGATGGGGTGGGGATGGGGTGGGATGGGGATGGGATGGGATGGGATGGGATGGGATGGGATGGAGATGGGGATGGGATGGGGATGGGATGGAGATGGGGATGGGGATGGGATGGAGATGGGGATGGGATGGAGATGGGGGGGATGGGATGGGGGGGGCTGTGGCTGCCAGCGCAGGGGGGGTCCTGGGGTGTCGGGGGGCGTTATGGGGTGCCGGGGGGTGCTATGGGGTGCCCGGGCCGCAGGGCAGCCCTGGGGGTCTCGGTGATGTCCTGCAGAAAGAGGGATACTGCAGTTAGCAAAGCTCCGAACCACCTGTGCCTCGGGAAAGGCATTTGGGGGGGAGCGAAGAGATCTGGAAGTGTTCGTCTAAGTAACGAACCGTGGCAAACTAACGGCTCCAGCCTTGAGGGAGAGCTACCGGAGCGATAAAAGGGAACATCTCGGCGCCAGAGGCTGGACGGCGGCCAGAGAAGCCGCAGTCGGAGGGAATCGTGGGTCGGACTCCGGCCGGCACCGGAGGCCTTTCCTTGGGGACTCCCGTCTTGCGATCCCCCGGCGGGTGGTGAGTACCTAGCGGACATCCAAAACTAAGACGTTGCCAATTTATTTTGGGTTCACTCCCCGAGTAACTCGTATCCGCTCGCGGTACAGATCGGTGGAGGGTCTTGTGAAGCCGAATATCCCGGGTTATCCCCGTGCGATATTACGGTGACAACTGGAGCACGAGGATTGGGTTGCGGAGTACTCCTAGGTGTTTTTGTGATCGTAAAAGACATCTTGTTGTGTGGGTGTTACAAAAAGGGTAACTTGCCATCTACCCAAGGGGGAATCACCGCAAATTCACCGTTAGGATGTATTTTAAGTCATTGGAAGAGATTTGGTGGTGACCCCCTAACTAAAATAAAAGTAATTATGTATTGTAATCGGCGGTGGCCTTCCTATATTTTGGAAGATCGGGAGAAATGGCCTAAAAATGGAACTCTGAATTATAACACCATTTTGCAACTTATGCCGTTCTGTAGGCGGGAGGGTAAATGGGACGGTGTGCCCATGGGGACGTGTTTTTCGGGCTGAGGAACGATTACGACAGTAGAAGAGCCTGCGGTTGGATTGCTAAAGATGCTAATGCGTTGGCATCGGAGAAAGAAGGAGATGGAAAGGTACCAAAATGACGTTGTTCGGCTTGGAGTATCAGAAACAGATGTAAGAAGTTGCGAGAAGCTCCGGAGGAGGAGGAGGAAAGTGAAGATGGAGAGGAAGATTTGTCGGCCCGGTGGCTGACGGAGCAAGGCGGGGGGAGCGGCGTGGCAGGGAGCTTTGGGAGAAGCGGTAGGGTGGACGGCAATCCAGTACACGCGAGGGTCCCGTTATCCACGGCAGGTTGGGGAGCGTGGAAGGCAATGGCAGGGCCTCACAGGAGGACGCGGATAAAACGGTCAAGGTTTTGGAAACGATAACGGAGGCTCATGATCCGGACTGGTGAGATCTACAGGTAGTTTTGGGAAATTTGATGTCATGAAGAACGCAGGCTTGTGTTAGCGAAGGCGAAAGAAGAGGCAGAGAGGGTTCACGTTCAGGATGCCCCAGCTGGGAGGGTAGAGGATCATTTCCCTCCGACCAACCCGGAATGGAATCCGAATAACCCGATACAGAGGTTGTGAATTACTGAATATCAGAGGCTCGTGTTGTTTGGAGCTAAAAATGCTCTACCTAACGGGAGGAATCTCTCCAAACTATCGGATATTTCAGAGAAAAGGTGAAAATCCCTCATCGTTCTACAAACGACGGTGTGAGCCAGCCCAGAAAAAGGAAACGATAATTTGGGGTTTGTAAGCTTGTTCGTGGGGCGCCAGGAGACAGACAGCAGGGGCGGACGCGAGGTCGCTGGATAAGTTGTTGGGAGGTGTATAATAACCGAGAGGAGGTGGAAAAGAAAAGGCAGGGAAAAACGCAGGTGCAGAAGGAAGGTCGGAAGGGCCGGCTGCTGGCGGCGGCCCCAGCCGAGGGGAACGGGAGTAGGGGAAGAGGGGTTCAAGCCGCGGGAAGAAGCAGCGCGTTCAATCCAAATCGAGGGCTTGGGTCTCCCCTGGGGAAAGACCAGCGTGAGCAAAAGAGACGCTGGAAAAGGGAATGGCCGCACATCCCGAGCGGAGAATTGCCCCCCCCGAAGCAGGGAGGATCCACGGGTGGCAATTAACTGCATTAACTACAGCTCGAGGTGCGGACGGAGGGGGCCGGGGGGGTTCGGAAGATTCCCCAGCAGAACCCCCGTTACCCCGAAGCTGGGGAACGAAAAGGTGAAGGTTGTAATCGATACGGGAGCGACTTATTCCGTGTTAAATACTTGCAAAGGGCAATTAAGCGAACAGGTTACCCCTGTTGTCGGGGCCACAGGGAGACGGGAAGCGCGGCCTTTCTTTCAGCCTCTTAAACGTGGAATTGGTAAAAGGAGTTATAGTCACAAATTTTTATATCTTCCCAATGCCCTTGTTAGGAGAGATTTATTGAGTAAATTAAATGCACAGATAAGCTTTGAGCAAGGAACTATTAGTGTACAAATACCAGAAGAAAAACCCTTGGAGGCGCAAGTCTTTGCCTTACAGAAAATAGAAGAGAATGAAAAAGAGAATAAGGACGAAATTCCCGACGAAGCGCTGGATGCAGTAAACCCGCTGGTCTGGGCGGCTGAGACCCCAGGGAGGTCACGAAAAGCGTAAGCGGTATTCGCGTCGTTAAAACATGGAGCAAGACCGGTAAGACGGAAACAACACCCGATTAAATGAGAAGCCGGGAAAGGTTTGGAACCTTTAATTACAAAATTTTTCACTTATGGACTGTTAAGAGAACGTCAATCAGAATGCAATACCTCTGTCTTGCTGGTAAAAACACCACATTTGAATGCACATCGATTGGTGCAGGATTTAGGAATTATAAATCAGATTACACGGGACGTCCAGCCCGCGGTTGCTAACCCACATACCCTTTTGGCTACCACGAAGGACAGCGGCCGGTGGCTCACAGGATTGGGTCTAAAAGACGCCTCCTTTCGCATGCCGCTGGGCACTAAGAGTCAGGAACTGTTTGCCTTTGAGTGGGAAGAGCCACAGACCGGTTGAAGGGCACAGCGGTGTTGGACTGTTTTACCAGAAGGATTTAGAAATAGCCCGGCCGTCTTTGGAAATCAGCTTGCCGAAGAACTAGAAGGATGGCAACAGGAAAATCCAGAAGCCGCCTTGCTGCAATATGTGGATGATAGGCCCTGGCGCAGGCTGCCCGGGGAGGTGGTGGAGTCCCCATCCCTGGAGGGATTGAAAAGCCGGGGAGACGTGGTGCTTGGGGACATGGTTTAGTGGTGGCCTTGGCAGCGCTGGGTTAACGGTTGGACTCGGTGATCTTCAGGGTCTCTTCCAACCTTAACGATGCCATGATTCTACAATATCCTTCTGGGAGCAGAGACCCGAGAGAAATCCGTGTTATTGCCAATCAATCTCTGGAACTTTCTAGGTGCCGCCGGACAGCGGGCGTCTAAAAGGGAAGCTCAGGTGGCTCCACAGGCTGTAACCTCCCTGGGGTTCACCACCGCCGGGGCAGAGGGGCCTCGGGGAGGCCGCTGTTTGCCAAATTCCCGAACCGACGTCTGAACGGGAGCGTCCGCGCCTTCCTGGGAACGGCCGGGTGGTGTCGCCTGCGGATTGCAGATTTTGGACTTACGGCCAAAGCCTTACGTGAAGCCACCGAAGGCCCAGGAAAGCTCTGAGGATGGGCAGCAGAATGTCGGGGTGCTTTCGTCCGCCTGACACAGACCCTGACGGCTGCCCCCGCCTCGGCGTTGCCAAACTTAGAAAAACCTTTCGAGCTGAATGTTCGTGAAAGGCTTCGTGTGGCCTTAGGAGTTTTGAGCCAAAAGGCGGGGTCGTGGAAGCGGCCAGTAGGATATTTCTCCGAACAATTGGATGGTGTCAGCCAAGGTTGGACGTCGTGTTTAAGAGCAGTTGTGGCCACTGTTCTTCTTATTCAGGAGGCACAAAAACCGATTCTGGGTCAAAAGATGGCAGTGTTTGTGCCCCACGCAGGTACCGCAGCTTTGGAAGAAAAGGGGCTGTCTCCTACCCGTGTGATGAAATATCAAGCTGTGCTATTGGAGCAAGATGATGTGGAGCTTCAAGTAGCTACCCCAATCAATCCAGCGACCCCATTACCAGCCCCAGGAGACGAGGAGCTAGCCCACGATTGCCTCCAGACAACCAAAGAGGTGTGCTCCAGCCGAACAGGCCCGAGCGATACCCCTATTCCAAATCCAGATAGGAATATTTTTGTGGCTGGTAGCAGCTTCGTAGAAAATGGGACTCGAAAAGCCAGATACGCAGGGGTGACTCGGGACTTTGAGATAGAAGCTAGATCGCTCCCGTCAAGTTCTTCGGCACAAAAAGCCGAGTTGGTAGCTCTAATTGGGGCCTTGGAGCTATCAGAAGGAAAAAGAGTGACTATTTGGACAGATTCTAAAGTCGTGTTTGGGATAGTACATGCTCACGGTGCTATTTGGAAGAGCGAGGACTCTCAACATCACAGGGTTCTCCCGTTAAGCACGGGGAACTCATTCAGAAGCTCCTTAAGGTAATTTGGCTACCAAAACAAGTGTCCGTAATGCACTGTGAAGCGCGTCAACAAGGACATACCCCGGAGATTCTGGGGAATCGACGAGCCGACCGGGCCACGAGGCGGGCTGCAGAAGGACAGATTTTACTAATGCTACCCAACAAATATCGAGAATTAAAGGGAGCTCCTGAATATAACAAGGAAGAAAAGCACCCGCTGGAACCGTTAAAAGCTGCGCAGAGTGATTCAGGGTGGTGGAGCACAGAAGAGAAGGGGGAACAGCCCCAAACCCTGTGCTGCGGGAAACGATGGAAGGGGACACAGGAGTACCCACCGGGGAGCAGAAACTCCGTAGGTAACACGAGATTACAAATGCTGGGTGTTGGGATGAGAGGAGTGGCTGAAAGCATCGTGGAGAAATGTGAACCATGTCAGAAGAACCACCCACAAATCCAGCCACGACCATCCCCAGGACAAATTAAAAAAGGGAATGCTCCCGGAGATTATTGGCAAACAGATTTTTCAGAGCTCCCCCGACAAAATGGGTACTGGTGTTTACTGGTGTTAGTGGACACTTTTTCAGGATGGCCAGAAGCTTTTCCCTGCCGAACCGACAAGGCCAGGGAAGTTAGCAGAGTATTACTAAAGGCAGTCGTACCTAGATTCGGTGTTCCCACAGGCTCGTCGTCAGAGAGGGACCGCATGTTGTTGCTAAGGTGATTCAGGAATCAGCTAGAGTTTTAGCTGTTGGGTGGGATTCACGGACTCCCTGGAGACCTCCGTCGAGCGGACGGGTAGAAAGGATGAATCAATCCCTGAAGAGCCAGCTGGGCAAGACTTGTCAGGAGACTCAGCTGAAATGGGCGGAGGGGTTGCCGTTAGCTCTCCCGAGAATTAGAATAACTCCAAATCTAGGGCAAAGCTCAGGCCTTTTGACGTATGGTATGGTAGACTGTACCAAGCGACTAATCAAAAACCAGGATCTGTAACAATCTTAGGAGAAGGATACTTGAAAAAGTATATGATTTCTCTAGGGAAAATATTGTTTTCTGTCAACAGGTATTTGCAGCTAAGAGCTCCTCTTAGATCGGGCACGCGCATGCGCACCTTCAAGCCGGGGACCAGGTCTACCTTCGGGCCTGGAGCGACGAACCGTTGACAGAGGGGTGGGAGGGAGCACGCCAGGTACTGCCGCCGACACGCACTGCGGCGCAACCGCACGGGGCTGGACCTCGGCTTCGCTGTTCCAGGTTGAAGAAAGCAGAGGAACCAGCTCAACGGGCGGTTACCCCGATTATGGGCAAGCCATTAGGTCTTCAGATTAAAAAGATAAATTTATGGATTGCACTTGGAAACAAGGTTTAGCGTATACTGCATTAGAGCGGCCCCAAGGACGGACAGGTTTTGTAGTAACTATCACATTATTCTTTCTTTTGACTGTAATATGGAAACCAAAATTCCCTTAATTTGTGTGATCTTGCTTTATAATTTGGGAGGGAAACAAAGGGGTAGAGGATAATACAATTTTAAGACTGATGCGAGGGTTTGGTAGACTTCAGAATGTAACCAGTGTTACTGCCGAAACCAGAACAAGCTGAGGGGGGAGCGATGACCAACCCCAGCGCCACTCGCCTAGCCACGCTGGGCAACCGGACCAGTGAACACGCAATGAAAGGCCTTCCCCCTTCAGAGTGGAATAGAGCATTAGGAGAGAAATGGAAATATGTAAATGATAACACTTGGTGTTTTGAACAGAAAGGAGAAATAGGATCGCCAGAGGCAAGCAGCTAGCAAGGAGTCCTCACCCAGAGCCAGGACATTTTCCCTCTGAACGGGATTGCTCTCAGGTGTGTAACCGCACTAATTTGGGTGTGTAACCGCACTAATTTGGGTGTGTCACGGAATGCACCAGGAGGATATGACACAGTTGCTATGGGCCGCGCAGGTAGAAATTTAAGTTTTAATGTGGGATTCGCAGGAAACGTCCCGTGCCACGCCGCGGCTTTACCCGCACCAGGACACGCCGTATGGGTCTTGAGCGATGGAACGCGGACTGACCGATTACCAGGGAACATACCAGATCACCAGATCACTGGGGGGGCACCTACCTTATGTCCTTTACGGAGGAATAGTCCTTTAAGTGCCGGCTGGTGGGGAAAGACAAAGAGGGAGAGAGAGGAACCGTGGCAGCCGAGAACCGCGAGCAGAGTAGGATGGGGCTCCAGACGTTCTTCGCCGCGGGTGCAACGGCCTACGAGAGTCGGGTGACGTTAGCCAACCTAACGTGGCAAGGCGAAAGCTGAGCGAAGGCTACGGAGCGAGGGTTATTGGCAGTGAACAAGCAAGCACAAGCCAGCTCGGCAACGGCGATGCAAAATGGATTCGCTTTGGATTTACGGTTAGCTCGAGAAGACGGGCTGCGCGGCTGCCTCACACTGGGTTCGGAACATTGCTGTGCACGTATCCCTAACGTAACTCAAGATCTACGGCCTCAAACTGACAAAATGAGGAACGTGGCAAAGAGTAGCGGGGAATTACGGGAATCCGCGGAAACGAATTGGATAAATAAAATGTTACAACATCTGGGAGGATGGTCTGTAACGGGATGGCGGGCAAGTCTGGTACAAAGCTTTATAATTATAATCGTGATCATAGTTATAGTTTTGATGATAATTGGATGCTTAAAACAGGCAATAATACGAACTTTCTTTGTGAGAATAATAATGACAGTCCAGGAATATGGAAGTATCAAATAACGGTATTTGAAACTTCCAAAGGGGGGGAATGATGTCCTGCAGAAAGAGGGATTCTGCAGTTAGCAAAGCTCCGAACCACCTGTGCCTCGGGAAAGGCATTCGGGGGGGAGCGAGGAGATCTGGAAGTGTTCGTCTAAGTAACGAACCGTGGCAAACTAACGGCTCCAGCCTTGAGGGAGAGCTACCGGAGCGATAAAAGGGAACATCTCGGCGCCAGAGGCTGGACGGCGGCCAGCGAAGCCGCAGTCGGATAAAACTGCAGGAACTGGGGGAGAGGTAAATGCGGCGAGGGGCCATCGCGACCGCCGACTCGATTCTGGACCGAAAAGCCTTGCCCCCCGCCCTGCCGAGAGGAGCATGTGTGTTGATTTGCATAGCAAGCGAGACTCATTTAAATACAGTCAACCAGGAGGGTGTGAAATGCCAATCACCGACCAAGGCTTTGGGCGGGTTTATACTAATCGCGCACCCCGATGAACGTGCCGCGGGTTTGCATGAAGGTGGGCTTGATTTGTGGAACGTCCGCCGAGCGCCCTGCGCGGGGTAAAGCAGCGTCGGCTTGCTAAACCGGACTTTTCGTCTTCCCTCTGAACGGTTTTCTCGATTACGTGCAACGTCGGTGCTCGCACAGCCCAGAGCACTGGCTGCAGACCCCCCAGGGCTGGGCCCTGGCAGCGGCACAGGGACCCTCGCCAGCCCCCGCCGGGTCCGGCCACCCACCGGCCACCAGGGTGGCCAGGGCCCCCTCACCTGGCTCCTCCTGCCCCGACAAGTCCCGGGGGGCATGGGGGGTTTGGGTTCCCCCCGAGGGATGCGCCTCAGCACGCTGCTCCCCACGGGCGCCGTGCCGACGCTGCCGCAGAGCCCTGGCCCACGGTGCCCGGTGCCCGGCGCTGCCCACGCTTGGCACCGGCTGCCTCTGCCGCGGGGGTCCTGGGCACGGCCCCCTCCCCACGGTGCCCGGGACCCTCTGGATGCCCGGGTCGGCAGAGCAGCGTGGTGGGGCTGGACACACTGACCAGGGCAGGGACAGACAGACAGGCAGACGAGCCCCCGTTCGGTGCTGCTGGAGCAGAGGAGCATCTCCCGAGGCCAGAGGGCCGAGCCCACCGCAAACACAAGCCAGCGCTGGACGAAGGGACCTCCAGGACAGAGCACGGCATTCCCGAGGGAGCCGGGGGAGGACTGTGGGTGGGCAGCAGCGAGTGGAGCGGGGACAGGCACTGACCCCCAGCACACCTGAGACCTCCTCGCCCACAGACGGGTGCTCAGAGAGACCCGGACAGGCAGCCCCTTGCAGGGACACCCGGAGGAGACACTCAGTGACAACCGGCAGTACCCCCACCGTCATCCTGTAGCCATGCACAGCACACGGCCCTGTAGGGGTCCGGAGTCCCCATCGACCATTGAACAGCGGGGCGCCGGTTACAACAGCCGTGCTCGCCCGGGATGGCAGCACGCCGCACCACCACCGCGTAGGGAACCGCAGTGGCTCCCGGCGGGTCCGCGGTCCATATGCTGCCCTACTTCACACCAGCCACCCCGCGCTCCGCTCCCGGGGGAACGGGAGCTTCCTGGGGGCTGGCAGATGCGCTATGGCCTGGAAACCCTGGTCCTCCAGCCGTCACCCGCACCACCCCTGCCGACCTCCACGCGTCTCCACTCCGGCATCCCGAAGGCGTGAATTGGGGATTTTTATTTTTCTCAGTTTCTAGCCCTGCTTCAGTGCACTGGGGGTACGAGGAATTCAAGACCCAGCAGCCAGAAGGATTGCATCAAGCATAAAGAGACATATTGCAAGCATTCACACTTGTATGATGTCACCGAGAAGGAGCGACCCCCCCTCGGTTTCGCAGGCAGCCTCATGTCTCCCCATCTGCTTGTGACCCCCTGCTCTGGAGCTGTTAGGCAGGGCGAGAAAGCTTCGGGAGGAACTGGGGCAGCCGGACCAGGAGAAGCCGGTGCTCAGCACCGCAGCGGCACGGCAGGAGCGTTTCCAGGCCGGCGCTCGGGGGGGCCGCTGGTGATTTGTGCCGGTTATTACACAGACGCTTCCCCTCTCGCCGCTTTCTGTGCCACCTCCGAGCGCGACACGCGCCGTGGCCCCAGGTGGCTTTTTTTGGGATGCCCTAGTTGTGCCGCCGTCCCGCAACGTGCCGGGCATACACGTGGTTCAGCCGCCGGTAACCAGGCCGAGAGCCGGTCACGCGCGGAGGGGCCAGGGAGCGCGGGAGCGCGAAGGGGGGCTCGCTCGGACACGAACGCTCGCTTGTGCTTCATGACTCAAAAAATCATGAAAAGTCCAAAACTCGCTTTTTTCTTCCTTTGCCATTTGGAATGAATACATGAGGCCAGGAGACATTTTCCCAATTATATTTCTGGAATGAGACCAGAGCTGGAAGAGCTGGAGGAGTTTAAGATGCTGCAGAGTGTCCATCATCCTCTTCTTAATACCCTTAAGGACTCAGACTTCTGGGTCTACACTTTCTTAGTGCTAAGAATTACGGCAATTACTCCACTGTGAACCAAGCACTGAAGGAAAAGGAGAGGCTGGCGGTGGCCCGCCCAAAGGCATCACCTGGTGCGCGCGGAGCCAGGTCTCTGGGCAGCCATTTTGCAGAGCGTTTGTCACCCAGAGGACCCGCAGGCTGGAAATGTCTGGAAAGGATATTTCCTCCGATTTTACAATACGCTGAAAAACCAGACCGTCACCAGGCTGGTGCCTGCAGCGGCGGTGGGAGAAATCCATCCTGACCGGGGCAGGCCAGGCTGCCGAGCTCAGGGAGGAGCTGGAGCCACGCTGGTCTGTCAGATACCGAGGCAGGGTCGCATCCTGCGCAGGACGGAGCAGGGCGACGGCAGCAGCGGCCTGCTGAGGAGATGCTGAAAGGACGCTCGCATTTACTTTGAGACAGCAGGCGATGCACGGACCCTCTCCAGCGCACGACCCCGGTGTCCGCACGCCAGTTCGCGTCCTCAGGGCCCTCGCGGATCCCACACCTCCCCAGGCAGCCGCAACAGGCCGAGGCGTGCGCCTGCGTCCCTACGGCAGCTGCAGCACAAAGCAACCGCCGTCACACAAAAACTAGCAAGACCGGTCAAATATTCCCAGAGGGGATGGAAGATGGACGGTGACGTTGCCGTTGGTAAACGGTCCCTGCATTCCACCGTTAGCTTTCCCCAGCAGTACCCCTCCCGTTTACTGGGGACACTGCACAGCTCTCTGCTACCGGACCCAGCGGGGCGCGGGGAGGCCTTCCCACAGCGAGCTTCCAGCTTTCCCTAAGAAAACCCAGTTACCAAAGCTGCTGGTGCCCAGGGATGCTGGCAGCACCAACACTGTTTCTCCATCATCAACGTCGTCAATGTCAACATCAACATCAACGTCATCAACACCTCCTCCCAGGAACACCACCCACTAGGACTCCCCGGTACCGACGTCTCCTGATCTGTGGGGAAAAAAAACCCCAGGCAGCACCTCCATCACCGTGGCAGGGGACAACGCTCTGTGGGACCGGCCGCGGCAGCAAGGAAGACGTACGGGACGGCAACGCCTACGGTACCTCGTCCCTCTTCTCGGGACAGAGAAAACCACGCCTCACGCAGGGCTACGAGCCGTGTGCCCGCTTCACGTGGGGTGCCAGAGAAGAAGAAGAGGAGGACAGTGTCGCAACCAGCAACCAAAATAGATCAATTGAAAGAAAAATCGCTCAGTTGTTTCAAAACTCTTTGTCGGGTATTTTTGGCCAAAGATCACACCTCCCTGCCTCCCGCTCTGGCGAGATCTCAATTAACCTCTGTGTAATTAGCTTCCCCCAGAAGATGAGACTTCGTGACGTGAATGCCAATAAGGGAACGCAGGGCACATCTTGGAGGGAGGCCACAGAGCATCGCATCCACGCGCTCACACGGATGTGCCACCCCCTCCTGCCGGGAGCGCGCCGGAGATGTCACAGGCCACTGCGTCACCCGCTCGGCGCAGGTGCCCGCCGCGAGGCAGAGCCGGGGGCCCCGCGGCGCTGGACGCGTCGCGGGAGCGATCCTGACGCATCAGCCAGGCGCTGATGTCGCAAGGACACCTCGCCAGACGGAAGGGCCTGCGCAAAAGTAGAAGGGCTCGCTCTGGGGGCTGCAAAGCCCGGAGGAAGAAAGACCCCAGACTTGGACAGCGGGAAAGAAGCGGCTCTTGGCTATCCCGTCACACTCAGGGAAGACCCTGAAAAGACACAGGAGAAACGGTGACAAAAACCCTCGGTGACACGGATAAATGCGCAGGGGGCAGAGGGTGATTAAGGTTCCATCTCACGTGCCCGTGAAGAAACTGCCCTCCAAAATTCGTGACGGAGTTTCCCCAGCTGTAAGCGTTACTTCAGCGAAACAGCGTGGACAAAGCTACGGGAAGGCGCTGCCGAAGACAGTGTGTGGGCAGCCGCTGCGAGCAGCGGTGCCGGGCGGCATCCCCTGGGAACGGCAGAGCACCCTTGCGCTCCATCGGTCAAACAATCTGGTTATCACGGATGACACAAAGTCTCTGCTAGTGACAAATGCGTGGTGGCGCATCTTCCCGCTCGCTCCTGCACCGCTTTACAATCTCAGGAATTCCCGTCAAGACTTGGCCTTTGTGTAACGAGTTTGGCGGTTGAACGTCCCCTGACGTACCAGGAACTCTTGCGTGGCCAAGGTGGGAGCAGCGCCGACCGCACCAGGAACAACCAGTCGCCCCGTGAAAGCCTTGGAACGAATCCTGTCTGGGTGGCAACGGGCGGATCGGTATGGGTGGATCTGTACCAGCGTCGCTGGAATTTTTGAGACCTCCAGCAATTACCGACTCGATTGTGGCCAGGATGGAAATTTACTGATGCCCCAAGTTAGTCATCTCGCGACCCTATAAAGAGCGGTACCAGTTGCCTCCCTTGGAGCGGGACGCCTCACGGGGATGCCAGCTCTTCAGTTTGCGAAGCTCAGCGGCCTGGCGACAGGGCCGGGGCTGAACTCCGGGGCCCCTCGCTCCTTGAGGCCCGACCTTCACCCTTGAGACAATCATCTGAAGTGAGCGTTTCACTTGGCTCGAGGGGAATTTTTAACAGGTAACTTTGACTGGGTTCCATCCCACTTCTATAAATTTCCATTAAAATCACGTTTTGCAAATATCCTTGACGGTAATTCTTTGAGCGACCCAGCCGCTCATCCGTGACAAACGGGCGTAGCCGGCAGGATGGCAAGTAGCATCACTGATCACAAAAAAACGGAACAAGTTCACCTCCCACATTCTCAGATAAACAGGCTCGTGATAACTGGTGTGACTGGGAGGCTGTGGGAAAACAACTGCGGGTGGCCAGGGCTCATGTAAAAGAGGGTAAAGGAAAAGGAGTTCTTTGCAAAATGTTGGGTACCTGCCTCGAGGCTGCCTGTCAGGACAGGAAAAAATCTGATAAAGAGAAACCAGACCTGCGAGAAGAAATAGAAGGCAGAAAGAAAGCTGAGTTATTGTTCTCCCTGCGAACCGAACGGCTACAAAAAGGCACAGCAGGAGAGGGAAGAAAACCAAAGGACGGCAGAGAGGGCGGAAATGATGCTGACGCGGGCTCCCAATCCACCCCGGGCGCCTGAGGCAAAACTGAGCCAGCCTGGGGCACCAGGCTTCGCCAGTACGGCCGCGGGACGCCCCGTCAGCGGGCAGGAGCTGTGGCATGAACCCAGCGTGCGGGACCGAGGTGAAGACACCCCGGGGAAGCTGCGACGGGGGCTGCGGCAGGCCGCAGGCAGCCCGGGGCGCACAGGCACTCTCCCGAAGCTACCGAGATGCAACCGCGAGGCTCTGCAGGTCCTTTTCGTGTCCAAAGGAGAGAGAGAGAAGGGGCAGGTTTAGCAGCGCCCGCGCCCAGGGGTTATCCTGCAGCGGGGACAACGGTCTGTGCTGTAAAACGGAGGAGCTGCGGGTGCAAAGTGAGAGGCTACAGCCCGGGGCAGCCCAAGGGGAAAGCTGCTCTTGCGGGGCGAGGAAGGTCAGGCTTCTAAAAGCCCTTATCCCGTTTTCTCCAGCAGCACGGGCGCTGCTCAGCTCGGGTGATTTAGTGGCTGCCCTTCCCAAAGCAGCCCTCTATGCCTTAAAAGGAAACATCCCTTTGGTGAAACACTGAATCCGGGCCCCAAAAAGAAGCATAAACTCATAAAAGGCCTGAGTAATGGAAGATTTTCTCTTAAAAGAAAGAAACAGCTGGCGGATGAGGGAGTTTACGGGACCATTGTGTGTTTTGTTATTCTTTTGATTACCAGGGTTTTGACTGCAGTTATGGAACAGGCGGAAGAAAACTGCATCTGGTGTGAAGGCACCAGCTGGAGCGATTCAAACCCTCCTCCGAAGGGGGAGAGCTGACAACCGCAGCAACCGCGCCGCACCGCGAGAGGAGGGATCGGCTCCGAAGGACGGCGTTAAAGGAGACGGTAAAGCTCAGCTTCACGCCCCTGTGCTTTAAAAGCACCTGACGTACGCGGCAAGGTGATGAAGGCAAAGGAGAAGCAGCCCTGTTTCATGCCGAGCAGGAGCAAAGCGCAGGCACTCGGGTCTAAAGAGGCTCTGTATAAAGGGGTGGCTTAGGAAGATGAGATGTTCGGTAGGACAGGACAAATCACCCTGTTTCTGTTGCTTGGCGGGTACAAGGTTTCCAGGAGGCTGCTTTACTCTTGGAGGGGGATGACAGCAAACGATTTTTTCTCATAAACAAGAAACAGGTCTTTCGCTAAGAAATAGGACAGCAAAGGTCTCACCAGAAACACAGCAGAGTTGTGGAAACACGTTTGAAACTTTCCAGACGCGTCCAGGCCTTGTGTTTGCTTTTCACAAGTTGCACCACAATCCAGCCCCTTCGTAACTAAAATCTTCAAAACGCGTTTTTCCCCTCCAGCCTGCTCCGACGGCAGCCCTCGCTGCGACAGCGAAGGGAACGCGGGACGACGGCTCCAGGCCACGGCAGGCTCGCAGGGGGTTATTGTGAAATGCCACATCCGATAAACCCCTCTGCTCCGGGAGGTGGCCGCTGGGACAGGACCTGCCCGCTGCCGGGCACAGGCAGGCACGCTGCCAGCCGATGGCACCGGCCTCTGACTCACCGGTGAGAGGCCCCGGGGCAGCTGGCGGACGTGAAGCTGGTCTCCCGAGACATCCACGAGCGCTTTCTCTGCAGGGAGACCTCCTGCGAGGGCAGAGGGTGGCACGCGTATTCGCGCGAGGCCACGCAGCGTGTTCGTTCTCTGGTTGATCATGCTGTCAGAGCCCCCGTGTACATCCACGCCTAGGTCAGCCGGCAAAATCCTGAGGAAACGTCCGGCTGCTGCCTGCCCCTTCTTAATCGGCGAGCAGCAGTCAGGGCATGCCTCGGAGACAGCCCAAAGGCAGAAAAGATGAGAGGAGGTCAGAAACCAACGCAGATGCCAGGGGTCACCCGCGGCAGAGGAGAACAAGAATGTCCCTGCACCACCGTTTCGCTCTGTGCTCACCCAATCCTTCAGCAGGGCAAGCGCTTCGGGGCCCCTTCTCCCAAAAGGGATCGGCCGGAGCAGCTTCCACGCGAGGAACAGCAGGCTGGGAGGCTTCAGCTTCGGGGGAGAAGTCGTCGGGAAGGTGAAGGAGCTCTGCTAAGTCCCAAGCGGGGTCAAGAGGAGAGCGATGTGTTCAGAGGCAAAACCTCACTGCGGGCCAACGACGCAGAAGCGAGTCTCTGTGAGTAAGCCTCACTGTATGGAAAACCGGAGATGTGCCCAAAGCACCTTCGGGAATATTGTGAGCAGCTGCTTTTGCAGAGCATTTCGGTATCTCCAGCCTCCTCCGTTAAAAGTGCTGGCCCTTCAGAGGCTGCGGAGCTGCTGCCACCTCCTGCAGAGAACCGGGTTATCCCGACGGCCAGGTCTGTCTCAGGCTCCGGCATGGGGAGGATCGCTCCAATTCTTGCCACCACCAGACCACATATCCCCTGGGAACACGAAGATTGGCACCTTGAAAAACAGACTGAGAGAGGTTTGTCTGGTTCACCCTCGCTGTCATGATAACGGCATCGCCGCGCTCTTCCCCAACAGAAATAACACAGCTCGGCACGTCCAACAGTGCCGAATTCTCTCATCCTGTCCCTGGTGGGACACGCCAAAACAGGGCACGGAAAAGCTCCTGCGGGTGAGCATTCTGGGATATGTCTGGAAAGGACGCCTGTGCCCGTCGTGCCCGAAGGCAAGGGCGAGCTGCTGAGGGACAGCGGAGCCCTCATCGCTCTCTGCAACTGCCTGAAAGGAGGCTGGAGCCGGGGGGGTCGGTCTCTTCTCCCCAGGAACAAGCGATGGGACGAGAGGGAACGGCCTCAAGCTGCGCCAGGGCAGGTTTGGGTTGGGTATTAGGGAAAGTTCCTTCCTCAAAGGGCTGTCAGGCCCTGGCCCAGGCTGCCCAGGGCAGGGGCTGAGTCCCCACCCCTGGAGGGACTGAAAAGCCGGGGAGATGTGGTGCCTGGGGACATGGTTTAGTGGTGGCCTTGGCAGCGCTGGGTTATGGTTGGACTCGAGGATCTCAAAGGTCTTTTCCAACCTAAACGATTCCATGATTCTGTGATTCTATTCTATGACAGCGTAGGACACGACAGGGGTCACACTGCTGGTCCGGGAGCCACTGAAGACACAGACCACCCCATCGTGCGTCTGCTCAGGCTGCTTGCGCGCAGAGGCTCCGAACAGTTAACCTGCTGCGCCGTACAGCACGATTTGCTGCTCTGTGCAACCCCAGCCCACTCCATTTCTGGATGGAGCAGCACAAAACCTGCAGGACCAGACCCCCCCGCCACAGCAGGCTCCGCAACCTCCGCAGGCTCGAGCAGCCCCGCTGCGCTATCGGGTTTATCCAGCCACCTCAGCCATTTCCTTCGCCCTCGCTTTCCTCTCGCCTCTCCTTCAGCAGAAGCAGGTTCGTCAGCGCCGCCAGCTCTGCCCCGGCTGCTGCCCCTTTTTGTCACTCCTCAGGGCAAGAGGAAGCACCGGCCTCCGCTCTCCCACGGCCATTTATCACCCGCGCCGCGCTCTGCATGGGGCTGATAACTTAATCCGCTGTGAAACATAAACACCCACTCAGAAGTTTTGTTTCAAAGGCTCCTCTGATTCCAGACATCCTCATGTGGTTTCCTTTTATAGAAACAGTGGAATTTTTCTTGTAAAACTAGAACAGTTTTCCAAATCCTCCATGAGGCCAAGTTTATAAGGCAGCAGCTGGTGCGTACGGCTCTGCGACGGCCAACGCTGCCGCGCTCCAGCAGCCCATCGGGGTCGCACGGGGGATCGCCGCCTCGGCAGCTCAGATTTTAAAATGCTGCTGAAGTGTCTACGACCACGGCTTTGGCTCGGTGTGACCAGTAAAATGGCAAACACGATGCTTTTCGCAGCCAAGCAGGTTTAGGGAGAGTTTCTGTCACTGCCCAGATGCGCTTCAGGCTCCGGATGGGGAAGGGTCCCACACGCTCGGTGTCAGCCCCCTGCTCCGCGTCTGTGCCTGCGGACACCGTTCTGCTCCTGGACGGTCACAGAATCACAGAATGGTTTGGGTTGGACAAGAGCTTTGAGATCCTCGAGTCCAACCATAACCCAGCGCTGCCAAGGCCACCACTAAACCATGTCCCCAAGCACCACATCTCCCCGGCTTTTCAATCCCTCCAGGGGTGGGGACTCAGCCCCTGCCCTGGGCAGCCTGGGCCAGGGCCTGACAGCCCTTTGGGGAAGGAACTTTCCCTAATACCCAACCCAAACCTGCCCTGGCGCAGCTTGAGGCCGTTCCCTCTCGTCCCATCGCTTGTTCCTGGGGAGAAGAGACCGACCCCCCCCCCCCCGGCTCCAGCCTCCTTTCAGGCCGTTGCAGAGAGCGATGAGGGCTCCCCTCAGCCTCCTCTTCTCCAGGCTGAGCCCCCCCAGCTCCCCCAGCCGCCCCCCACAGCACTGGTGCTCCAGGCCCTCGTGCCCTGCCCTGTCGCCCGCCGCCTGGCCGCCCGCCTCGTCCCCCCGTGCCTCCCGGGGCTCTTGGGGAGCCCTTGCTCCCCCAGGCCAGAGCTTCGCGGGGCGACCGCGGCGCTGCCCTGAGACCCCCGGCCCTCCCCGAGGCCGCGGCGATGCTGCAGGGAGCCCCGCAACCCGCCCTGTGCCGCGGGATCGCCCCGGCAGCGCGGGGGGCAGCGCAGGGCCCGGCCGGGGAAGGCCCGGGGCGGGGAGAGCGGCGGCCGGGCCCGGGGGTAACGCAGCGCCCGGCGCCGCAGGCCGGTCCTCCCGGCCAGGCCGCGTTGCCATAGCGACAGCAGCCGCTCTAGCCCACCATAGAGCGCCGGCCTCGCGACCCCCGCCGGGCCGCCCGCGCGGCCCCGCCCCCTCGGGGTGCGGGGGGTGTTGCTATGGTGACGGGGGCGTGGCCACGGGGGCGTGGGAAGGCGGGGCTAAGGGAGGCGTTGCCATGGGAACAGTGCGGGGAGGCGGGGGTGGGAGGGGCGGGGATGGGGAGAGGCGTTGCCATGGGGACGGGGTGTGGCTGCGGGGATGGGAGGGGTCAGGGACACGTTGCCATGGGGACGGGAGGTAGGGAGAGGCGTTGCCATGGGGACGGGCTGTAGCCACGGGGATGGGGCGGTCAGGGACACGTTGCCATGGGGACGGGGTGTAGCTGTGGGTACCAGAGGGGCAGGGGATGCGTTGCCATGGGGACGGGGTGTCAGAAGGACAGGCAGAGGCGTTGCCATGGTGACAGGCTGTAGCCATGGGGATGGGGGGGTCAGGGACAGGTTGCCATGGGGGCGGGCTGTAGCCATGGGGATGGGGGGGGGTCAGGGACACGTTGCCATGGGGACAGGGTGTAGCTGTGGGTACTGGCAGGGCAGGGGATGCGTCACCATGGGAACGGGGGGGGGTAGGGGATGCGTTGCCATGGGGACGGGGTGCCAGAGGGACAGGCAGAGGCGTCGCCATGGGGCCACACCCCCCCAGCCCCCCAGGCCCGCGGGAGCGGGGCAGGGCAGGGCGGCCCCACGGGGGGGGCTGGTGGCCAGCAGCCCCCGGGCGAGGCGACGGCAGCGGTGGGCAAGGGGGGCAAACGCAGCCAAACCCGCCCCGGCCCTGCCCGGCGCGCACCGCGGCACCGGCACGTGCGGCGGTCGCTGGTGAGCCCAGTGGCCCGGCCTTCCCGCCCGGCTGTTCCCCACGGGGCATCGTCTCGCCGCGGCGGCTGTCCCTGCCTGGCCCCGCGTCTTTCAGGCGGTAGCCCTGGCACAGCCACCGCGGCACGACGCCCCGCAGCAGCTCGTGTGCCAAACCGCCGCGTTCTCCCACGCGCCTGACGCCCTCGCCGCACGCGGGACAGCGCGGGGACCGGCTGAGGGAGGGTGACGGTGTTGCACCGCCTCTGGCACCGCCGGGGTTTCTGTTCTTCATGCGAAGGCGGCGGAGCTGCCCCCCTCGGCGGGGGGGACCCCAGACCCCGGCCCTGCCTGACCCCGCAGAGCTCCCCTCCTTCCCGAGCGGCGAGGGCCGACACGCGGCCGTGCCGACACGAGCTCCGCCGAGCCCCGTCGCCCCTGCGAGGCAAAGGCTCCGAGCATCCTCCTCCTGCTGCTCCTGCTCCTGCAGCACCTGCTCCTGCTCCTGCTCCTGCTCTTCCTGCTCCTCCTGCTTCTGCTGCTCCTGCTGCTTCTCCTGCTCCTGCTCCTCCTGCTTCTGCTCCTGCTCCTGCTCCTGCTGCTCCTGCTCCTGCTCCTCCTGCTCCTCCTGCTTCTCCTGCTCCTGCTCCTCCTGCTTCTCCTGCTCCTCCTGCTCCTGCTCCTGCTCCTCCTGCTCCTCCTCCTGCTCCCGCTCCTCCTCCTGCTTCTCCTGCTCCTCCTGCTCCTCCTGCTCCTGCTCCTGCTCCTGCTCCTGCTCCCGCTCCCACTCCTGCTCCCGCTCCTGCTCCTGCTCCTGCTCCTCCTGCTCCTCCTGCTTCTCCTGCTCCTCCTGCTTCTCCTGCTCCTGCTCCTCCTGCTTCTCCTGCTCCTCCTGCTCCTCCTGCTCCTCCTGCTTCACCTGCTCCTGCTCCCGCTCCTCCTCCTGCTCCTGCTCCTGCTCCTGCTCCTCCTCCTGGTCCTGCTCCCGCTCCCTCTCCCACTCCCACTCCTGCTCCTGCTGCTCCTGCTCCTCCTGCTCCTCCTGCTTCTCCTGCTCCTGCTCCTCCTGCTTCTCCTGCTCCTCCTGCTCCTCCTGCTCCTGCTCCTGCTCCTCCTGCTCCTCCTCCTGCTCCCGCTCCTGCTCTCGCTCCCGCTCCTGCTCCCGCTCCTGCTCCTGCGCTCTGCCAGAGCTCACCTGGAGCGCGGCTCCGCTGCGGGGCCTGGTTCTGCAGTGCTCATTTCTGCACGCAGGCTTCGCTTGCTCAGCTTTTCTCCGGCATTCTGCCGTGTGCCAAGGGGAAAGCGCGGGCTCACGACGGCCCCGTGGCCCGGAGCCCCCATCCCTGGGGACAGCAGGCGGGAGACATCACCGAGCGTGTCCCACGCCCGTGGGTGCAGCCGCTTGGCAAAACGTGTCCCGGTGCGATCCGGCCCCAAGGAGCATCCCCGGGTGGAAATTTCCGTGGGGAACGTGGCAGGGAAGGGTCGGGGCCGTTGGCGGCAGCTGGCGTCCCCGTCGCTTTGGCCACCAAGATTTTTGCTTGCTCTTCCAGCGGGCGCGGAGCTGCCGCCCAGAGCCTGAAGCAGCCGGCCGGAGGCCGGTTTGCATCCCGAATTTTGCAGCCGTAGGCTAGGAAATGTCTTCCGCACCCAAAACATTCAATTTTGCGAGGTGCCGCAGGGTGGGAAAGAGCCGTGGCGGGGGCTCGGGGGGAACGGGGCTTTGGGGGCCGGTGGTCCCTTCCCACTCAGGACGGAGACGGGACGACCCACGGAGGTC
Source organism: Nipponia nippon (assembly GCF_047370975.1). Lineage (NCBI taxonomy): Eukaryota > Metazoa > Chordata > Aves > Pelecaniformes > Threskiornithidae > Nipponia > Nipponia nippon. The sequence goes on from NW_028262290.1 coordinate 167,404,489, forward strand.
TGGGGTTCTGCGCTTTTTGGGGACGGGGGGGTGGGGGGGGGGGGGCGGGGGGCGCCTCGGCGCTCCCCGCCCCCCCCCCCCAACCCCCCGTCCCCTTTGCGTGTGCGTGGTCTCGAGTGGGTTTGTCCCGGCTCTTATCTCGCCTCGTCCCTGGAGTTTGATCGCAGCGAGGCCATAAAGAGCGAAGCCCCCGGAGCGAAGGGGGGAACGACCGGGCGGCCCCGGGGACGGAGCCTGCGTGACCGCCGGGTGTTCATTAACCCGCGGGGAGGACTTGGGGGGGGGGGGGAGGGCAGCCCCACGCGTGGGGGGGGGGCGTGGGAAGCCCCTCGAAGGACACGCCGCCCACAGCCCGTTTGGGGGGGGGGGGGCTGTTGTCACGGTGCGGGGGTGCGGGGCCCCTCCCCGGTCGTGTGTGTGCTCCCTCCCGATCCCACGCGTGGGCGTGTCGGGAGGGAGCGCGGCGGCGAGCGGCGGCGGGAGCGCAGGTGCGGGGCGGCGGGGCGGGGGTCGCAGCCCCCCGGGAGGGGGGGGGGGGGGGCGTGGGAAAACCGCAGCCCCCCGGGGCGGGGAGGGGCGGGGAGCGGGGGGGCCGGGCCCGGCCGGCAGCAGCCTTGACCCCGCGCAGGACCGGGCAGGATTTGGCCCCCGGCCCGGGGATTGCGGAGGGGGGAGAGGGGGGTCAGCGCCCCCGGGGCGGCGGGGCCGGGGCAGAGAGCGGGCAGCCGCGGCGCAGGCAGGGTTCCAGAGCGCGGGCAGGTGAGTGGGGGGCAGAGGAGGGGGTCCCTGCCTGCTGCCTGCAAGGGGTGGGGGGCTGCTCCTTGGGGAGCCGGGGTGCTCATCCCCCCCGCCGGGGTGCTCGGCCGCGGGTCGGGGTCCGGAGCCCCCCTGCCGCCCTCGCACCCTGGCCGGCAGCCGCGGCGGAGGGGCTCCGTGGGGAGCAGGACATCGTCGGGGTCTTGGTTGCCCCCCGCGCCGCCGTCCCGCCGGCGGGAGGTGAGCACGGCAGAGCGCAGGCCCCCTCCCCGCCCCAGAGCCCCCCCAGCGCCGTGGCCCAGCGTCCCCCCAGGCCGCAGCTGCTGCTCTGGGTGGGTGCTGGCCGCTGGCCAGAGCCCCCCGGCAGGGCCCAGTCAGGGGGCTGCGCAGCCCCCGTGCCGGGTGCCGGCCGTTGCGGGGCGTCACCGCGTGCCCGTCGCCTCCGGCACCCCGCAGCCTGCTGAAGCGGCCCCGAGCAGAGCACGTCCCCGGCTGCTGGGCCACCCCGGTCCCCCCCTGCCCTTGTCCTGCAGGGCTGCGAGCCCCCGGGGCTCGGGCTGGCGGCAGGGACGCCTCAGCTGGGGGACCGTGCCCGCAGCCGGACCCCCAGCACCCTGACGGCTCCCTCCGGGGGGCTGGGTGCTCCCATGAGGCTGGTGCTCAGCACCCAGTGGGGTTCGTGCTCCCCCAGGGTGGGAGAGACGGCACAGCACAGCACGGCACGGCATGGCACGCTGCCCACCTTGCCGGCACGCTGTTGCACAGCAGGACGGGGCGGCCTTTGCAGCAGCAGCCGCTGGCACGTGCTGTCGTCATCCTGCGGTGCCCGCGACACATTTTGCCGGGATGCCGGCACTGTCAGCGGCTGCCAGTGGGGCGAGCGCCAGGTCTGCACCGAAGGCTGCTGCGGAGAGGGGGGATTGGCGATTCCCCGTCCCGGGGGACAGCGTTGGTCACGGCTGGCTGCAGGCAGGGACACGGCCCCGTGGCCGACCGCTCCCTCTGCCCCCAGGTCCCCCAAGGATGTGGCTGCTCTGGCTCACCTGGGCGCTGGCCGTGCTGGGTGTCACGGCCGGCCCCAGCCCTGACCCCAGCCCCAACACCGACCCCAGCTCCAGCCCCGGCTCCAGCCCCGGCCCCACCGTGCCGCCTCCGGACAAGGCCTCCATCTTTGCTGACCTGTCACCGGCGGAGCTGCGTGCTGTGCGGACCTTCCTGATGAGCCGCCCAGAGCTGGGGCTGTCCCCGAGCCACGGGGGGCCCCTGGCCAAGAACAGCCTCTTCCTGGTGGAGCTGCTGCCCCCCAAGAAGCGGCTGGCCCTGCGCTACCTGGACCAGGGCGGCCCCCGGCCCCGGCGCCAGGCTCGGGCCGTCGTCTTCTTCGGGGGGCAGGCGGAGCCCAACATCACCGAATTCGCCGTGGGGCCCCTGCCCCGGCCCAACTCGTACCGGCCGCTGCACTTCAAGGGGGGCCGCGCCATCCCCTTCGTCGCCCGGCCCATGACCCAGCTGGAGTACGAGCTGCTGCACCGCACGCTGGCGGAGGCGATGGAGCCGCTCTACCGGCTGCTACGCGACTCCACCGGCTTCTGGTACCACAACTGCTCCCGGCGCTGCCTGACCTTCTCGGACATCGCGCCGCGGGGGCTGGCGCCCGGCGAGCGCCGCAGCTGGCTGGTGCTGCAGCGCTTCGTGGAGGGCTTCTTCCTGCACCCGGTGGGGCTGGAGGTGCTGGTGGACCACCGGGACCCCGACCCGCGGCGCTGGGCAGTGCAGCAGCTCTGGTACAACGGGCAGTACTTCTCCAGCCCGCAGGAGCTGGCCGAGCGCTACGAGCGGGGGACGCTGGCGGTGGCCCGCCTGCCTGAGCCCCCGTCCCGGCAGCTCTTCTCCAGCTACGAGCCCCGCGGGCGCTTCGCCACCGGCACCCCCACCGAGGTGCACGGGGCCAAGGTGTGCGAGCCCCAGGGCCGGCGGTACCGGCTGCGGGGCAACCAGCTGGAGTACGGGGGCTGGAGCCTGGCCTTCCGCCTGCGCTCCTCCGCCGGCCTCCAGCTCTTCGACCTGCGCTTCAACGGGGAGCGCCTGGCCTACGAGGTGAGCGTGCAGGAGGCCATCGCCTTCTACGGGGGCCACACGCCGGCCGCCATGCAGACCAAGTACATGGACGCCGGCTGGGGCATGGGCTCCGTCACCTACGAGCTGGCCCGCGGCATCGACTGCCCCGAGGTGGCCACCTACCTGGACGCCCACCACCTCTACGACGCCGACGGGCCGGTGCGTTTCTCCGGCGCCATCTGCGTCTTCGAGCTGCCCACTGGCGTCCCGCTTCGCCGCCACTTCGACAGCGACTTCCGTGGGGGGTACAACTTCTACGCCGGCCTGGAGGGGCAGGCGCTGGTCCTGCGCACCACCTCCACCGTCTACAACTACGACTACATCTGGGACTTCCTCCTCTACCCCAACGGCGTGATGGAGGCCAAGGTCCACGCCACCGGCTTCATCCACGCCACCTTCTACACGCCGCAGGGCCGGCGCTACGGCAGCCGCGTCCACAGCCACCTCCTGGGCAACCTCCACACCCACCTGGTGCACTACAAGGTGGACCTGGACATCGCAGGTGCAGCCCCCCGCCGCCCCGGGGCCTCCCCTGCTCCCGTGGGACCGGGGAGGGTGCGGGAAGGGGGGACCGGACCCCACACCGGGGGCTCGGGAGCCTCATCCCCAGGGAAGCGTTGCCGTCTGGGCACCGCCCGGACCCTCTGAAGGCAACCCCCCCCCAGGGCGGTATCTCTGTGGGGTCCCAGCCCCGTGCCCCGGGCAAGCGGCCGCCGGGCGGGCACCCCCTGTGGGACACGGCTGCGCCCCGGGCCCCCGCTGCCGCTCACGGCCTTTCTGCTTGCAGGCACCGGCAACAGCTTCGAGACGATGGACTTGCGCTTCGAGAACATCTCCAACCCCTGGAGCCCGGGCGCCCGCGTGGTGCAGCCCTGGCTGCACCGGCAGCCCCGCCGCAGCGAGCGCCAGGCCGCCTTCCCCTTCGGCAAGGCGCTGCCGCGCTACCTGCTCTTCTACAACCCGCACCGGCGCAACCGCTGGGGCCACCTGCGCAGCTACCGCATCCAGCACAGCTCCCACGCCGGGCGGGTGCTGCCGCACGGCTGGCAGGAGGAGAAGGGCGTCTCCTGGGGCAGGTGGGCCGGGGGCTCCCCGCAGCATGAGGACGCAGCTCCTTCCAGCCCCGGCGGGCTCCGGCACGGCCAGCCCCGCTGTCCATGTGCCAAGCCCTGAGGGTCACCCGGCCGCCGTGGTCACGGCACGGGGACCTTCCCCTGGCAGCACCGTGCCCTCGGCTCCCCGTCCCCACCCTGGCAGCCCCGCTGCGGGCTGAGCCGGTCACAGTCATGGCTGCCGTCATCCCTGGCTGCCGGGTGACCCCCAGAGAGATCCCCCCGTTCCTGCCGTGGCACCTCGGGGCCGGTGGTGTCACCCACCCAAGGGGCACCGGGGTCCCAGCTGGGAGCACCCTGCCTGCGGGGGACCCCGGCCCCCCTGGCCTGGCGCAGCGCGGATGCGGCCGGTGGCCTCAGCAGCGTGGGCTGCCGTGCCGAGCCCCCCCGGAGCTGCGGAGCCCTCCGAGACCCCTCACCGCCCGCCGGCCCCCGCGTCCCCTCTGTGTGGCTGGGCTGGTGGTGGCACCCCTGGGGGAGCCCAGGCAGGGGTGGGAGGTGGGACCCCCGGCCACGGCACCCGCGGGTCTGCCGGCTCCCTGCCCCCTGCGGCGGGCCTGATCCTGCCCCCGTCCCTCGCAGGTACCACCTGGCCGTGACGCGGCACCACGAGAACGAGCCCACCAGCAGCAGCATCTACACCCAGAACGACCCCTGGGAGCCCCTGGTCAGCTTCGAGGGCTTCCTCCGCAACAACGAGAGCATCGAGGACCAGGTGACAGCCGGGGACACGGGGTGGCGGGGACGGAGCTGGGCGGGGGGGTCCGCCGTGCCACGTGCCCCGCTGACGGCCACGGTCCCCTCCCCGCAGGACCTGGTGGCCTGGGTGACCGTCGGCTTCCTGCACGTCCCACACGCCGAGGACATCCCTAACACGGCCACCCCCGGCAACGCCGTCGGCTTCTTCCTGCGCCCCTTCAACTTCTTCGACGAGGACCCCTCGGTGGCCTCGCGCGGCCCCGTCATCGTCCGGCCGCTGGACGCCCCCGCCTTCTCCCGGCTGGAGATCCAGCGCTGGACGCCCGCCAGCCCCGGCCCCTGCGTCGCCCCGGGGCCCTTCACCTACAACGGCACCTACCGGCAGGAGTGACCTGCCCCGGGGGCACCGGGCACCCTGTGCCACGCAGGGCAGGGGCGGCCGCGGGGACACTGAGGCGTGGGCCGTGCCATGCCGTGCCGTGCCGCGCCGCGTCCTGGGCTCAGTAAAGGCGATGCCACCTCCTCCGGCCCCGTCTCTGCCTGGGCCCTGCGGCAGCCCTGGCACCGCTGCAGGCACCGGCGCGGGCACGGGGAGCGCCCTGCCCCGCCATCGGCTCTTGCAATATTTAATTACACCGCCGTTCAAGGTTGCTCCCCGCCGCGCCCTTCCCCGGCCCTTGCACCCCCTGGGCCCAGGTTGGGGGGTGCTGGCACGGCCCCCCGCACCCCACAGGAGGGTCCCCCCGTCCCTCCCCTCCCGGGGGGTCCTGTCCCCCTCCCCACGGCACCGTCCCGCAGCCGCGGTGGCACAGCTCTGCCGTGGGCCCGTCCCGCAGTGCAGCCGCACACAGAGACGGGGTGTCTGTCCGGTTTATTGGGGGGGGACACGGACGACGGGGGGCACCTACCGCGGAAGGCGACATGCAGGGCTGCGTGACACGGCAGGTCGGGCAGACGCAGCGCCCGGCTACGGGACGACGGCACGAACACGGCACACGCTACCAGGAGCCGGTGGGTGAGCGGGTGGGTGGGCAGCGGCCCCACGGCCCCCGGCCCTGTCCGTCCCCCCTCTCCGCCGGGGCATCCCCCTCCCTGTGCGTGGGGTGGCCCCGCGGGCTGGGACGATGCCGGGGGGCTGCACCCCCTGCCCCGTGCCACCGGCTGTGCCGGGGCAGCAGCTGGGGGGGACCCCGGCTGGGGGGATGCAGGGAATCAGAGGGCACCCCCAGCCACACGGCGCTGCCCCACAGACAGACAGATGTCCCCGGCCGGCAGGGCCACCCGCAGCCAGGACAAGGATGGGGACACGGCTGGGGGGTCCACACACCCGCCACGCACCTCCGCCCGCACGGCGGCTCAGCGCACACGCGTGTGCACATTTGCACGCACGCACACGTGTGCACACGCATGCCGCGGCGGACGGGAAGCATGGCTGGGGTGACCGTACATACACATGCACACATACGCGCGGGCACAGCCTGTCTGTCTGTCCCGGAGAGCGGCGCGGGCGTCCCGGCACAGCAGGAGCCCCCCCGCGACACACGGGGCGTCCCGGGGCGCCGGACATGAGCGCACGTGCGCACACACGCATGTGCGCACACACACACACACACACACACACAGAGACAGGGCGAGTGCAGGCCGCCAGACCCACAGCACGTGGAAACACGCGTGACACACACACGGCACACGCACAGGCACGCGTGCGTGCCCCTCAGCCCCCCCCGCTCCTCCCGTCGCGCTGCCGGCCCCGGGGGGGCTCCGGCCGTGGGGCAGCGCGGCCCCGGCCGGCCGGGGGTCTGGCTGGGGAAGGGGCTGTGGGGCTGTGCCCACTGTGAGACTACGGGGAGGAGGAGGAGGAGGAAGGGGAGGCGAAGAGCAGCACGCATCCGACAGTCCTGCCAGCCGAGCCCTGGAAGCGCCGGCGCGGCGGCGGGTGGGGGGCCTGGCCCCCCAGGTTAGGCCAGCTAACATGGGGGTGCTGGGGGGCTCCCGCCGCCCCCCCCCGCAGGCTGCCGGCGGCGGGAGGGATTGTCCGTGGGGGACGGCGGCCTGGAGCCCACCGGCCTGGCCAGCGTCCTGGGGACGGGGGTCTCGCGTCCCGTCGCGCCGGGGGTCCCGGCCTCGTCCCTGCCCTGCCCATTAACTCCCGGGGTCGGAGCAGTGTCTATGCAGGGTCTGTGTGTCCGGCGCGGTGGCCAGCTGTCCGGGCAGGGAGAGGCGGCGCGGCAGGGTGGCCGTCGGCTCCACCAGCAGCACCACGTCCGGCGGCGGGGGCGGCTCGTCGCAGGGGTCCGGGGCGTGCGGCAGCTCCAGCGGCACCGGGTAGCTGGGAACCTGCAGGAGCAAGGTCAGCCGGTGTCACCGCCGCGCCAGGGACGGGAGAGGGGGCTTGGCGTGCCGGGCGCTTGGGGATGGGGCGAGGCGTTGCCCCAAACTTGTGGGATCCGGGGACCGGGCTGCGCTCACCTGAGAGAGCGGCTGGATGGGGGTGATGGGGAGGACGGGCTGCAGCGGGCACGGGGGGCCGGGGGGCTGGTGGGGGGATGAAACCGTGCTGTAGGCGGGCGGCACCAGCGTGGCCTGACGCTGCAGCAGCTGCATGATGGCGCTGATGTCGGCGGCCATGCGGGTCTCCAGCCTGCGGAGAGACATGCGTCAGGGTGCGTGCAGGGCGCTGCATGGCAGCACGACCCCATGGGAGCCCCCCAATCGCCCCCAATGGGGGCGATTGGGGGGCTCCCATGGGGTCGTGCAGCCCCTGTTAACCCCCTCAGGTACCTGTTGAGCTGCTTCTGGAGCAGGTCGAGGCGCGTCTCCACCTCAGAGCGCTGGCGGCGGCTCATGGACGGCAGCGGGATGCTGAGAGCAGCGTGAGCCGGGATGGTGCAGCGCGGCAGCTCCTGGTATTGCCGCCCTCGGCTCTCCCCCCAGAAACTGAAGATGTTGGAGACCCCCGAGAACGCTCCTGTAAGGGCAGGGGGGGAACCATCAGCAGGCAGAGACCCCCGAAGCGCGGCACGGGGACGCAACGGCAGAGGGGGTGCAGGGGGGTCTGCGGAACCCTGAGCAAGGAGGGGAGGACCGGGGACCCCCCCCACCCCATCCCAAGCCCCCTCGTCCCCACCTGAGAGCGGGTTGCACATGTCGCTGCCCTTGCACTCCTCGGCCTCGGCGGGCGCGGGTGCCTCGCCGCCCGGATGGGCGCTGCGGAAGGGGGAGAGCGCGGCGGCCCCCGGCCCGGGCACGGGGGGCTCGTCCTCGTCGCTGGATGGGGAGCTGGAGGGCGAGCTGGAATGGCAGGGCTCCCACTCGGCCGGCCCGCGCGGGGCACCGGGCGCCTGGCAGCTCCTGCCTGCCCGCAGCGCCTTCGGCCCGCTCCGCAGCTCCCCGGCGTTGGCGGCGTCTGCGGGGGGACAGGCCCTGGGTCATGGCGGCCCCTCGGGGCCCGGACCCCCCCCGGCCCCCCGGCCCCACCTTTCTCCGTGCGCCGCCGGAAGGAGAGCTTGCGCTTTCGCAGGCGGTTGAAGCCGCTCTCCAGTTCCTCGCTGCCCGGGGAGCCGGGGATCATGTTGGTCTGCGGGGAGGAGCGGGGGGATGAGCCCGGGGGGGCTGGAGACCCCCCCATCCCGCACCGGCGGGGACTGCGGTGGCAGTGCGTGGTGCCGGTGCCGGGGGGCGATGCTGGGGGGCGATGCTGGGGAGCTTCCCGGGGTGACTGTCCCCCGTCCCTGGGCATCCCCCGTGCCAGGCCCCCCCCAGCGCGCCCAGGACCCCCCCGGGCCCAGCGGGACGGGTGCCCCCCCGGCCCCTGACCCCCGCAGCCCCTCACATCGCGCAGGTTGAAGGTGATCTCCAGGCTGGACCAGAAGTGGTCGGAGAACTCGGGGTACATGTCCAGCACCTCCAGCAGGTCCTCGCGGTGGATCTTGTGCAAGTCGCAGTAGGTCAGCGCCCGCACGTCCGCGTTGGACTTCCCCGGCCGCGCGTACAGGTTCAGCGGCTCCCCGAAGATGTCGTTCTTCCCTGGGGGGGCGGCAGCACCGGGGGGGGGGTCAGCCCGGGGGGCACGGCGGGGCTGGCTGGCACAGCCCCGGCTCCCCGCTGCGCCCAGGCCCCCGCCCCGCCGCCGGGTCCCCCGCGGGCTCACCCAGGATGGCCACCACCACGTCCCCGCGCAGGATCTCGATGGAGCCGCGGGAGATGAAGTAGAGGGCGGTGAGGACGTCGCCAGCGTGCACCAGCGTGTCCCCGGGCGGGGCGTGCGTGGTCTTGAACTTCATGGCCAGGGCGCGCAGGCAGCCCTTGGTGGCCCCCTTGAAGGGCTTGCAGTTCTGCAGCAGGCTGCGGTTCAGGTGCAGGCAGATGTCTGCCTGCAGGCACTCGGGGAAGCCCTTCAGCACCTGCGGGACACGGCGGGTCACGGAGCGGGCCTTGGGGGGACGCGGCGCGCTGCCGGCCGGCCGGGCGCTCACCGCATTCATGTCGATGCCGTTGGTGTAGGACCAGGCGTGCTGGAAGTACTCCTCCAGGCGCTGGCGCAGCGGGTTGGGGATCTGGTGGAAGCGGATGAACTCGCGGACGCGCAGCATCTGGGTGTGGTAGCGCGCGGTGCCCGAGTACAGGCGCTGGATGATGGCCGACACGTTCCCGAAGATGCTGGCGTACATCAGGGCTGCGGCGGGGCGAGCGGGGTGAGGGGAGGCCCCCGGCACCGCTCCCCCCGCCCCACGGGCAGCCCCGCCGGCGGCACGGGGGTCCCACTGGGCTCACGGGTCCCACCCGCGCTCGCCACCCCCCGCACCCGGACGCGCCCGGACGCGCGGGCGCGTGCCGGCGGGAGCACGGCGAGGACGCGGAGCTGCGCACGGAGGTGCTCCGGCGCACGCTCACGCGCGCACACTCACGCGCGCAGGCCCAGCAGTCCGGGCTCACGCATGTGCGTGTTCGAGCACACATATACATGCTCACACGTGCACGCTCGCAGATGCACGCTCGCACTCACATCCACACACGCGCACGCACGCACGCACACACATGCATGTTCACACATGTACACCCACACACACGCCTGCTCACACACACGCACACGTGTGTTTGCACACACACGCATACCCCCACACACGTGTGCTCGCACACACATACGCACACTCACACACACATGCACACTTGCACATGCATGCTCAGACACACAGGCATGCTCACATGTGCATCCACACACATCCACACTCAGACACGCATACACATGCATGTTCACACTCACACATGCATGCTCACACACACACATGCTCATACACACACATGCTTGCACACACATGCGTACCCACACACATGCACACTCACATACACGCTCACACGCATGTGCACACACACGCACGCTCACACGCGTGTGCATGCTCACACACACGTGTACCCACAGGCGTGCCCACAGGTGTGCCCCACGCACACCCCCCCACAGGCATGCACACGCACGCACAATGCGTGCTCACACGCACACCCCCCTGCCAGGCGTGCTCACATGCACACAGCCCCCCACAGGCGTGCTCCCACGCGCACACACGCGTGCCCATAGGCGTGCTCACACAACCCCCCCCAGGCGTGCTGACACGCACACACGTGCTCGCGCACACAGGCATACCCACAGGCATGCTCCCACGCGCACCCACAGGCGTGCTCACACGTGCGCACGTGCTCATGCACACGTGCGTGCCCACAGGTGTGCTCCCACGCGCACACACGTGTGCCCACAGGCGTGCTCACAGGCACGCACGTGCTCGCGCAGACACGCGTGCCCACAGGCATGCTCCCATGCGCACCCACAGGTGTGCTCACGTGCTCATGCACACACGCGTGCCCACAGGCGTGCTCCCACGCGCACACACGTGTGCCCACTGGCGTGCTCACACGCACCCCCACCCAGGCCTTCACCCACGCACACACGCGTGCTCACGCGCGCACACCCCGCCCCAGCGTGCCCCCACGCGCCGCCCCGGGCGCGCACAGGCGCGGCGCCGCGCCGGGGCACTCACAGCCGATGAGCATGACGCAGATGGAGAAGATCTTCTCGGAGTTGGTGTTGGGGGAGACGTTGCCGAAGCCGACGCTGGTCAGGCTGCTGAAGGTGAAGTAGAGCGCGGTGACGTACTTGTCCTTGATGGTGGGGCCGTAGAGGGGGTTGCTGGCGTTGAGGGGCTTGCCGATCTGGTCGCCCAGGGAGTGGAGCCAGCCGATGCTCTGCCCCTCCACGTTGCCGATGGCGTACCAGATGCAGGCCAGCCAGTGGGCGATGAGGGCGAAGGTGCACATCAGGAGGAAGAGCACGGCCGCCCCGTACTCCGAGTAGCGGTCCAGCTTGCGGGCCACCCGCACCAGGCGCAGCAGCCGCGCCGTCTTCAGCAGCCCGATCAGGGTGGTGGTCTGCAGGGGAGGGGGCCGCGGCCGGGGTCACCCAGGGCGGCTGCGGCCGAGACCCCCGCCCAGGCCCCCAGCAGGGCAGGGGGGTGCCGCTGCCCCGAGCTGGGGAACCCCGCTCTCCCTGCAGGCAAGGGCGGCCCCGCGCCCTGCAGAGCCCCCCTCTCCCCGGCAGACCCCCCCCGCACAGGACCAGGCAGTGGACAGCAGCCAGGCCCAGCCCTCCCAGTGCCCCCCCACCCACTGCCCCCCACTTCAGGCACCCCCAGCCCCACCTGCACAGGGTGCCGGGGCCCATCCTGCCCCAGGACCCCGTGCCAGCCCCCTGCCACGCACGCCCCGGCTCCTCCTCAGGCTCAGGTGCCCCCCGGGGCAAAGACCCCCCTGGTGCTGGGGGTCCCGCAGGGGCGCATGGCAGGGAGGCGTTAAACCGGCCCCCGCTGAGCGCGGCACTGCTCCGTCGGCGCTGGGGCACGGGGGTCCCCCAGGGCCAGACCCAGATTCGCCCGCACCTGCGCTCAGCGCCACGTGCTGCCTGCGCCCGCCCTGGCACCCACCACACCGGCACCCACCATGGCACCACGGGCACCCGGCCCCGTCCCGGGTGCACGTGTGGGACCCCTGGGCATCGCCCCACAGGAGGATCCGGCACCCCGGGAACAGCACCCACCGCCCTGACACCCACCACGGCACTGCGGGCACCCAGCCCCTGCCTGGGCACACACGCGGGACCCCAAGCATCGCCCTGCGGGAGGACCCGGCACTGGAATAGCGCCCAGCCCAGGCAGGGCATGGCGCAGCCGGTGCCGGCACGGCACCGCGGCACCCCGGCGGGGCGGCAGGTACCTCCTCAGAGCCGGAGCCGAAGATGAGCAGGTCGAAGGGGATGGCGGCGACCATGTCGATGAGGAACCAGCCCTTGAAGTAGTGGATGGCGATCTTGGCGGGGTGGCTGACCACCTCCTCGTTGGAGTTGACGTAGGTGGTGCGGAAGTTGATGAGGATGTCGATGATGAACATGATGTCCACGATGAGGTCAACCACGTTGAGGGGGCTGCACGAGTAGCCGCAGTTGTGGCGCTGGGCCTCCTCCTGGTCGTTGAGCAGGAAGGCGGCCGAGTAGGGGGTGAAGATGGCCGTGTAGATGACCAGCAGCAGGATGAGCCAGTCCCACACCGCCTTGAAGGGGCTGTAGTGCAGGATGGTCCATTTGTGGATGCGCGGCGCCTGCAGCTTGTACTCCGGGAGGACGTCGGCGCCCAGCGACAGCACCTGGGCGGGCGGGCAGGGGCTCAGCTCCCGCACCCCCCCGCCGCCCCGCGGGGCCGAGCCCCCCGGCCCCCCGGCCCCGAGCAGGGGCTGTCCCCATCAGCCGCGGGCAGAGCATCGGGGGCTGGGGGCTGCTCCAGCGGCTCCCTGTGGCCCGAGGGTGCTCTGGGGCACGGCGGGACCCCGGAGTGGGCGATGAGGGGTGCGGAGGGGGCGGCCGGCAGGCACAGCCAGGAAAAAGCCGCCCCACACCGCAGAGCCACCCCGCGAGCCCCCTCCTGCCCCACAGACGCCGCCTGCGTGCGGTTCCCACTGCAGACCCTGCACAGACACCACGCTGCCCTCGGCCGAAGCGCTTCCCCGTGCCCCCCACCCGTGCCACCCCCGTCCCGGAGCTCTGCCCGGGCTCCCCGGCTGCGCCGAGCCCTACTCCAGCGGGACTCCAGCGCAGCTGCTGCCAAACCAGGGCCGGCGGCCCCGGAGGCACACGGTGACGCAGCTGCGTGCTGGCACGGGTGCCCCGGCCTGTCCCCATGCCAGGCCAGCCGGGTACGAGCGCCACGGAGCCCCCACGCGCCCTGAGGCTGGGCTGTGGGGCTGGGGCTGCTCCCAGACGGGTCCCTGCCCTGATCAGGGAGTGGGAGCCCTGCAGCGGGTGCAATGGGTGCAGCAGGGGCAGCGGGGGCAGTGAGTGCAGCGGGTGCAATGGGTGCAGCGGGGGCAGTGGGTGCAGCGGGGACAGCGGGTGCAGCGGGGGCAGTGGGGACAGCACGTACAGTGGGTGCAGTGGGTGCAGTGGGTGCAGTGGGCGCAGTGGGGGCAGTGGGTGCAGCGGGGGCAGTGGGGACAGCACATGCAGTGGGTGCAGTGGGTGCAGCGGGGGCAGTGGGGGCAGCAGGGTGCAGAAGGTGCAGCGGGCGCAGTAGGCACAGTGGGTGCAGTGGGCACAGGGGGTGCAGCAGGGGCAGCGGGCACAGCGGGTGCAGTGAGCACAGCAGGTGCAGTGGGGTGCAGCGGGGTGCAGGGAGCCCCCCAGCCTTGGCAGGGCCCTGCCTGACGAAAGCCACCCCCCCTCCTTCCCCGGGCAGGGATGGGCACGCAGCGCCCCTGGAAATGAGGGCTGGCGGGCAAACGCCTCTGCCGGGCATCTACATACGGGGGGCACAGTCCCCCCCAGATGCTGCCTCGGCGGCCCCCGGGCACATCCACCCCAGCCCCGCCACGCACACACCTGTGCAGACACAGGCACACGTGCATGAACGCATGCACACATGTGCATGCACACACATAAACACGACACCCCCCCCCCACACACACACACACACTGCCTGGACGCAGGGGACCGGGGGGCACGGCCGTGCCCCAGCAGCTGCGCCCGTCCGTCCCGGCCGCCTGGCACGGGGATTAGATGTACCGGCCGTGGGACGGGGGGCACCGGCTATAAATAGGGACCAGGCAAGGGGTGCCGTGGGGCAGAGGGGCCCCATGGCGGGGAGAGCAGAGCCCACAGAGCAGAGCCAGGCTGGGCATGGCACCAGCCCCACGGTGCCCGCTCAGAGCGGCCGCGGGGCTTGGGCAGCCCCGGGGCTGGTGGCCACCGGCCACCTCCAGCAGCTTCGCACGGAGCCACGGGCACCCGAAGGCAGGGACAGGAGCCGGGGCGATGCCAACCCCGGCCGTGCCCCTGGATCACCGGGATGCCTGGCGCAGCCCTGCCTGGCCAAGGGGGGACAGCCTGGGACCCCGGGGGTCCCTGGGGGGTCCCTCCCCGCTCCCAGCCCCCACGTGCCCCTGCGCCGCCACCAAGGGGGCCGCCGCGACGCGCAGCCCCAAGGCGCAGGTGAGAGGCTACGGGGCCGACCCGCAGCCCCTGCCCACCGCGGCCGGGGGTCCCAGCCCCCGCGCCCACCCAGGCCGTGCCGAGCCACCTGGAGCCCAAGCCCACCCACGGCCACTGCCAGGACACGGGTCCCCCGGGGTGGGCACGGCGCCCGGACCCTCGGGTCTCCCACGTGGCAGCACCCACCAGCCCTCCCCGGAGCAGCCCCGCGGGCACGGCCACGCCGGACCCCCTGCCCCAGGGCTGCCTGGCCATGGCACGCAGGGGTGCAGCGGTACCGGTACCTTCTCCTCCTGGCTCTGCCCGGCGGCGTGGGCAGCGTCGCTGTCAAGGCACAGGCAGGTGCCGCAGAGGGAGATGCCGGGCATGGGTCCTGCTCCGGCCCGGGGGGGCACGGCGGGGGGGCCCGGCAACTCCTGGAGCAGCTGCAGGAGCGAGGCCAGCATCCTCACGGCCGCCCGCGGGGCCGGGCCTGGCCCATGGGGCTCTCACCCCCCACCGCCCGCCCGCCGGCTGCCCCGTGAGCACCGGGGACGCGGGCCCGCGCCGGCGGACCCCGTGCCCATCCCACCACCCCTGCGGCCGGGCCGAGCGCGGCAGCCGGGCACCCCTCGGCGGGTCAGCGGCGGCAGCGGGAGGCGAGAGCGGCGGCGCGGCGGGAGGCGGCGGGCGGGAGCCCCGCACCACCGGCCGCCGAGAGGAAAATTATTGGGGCGGAAATTTTTCCCAGCCTGCTCCGCTCCCGCAGCCACAGCGAGGGCTGTGCCCCCCCCGGCCCCCGCCCGCCCCTTAACCCCTCCGACACTCGGGGTGCCCGGCGGCCTGGCCTGGCACGGCACGGCACGCGGCAGCGCACCAAAGGGCTTGGCGTGGCTCGGTGCCACGGCGCAGCGTGGGGCCCCCGCGGTGGGGACCCTGGTGCAGCCGCAGGCGACCGCGGGCAGCGGGGTGGGCAGGCAGCCCAGGGGCAGCTGTCCCAGCACGGCATGAGGTGGGACACGTCCCGACCCCCTCGGCACCCTTCGGTCCTCCAGGCACCGCACTGGTGCCGGCACCTGCGCCTGGTGTGGGGGGGACACAGCCCAGCCCCATGGCGGTGAGCGCGACGTCATGGTGGGCATGCACACTGCGAGCACGCCACAAGCACGCCACGAACACATCGTGAGCGCTCGTACACCTGTGCGGTGCTCACGGGCCGGGGGACGCCGCTCCCACCCTGCCAGCTCAGCCAAAACGTGTCCCCCGGCTGCTGCCACCCCCGCCTTGGCCCATGGGGCAGCCGGGGACATCCCCAGGGGGACACGTGGCCCCCATCGCCCCCCATCACCCCATCTCCAGGCGCCGCTGGCCTCGGTGGCCCTGTGGGCTGCGTGCCGTGCCCGGGGCAGAGCCCGGGGAAGCGGCACGGTGCTGCGGGAGCAGCCGCACCGGTGCAGCGGCAGCAGTGCGGATGCGCCGCAGTTCCCGTTGGCCCTGACTCACCCGCCGCCGCCCCCGCGCAGGGGTTTCCCGCTGGCACCCGCGTCCCCACGCACCGCGCGACCGGGAGGGACGAGGCCGCACGTGTGGCACGCACGGGGGGTTGGTCCTGGTGGCGCCGGCACGGGGGGCCACACGCCGAAACGATGCGGGGGCCGCTTGCATGCCCCTTGCCGGGGTCTGCACCCTGAGCCCCCCTGCGTGTCCCAACCGTGCCACCTCCGGGCGGGGGGGTGCCACGGGGGCACGTGGGGTCACGCTGCTGCGGGGTCATGTGGGGTCACACTGCCACGGGGGCACGTGAGGTCATGGGTACCAGGGGGACACGGGGGGTCGGGGCACCGGGGGACGTGGGGCCAGGGGTTCGGCGGGGGCCCGGGCACCGCGGGGCAGAGCCCCCCCCGGGCTCCAGCGCCCCACACGGCGCGGGGGGGCCCGCGGGGCGCCTGGCCATGCACCCCAGCCCCGCAGCCCGCGGCGGCCCCATCCCGGCTGCCCCTTTAAGCTCCGGCTCTGCCAGCCCCGCTCCATTTTTAGTCGGGGCCGGGGGGGCCGGGGGGGTGGGGGGGCGGGGGGGGGCGGCTCCAGCCACCAGCCGGCTCCTGCCTCTAAAATTAACCCAGCTGCCGCGCCAAATTGGGACAAATCCCTGCCTGCAGCGCGGGCAGCGCAGGCAGACCAGCGCGGGCAGGAGCCCCGGGCCCCACCAGGGCCACACGCTGCCCCCCAAGGGTTCCTGTCCCCCCCCAGCTCCGTCCCCACTCCCCCCTGCCCTGGCCCCCCGGCCCCTCGCCCACCCACAGCCCCCGGACCCCAGGGACCCCCCGCCAGCGGGGCACCGCGGGCCCCGTCCCGCAACGCCAGCGCAGGCCGGCCACCCGGACCCCGCAACCCCCGGGCCGCCCAGAGCCTGCACCCGCATCCCACCCGGCCCCCCGCCCCATCACCCCCGAGCTGGGAATGGATGGTGGGAGGGCGAGAGGGAACAGGCGCCGTCAGCCCCACGGATGCACCCCCCACCCCGTCAGCCCCACAGGTACACCCCCACCCCGTCAGTCCCCCCACCCCAGCACCCAGCCACCCCCACCACGGCCCCGTCCCAGCCCCCGCAGCCCCCCCCGCCACGGGGACCCCCACGAGTGCGGCTGGGGCGTGACGTGCCGAGGGGCCGGGGACTCCCCACATGCGTGCCCGGTGTGTGCGGCACGGCTCCGGCGGGCACAGCCATGCACCCCGGTGCCCGGCACCGTCGCAGACCCGCACCCATCACAGGAGCACCCAACCCCCCCGGCTGGCGCAGACCCTCAGCCCGGACCACGCGCCCATGCCGCGCTGGCACGCGGCGACGTCCCGGCCCCCCGGCCACGGGCAGCCGCGCCGGCCCGGCAGGGCACGGTGCCACGCCAGTGACGCCGACAGGCAGCGGGCCCGCTCGCGGCGACACAACACCTATCAGTCACTGTGACACAGATATCGGCGGTGCCGACACTCGGTGACACGTACACCGCCCCGGCGCAGGCACGCGGCACCTCGCGCTCGCGGTGACACGTATGCCGGCACCTGCTGTGACACTGGAACCCGACACCCAGCCCGCACACCCGGAGACACCCGGCGCGGCACCTGCCGTGACCCAGACACCCACGCCCACGGGGCACAGCCCCCTCGCTGCCGCAAATACCCCGACCCGCGGCCGGGGCCGTCCCCAGCCGCCACCACCCGGCGCACGGGCACACCCGCGCTCTGCCGTGACCCAGCGCCCCGGCACCCCAACACCCCCCGCCCCGGCAGCCGCTGCCCACAGCACTGCCAGGCCTGCGCTGACACCGGTGCTCGCGGTGACACCGTGCACCCGCAGCAACACCACCCGGCACTGAGACCAGGTGGGCGCCGCCGCACCAGCACCCCCGGCCCCGAGCGCAGACCCCACCCCCCCAGAAACCCACGGCCCCCCAACACCCGCACTGACAGACACCCCAAAGCAGACACCCAGCACCCGCACAGGCATCCAGCACCGGCACAAGCATCCACCCAACACCCGCCCAGGTACCGCACACCAACACTGGCACCCAACACCCGCGCCAGTACCGGCAGACACCCAACACCTGCCCAGCAGGGTTCCAGCACCCTCCAGGATGGCCGACACCAGAACACCGACACCCGCCGCGCGCTGGCCCCAGCATCACCAGGCTCGGCAGAGCTGCCCAAGGCCGGCAGCACCCACGCCAGCGCCGGCGGGGTCGGCAGCACCATCAAGGGCAGCCAAAGCAGGACAGCCAAAGCAGGACGCCCGCGGTGCCAAGGGGACCCCGCAGCCGCAGCAGCCAGCGCGGGTGCCCAACGCCAGCCGTGACACCCCTCACAGGTGCCGGTGTCACCCAAGGCGCTCCCCACCACGGCAGGCACCGACCATCGGCAAGGCACCGGCACAGATGGCCGCAGAGATGCCCGGCCGCCCCGGCAGGGTGTGTGGCAGGTGCTGTGGCAGTGGGGACACCCCGACACCCGACTGTCCCCGCCTCGGTGGTGGTGGCCGGTACTCACAGCGTTGAGCTGCGGCAGCGGTGCGGCTCCCTCGGCACCCCCCGACATGGACGCCGGGGACGGGCGGCCACCCCGGGGCCAGGAAGGCGATGCAGGCACCCCGCTGCTGACAGCACGGCGGCAGCACCAACACCTCGTGGTGCCGGCGGCAGGGTGGGGTGACGAGCCCCGTGACGGGGTGACGTCCCCGCGGGGCGGCATGCCCGCCCCAACACCCGAACCCCACCTGCTGACGCAGACACTGAGCGGCCCCGGTGCTGAGCCACGCCGCCCCACGCCCCAGCCACCGCAGCCACCCCGCCGTGCCGCAGGCCACCGTCGATGGGACAGCCACGGGGACCACGCTCTGGGGAGACAGTGGCCACCGCGACCGCCACGGCCACCCCAGCCGCGGCACCTCGCCAAGCAGCCGTGCGACAACACCCCTCGCCACGGCCACAACTGCGCAACAGCCGCCGCGGCGCAGCCGGACGCGGCTCCCAGCCCGGCTGTGGCACCGGGTGGGCAGCGGAGTGCCCGCGGGTGGGCCGTGCCCCCCGCCGCCCCGGCCCACGGCACCCACGGCGCTTGGCTGGAGCCCAGCCGACGCGGCGGCTCCCGCGGCTCCCGGCTCCCTGGCCCCAGCGGCCACGGCCCCCCGGGCTGCTCAGCCCCCGCAGCCCCCGGAGCGGGGCCGCCCCCTGCCCCGACCCCCGCTGCCCCCCCCCCGGCTGCGTCGCCCCGGGGGGCTCCGGCCCGGCGTGGGAACGGCCCCGGGACCCCGCGCCCACTCGCGGCGGGACGAGCCGCGACCCTGCGCTGGGCTGGGGCCGGGCCCGGGGGCTCCGGGGGGCTCCGGGGGGGCTCCGGGGGTCGGGGGGTTCCGGGGCGGCGCAGCCCGGGGCAGCCGGTGCCGTCGGGGCGGGGGGCGGCTCGGGGCGGGCACGGCGGGAAGGACACCCCCCCCCCGCGCCCCGGGACTCCCCGGACCCCCCTCGCCCCTCCCCCAGTCCCCCCGGTCCCCCCAGTCCCCCCAGTCCCCCCGGCCCCGCCGTACCTCCTGGGCCACCAGGCTGGAGATGCGGACGGCGCGGCGGACCCGGCCGCTCTTGCGGTCCCCGTCGGGGCGATCGCCGCTGTCGCGCCGCACCGGGGCCATGATCGCGACTAACGGGGGGAGCCCCGCCACCGCCCCCCGGCCCCCCGCATCCCGGCCCGGCCCGGCCCCGAGGCGGCGGCAGATGGAGCGGGCGGGCGCCCCCCCCGCCCCCCCGCCGCCGCCCGCCCCCGCCGGTGCCGCTGCCGCCCGGCGGCCCCCCCCCGCCCGGCCCCGGCCGCCGCCACTCCCCGCGGGGCCGTCACGCCGCGGGGAGGGACCGGGAACCCCCCCGCGGGGAAACTGAGGCAGGGCGCGGGGGCGGGCAGGGATGCGCCCCCCGGGGTCCCCCGCAGCCCCCGGCCCGCTGCCCGCCCCGCGCCCGGCAGCTGCCGCCTGCAGAGCCCCGGCCCCCCAGGGACCCCCGAGGGACCCCCGAGGGACCCCCGAGCCCCCGGGGGCCGCCACCGCGCCCGGGGGTCGCAGGGCCCTGCCCGCTGCGGGCCGGGGCCGGGGCTGAGTTGGCCACGGGGGCTCCTCGGTTGCCGCAGGCAGCCCCGGGCTGATTCACGGCACCGCCAGCTCCCGGTGTCCCTGGCTGCAGCCCAGCGCTGGCAGCGAGACCCCGCTGCGCTGCCCAGCACCGCTGCCTGCGGTCGTCCCCGGGGTGCGGCGTCCTCACCCAACGGGTGCCAGGGCTTGGCGGGACCGGCTCCGTCACCCCCACCCTTGCTCCCACCCACCACCGGCAGCCGCAGCTCCCGGCGGTCCCCCCGTCCCGGCCAGCAGCACATCAGACAGGCCCGGCTCAGCCCCCCGGCCCCCACTGCACCCCCGGCCACGCCACGCCGGAGACCAGCTCCTGTCCAGGTCAGCCACGGCCAGCGCGGTGCCGGCAGTGCCCAGCCCCCTGCGGGCAGGGGTCCCTGCCGGAGCAGGCCGGGGGTCCCCAGAGCCACCGCGAGCTGCCGGGATGCCACAGCATCCATCGCTGGCACCTCTGCTCCTCCCCGCGCGGCAGCAGGGCCTCGCGCTTCCCCAGCCGTGTCGCCCGGCACCTTGCTTTTCACGCCTGTATTTTTGTGCCCTCGTGCCCTTGGCACGGCCGCGGTCCCCCGCGGTCCCCCACGGTCGGGGACTCTCCCCTGGGGTCGCGGCGCCACCCGAGGTGACGCCTCCAGGCCGAGAGCCCTCGCCCCGGCGGGCGAGCGACTGCGCGTCTGGGGTCGCCACTCCGAACCTCAAGAGCCCTTGAGTCGGCTGCGCCGTGTTAATTCCCGTCGGCGTCCTGAACCTGCGCTTCGCTAACGTGCCTCGGAGTGCCGACCGCTTTGGATGAGAATAAATATTATTTTGCGTCCCATCACCTGCCTAATCTCACTTTGTGCGCCTCCGCCACATCAAATTGGCGTAGTCGGCATGATGTCGTAGAGGAATTATTACGGAGAGACGGCGGTGCCCCTTCTCCCCCAGGCACACACGGGCGAAGGAGAGGTGGTCCGACCCGGCGGCGGGCGTAGCCGGGACGGCACACCGCCGCGGAGACGGGAAGGGTGGCGAGAGTAAAGGAACCACGTGTGCCATCCGAGGCGCTGGCTGAATCCAAGCTCAAGACCGTCACGATGCGTGGAAGGCGAGCCAAGGATAATTGGAAGAAACAGTTAGAAACTGATTGCTTGAAAGGAGAACTGAAACGCGACTTGCTTCGAAAGAACAGGGAATGGGACTGGACTCCGCGACACGCAGAAGCCCTTAATAGCCCGAAGGATGAACTCGAGGTCTGCCAGAGGCGAGGCCCGCTGCGCCCACGAGATGCGTAGGAGTGGATATGCCACCCCTGGGATTTGCCACCCGCGCCTCGTACTGTGGCGTGTTCCCAAAGGGACCGGCGAGGCCTCCGTTGTTCTCCTCCACCTTGGTCAAGGAGATGGAACAACGGGAAAAAGGGGTCCTTTCCCTCGCTAGGGCGGTTAAAGAGGCCGCGAAGCCGTGCGCCCTACAAGATGCCATAGCACGGGGCCCTTTTCCCCTCCTAAACTCCATCCTTGACGGATCGCCCCCTCCCGAGGGAGCAGCCCAAAAGGCCACGGTTCGGCAACGGTGCGCACACCGAGAAGGGGTCGGCCAATCGCTTCCATGGGAAGACGGTCCGACCAAGACCTCCCAGTGGCAATAACCCGTAAATCCAGACCCAACCTGGTCAGGTCAACCCTGTAAGCCCTCTCCAATTAAGGAAGCGCCCAAGTTCGTGGCGAACTCAGACCTGCAGGGAGTTTGGTTCCCCGACGGGGATCCGAGTGGCAATAGAAGGCAGCGGCGTTAGAAATTGGCACGGGGAAGACGGTCAAAGAGGGTGAAGGCAGCGCTCAAGCGGGAGAATCGCGAGCTCTCCTACTGGCCGCAGAAAACGGCGCTCCCGTCATTTACGCCGAGTCCTACGCGACCTCCGAGGGCGCTACGGCATGGGTACGTCCACGGGGATCTGGTGAATGGGAAGGGGGCCACGGGAAGGTGTGGAGAGCACAGCGCTGGCAATTCTCCTGGCGAGGGGGAGATCCCGACCCTTGGAGGCGGGATGGGCAAAGGGCCATGCGCGGGACGGAGCCCCTGCTGCAGAGGGGAACCGCCAGGCAGACGTCCCGCTCGGATCGGGGCGGTTGCCAGTGACAAGGACGATTGGGATCGACCAGCTGAGCGGCTGCAGGTCTCTGTTCCGAATGCCGATCTCGGGGCTGACCAGCGGCTACGAAAACCCGCGAGGCAATCCTCACCGCTTGCCCACGATGCCGAATAAGCCCGAATAAGCCCACGATGCCCGAATCGAGCTCCGGCCCAGCACATGAGGCAAGGCTCTTTGGAGCACCTGGCAGTGACTGCTGGGCCCGTGAGGCCATCCCATGGGAAGAGATGTATTTCAGTAGGAGCAGAGGTGGCATCGGGACTGTCGATGGCTACAGCTGTCGGCACTGCCACTGGAGAGCGGACGGTCCAAGCGCTGCGGGAGTGGTTTGGTGTTTTACCCATTCCCAAACACATCCGCAGCGATAACGGGTGGCATTTTACGGCCACAGAGGCGCAGGACCGGGCACGAGGGGAAGGCATCAAGCGGGCGTTCCACGCACCCTCTATCCGCCGGCCAGCGGCGCAGCTGAACGAACCAACCGTTTGCTTCGGAGACGTGCCGACGTCTCACGCCTCAACGGGGACGTACGGTTGCCCCAAGCGGTCTTCATCCTTAATCATTGCTGGGGAAGTTACGGGAGCCCAAAAACTCGAGCGTTTTGTTCGACGGGGTCACTGACGGGCGATGCCCCCGTACCTGACGATCAAAAGGCCGAGTTCCCGCTGAGGACGTATGTGGGACAACCCGTCACGGCAAAATTGCCCTCCATCGGTGTGGCGCCGATGGCATTGGCAAAACCCAGAGGCTTATGTGCACGGGAAGCCCGGGATGGGAGCGGGCAGACCCACCATATCAGTGCTCGATGGATAATTCCCGACTTTCTCCCGGCTATACTCCATCACCGAGGTTCACAGTCTTTCCGTTCTCTCCCAGGAAATGGCGGGGCGGGCAGCCACCGTCCTCCGGATGAGCGGAGCGACGCCGGGCCTCACAGCAGATCCAGGCCTGAACGACAACGTCGTGGCGCAAACGAGAGCAGGATTCGCCCGAGTGATGAACTTAACCTGGGAAACGGTTTGCCCACCCAAGACCCTTTGCCAACTCTTGCGCAAGACCTTACATTTCACTAGTTTTAGAGCTACCTCGGGAAAATGATACCAATTGCACTCTCAGGCTGCCGTGGTTTGGGGTTTAAGGTCACATCCCTCCGGAGTACAAACTGTACTTACGCCAACGGTGGGAAAGCCCAGACGGCACCCGGCTCCACGGGGCTGCCACGGGTGAAGCCCAGTAGAGCGATGACCTCTCTACGACACACGGAACCATTGAACGCTTCGTGGTGATCACCCAGCCCGAGAGGGACCGCAGTGATTGCCCCAAGGCGTGCCACCAGCAGACCAGCACCGGGTGTTTAGGGAACGCTTACGGCCCTGGCTGGGACGGAAGCACAGCGAGGACACCCCACCAGGACGGTCCCCGTTATGGGATTGTCAAGCAGAAACTGGATGTACAGACATAGATAAAATGTCCTTATTACAGCTACGGCCTCCGACCCAGCGGCTTTAATCCAAGGTTGCCTGGGCAGTAACACCAGTCCCTCGAGACCTGCTGTGTTAGAGGGTCCGGGAGGTGACACGGAGGGGCTCGACGTTAGGGGGACGGCGAAGGACGCACCCCAATGGGTTGTAAAAAGGGATCATGCAAAACTCGTGCTGTCACCGCACTCCTGACTCAGCGTGGGCATGTTCTGACGCCGCCGGCGTTCCCCACGACACCGACACCGTGCTGCTCTGCCATTAGCCTGCGCTCTTGCTGTGCCTGCTCTGTCCCGTCTATCGAGGAGGACCCATGCCGCGTAAACGGCGGGACCGTTCTCCGAGATGCGTGCGAGGTGGATGGAAAGATGGGATAAAAGCACTCGGATGGCGGACGGAATCGCTCTTTGGGTCAGGAACCGCCCCGGTGCGAAGCCGGCAGGCCGTGCTAGAACCAGGCCTACACGCGCCAGCCTTGGCCAACGCTACGGCTGACAGCCTGGGGCTCCCGAACCAACAGCTGCCACACGCTGGTAAAACGACTGTCCAAAACCAGGCTGTTTTGGGCTCGATGTTACTAAAGGAGAAGGGTGGCGGTGGTGTCCTGAACTGGGCAAGGGAGGAGCGCTGTGTCCACATCCCGACCGTGTCAGTGCCGCATCAGGATCAGATCGAGAAGACGAAGAACGTGGCGAGAGGCTGGGAGGTGAGCGTTGCGGCGCTGGGGACCAACTGGTCGGGGAAGGTTTTCGATATGTTTGGGTTTTCCCTGTCAGGGTGGCTAACCTACGGTCTTTAGTAACGACTGTAGCCGTGACTGTCGCAGTCGGGAGTATGATAAGCTGTATTAAGCGCGCAGTAGCGAGGTCTGTGCCAGCAGTGGGGCTTGCCCCCCTAAACCCGGCCGTGTGCTGAATGCCCCGATCCGCCTTACGACGACTGAGGAACGATGGCCGCGACGGGCTTTAAGCTCACCCAGACTGCGCTGCCTTTGACCTTCGGGGGCGAGAGGCGACTGCCACCACGGCAAGGACACCAGTCGCATCGTGACTGCGGTCACGGGCCGCCCGACCGTTGAAACAGAGCGGCTGCCGCTTCTTTTCATGACCTTACTTTTCACACCTGTATTTTTGTGCCCTCGCGCCTCGGCACGGCCGCGGTCCCCCGCGGTCGGGGACTCTCCCCTGGGGTCTCTCCCGGCGGGCGAGCGACTGCGCGTCTGGGGTCGCCACCCCGAACCTCAAGAGCCCTTGAGTCGGCTGGGCCGTGTTAATTCCCGTTGGCGTCCTGAACCTGCGCTTCGCTAACGTGCCTCGGAGTGCCGACCGCTTTGGATGAGAATAAATATTATTTTGCGTCCCATCACCTGCCTAATCTCACTTTGTGTGCCTCCGCGACAGGCGCAGCGTGGTCGGCTGGGGCCGGCCCGAGAGCGCGGTGACCTTGACGGCGCTGCAGGAGCGGGCGGCGCACGGGCTCCTTTGGCTGCCATCACTGCGGATGATTCACGGTGCCACTGCCTGGAAGCCCCAGCCCCCCCAGTGCCGCCGGCCCGGTGGCTCACCGCGCCTGAGCCCGGGCTGCCCCACAACCCACTCGCGGGGTCTTGAGCGTGGCGGCCATCCCCACGCCACCCGACGGCCGCTCACGCCCGCCCGCTCTCCGTGCCGCGCCAGCACACGGTCCACCACGCCGGCACCAAGCGTCCCCCGGCTCTGCCCCGGCGCAGCCACGCACCGGGCAGCGGGTGCCTCAGCAGGGACCCCCATCCTGTTCCAGGGAGGCGATGGGTGCTCCCACCCCAGGGAGCCCAGCGTGGCCAGGGCACAGCCGAGCCCCCCGCCCCGGCACCACGGGGCAGGGCCAGCCCTGCAACGGCAGCCACGTCCCCCCATCTGCCGGTCACCCTGCGGCGATGGCAGTTATGGGCAGGAGGCAATGACCAAGGCTTGGTGCAGGCAGCTGCCTGCCCGCACAGCAGCAGCCGCAACAGCATCGGAATTAATTACCCAGCAAAGGCAATCAGGATGCTTTGCTCGTTAGCGCGCTGGAGAGGAATGGGGAAGGGCGGCCGGCGTGTTGCAAGGGGTGGGGAGAGGGTCTGGGGGGGCCCGGCCCTGTGCTCGCGGGGCCGGGGTCCCCCACCCCGCGAGGGTCCCACGGCCGCTCCGGCACCCGGCGAGGGGAGCGGGGCTGGGTGCCCACCCCAGCGCTCCCGGGAGAGGAGCCCTGGCAGCAGGGCCGGGAGGTCCCCGTGGGAGCGGGGGATCCCAACTGGGGACCCCCCCACGTGTGGGCACAGACGTGGGGCAGGGGCCGGGGGGGCCAGGGCTGCTCGGGGACCGGGAGCGCAGGCAAATGCACTTGGGCAGCTCCAGCCCCCGCCAGCTGCCGGGGTCCCCAGCGAGAGGTGACAGCATGGGGCTGTCCCAGGGGGCTTGGGGACAAGGCAGAGGGGACGGGGAGAGGGGTCCCTCCTCTGCCTTGTCCCCAAGCCCCCGGAGCAGCCCTCCCGGCGGGGACGGATGGGACTCCCAGGAGCCCACCGGCCCCCGACAGCTTTCAGTTCATTAGCGGGAGCCGGAATCAGGGTGTAATTAAGCAGCAACCGCCGCCTGCTCCCCGTAGCCAGATGGCAGTTACACAACGTGCCAAGGATTAGCCGCCACCGCCAGCCCCCCGGCACCCTGGGCACGCTGCGGCGAGCCACGGCGAGCCGGCGGCATGGGACAGCCTCTCACGACGCCGGGGCTTGCGCCCACGCTGGGACGGAGCCAGGGCCGAGGGGTGCCCCAGTCTGGGGGGTGCCTGCCCCGTGCTTCCCACTGGGAACACCCCGGGGACCCTACGTGCCACGCGGGGTCCATCCCAGCCACGGGCCACCGGGCCACGGCACCCATCCCCACACCCCGGCACAGGGAGCACCGCAGCTGGGACCACCCAGCCGATCCCCCCCGAGGGGAGGGACGGGGACCCTCCCCATCCCAGAGGGTGGGGGACAATGGCCACCCGGCACGGCCAGCGACAGCCCGCGCCTCACACCCGCCCCGGCGTGCCCTGCTCGAGCCGGCCCCTGCAGCCCCCAGCCGTGCCCCCAGCTCCCTCCTGCAGCCCACAGCACCTCACAGCACCTCCCTGCGAGCTCCAGCACCATCCTGCGAGCTCCAAGCACCATCCTGTGATCTCCAAGCACCTCCCTGCGAGCTCCAGCATCACCTGCGAGCTCCAAGCACCATTCTGTGAGCTCCAAGCACCTCCCTGCGAGCTCCAGCATTGCCCTGCGGGCTCCAAGCACCATCCTGCGAGCTCCAAGCACCTCCCTGTGAGCTCTGGCATCATCGTGCAAGCTCCAGCATCCTGCATGCTCCAGCATCGCCCTGCACGCTCCAGCACCTCCCTGCACACTCCAGCATCATCCTGTGAGCTCCAGCACCTCCCTGCATGCTCCAGCACCACACTGCATGCTCCAGAATCACCCTGCGAGCTCCAAGCATCATCCTGCGAGCTCCAGCATCCTGCATGCTCCAGCATCGCCCTGCAAGCTCCAGCACCTCCCTGCGAGCTCTGGCATCATCCTGTGAGCTCCAGCATCATCCCATGAGCTCCAGCACCTCCTTGCACGCTCCAGCATCGCCCTGAGAGCTCCAAGCATCGCCCTGCGAGCTCCGGCACCTCCCTGTGAGCTCCAGCGTCCTGCATGCTCCAGCATCACCCTGTGAGCTCCAGCACCGCCCTGCACATTCCAGCATCATCCTGCACGCTCCAGCACCGCCCTGCAAGCTCTGGCAGCCGTGTGCTGTGCAGAGCATCCTCTGGGCTCTGGCCGTGCCCCAAGCACCGCCCGGCCACCTCCGGCACTGCCCGGCCACCTCCGCCGGCCAGCGGCATGGCGGGCGCCCGCGGGCTCACCTGGGTGACCTTCTCGGTGACATTGTGGGTGCGGTCCTTCAGCTTGGTGGGGGCGATGATCTCCTTCTCGCCGGGCGGCGCGGCCAGGAAGGCATCCGCCTTGAAGTCCACGAAGTTGAGGGTGATCTGGGGGATCTTGCTGATGGCCCGGTAGCGCATCAGGTCCGAGTCGGAGGTGGAGTTCAGCAGGGCGCTCCGGACGTTGTTCATGGCCCCTGGGCAGGGGGACCGTCACCATGGGGGGCCCCCGGCCCCGCTGTCCCCCAAGGTGGGGGTCCCACGGCAGGCGAGGGGAGCGGGGAGCCCCGGGGCGGGGGGGCCCCCAGCCGGGTGCTGCAGGACCGCCACCCCACAGCTTGCCATCGTTTACCGTTAATGTAATTATTTTCCCCTTCCCTACTGCACTTGGCAGGGTCGGGGTCACCGAGGCGATTGCTGCCTGCTCCGGGGCTGCCAAGGGGCTGGGGGCTGCGGTGGGGGGGCTGGGGGCTGCGGGATGGGCTGGGGGGTGTGAGCCCCCCACATGGGATGGGCTGGGGGGGTGAACCCCCAGGCCCACGCGGTGCGGCCGGGCAGGGGGTGCGCACCAGGGCAGGCGTGGGCTCCCCGCCAGGCATGGGGGGCTCGGTGACACGCGGGGGGCTCAGGGCTCCCCAGCCCCCCCCACGCCGGGCGAGGGGGGGCCCCACCAGGCACCGGGGCCGCTGGCAGCGCAGAGCATTACAGCGATGAGGAGCCTGACAGTGATGGGTGCCACCGCGGCCCCGTGCCGGCGCCGCTGCCGAGCGGCAGGCAGCTCCCTCCGGCTGCGGCTGACAGCTCCCCGGCGACCTGCGCGCCAGGAGACGGCCCCGGCCCTAGCGAGCTGCCAGCACTAATGACTTCACCCTGCGGCCGCACGCTGCGCCGGGGGCGAGAAGCTGCGGGTGCCGGCACTGGTGCGTGCAAAACCCGCGGTGCGCCGGCAGCGCCATACCGGTGCTGGAGCCACGGTGCATGCTGGCGCTGGTGCTGGCGTGGCGGTTGTGGCAGCGCTTGTCACCCTCGCCCTTCATGGTCTCGATGTCGTCGACGGAGGAGGCGCGGCGCACGCTGTGGACGCTCTCACGGGAGCGGCTCCGCGCCAGGCTGCAGTTGGAGAAGGCGGCGTGCAGGGCCAGGCGGTCGGCGCGCGGCGAGGAGTGGGTGACGGGCGGCTCGGGGGGCCCGTCCCCCATCAGCGCCGCCTCGTCCTCGGGCTGGGCCCCCCCCGCGCAGCTGGGCTCCAGCGAGGACGTGGCCTCCTCGGGGCCGGACTCGCTGCTCTGCTTGGAGAAGTCCACGACGACGGCGTCGGGCGGCTCCTGTGGCAGCGACTGCTTGCTGCCCGCCAGGGCCAGCAGCGCCGGCAGCTTCAGCCTGAAGGACTTGCTGCGCCCTGGATGGAGGAGGGGGCAGAGCTGGGGTCGGGGGCTGCTCACCAAACCCATCCCGTGGGCGCTGCCCGCCGGCAGCTGCGACACCCACTGCCCTCACCGCGGCATTTTCGGCAGGGCCCGGCACCCAGGGTCTGCAGGAGCAGGGGTCCTGGCAGCCCCAGTGCTGCGCCCAGCGCGGTGGTGCCGACGCAGGACCCCCCAGCTGTGCCCCGGCGCCGGCCCTACCTGTGGGGAACCAGTTGGCGGGGGTGACCCAGTGGTTGGTGTCCTTGTCAGGCGAGCCCGGGCGCTCCTTCTCCATCACCACCTCGAAGTTCAGGATGAACATGATGACGGCCCCATCCTCGTTCTTCACCGGCACCACGTCCACCAGGCACAGGAAGCAGCTGCCTGCGGAGGGGGCGCTCAGCACCACGGTGGCACGGGCCCCCGGCCCTGCTGGGCACCCCCTCCTGCCCCCCATCCCCGCTGGGCACCCCCACCTGCCCCCCTCCCCTGCTGGGCACCCCCTCCTGCCCCCATCTGTGCTGGGCACCCCCACCTGCCCCCGTCCCTGCTGGGCACCCCCTCCTGCCCCCCATCCCCGCTGGGCACCCCCTGCTGCCCCCCGCCTGGGGGGGTCAGGAATTTGCTGACTCAGCAGGGTGCCAGCCCCACTGCAGCTGCATCACGGGGGGAACTGAGGCACGAGAGGGGCCCCGCTTCCCTAGCGTCCCCCAAAGCACCCCAGGGAGCGGGGGGGCCGCGGGGGGGGCAGCGCTGGGGGCAGTCGGGGTGCCGGGCCGGCCTTAAGCCGCTCAGGACTCGTTAACAGCTGCAGTGTTAATCCCGCTGCCGCAGCTGGGAGCTGGGGGGGCCGGGGCAGCCCAGGGCAACCTCTCCTGCGCGGGGATGGGGCAGCATCCTGCTCCCACCAGCACCCCGCCGTGGGGCTGGCTGGAGCAGCGCCCCGCGGGGGTCCCCATCCACGCCGGGAGCTGCTGGGGGGTCTGCGCAGCCCCCCGCCATGCGGCATCCCCGGCACCCGCAACGGCGCAGCGGGACGCGGGACGGGGAGGACAAGCGTGTGATTCTGGGGCGCTGGGTGGTCCCCACTCCGCTCCCCCAAGCCGCGGCCCCCGTTGCTCCCCCGCACGGCATCCCCCCTGCTGGCAGCGGGCCCGGCATTCTGCGCCGGGGAGCTTGGCACGGCGGCCGCCAGCTGGCACCGGCACCGGCACCGGCCCCAGCCCCGCATGGGGAATCCCTGCCCGCACGTGGGGCTGCGGGCAGGGGGCCAGCAGCGCAGGAGGCGTGCGGCACGACACAGCGCGGCATGGCACGGCGCGGCACGGAACAGTACGGCGCAGCACGGCACGGAACAGGCCATGGTGGGGTCCCCAGCCCGGCTGCCCACCGTGGGGGGATTAGTGGCACCAACACATGGCCACCCTGCGCCACCGGCAGCTTTGCTTCATCCTCGCCCACCCGGCACCCGGCTCCCACAGGAAATCCTAATCCCCCTGATCCCCCCGGGCTGCCGGGACACGCGCCAGCGCCAGCCCCCGGCCCTCCCGCCCGCCGCTGCCCCATCCCGCTGCCCACCGGGGTCCAGCCCTGGGGCAGGGGCTGCAGCGGGACCCCCGTGCCGGGCTGACGCGGACCTCACCTTGCTGCCGGCGGGGCCTCTGGGCAGGGGTCAGGGTCCCAGGGCCCCCGCCACACACGCCCCGGGGGCTGCAGGCACGCGGACCCCCGCCCCACACGGGCCGGGGGGTGCAGGGGGACCCCAGGCCCGGCCGTGGCCTCGGCCGCCCCGGGTGACGGAGGGGACCCCCCAGCCGCGCGGCCCCCCCAGCCGCCCCCCCGGCCCCGCCGCCGAGCTCAGGGGCTGCGGCCCTTGGCACCGCCACCGCTGCGCCGGCTTTATGCCTAAATATGGCTGTGGGCAGCAGCTGCCGGCGCCGTGGGACGGCCACGCCACGCCACGCCACGCCACGCACCCCGGGGGCCCGGTCCAGCCCCCGCGGCCACCGGCCAGCCCCGGCCACCCCGCGCCACCACCGGGCTGTCACCTGTGGGGCCGGCAATGGGGCGTGGGGCTGGGGGGAGCTGTGGGGGCAGGACCGTTTTGGGGTGCAGCGGGGGTGGGGGACGCCCTGGTGGGGTGCAGGGCTCGGGGCACCCAAACACTGGGACTCCCCGCACCCACAGTGCATTACCGGCCTGGGGGAGAGGCGGGGGCTACGCTGAGCCCCCTGCTCCCCCAGCGTCCCCCAGCATCCCCCAGTCCCCACCAGCGTCCCCCAGTCCCCACCAGCGTCCCCCAGCGTCCCCCAGTCCTGCCCCCAGCATCCCCCTGCCTCACACACATCCCCCCCACCGGCTCTGCCACCTCTCCCAGTTTGTCCCCCCCGCACCAGAGGCTGCACGAACTGGGGCAGGCACTGAATGTGCCCCACGGGGAGGGAGGGAGGGGGCTGTGCCCCAAATCCATCCACCCCCCCCACCCTGAATGCACCCACACACCTCCAGCGCTGCGCCCCAAATCCATCGCTGCGCCCCAAATCCATCCACCCCCCTCCCTGTTCCCTGCCGCACACCCCAGCCCAGCAGCCCGCCCCGCACCGCGCACCCACCCCGCACCCCGCCGCGCGCCCTGTGCCGCGCGCTCCCACACCGCGCACCCCGCGCACCACAGGCGGTGCCGCGCACTGCACCCTGCGCCACGCACCCCCGCACCCTGAACCCCCACGCTGCGCACCGCACCCCCACACCACGCGCTCCCCCTGCGGCATGCGCCCCCACCCCTGCGTCCCACGCTGCACGCTCCGTACCGCACCCGGCACCCCACGGCACCGGGCACCCCCTCCCTGCTGCGCCCACCCGGCTGTGCAGCCCCCACTGCGCCGTGGGGACCCCCCGGCTCCGCACCCCGGTGCTGCGACCCAGCCGGGCACGGGCACCCCAGACACGTCACCGCTCCCACGCAAATCCCGCCAGGATCCCCGTCCTGCGCTGCCCCCGGCACGGGGTCCCCATGGGACCCCCCCCGGGACACGCCATGCCGGTGCTGGCATGCTGCCCACCGCCCCCGCAGGGCCAAGACCGCCGGCGTCCAGCCTGGCTCCCGCGCTGCGGCGAGGGCGCAACCTTGGCCGGGCAGCCCCGGCGGGAGCTGACGTGTCCTGATGCTCCTCGCCAGCCCTCACGGCCCGCGGCTGCCAGCGCGGTGCCGGCGTGGTGCCCACGGTGGGGCTTGGCCAGGCCGGGGAAGCCCCGCTGGCCCAGGGGGACCACCTGCACCCAGGTGTGCCAGCTCCTGCCGGGCAGGCAGGGACTGGGGGCCCGATCCGTGTGCTTCGCACCCTCCGCCCAGCTCCCGGCCCGTGCTGACAGCCAGGGACACGCACTGCAGCAGCCGGACCTGGCCCCGGGTAACCCCAAAGGCCATCGGCAGTGTTGGGGGGTCTCTGCCCAGGCACAGCCGGGCTCCGGCCCCCTCCCTGCCGCGGACGCCTTGCAGCACTGCAGTGGCTGCCCTGGTGAGCCCAAGGCCGTCCCTGCAGGGACGCGGCTCCCCCACGGCTGCCGCGACCTTCCGGCGTCCCCAGCAGCGGCGGGGCTGTATAAACAACGTCGCTCAAAACTAATGGCTGCAGCAGCAGCTGGCGACGCGGCGGGGCCCAGCTGGCTCCCGCGGCACAGCACTGCCGCACACGGCACCACTGCAGCCCAGGGCTGTGCCGGGACAGGCCGGCGGGGTGCCACGGCCGGGGCTCGGTGGTGGGGGGCTGCTGGGGTGGAGGAGTGGGGTTCAGCGCCGCAGCACGACCGCGAGGACGCCGACGGCACAAGCGATGGCAGCCGCACCGGGGCCGACAGGGCCCAGCCGCAAGGCCAGAGCCGGCGGCAGCGGGGTCCCTGCCCCGCGGCAGCTGGGGGGCTGGGTGCTGGGGTCCCCCGGCGCGGCGCAGCAGGCGGGACCCCTTGGGACCCGTCCCCTCGGGTGGCGGGCGGCACCGGCGCTGCAGCACGCTGCCAGCACAGAGCTGTGCCCGGTGGGGAGAGGGGACGCCTGCAAGCGGCACCACCGCAGCCCCGGCAGCGCCAGCAGCCAGGACCCACCGCAACAGCCCCCCGGCCGCGGGGCGGATGGGTGGGTATGGGAAAACCCCACATCCCAGGGGTCGGATGCTGCCGGGGGTCCCACTGCCTCCAGTGCTGCTCCTCCCCGCTCCCCTGCCCCACGGGCGAGGGCAGCTGGGTCCCCCCCGAGCCCCGCTCCCGGCCCTTCCGCCCCGGCGAGGGCCCGGCCGTGGCAGGGATGGGTTAAGGAGCAGCTCCCCAGCCACCGCACGCACCCGCTGCCGCTGCCTATAAATATCCCATCGGAAACACCGCACTCCCCAGGGATGCGGCGCGGGCAGCGCTGCCGCAGCACCAGCTGCCCCCGCACGCCCCGGCGTGCCCCCCCCGGCCCGCAGGCAGGGGAAGCCCCCCCCGGCTGGGGACCCCCCCCCATCACCCCCGGACCTCCCATCCTCCCTCCCCACGGGTCCCACAGCAGCGCCCAAGAGCCCAGGCCACAGTGGGGCTGGCAGGGTGCTGGGAGCCCTCATGCTGCTTGCGGGGGGCAACTGGGGGGACTGGGGCATCCTGCTGCAGCACTGCCCTGGGAGCGCAGCCCCCGGCTTAGTGCTGGGGGGGCTGGGGGGGCCACGAGCCAGGGGAAGACAGGACAGAGCCCAGGGTGAGGGGCGCGGGGCGACAGACCCCGTTCCCAGCCTGTCCCCCCGTGGAGGGCTGCAGACGCGGCGCCTCGTCCCAGCCCGGCTGGGGGCCAGAGCACCCCCAGGGGCACGCGCAGCCCCGGCACCCCGGGCTCCCCCCCGGCTCAGCCTGCCTGCGCCGACGCTGCCCAGAGCCGGGCCAGAGACACGGAGCACAGGCAGGCAGCAGGCAGGCAGCAGGCAGGCAGGCGGGAGCCGGCTGCGGACGCTGTCTGGGATCTCAGCAAGCACCAGGCAGGACCAGGAGCCCCGTCCCCGTCTGCTGGCACACAGCAGGCAGCAAGCGATGGGCCGGGTAATTAGCACAGCCCTAACGAGGACTCGGCAAGCGCTGCCAGAGCAGGGCTGCGGGGTGGCCCCTGCTCCCGGGAGGCAGCAGCCACATGCTGCCTGCGCCCTGCCAGCCCCACGTGCCGCACGCGGGTCCGAAGTGCACCGGCACCAGGTGTGGCCGCCTCGCTGCCGTGGCTCCTGGCCCCACAGAGCTGCAGCCGGCCACGGTGGGACGAGGCCAGGGCAGGGACCGGGGTCTCCCCCCGCCCCAGCTCAGCCCCCCGGAGCCCTCAGCAGCCGCCCTGGCCCCAGCTGGGGCCCCCGGCACCCGTCTCCCGGAGGCCCGGCGGCAGCAGGGAGCCGAAGCCGGCGCAGCTCCACGTGGCGGCTGCTGGCAGAGCCGGCGCAGGGCCGGCAGCTGGGAACCAGCTTTGTTTACTCTGCGCGCCGGAACCGGGGCCGGGTGCTGAGAGCCGGAGACAGCTGCCACGAGAGCCGGGACACCTGGCGCAGGCACCGGCGGGGCTGTGGCATGGGGCAGCCCCGGCACCGCCAACGCGGGGCTGCCAGCGCCATCCCCAGCCCGGGCACCGCGGGGCCCGGCACCCACCTGCCAGCAGAGGCACCCGGCACAGGGGCCCCCGGGACCGGCAGCGCTGGAGCAGGGCAGGTGGTGCAGCACGGCCCCGGTGCCCGGCCTGGCCGGTGACCCCCACGCACACCCTCACCGGGACGGCGGCACCATGACGCCCGGTGCAGGCTCAAGCCCCCTGGCCCCGGGGGCTTGCGCCGGGGCTGGTCACACTGCAGCGCCCGCGCCCTGCCCAGCGGTGGGGCAGCCGTGGGGCAGCTGGGCCCACGGGATGGGCCCGGCTGAGCAGCTGCCAGCGGGTCAGGAGCCGGCCTGCGCCAGCAAAGCTGCATGGCAGAGCACGGGCAGGGCAGGATGGCGGCTGCCCCCCGCTGCCCCCTCCCCTGCCCGGCACTCAGACGCTGCCGCCCTGAATCGCGGCCCCCACCGCTCCCCGCGTCCTTCGTCCCCACATCACCCCCCGCTGCCGGCCCCTGCAGCGGGTCGCAGCACGCCGCTCCCACCCCACGGCCCCAGCCCCATGGCACGTGGCTTCCCGGCACCCCAACCAGTGGCCCCCGCCACCGTCACCCTGCTGGCAGCCGTCACGGCAGCTGGGGAGGGCTGCGGATCCCCGGCGGTGCCGGGGCTGGTGGGGCAGGACAGACCCCCACCCCGGGGCCAGACGCGCTGCCCCGGCGCTGCCCCTCGGCATGCAGGCAGGCATGCAGGCACCAGCCGCCGGTGCCAGGCTCCTGCCTGCACCAGCGCAACGCGCCACCCACGACGCGGCCCGGCGCGGCTGATGGATGGGCACGGCACGGCCGCCCGCCTCGGCGGGCCGTTAACTCAAGGGTCTGTCTGCCCGTGACGGACGGCCGCCTTCACCCCCGCGCAAATAACCGTCGATCTCCGCCGGCCGCGGCGGCGCGGGTCCCTACCATCCTTGCGGTAGAAGCAGATCTCCACCTTGCGCTCCTCGGCGCCCAGCAGCGCCTGGGCGATCTGGGCGGCGGCGCCGCGCTGGGTGCGGGGCCCGTGGAGGAAGTCGCAGGTGCTGGGCTTCTGCATCACCTCCGCCCGCGAGTACCCGCACAGCTGGCAGAAGCCGTCGTTGCAGTAGATCACGGCGCAGTTCTCCACCCGGGCGTTGGCGATGATGAACTTGCGGCCTGGGGGAGAGGGGAGGGTCAGCCCCGCGCCCCCCCGGCCCGGCGCCCCGCCATCCGTCCGTCCGTCCATCTGGGCTCCCAGCGACCCAACGTGCCGCCCCGCTCGCTTCCCAGGGGACCCCACCAGGCGCCGGCACCACCGCCATCGCCGCAGGGACCCTGCCGCCCCGGACCAGCCCTCCCCAAGGCGCGACGCACCCGGCGTCGTCCCCCGGCGCGGTGACGCACCATGACCCGGCCCCACGGGTGCCATCGCCCCCGCGCCGCTCCCCCGTCCCTGCCGGGGATGCTCGGGGCCTGACCCCAGAAAGGCGCCGGGGCCTCGCCGGCGCGGGGAAAAACGGCGTCTCCCTGCCAAAACCCGCTGCCTGCGCGAACCCCGCTGCCTGCGCGAACCCCGCTGCCTGCGCTGCCCAGCGCGGCGGGTCAGGAGGCCGCGGGCTGGCCGGGGACCCCGTCCCCCCGCGCCACGGCCGCGGCTCCATCGCCGCCAGCGCTCGACCCCCTCGGGGGGCCGGGGGGGACCCCGCGACACCCCGGTACCCCCGGCCGGCGGGGCCAGGCGAGGCGGGGGCACCGCGCCCCGGGCCCCCCCGCAGCCCCCGCGCCCCCCGCCGTCCCCACTCACTCTGCCCCTCGAACTTGCGGATGATGGTGTCCAGGAAGGTGTTCTGGGGGGCGACGTGCCCCCGCCGCACCGGCATGCTGCCCGGCCCATGGGCAGCGCCGCCGCCGCGCCGCTCCGCCGGGCCCGGGGTCGGGGGGGGGTGGGGTGGGGGGGCCCGCGCCGCGGGGGGTCCCCGCCGCCCTTGAGCCAAGGACGGCGCCGGCGGGGCGGCTCCGGCGGGGGGGGGGGGGGGCCCGGCCCGGCCCCGGGCGCGCAGGGGTTACGGCGGGGCCCTCCCCCGCCCGGTGCGGGGAACCGGTGCGGGACCGGTGCGGTGCGGGTGCCCCCCCTACCCGCTCGGGGCGCGCAGCATCGGCCTTATTTAGGCAAGGAGCGGCTGGGGGGGATGGAGCCCGGCCCCCGCCCCGCCCGGCTCGGCTCGGCTCGGCTCGGCTCGGCTCGGCTCGGCGCTGGGCTCGGCTCGGCTCGGCTCGGCGGGGCCCGGCCCGGCTCGGCTCGGCCCGGCTCGGCGGGGCGCGGGCGGCGGCGGCCGCTGCGTGTTGACAGCCGGGCCCGCGGGGCGGGGCGAGCGCGGCCGCAGCCAATGGGCGGGGGGGGGGCGCCGGGGGGTGCCCCCCGCCACGCCCGGCCCGGGGGCGCCCAGCCCCCCCCCGAGGTCCCCCGCCCCCCCGGCCCTGCCCAGGGGCCCCCAGCCCCGGGCACCCCCGGCCCCCCCTACCCCCGCCCCGGGAGCCTCGGCACCCCCGGCTGCCCGCCCTGCCTGCCCTGCCCTCCCACCCTGCCCGCCTGCCCGCCCTGCCCTGCCTGCCCTGCCCTGCCCTGCCTGCCCTGCCCGCCCTGCCCTGCCTGCCCTGCCCTGCCTGCCCTCCCTTCCCACCCTGCCCGCCCTGCCCTGCCTGCCCTGCCTTCCCGCCCTGCCCACCCTGCCCTCCCACCCTGCCCGCCTGCCCGCCCTGCCCTGCCTGCCCTGCCCGCCCTGCCCTGCCTGCCCTGCCCTGCCTGCCCTGCCTTCCCACCCTGCCCGCCCTCCCCTGCCTGCCCTGCCTCCCCGCCCTGCCCACCCTGCCCTCCCACCCTGCGCGCCTGCCCGCCCTGCCCTGCCTGCCCTGCCCGCCCTGCCCTGCCTGCCCTGCCCTGCCTGCCCTGCCTTCCCACCCTGCCCGCCCTGCCCTGCCTGCCCTGCCCGCCCTGCCTTCCCACCCTGCCCGCCTGCCCCCCCTGCCCTGCCTGCCCTGCCCGCCCTGCCTTCCCACCCTGCCCGCCTTCCCGCCCTGCCCACCCTGCCCTCCCACCCTGCCCGCCTGCCCGCCCTGCCCTGCCTGCCCTGCCCGCCCTGCCTTCCCACCCTGCCCGCCTGCCCGCCCTGCCCACCCTGCCTTCCCGCCCTGCCCGCCCTGCCCGCCCGCCCTGCCCTCCCACCCTGCCTGCCTGCCCGCCCTGCCCTGCCTGCCCTGCCCGCCCTGCCTGCCCTGCCCTTCCTGCCCGCCCGACGAGCACCCCCAGCCCTGCGCCCCCCGCCTCACCCCCTCCTGCGCCCTCGGGGCCCCAGACCCGCAGCCCCTGCCCACAGCCCCCTGCCCCAGCCCCCGCGCTGCCTGCTGCTGCCTGCTGCCTGCCCTGCCCGCGGCAAGGCCACAAACCCAGACAGGTGGGACACCGAGACGCCAGGACACCGGGATCCTGGGACACCGGGATGCTGGGACACCAGGACACCGGGCTGCCGGGATCCTGGGACACCGGGATGCTGGGACACCAGGACACCGGGCTGCCGGGATCCTGGGACACCGGGATGCTGGGACACCAGGACACCGGGCTGCCGGGATCCTGGGACACCGGGATGCTGGGACACCAGGACACCAGGCTGCCGGGATCCTGGGACACCAGGCTGCTGGGACAGCAGGACATCGGGATGCTGGGATACCGGGATGCTAGGATGCCAGGATGCTGGGACACCAGGATGCTGGGATGCTGGGAGGGCAGGACACGGGGATGCTGGGAGGGCAGGACACCGGGATGCCAGGACACCAGGACATGGGGATGCTGGGAGGGCAGGACACCGGGATGCCAGGACAGCAGGACACGGGGATGCTGGGAGGGCAGGCTGCCGGGGCGCCAGGCAGAGGCCCCCCCCCCAAGCACGAGCCGGGGGCCGCCCGCCCTTGGGGCCGCTTGCGGGGTCCCCGCGGGAGCTGCCCCGGGCTGCGGGGACCGGCCTCGGCGCGTCCCACCGCCCTCCTCAGCGGGGTCATGCGGGGTCACGCGGGTCATGCGGGGTCAAGGTCACCCTGGGGTCTGGGGGATCTGGCCACAGCAGGGCCCCCCCAGCTGGATCCCAGTTCTTATCCCAGTCCTGGGTGCCGGGTCCAGTCCCAGTCCTGGTGCTGCCCTGGTCCCAGTTCCAGTCCCAGTTCCAATCCCAGTCTGCTGCTGGGTGCCAGGTCCAGTCCCAGTCCCGGTGCTGCCCTGGTCCCAGTTCCAGTCCCAGTCTCGGTGCTGGGTGCCAGGTCCAGTCCCAGCACTGCCCTGGTCCCAGCGCAGTTTTTGATCGCAGTGCTGGCCTGCTCCTGGTGCTGGTCCCAGTCCCAGCCCAGGCTTGGATCCCAGTCCCAGCCTGGTGCTGGTCCTGGCCCCAGTGCTGGGCCCCAGTCCCAGTGCTGGGTTTGGATGCTGGTCCCAGCTGGTCCCAGTTCTGATCCTGGTCCCAGTCCAGTTCTGGTTCCAGTCCTGGTCCCAGTTCCAGTCCTGGTACTGGTCCCAGTCTCAGTGCGTGTCTCGGTTTTGCTGCTGGTCCCAGTCCAGTCCCAATCCCAGTCCCAGCTGCAGTCCCAGTCTGAGTCCCAGTCCTGATGCTGAGCCCAGTGCTGGTCCCATGCTGGTCCTGATCCCAATGCTGGGTCCCAGACCCAGTTCTGTTCCCAGTCCCAGACCAGTTCCAGTTCACTCCCAGTCCTGGCCCCAGTTCCACTCCCAGTCCTGGTCTGAGTGCTGGTCCCCACCATGGTGCTGGTCCTGGTGCTGGTCCCAGTCCCTGTCCCAGGCACAGTCCAGACCCAGTTCAGTCTCAGTCCAGTCCTACTCCAACCCAGTCCCAGTCCCACTCCAGTCCCAGTCCAGCCCCAAACCAGCCCCAGCTCAGTGCCAGCCCAGTCCCAGTCCAATCTTAGTTCAGTCCAAATCCAGTCCAGTCCCAGTCCCATCCAAGCCCCAGTCCCAGTCCCAATCCAGTCCTAAACCAGTCCCCATCCCAGTCCAGTCCCAGTACCAGTCCCAGTCCAAGCCCAGTCCAGTCCCAGTTCAGTCCCTGCCCAAAGTCCCAGTCTCAGTTCGACTCCAATGCCAGTCCCAGTCCAGTCCAGTCCCAGTAACAGTACAGTCCCAGTTCCAGTCCCACTCCAGTCCCAGTCCCTGTAACAGTCCAGTCCAGTCCCAGTCCCACTCCAGTCTCAGTCCCAGTTCCAGTCCCACTCCAGTCCCAGTCCCTGTAACAGTCCAGTCCAGTCCCAGTCCCACTCCAGTCTCAGTCCCAGTGCAGTGCCAGCCCAGTCCCACTCCCAGTCGCAGTCCCAGTCCTCTTCCCAGTCCTATTCCCAGTCCAGAACCAGCCCCATTCCAGTCCCAATCCAGTCCAATCACAGTGCAGTCCTAGTCCCAGTCTCAGTCACAGTCCCTGTCCCAGTCCAGTCCCAGTCCAGTCCCAGTCTCAGTCCAGACCAGTCCAGTCCAGTCCCAATCCAGTCCCAGTTCAGTCCCAACCAAGTCCCAATCCCAGTCCAGCCTTATTCCTAGTCCAAGTCTCAGTCCCACTCCAGTCCCAGTCCCTGTCCCTGTCCCAGTCCCAGTATCATTCCAGTCCAGTCCCAGTCCCAGTCCCATTTCATTCCAGTGCCAGTCCAGTCGCACTCCAGTCCAGTCCCAGTCCCCATTCCAGTTGCAGTCCAGTCACAGTCGCAGCCCCAGTCTGGACCAGTCCAGTCCAGTCCCAATCCGAGTCCCATTTCCACTCCCAGTTCTATTCCAGTCACAATCCCAGCCCCAGTCCCAGTCCCACTCCAGTCCCTGTCCCATTCCCAGTTGAGGTCCCAGTTCCAGTTCAGTTCCAGTCCCAGTTCCGGTCCTTGTCCAGTCCCAGTCTCCATTCCAGTCCCACTCCAATCCCAGTCCCAGTCCTCATTCCAGTCCCAGTTCCAGTTCCAGTCCCAGTCCCAGTCCCATTCCAATCCCAGTCCTTGTTCCAGTCCAATCCAAGTCCCAGTTCCAGTCCCAGTCCCACTCCAATCCTAGTCCCAAACCCAGTCCCCAGTCCCAGTCCAGTCCCTGGCCCCAGTCCCAGTCCCTGTCTCAGTCCAGTCCTGGTCCCACTGCAGTCCAGGTCCCTGTCCCAGTTCCAGCCCCCGTCCCAATCCCATTACTACTCAAAGTCTCCATCCCAGTCCCAGTCCCACTCACAGTCCAGTCCCAGTCCCCATCCCAGTCCCACTCACAGTCCAGTCCCAGTCCTCATTCCAGTCCCGTATTAGTCCATTCGGAGTCCCAGTTCCCATCCCAGCCTGTCTCAGTCCACTCCCAGTCCCACTCCAGTCCCAATCCCACTCCCAATCCCACTCCCACTCCAGCTCAGTCCCAGTCCAGTCCAGTCCAGCCCCAATCCAATCCCTGTTCAGTGCCAGCCCAGTCTCAGTCCCAGTCCCAATCCAACTCAAGTCCCAGTTCTAAACCCAATCCCAGTTCAGTGCCAGCCCAGTCCCAGTTCAGCTCCAGTCCCAGTCCAAGTCGAGTCCCAGTCCCAGACCCAATCGCAGTCTCAGTCCCGGTTTCAGTCCCTGTCCTAATCTCAGTCCTACTCCAGTCCCAGTCCCTGTCCAGTCCAATCCCTCTCCTGTCTCAGTCACAGCCCAGAACCAGTGACAGTCCAGTCCCAGTCCCAGTTCAGCGCCAGCCCAGTCCCAGTCCCAACTCAATCCGTCCCGCTCCAGTCTCAGTCCCAGTCCCAGTCCAGTCCCAGCCCCGTCCCAGTCCCAGTCCCAGTCCCAGTCCCAGTCCCAGTCCCAGTCCCAGTCCCAGTCCCGCTCCAGTCCCAGCTCCAATCCAGTCCCAGCCCCATCCCAGTCCCAGCCCCAGTCCCAGTCCCAGTCCCGCTCCAGTTCCAGTCCCGCTCCAGTTCCAGTCCCAGCCCCAGCCCCAGTCCCAGCCCCAGCCCCAGCCCCAGCCCCAGCCCCAGTCCCAGTCCCAGTCCCAGTCCCAGTCCCACTCCGCCCCCCCGGGCTCTGTCCCAGGTGCTGAAACTGGCGCCGGCCCCACCCGGACCCGACCCGCACCGCCCGGCCCA
This sequence comes from Nipponia nippon, assembly GCF_047370975.1. Lineage (NCBI taxonomy): Eukaryota > Metazoa > Chordata > Aves > Pelecaniformes > Threskiornithidae > Nipponia > Nipponia nippon. The sequence continues at coordinate 167,446,016 of NW_028262290.1, forward strand.
GCCCAGCCCAGCCCAGCCCGGCCCAGCCCAGCCCGGCCCAGCCCGGCCCAGCCCAGCCCGGCCCAGCCCGGCCCGGCCCAGCCCGGCCCAGCCCAGCCCGGCCAAGCCCAGCCCAGCTCAGCCCAGCCCAGCCCGGCCCAGCTCAGCCCAGCCCAGCCCGGCCAAGCCCAGCCCAGCCCAGCCCAGCCAAGCTCGGCCCAGCCCAGCCAAGCTCGGCCCAGCCCAGCCGGGCCCAGCTGAGCCGAGCCGAGCCGTGCCACGCCCCGGGCGGCTGCCGGCGAGTCCAGCGGCTGCCCCGCGGGGGACACGCGTGGGGCAGGGCCCAGCCGTGGGGCGGGGGGGGGGCTGTGGGGCAGGACGAGCCCTGAGCCCCCCCAGCCCCAGGGCCGAGTCCCGCCCCCCCGGGAGGAGCAGCCAATCGGATGGGCGCTCTGCAGTGACGGACAGGCCTGCCCCGCCCCGGCGAGGCTGGAGGGGGCTGGGGGGCCCGGAGCCGCCGGGGGGGGGGGGGGGGGGTGCAGCCTGGGACCCCACGCCCCGGGGGGAGACCGGGACCCCACCCCGCGCTGGGGGGCCGCCGCCGCTCCCCCCCGCCTCTGCCCCCCGGGGGCCGGGGTGCCCCCCCCGCTGCTCCGCCCCCCGGGGCCCCCGGCCCCGCTCGCCCCGGCGCAGGAAGGAGCCGCCGCGGCCGCGGCCGGGCGCGGTTTCCCGTCGGCTGCGGGGGCCGCGCCCGGGGACCCCCCCCGCTGTGGGGGCCGCCCTGGGACCCCCCAGCCCTGCCCACAGCTCGGGTGCCCCCCCCCCCCGCCCCGTCTCCCTAGGGTGCCCCCAGCCGCCCCTGGGGGGGGGTCCCGGGGCGCAGCCCCCCGCGGGGGTCCCGGCCGGGGGCCGTCCGCCCCCAGCCCATGGGGGGGGGGGGGGGGGGCCTGGGACCACCGCAGGGCACCCCACCTCCTGGCGCAACCGCGGGACCCCCGCAGCGGGCACACGGCCCCGGGACCCCCCGCGGTGCGGGCTACGGGGCGCGGGGGGCAGCTGGCCCCAGCGGGGCAGGGGGTGGCAGACCCCAACCCACGGCCCTTCGCCCCCCCCAACTCTGCCGCGCCACGGGGCTGGGGGCCTGGGGGAGCAGCCCCTCTGTGGGGCCACGGCCGGGGGAGGGCAGGGGGTCCCATGGCCCTGCCAGGGGTCCCGTGGCCGTGCTGGTGGTCCTGTGGCTGTGCTGGGGGTCCCGTGGCTGTCCCGGGGGTCCCGTGGCCATGCTGGGGGTCCCATGCTTGTGGTGGGGGTCCTGTGGCTGTGATGGGGGTCCCGTGGTTGTGCTGGGGGTCCCGTGGCCGTGCTGGGGGTCCATAGCCATGCTGGGGGTCCTGTGGCTGTGCCAGGGTCCCATGGCCATGCTGGGGGTCCCGTGGCTGTGCTGGGGGTCCCGTGGCAGTGCCAGGGTCCCATGGCCATGCTGGGGGTGCATGGCCATGCTGGGGGTCCTGCACGTGCTGCCCCCCAGCACTGCCACCACTGCGTGCCCCTGGCCGCGTGCCGGGGTGCAGGGAGGGCCGAGCGGGGCCGAAGCCCCCGGCCCAGCCCCGCGGCGGGGTCCCCAGCACGGCCCGGGCTGCGTCCCGGCGGGCGGCGTCGCGGTGGTGGGCGCCCATTGTGCACGGGGCGGAGGCCTGCGTGGCCGAGGTCACCACTTCCCCGCTGCGGCCGGAGGAAGCGGCCGCTCCCGGCACCGGCGGCTCAGTGGCGGCACGATGGGCAACCTGCCGGCCGTGCTGCCCAGCGCTGCCCGCTCCTGCGGCCTCGGCCTCTGCTCCCGGCAGCTCAGCGCCGCGCCCGAGGAGAGCACCAGCACCGAGCGGGGCAGGTGGGTGCGCGGGGCAAACAGGACGGACGGGGCGGGATGGACGGACGGGACGGACAGGACACCGGCACCCACTGTGCCGCGGCACACCGGGGCTGCCGGCCCCCCTGCCTCGACTGGGACCCCTCGCTTGGTCCCCTCCTGCCGTGGCTCATGGGGACTCCCCACGTGGCCGGAGCCCACCGGAGACGCGTCCCCACCGGGGCGGTGCATGTGGCTCGCCGGGGCAGGACGCGGCACAGCCATGGGAGCCCATCGGCAGCAGAGCCCTGTGCCCACCTGCCCACGGTGCCCCGTGGCACCGTGCCAGCGTCCCCTGCCCCACGGCGTGCCCCAGCAGCCCCGCTGTGGCACCGCCAGACCCTGGCAGCCCACGGGACGCGTCGGGACCTGCTGGGGTGGACGGGACATATGGGGACGTATGGGGACGTATGGAGAGCGGGTGCGCGGGGCTGAGCGGGGATGGGAGGTGTGGGGACACCCCAGCCGGAGGGGACGGGGACGGGGACGGGACCGGAGGTCGGTTCACCCCCTCGGTGGCTGGGAGCCCGCTCTGACTCATGGCCATTGTTCGCGCTCGCGTAGGCACCAGGCCCGGGAACGCCCCGCGCCCCCCCAGCTCAGCCCCACAGCTCAGCCCCACAGCTCAGCCCCACGGAGCTGAGCCGGGGCCCGGGGCCACCACAACAGCACCAGGGGGCAGGGGAGGCCCCCCATCACCCCCCCGGCCCCAGCACAGCCCCCCAGCACCCCCCACAACCCACCTCCACTGCTCCCAGTGCCCCCCAGTACCTCCAGCCCGGGGGTCTCTGTCCCCACGGGCAGGTCCCAGCACCCCAGGGCGCCGGAGGCCGTGAGGGTCCCGGTGTCGGAGCCACTGGAGCAAGGGTGGGGGGTGCCCCCCAGGACCCCCAGCTCTGCTCCGCGCGCGGGGCAGGCCGGGGGCTGCCAAGGGCCCCCCCAGGCCTGGGCAGGGCTCAGGGCCATGTCCCCCCCAGCTCGGCGCCCACCCGCCCCGCGGAGCCCCCCCGCTTCGCCCGGCTGAAGAACTGGGAGACGGGGAGCATCGGCTACGACACGCTCTGCGCCCAGGCCCTGCAGGTGGGGAGGGGGCGCGGGGTGGGGGTGCAGGATGGGGGGTGTGGGGCTGGGGGTGCAGGGCTGGAGGACACAGGATGGGGGGGACGGGGGACAGAGATGTGGGGCCGAGGGGTGCAGGATGGGGGCGCAGGGCTGGGGGTGTGGGGCTGGGCTGGGGTACATGGGGATGGATTGGGGATGTGGGGCTGGGGGGCGCGGGGCTGGGGGTGTGGGGCTGGGCTGGGGTACATGGGGATGGACTGGGGATGCAGGACTGGGGGATGTGGGGCTGGGGGATGTGGGGCTGGGGGGGGCGCAGGGATGCGGGGCGCGGGGGGATGGGGGGCAGGGCCCGGGGCATGGACCCCCATGTGACCCCCCCCGGCCCCAGGAGCTGCCCTGCTCGGGGCAGCGCTGCCTGGGCTCGCTGGTGCTGCCGCGGCCGCTGCCGGCCCCGGTCCCCGAGGGCTCCCGTCCCCCCGAGGAGCTGCTGGGCCTGGCCCGGGACTTCATCACCCAGTACTACCTGTCCCTGCGGCGGTGAGCGGGGGCCACGGCACCCCACTGCCCCAGCCCTGGCCCGGGGCGCCCCACAGCACCCCGCTGCCCCACAGCACCCCACGGGCCCAGCCCTGCCCAAGTTACCCCAAATCCTCAGCCCTGCCCTAAAGCGCCCCTAAGCCCCAGCCCCAGCCCTGCCTGGGGGCACCCCACTGCTCCAGCCCTGCCCTGGGGCACCCCATAGCCCCAGCCCTGCCCCAAAGCACCCCATAGCCCCAGCTGTGCCCTGAGCACCCCACAGCCCCATCTCCACCCCAGGGCACCCCACAGCCCCAGCCCTGGCCAAGACAGATACCCCAAAGCCCCATCCCTGCCCCAAAGCACCCCATACCCCCATCCCTGCCCCAGGGCACCCCATGTCCCCATCCCTGCCCCAAAGCACCCCATACCCCCATCCCTGCCCCAGGGCACCCCATGTCCCCATCCCTGCCCCAAAGCACCCCATACCCCCATCCCTGCCCCAGGGCACCCTGTGACCCCATCCCCGCCCCAGGGCACCCCATGACCCCATCCCTGCCCCAGGGCACCCCGTACCCCCATCCCTGCCCCAGGGCATCCTGCAGCCCAGCCCCAGGGCACCCCACAGCGGTGCAGGGGGCCTCGGGGGGGGCTGAGGCGCGGGGGCATCCGCAGGGAGAACTCCCCGGCGCACGCCCAGCGGCTGCGGGAGGTGGAAGCCGCCATCGAGGCCACCGGCACCTACCAGCTGCTGGAGCCCGAGCTCGTCTTCGGGGCCAAGCAGGCCTGGCGCAACGCCGCGCGCTGCGTGGGCCGCATCCAGTGGAACAAGCTGCAGGTGAGGGCGGGGGGCACCCCACCCCGCCGGCAGGGACCCCCGCCCTACGCCCGCCCCACAGCCGGGGGCCGCCCTGGGGCGGGTGCTCCGTGGGGCGGCCGGGGGGCAGCGGGACGTCCCCCCGTCCCCCCCTGACCCCATCCCGCAGGTGTTCGACGCCCGGGACTGCGCCAACGTGGGGGAGATGTTCAGCTTCCTCTGCACCCACATCCAGTACGCCACCAACCGCGGCAACATACGGTGAGAGCCCTGCCCGGCTGCCGGCTGGGCCCCCGGACCCGGGCGGGACCCCGGTGTCGGTGACATCCCGCCCCGGCCCCCCCAGGTCGGCCATCACCATCTTCCCCCAGCGGACACCGGGTCGGGGCGATTTCCGCATCTGGAACACGCAGCTGATCCGCTACGCCGGGTACCGGCAGCCCGATGGCTCCGTGCTGGGGGACCCAGCCAACGTCGAGATCACCGAGGTGGGGAGACACCCCCCCCCCGCGCCCCGGGACCCCCGTCCCCCCCGGCGCCGCCCCCGCCCTGACGCTGCCACCCCCCAGCTCTGCGTCCACCACGGCTGGAGCCCCGGCGGCGGCCGCTTCGATGTGCTGCCGCTGCTGCTGCAGGGCCCCGAGGAGCCCCCCGAGCTCTTCCCCCTGCCGCCGGAGCTGGTCCTCGAGGTGCCCCTCCAGCACCCCACGTGAGTGGGGCTGTGCCCCCCGCGGGCCCTGCCTGCCCCCCAAGGGACCCGGGCCCTCCCAGCCGCGGGGCTGGGGTCCCACGCGCTCGCCCCCGGGGAGGGGATGGGAGCGGGGTGGGATCGGGGCCGGGACGGAGGCTGGGGATCCACGCTGGGGAGCTGGCGTGGGTCCCCGGCTGGAGCCCGTCCCCCCGCGCAGGCTGGAGTGGTTCGGGGAGCTGGGGCTGCGGTGGTACGCGCTGCCGGCCGTCTCCAACATGCTGCTGGAGATCGGGGGGCTGGAGTTCCCGGCGGCCCCCTTCAACGGCTGGTACATGAGCAGCGAGATTGGCACCAGGAACCTCTGCGACAGCCAGCGCTACAACCTGCTGCCGGTGAGCCCCGCGGCGGGGGGCAGCCGCCCCGCGCCCCCCACCCGGCCCCCCGCGCCCCAGGGCAGCCGGGCTGAGCCCCACCGTGCCGCCGGCAGGAGGTGGCCCTGCGCATGGGGCTGGACACACGGACGACCTCGTCCCTCTGGAAGGACAAGGCAGCGGTGGAGGTGAACATCGCTGTGCTGCACAGCTACCAGGTGGGACGCGTGGCCAGTGGGGTGCTGGCACCGCCATGCCGCGGGGACCCCGACACCGCCACGCCGCCGGGGCGGGCGCCGGCCGCCCCCAGCCCTGCCAGCCCGCCATCCCCGCAGGTGGCCAAGGTGACGATCGTGGACCACCACGCGGCCACCGAGTCCTTCGTGAAGCACATGGAGAACGAGCTGCGGACGCGGGGCGGGTGCCCGGCCGACTGGGTCTGGATCGTGCCCCCCATCTCGGGCAGCCTCACCCCCGTCTTCCACCAGGAGATGGTCAACTACCAGCTCTGCCCCACCTTCCGCTACCAGGTGGGCCCGGCCCCACCGCCTCACGGCCCCCCAGCCCCGCGGCCCCATGGCTGACCCCCTGCCCTCCCCACAGCCCGACGCCTGGAAGGTGTACGTCTCCAAAGGCACCACCGTCACCAGGCGAAAGACCTTCAAGGAGGTGGCCAAGTAGGTGCCCACCCTTGGGAGGGGGTCTCTGGTGGGGGAATCTCCCTGCCCGTGGGTCCCCAAGCCGGGGCCGGCCGCTGATCCGGTGATCCCGCGTTCCCCAGCGCGGTGAAGATCTCGGCGAAGCTGATGGGACACATGATGGCGCGGCGGGTGAAGGCCACCATCCTCTACGCTACCGAGACCGGCAAATCCCGGACCTACGCCTGGAACCTCTGCCAGCTCTTCCGACGCGCCTTCGACCCCAAGGTGGGCAGGGCCTGGGGTGCAATGGGGGCCTCCCCCCCACCCAACCCCCCCCCACGGGGCCTTTGGCCCCGTGGGGGGGGTTTGGGTGGGGGGGGAGGCCCCGGTTGCAGCCCCCTGCCCGCATCCCAACCCCGTGTACCCCACCACGCAGGTGCTGTGCATGGATGAGTACGACGTGGTGTCCCTGGAGCACGAGACCCTGGTGCTGGTGGTGACCAGCACCTTTGGCAACGGGGACCCCCCCGAATGCGCGGAGGTGAGGGGCCGCCGGGATGGGGGGAAGAAGGGAACGGGGACGAGGAAGGTGACGTGCTGTCCCCGACAGAGCTTCTCCAAGGCGCTGATGGAGATGACTTCGCCCTACACCAGCGCCGCCCAGGCTGAGCCGCCCATGTGAGCGTCCCGGGGAGGCCGGGGGTGCCCGGCTCGGGGCTGGGGTGGGGGAGAGTCCCCCCTGCCCTCCTCACCCTGCCCTCCGTCCTGCACAGGAGCTACAAGCTGCGGTTCAACAGCGTCTCGCAGTCGGACCAGCTCGTCGCCTCCTGGAAGAAGAAACGGCGGCAGCTGAGCAACACCGACAGCGCCGGCACACTGGGCGCCCTGCGGTACCGCCGCCGCGGCCACGGGGACAGGGATGGGGTCCTCTGCCCGGCCTGAGCACGGCGTCGGGCTGGGGCTTGGGGTGCCGCGTCCAGGGGGTCCGCACGGTGCCGGGCAGGTCTGTGGCCGGCTGCCGGCCAGGGAGGGGGCAGAGCCCGCGGTGGGCACCGGCCCTGGCACCGGCAGCTCTGGTCCTGCCTGTCCCAAGGAGGTGGAAGCTGCCCCTGGGGGTCCCCAAGCCCGAACCCCACTTAGCCCTGACCACCCCCTGCTCCCGCAGCCCCCACCCCCAGCCCTGGGTGCCCCCCACCTCCAGCCCTCGCCGCCCCCGGCCCCGGGTGCCCCGGCCGCAGCGCAGGGTCCGACCTCCATTCGGGGGGGGTCCCGGCTGACCGCGCTCAGCCCGCTCCCCCCGTGGCGGCAGGTTCTCGGTGTTCGGGCTGGGCTCGCGGGCGTACCCCCACTTCTGCGCCTTCGCCCGGGCGGTGGACACGCGGCTGGAGGAGCTGGGCGGCGAGCGGGTGCTGCCCATGGGCGAAGGCGACGAGCTCTGCGCCCAGGAGGAGTCCTTCCGCACGTGGGCCCGCCTCGTCTTCCAGGTCAGCGGGGGGCACCAGGGAGGGGGTGGCCCCCACCGGCCCCCCTCGGCACCCACCGGCCCCCTGCCGTGTCCCCAGGCCGCCTGCGAGACCTTCTGCGTGGGGGACGGGGCGGGGGCGGCCGAGGAGCTCTTCGCACCCCCCCAGGGCTGGAAGTGCCAGAAGCATCGGCTGGTGGAGCAGCCCCAGGCCACGGAGACCCTGGCCGGTACTGGCACCCCCTGGCCCCCACGGGAGCCCCCGACCCCCGGGAGCCCCCCCGCCCCTCTGCATCGCCCCCCACCCGTGGCCAGCATCTGCCCCACGCCCCCCGGGACGCCCACCCCTGTGCAAACGTGGGGTGCCCGTGGCTCCCCCAGGCCTCATGACAGCCCCCGTCACCCCCAGCCCCTCCCCGTGACCCCCCAGCCCCTCCGTGACCTCCCCCCGAGAAAGCCCTCAGGACCCCCTGTGACCCCCCCAGCCCCTCTGTCACCCCCAACCCCTCCCAGGACCCCTTCTGGCACCCCCAGTGACCCCCCCAACCCCTTCCAGGACCCCCAGTCCCCCTGTACCCCCCTACCCCTCCCAGGACCCCCCCCAGTGACCCCCCAACCCCTCCCAGGACTCCCCAGCCCCCCTGCACCCCCCTACTCCTCCCAGGACCCCCCAGCCCCCCGTGCCCCAGCCCCGCTGTGCCCCCCAGGGCTGTCCCACCTGCACAAGCGCCGGGTGTTCCCCTGCACGGTGCTTTCCGTGGAGAACCTGCAGAGCGAGGAGTCCAGGTGAGCCCCCCCCGGGACCCCCCACCCCCGGCACCCCTGCCCCAGGACCCCCGGGACCCCCCGCGCCCCAGGCCCCCCCACCCCTGGGCCCCCCCCACCCCCGGGACCCCCCCCCCCCCGGGACACCCCCGCCCCAGGCCCTCCGGGACCCCCCACCCCCGGGCCCACCCTATCCCTGGGACCCCCCTACCTTCGGGCCCATCCCATCCCCGGGGTCCCCCCACCCCCGGGACCCCCGCACCCCCGCCCCCAGGATCCCCCCGCCCCCGGGACCCCCGCACCCCTGGGACCCCCCCCTCCCCGGGTCCGTCCCACCCCCGGGCCCCCCGCACCCCTGGGACACCCCTGCCCCAGGATCTCCCCACCCCCGGGGTTCCCTCCCACCCCCGGGACTCCCCACCCTCGGGACACCCCCGCACCCAGGATCCCCCCATCCCCGGGCTCCCCCCTCCCCGGAACCCCCGCATCCTCGGGACCCCCGCACCCCTGGGACCCCCTATCCCCGGGACCCCCGGGATCCCCCCACCCCCGGGACCCCCGCACCCCTGGGACCCCCCATCCCCGGACCCCCCAACCCTGGAACACCCCGGGACCCCCGCCTCCCCGGGACCCCCGCACCCCCGGGCCCCCCCATCCCCGGACCCCCCACCCGGGACCCCCCACCCCCGGACCCCCCGCCCCGGGCCCGTCCCGCCCCCGGCCCCCCGCTGACCCCCCCGCAGCCGGGCCACGCTGCTGGTGCGGCTGGGCTCGGCGGGGCAGGCGGAGCTGCGGTACCAGCCCGGGGACCACCTCGGCGTCTTCCCCGCCAACCGGGCCGAGCTGGTGCGGGGGCTGCTGGGGCGGGTGCGGGACCCCCCGCCCCCCGAGCAGCCCGTCCTGGTGGAGAGCCTGGAGGGGGACCCCGGCGGTAGGGACCGGAGGGGAGGGGAGGGGAGGGGAGGGGAGGGGAGCAGAAGGGGAGGGGAAGGGGCAGGGGCTGGGGCTGGGGAAGAGAAGGGGCAGGGGAAGGGGCAAGGGAAGGAGAGGGAGAGAGAAGGAGAAGGGGCTGGGGCTGGGGCTGGGGAAGGGGAATGGGAAGGGGCTGGGGCAGGGGCAGAGGCTGGGGAAGGGGCTGGGGCTGGGGAAGGGGCAAGGGAAGGGGAAAGGGCTGGGGAAGCGGAAGGGCAATGGGAAGGGGCTGGGGAAGGGACATGGGAAGAGGAAGGGGCAGCAGCTGGGGAAGGGGAAGGAGAAGGAGAAGGAAAAGGAGAAGGGAAAGGGGCAGGGGCAGGGGAAGGGAAAGGGGAAGGGAAAGGAAAAGGAGAAGGGAAAGGGGAAGGGGCAGAGGAAGGGGAAGGGGAGGGAGAAAGAAGGAGAAGGAGAAGGGGCAGGGGCTGGGGAAGGGGAATGGGAAGGGGCTGGGGCAGGGGCAGAGGCTGGGGAAGGAGAAGGGGCAAGGGAAGGGGAAGAGGAAGGGGCTGGGGAAGGGGAAGGGCAATGGGAAGGGGCTGGGGAAGGGGAAGGGGCTGGGCATCCCCACCCCACCCCACCCCACCCCATCCCGCTCTCCCGCAGACGGGCCCTGGGTGCCGCAGAGCCGCCTGCCCCCCTGCACCCTGGCCCAGGCCCTCACCTTCTTCCTGGACGTGGCGACCCCCCCGAGCCCCCAGTTCCTGCAGCTCCTGGCCACGCTGGCGCGGGAGCCGGCCGATCGCCAGCGCCTGCAGCAGCTCAGCCAGGTGGGGGGCGCGGGGGGCCGCCACCCCGGGGAGAGGGGCTGCGGTGCTGGCGGTGGGTGCTGGGGTGCTGGGTCCCTGCCCGGCTGGGGTGCTGGGCAGCATGGTTCCCTGGCTTGGGGTGCCTGGAGAGGTGCTGGGTGCTGCTGTCCCTGCCTGGCCGGGATACTGGGTCCTCCATGGCTGGGATACTGAGATGCTGGGCCCCTCCATGGCTGGGATACTGGGATACTGGGATGCTAGGACCCTCTATGGCTGGGATACTGGGATACTGGGATGCTGGATCCCTCCCTGGCTGGGATACTGGGATGCTGGAACCCTCCCTGGCTGGGATACTGGGACCCTCCCTGGCTGGGATACTGGGATGCTGGATCCCTCCCTGGCTGGGATACTGGGATGCTGGCCCTTTCCCTGGCTGGGATGCCAGGCCCCCGCCGCGCTGGGGTGCCAGGCGCGGTGGCCGTGGCCCAGCTGGGTGCCTTGCAGGACGCCCGGCTGTACGAGGACTGGAAGTGGTTCCGGTGCCCGACGCTGCTGGAGGTGCTGGAGGAGTTCCCCTCGGTGGGGCTGCCGGCCTCCCTGCTGCTCACCCAGCTGCCGCTGCTCCAGCCGCGCTACTACTCCATCAGCTCCGCGCCCGGCCCCAGCCCCGGCGAGATCCACCTCACCGTGGCCGTCGTCACCTACCACAGCGAGAGTGAGCGGGGACGGGGGCAGGGGATGGTGGGTGTCCGGGCGGGGGGCTGCTACCTTCTGCCCTGCCACCCCCACGGCAACGCCTGCTCCCAGCACCCCTGTGTTGCACAGCCCCAGGGCATCTCCAGGGCCCCCAGAGTCCCCAGGGCATCTCCAGGGCCCCCAGAGCATCTCCAGGGTCCCCAGGGCATCTCCAGGGCCCCCAGAGCATCTCCAGGGTCCCCAGGGCATCTCCAGGGCCCCCAGGGTCCCCAGGGCATCTCCAGGGTCCCCAAGGCACCTCCAGGTCCTCAGGGAATCTCCCGGGTCCCCCAGGCACCTCCAGGGTCCCCAGGGCACTTCCAGGGTCTCGAGGGTCCCCAGGGTCCCTCCCAGCCCCACCACGCAGTGCCCAGGCGCTGCCGCCAGACGTGGCGGCCAACCCCAGCACCAGCCCTGGCCCCCACACGCCGTCCCGGGCCCCCGTGGCCCCCGTGGTCCCCGTGGTCCCGGCCCCCGGCCCTGCCTGGGGCTGGCGGTGTCCCGAGGCCGCCGGGGGCTGCCTGCGGGGCGCTGCCTGCCGCCGCCCCTCCAGCCGCTCGCGTCCCGCAGACGGGCAGGGCCCCCTGCACTACGGCGTCTGCTCCACCTGGCTGGCACGGCTGCAGCCTGGGGACACGGTGCCCGCCTTCATCCGGGGGTAAGGGAGCCCCTGCCTGCCCCCTGCCTGCCCCCTGCCCGAACCCCTGCCCGAACCCCCCAGCCTGCCCCAGTGCCCCGCTGCCCCCCGCCCACCGGACTACATCTCCCAGCATGCCTCAGTGCAGCCCCAACTCCATTTCCCAGGGCCACCCCCCCCCCCCGTGCCCAGGACTCCATTTCCCGGCATGCCCTGGCCCCCAGGACTCCATTTCCCAGCATGCCCTGAGCCCCAGGACTCCATTTCCCGGCGTGCTCTGCACCCCAGGACTCCATTTCCCGGCGTGCCCTGGCCCCCAGGCCTCCATTTCCCAGCATGCCCTGAGCCCCAGGACTCCATTTCCCAGCATGCCCTGAGCCCCAGGACTCCATTTCCCGGCATGCCCTGGCCCCAGGACTCCATTTCCCAGCATGCCCTGAGCCCCAGGACTCCATTTCCCGGCGTGCCCTGCACCCCGTGCCCAGGACTCCATTTCCCATCATGCCCTGGCCCTCAGGACTCCATTTCCCGGCGTGCCCCGCGCCCCGCCCCCCCTTCCCGGCGTGCCCCGCGCCCCGGCCCCGCTCCCGGGACCCCCCCTTCCCGTCGTGCCCCGGTCCCGGTCCCGGCCCCCGCCGGCCGGCGCCGCCCTGACCGCTGCCGCAGCGCCCCCGCCTTCCGGCTGCCGCCCGCCCCCGAGGCCCCCTGCGTCCTGGTGGGGCCCGGCACCGGCGTCGCGCCCTTCCGCAGCTTCTGGCAGCACCGGCTGCACCTCCTGCGGGCCGGAGGTGGGACCGGGGACGGGGGGGGACCCGGGGGGGACAGGGGGACACGGGGCATGGGGACGGGGGGGACGGGAGGGACACGGGGAGACGGGGGGACAGGGGGACAGGGGGACACGGGGCATGGGGACGGGGGGAAAGGGGGACACAGGGACACGGGGCTGGGGACAGGGGGACACGGGGCTGGGGACGTAGGGACACAGGGACGGGGGGACAGGGGGACACGGGGGTGCAGGGCTGGGGACACGGGGCATGGGGAGATGGGGCTGGGGGCAGAGGGACATGGGGACAGAGGGACAGGGGGACACAGGGCTGGGGGCAGAGGGACAAGGGGACAGAGGGACATGGGGACAGGGGGACACAGGGCTGGGGGCAGAGGGACAGGGGGAGACGGGGCTGGGGGCAGAGGGACAGAGGGACATGGGGACAAGGGGACATGGGGACACAGGGCTGGGGGCAGAGGGACAGGGGGACAGGGGGACATGGGGACACAGAGCTGGGGGCAGAGGGACAGGGGGACAAGGGGATAGGGGGACATGTGGACACGGGGTTGGGGGCAGAGGGACAGGGGGACAAGGGGACAGGGGTACATGGGATTGGGGGCAGAGGGACAAGAGGATAGAGGGACATGGGGCTGGGGACAGGGGGACATGGGGATACAGGGACAGGGGACATGGGGATATGGGACCAGGGACAGGGACATGGGGACGTGGGGACACAGGGCTGCAGACAGGGGGACGCGGGTGCAGGGTTGGGGACATGGGGACACGGGGCTGGGGACAGGCAGATGTGGGGACTCGGGGACGGGGACAAGGGCATGTGGGACTGGGGACAGGGGGACATGGGGACGTGGCGCTGGGGACAGGGGGACACAGGGACATGGGGCGGGGTGGAGGCCAGGGACATGGGGACACAAGGACACGGTGGCATGGGGACGTGGGCTGTGGCGACGCAGGGGTCTCGGGCACAGGGCTGGGGCGGTGGGGACAGCAGGAGGGGGACGGAGGCCGGGGACGCGGGGACACAAGGGCAGGGCGGCGTGGAGATGGGGGGACCCGGGGACGGGGGGACACAGGGATGCGTGGGATGGGGGGATGTGGGGACATGGGGATGTGTGGCATGGGGATGGGGGGATGTGGAGACACGGGGGTGCAGGGACACGGGGATGCATGGCACGGGGACGGGGACATGGGGACACGGGGATACGTGGGACAGGGGGACGTGGGGACACGGGGATGCGGGGCACGGGGACGGGGGACACAGGGATACGTGGGACAGGGGAACATGGGGACACGGGGATGCATGGCACGGGGACGGGGGGACACGGGGATACGTGGGACAGGGGGACGTGGGGACACGGGGATGCGGGGCACGGGGACACGAGGATGTGGGGGGCTGCAGGACACGGGGCAGCGTGGCACGGGGCCGGGGGGCGCGGGGGCCGGGGCGGTGAGGACGTGGGTGCGCCCCGCAGGCGGCCCGCTGGGCAGCATGGTGCTGGTCTTCGGCTGCCGCTCCTCCGCGCTGGACCACATCTACCGGCAGGAGATGCAGGAGGCGCAGGAGCGGGGGGCCCTCAGCCAGGTCCTCACCGCCTTCTCCCGCGAGCCGGGGACCCCCAAGGTGCGGCGGGACCGGGACCGGGACGGGGATGGGGGCCAGGACGGGGTGGGGACAGGGGCGCGGTGGGGACAGGGGCGCGGCGGGGACAGGGTGGGGACAGAAAGGGCGGGGATGGGGATAAGGTGGGGGGGACGCAGGGACAGGGATGGAAGCAAGGGTGGGGCGGGGACACAGACGGGGACAGAAACAAGGACGAGGAGGCTGCAAAGGGCGGGGTGGGGACCGGGCCACGGGCGCGGGTTGGGGCCGGGGCTGGCGCCGTGTGTCAGCAGCCGCCCCCGGCGCGGTGTCCCCAGACCTACGTGCAGGACGTGCTGCGGACGCAGCTGGCGGCGGAGGTGCACCGGGTGCTGTGCCAGAGCGCCGGGCACATGTACGTCTGCGGGGACGTGACGATGGCCACCGAGGTGCTGCAGACGGTGCAGCACATCCTGGTGCAGCAGGCCGGCATGACGCTGGGGCAGGCGGGGGACTTCATCAGCGAGCTGCGGGTAAGGGCTGGGGACGCGCGGCACGCCGGCACCACCGCCGCACCCGGCGCACCGCCCTGACACCCGCTCCCCCAGGACAAGAACCGCTACCACGAGGACATCTTCGGCCTCACCTTCCGCACGCAGGAGGTCGCCTTCCGCATCCGCAGCCAGTCCTTCTCCATGCAGGAGCGCCGGCAGCCGGGCCCGGCCCCCTGAGCGCGCCAGGGCAGGAGGGGCCCCCGCGGCCGCTCCCCCCGCCCCGCTGCAGGCAGCGCCGCCTCCCCAGTAAAGGTTTAGTTTTGATAACCCCGGCCCGGTGCTTCGCTTCTGCCGGGGTGGCACCGCGCGCGGCCGGGAGCGGTGGGGTGGGCACGGGCGGGGTTGCCCAGCCCTACCCTGGCCACGGCCGGGGCAGACGCGGGGCAGCTGGAAACGGCGGGCGGGCGGGTGCGCGTGATGGGGGGACGCGGCCACAGTCCCCGTGGCTCCAACCTGCGCGGCTGCAGGTGAGCGGCACCGCACCGGCACCACCGCTGCCGTCTGCCCCGGCATCACCCCCCCAAACCACCATGGCCCCGTCCACGGCATCGCCCCTCCACGGCGCGGCCCCCCCCACCCCGTGGGGCGCAGTCACCGCTGGGCACAGCTCCCCTGTAAACCTTTATTTCCCGCGGCGGCTCGGTGCGGCCGGTGCCCGCGGCAGGGCACCGCGGGGGGCAGAGGCCCGGGCAGGCGGCCGGAGCGGGGATGGCGCCAGCCCCGGGAAGGGGCAGCCCGGGTGCCCCGTGCCTCCCCATGACTATAGCACCTGGCGGGGCTGGCTGCCCCCGGCAGCACCCCCGGCCCCGTGGCGGGGCCGCCGGCAAGGCCACGCGCCTGAGCAGGGGGCCCATGCGGACAGGGCCGGCCGGACCACCCTGCGCCCCAGGCAGCACAGTGGGCAGCGGCGAGCCCCCCCGCTGCGCCCGGTCCCGGCCAGCGCCTCCTGGCAGCTCTCCCGGCACCGTGCCTGGCAGCGCCGGCAGCTCTCGGCACGCCCAGGACCCTGCGGAGGAAACGGGCCCGTTAGCAGGGATGCTGGCAGCAGGGGCCCCGGCAGCAGGGACGCCAGCGGGCACACCGGCCAGACGCTGCTGGGCCCCAGCCCTGGTGGGGGTCCAGCCCCATTGCCCCGTCCCGCCCCGGCCCTGGTGGTCACCGACCGTCCCCGGGCTGGGGCTGCCTGGCCAGGCCGTGCCCTCACCCACCGGAGCCGAGGCCGGCTAGCCCGTTGTCTGCTCTTCCTCTTCCTCCTCCTCTTCCTCCTCCTCTTCCTCAGCCCAGCCACCCAGCGGCATCTCCCGGTGCTGAGCCTGCGAGGCCCTGGCAGCCGAGCCTGGGGCGCGGGGGGGGTCAGAGCTGCCCTGGCCCCGCAGCCCCTGCCCGGGGTCGCAGCCCGCAGGACCCCACGGGAGACAGCACGTGTCCCTGGGACCCCCGGCGCGGTGCTCACCTGCGGTCACGGAGGGCGGCTTGGGTGCCCCCGCGGCCACCCACACCCCCACGGCCTGGGGCCCAGGGCCCTGCTGCTGCTGCTGGTGGAGCTGGAAGGGTGGGAGGGGTGATCAGAGCCCCCCGTCATGGAGGTCAGACCCCCCCATCACAGCAGAGCCCCCCGTCATGGCAAGCTGCCTCACCGTGGGGCGGGGGGGCTCCCAGCGCAGGACACCACCCCTGCCCCGGAAGGGTGGCAGAAGGGGGGACACGGCCGCGGTGACGCCGGTCGCGGTGCCTCACCCCCAGCACCCGGTCTGGCAGCAGCCGTGGGGTCCCTGGCCAAACCCAGGGCGAGGGGGGTCAAACCCTGGAGCGGGGAGCACCGGGGCCAGCCTGGCACGGGAGCGGGGGCGAAGGGCCAGGACTGGGGACAAGGGGCTGGGGACCGGTGCCAGGGCCAGGCACGGCCTGTGGCGGGGGGTGGGCAGGAGGCAAGGGCAGAGCACCCGGAGAGCAGCGACGCGCCTGCGGGCAGGGGTGCTGCGGGCAGGGGAGCCGGGGGACGCGTGGCCAGGGCGGGGGGACGCACCTCATGCAGGTAGATGGCGTGGAGGCTCATCTCGGCCGAGGCCACCTCAGAGAGCAGCGCCGAGCGGCTCAGGCTGCGCAGCCGCGACTCGCTCAGGAGCAGGCTGCGGGCAGAGCCGGTGAGCACCCCGCCGGCACGCGGGGCCCCGCCACGACACCCCCTCCCCGCCACGGCACCCCCTCCCCGCGCCCCCTCCCTCGCTCCCCAGCCCCCGGCACCAGCTCGGGGGGTGCCGGGCCCCCCCAACCCCCGTCGGCAGGACCTCTCCTCGGCGAGCAGGCGGTCGCTGTGGCAGCCGGGGCTGTCGGCGGAGGGGCCGCGTGCCCGCCCGGGCAGGGGGGACGCCAGGGAGGCCAGGACACTGGCGGCAGCGCTGGCGGTGCTGCAGGGCTGGGCGAAGCGCCGGTCCCGGGACACCAGCCCGCTGGCCGAGAGGATGGGCCGGGCCAGGACGCTGGCCAGCAAGCTGTCCGGCTGCGGAGACACGCGTCAGGGCAGCCCCAGCCGGAGACCCCCGGACGCCCCCCGCCCCGCCGCCCACCCGCTCACCGCCGCCGCCGAGTCCTCGGAGAGGAGAGAGGCGCCCAGCGGCCCCTCGGCCAGGATGCGCTGGGCGGGAGGCGCGGCGGCCGCGTCCTGCTGCACCTTCTCCTTCAGGTGGCTGAGGAAGAGCTCGCTGGGCGGCGGCGGCTGCCAGCGCGGGTTGGTGATGGCGAAGTGCATCAGCGACAGCTCCGTCTTCCCGTTCTCTGCTTGCTGGTACACGGAGGCCTCCGTCTGCCCGGCCGACAGCCACTGCAGGGCAAGGGGGTGAGCGGGGCTGCGCCTGGGACCCCCCCACCCCGGGACCCCCCACCCCGGGACCCCCCCCCAACCTGGGGATTGCCGTGGTTGCGGACATCGAGCTGGGCGAAGGAGCAGATGTCGCCCACCCCCACCACCTCCACCGTGAAGTTGCGGAAGAAGTCGACAATGTCCAGGGCGCGGGCGGGCAGGGCGAAGATGAGGATGAGGGGGGTGAGGATGGGGCTCAGCAGCTCCTCCAGGATGAAGACCTGCGGGGAGCGGCGGGTGTCAGGGGTGGGGGGGTCCCGCCGCCCGCCCGCCCGGCCCTGCCCGCGCTCACCGCCTTGTACTGGAAGAGCTGCGCCATCTCGCTGCGTGTCTCCGAGCGGCTGGCGTTGCCCTGCCAGTGGTCGGGCATGTAGTGGACGTGGGCCAGGACACGCTGCAGCAGCTGCTCCGGGCACCACACCGTGTGCTCGTCGGGGATGAAGGACCTGCGGGCGGGGGGCAGGTGTCCCACCTCCCGCTCAGCGACCCCACCGCCCGCCGCGCCCGCTGCCGGCATGGCCCGGCCTGGCCCGGCACACCCACCTGGCCACGGTGACCACCAGCCCCAGCAGCGTGATAGCGGTGAGGATGTGCTGCACCGTCAGCACGTCCTCGTCGTAGACGGTCAGGACGATGAGCACAGCCAGGATGGAGCCAGCAAAGAAGCCGACGTTCTTGGCCAGCACGGTGAGCAGCGGGCTGGTGAAGGAGTTCATGTACTTGGTGGCCGGCTTGTAGCCGCGGCTCAGCCGCGCCTGCAGCTCGTGGTTGAGCTCGTTGAAGTGGCGCAGGTAGTGGCGGCCGTAGAGGGACCAGCGGCGGGCGCCCAGGCTGCCCGGCTCACGCTTGATCACCTCGGCGTAGCTGAAGAAGGCGTAGAGGAGCTGCCAGACCAGCACGCAGGGGCAGAGCAGCAGGTTGGCCAGCCCCAGCAGCACCATGGTGCGCGCCAGGCGCCGGGCCAGCTCCCGCCGGGCGCCCACCCGCTTGCACTGCGGCCGCAGGCTCCACTTGTTCTGGAAGAGGGAGCCGGGGCCCCAGAAGAGGAGCAGCTCCAGGTTGTACTTGAGGCCCTGGGTGAGGAAGACGACGGGGCCCAGCAGCGGCAAGCAGAAGCGGACGGGCAGCAGCGACTTGTTGACCATGGCCACCGTGTAGTTCTTGAAGCGCAGGATGCGGTGGTAGATGTCCAGCTCCGTCAGCTCCCTCTTGTGCACACACATCTGCTGCCGGCGCTGCAGCGAGATCAGCCGTGCCTGCACCTCCTGCCAGCTGTAGTTGCACAGCCCCTCCTGCACCAACAACACGCCGATTTATGCCGGCACGGCACGGCGCGGCCGGCCCCCACCCCGCCAGCCCCCTCCCTGCGGCCCCGCTCACCGAGGGGATGTTGAGGGCTTTGATGTAGAAGGTGCGGATCTCCCAGTAGCTGAGCAGGCTGCAGAGCACCTTCACCAGCCGGTACAGCCAGAAGACGGCCGCCATCACCAGCAGGAAGATGATCCAGCCGCTGGCCCGGATCCTGGCAGGGGACGCATGTCAGGGGGGGACCCGGCGGCGCCAGGACCCCTGCGCGGCCGTGCCGGCGGCTCCCGGCCCCCTCCTCACCTCTGGGCGCACTGCGGGGCAGGCAGGATGGCATCAGGCAGCGTCACCTTGCTGCGGTCGGGGGCCGGCCCCCCGGCGTGGCTGTGGTTGAGCGGCCGGTTGGCGAAGAGGACGTCGTAGTCCACACAGCACAGCAGGAAGGTGGTGAAGGTGACGACGAACAGGAACTGCCTGGGGGTGGCGGGGGATCAGCACGGCCCCGCGGCCCCCCGGTGCGGTGCGGCACGGCACAGCATGGCGCGGCACGGCACGTGGGGGCGGGCGGCCCGCCGGCACTTACACCAGCTCGAAGAGGTCGGAGAGCATCATGCAGGCGAAGCCATTCTTCTGGTGGAAGTGGTAGATGTTGGGGACGCGTTAAGGAGAGTGGGGACGCGTTAAGGAGCGTGTGCCCGCGGTGCCGGACCCCCCCGTCCCCCCTGGGCACCGGGGTCCCCCCACCCCCCCGCCGCGGTGCCGGCCGCGGGCAGGGCTGGGCCGTGGCCAGGCAGAGGCCCTGCAAGGATATCTTGGTGAAGAAATTATCCAGGTTCTTGATGTGGTGCCAGGAGTCTGGCGAGGAGAGAAAAACAGTGGGGGCTGAGCCGGGGCCGGGGCCCAGCCCCCCACGGCCCCCGTCCATGGGGCGCTCCCGCCCAGGACCCACCGGCCCCCCACCCGCGACCAGCTGAGGGCCGTGGGGCGGCCGCTGCCCCCACCCTGCCGGCGGCGGGGCGGGGCCTGCCCCCCCGGGCGGGCTGCCCTCCCTCCCTCCTCTCGAGCCCCCAGCCCGCGCCCCACGGCGGCCACGACCCCCAGGCCACTCGCGGTGACCCCTCACCCCCAGGGCGGCCCCCAGCCGGGTGCCGACCCCCGCTACCTTGCAGCCCCTCGGTGACGTGCACCAGCAGCTCCTCCTCGCCCGGGGGTGAGTCCTCCTCGAAGTCCTCCAGGCGCCGGTACTCTGCCTGCGCCGCCATCGCCCGCCACGCCGCCTGCCAGGGACGCCCGTCGGCACCCGCCGCCGCAGCCCAGGGGCCCCCGCCTGGCACCGACCCCGGCAGCGGGGGTGCCCGGGGGGATGGAGCCCCCCCCCAGCCCCATGGGCCGTGGGGCAGCCAGAGCCCAGCCGCGGGGCACGGGGACACCGTGCCGAGCCGTGCCGAGCCGTGCCGAGCCGGGCTGAGCTGTCTGCCCTGCGGCCGGGAGCCGGAAATGCCGGCGAGGTCACGCAGTGCCGCCCGCGTGCCCCGAATTCGGGCGGCCTGAGCTGGCCTCCCGCACTGTGGCCACAGCCACAGCCCCGGGCAGGGCCACGCTGCGCAGGCCGCCCAGCCCGTCCCACCGGCTGGATCACCGCCAGCGCCTGGCCGTGGCCCCGCCGCGGGGCCCGAGCTCCCCGGGGAGAGAGCCCTGCCCGGCCCGGCAGAGACCACCGCGTCACCCCGCGTCCGCCCCTCCGGCCATGCTGCGCTGCCCCCCACGATCCGAGTGGAGAGGACGCCCCTCCCCATGGAGCCCCCTCCCCACGGACCCCTGTCCCCATGGACCCCCCCACATCCGCATCCCCAAGGATGCCCACCTCATGGAGTCCCCTCCCCATGGAGCCCCTCCCCATGGACCCCTGTCCCCACAGACCCCCGTCCCCATGGATCCCATCCCCACGGACCCCCACCCCACGGAGCCATGGAGCAGCGGGGAGCCCAGAGCCAGGACAGCAGCCAGGGCGCAGGACCGAGATCACGGCCAGCTCCCGAGCCCCAGTGGCCTCTTAATGCCCCGGGGACCCCCGGCCCCACGGGAGGGCAGGACCCCAAACCCTTTTGGGCAGGGCAGGAGCCCTGGGGCAGAAGGGACCCCAAACCCTTGGGACAGGAGCCCCAGTTCCCTTGGGGCAGGATGGGACCCTACCCCCCCAGGGAAGGGCAGCACCCCCAGCCCCTGGGGAAGGAGGGGACCCCTGGGCCATTGGGGCAGGATGGGACCCTCAGCCCCTTGGGGAAGCATGGAGACCCCCACCGCCCTGGGGCAGGATGGGACCCCCATCCCCTTGGGGCAAGATGGGACCCTCAGCCCCTTGGGGAAGGACAGGACCCCCTCCCCTGGGCACAGGATGGGACCCCCACCCCCTGGGGCAGGGCAGGACCCCCCCGTCCGGCCCCCGCCACCCTCCCCTTACCGCTGCCGGTCAGTGCTCCCACAGCCCCGCACGCCACCACCGTCCCCTCCCGTGGCCAGTGCCACTGCCCGGCCGGGCTGGTGGCCGCAGGTGATGCCGTCCGGCCCCACCCCGCCACGGCACTGCCGGAGCCTGACTCACGGCACCGGGGCCGGTGCGGTGAGGCCGCGGGCACGAGGGAGCCCCAGGCCCCGGTGCGGTGATTCAGCAGGAGGGACGCAGCCGTGGCCGGCAGAGACCTGGGCACCGCCGGACACGCTGTCCCTGCGCTGACCCCCGGCCTTGTGCAACTCCCCGTTGGGGACAGAGCCACCGTGTCCCCTGGGATCGGGTGTCCCCAGCCATCGCCCGCTGGTGATGCCGGCGCGGCCCTTCCCCCACGTGCCCCGCACCGGGCAGCCAAAAATACCCGCGGGGCTGGGGAGCCCAAAAATAGCCCCGGTGGCGTAAACAGCCAGGGGCCGAGGGCCAGCGAGGGGACCCCCGTGCTGGGGCAGGGCAGCCCAGGACCCCCGTGAGCCCCGGGGGACACCGGCACCCGTGGGGACGAGACCAGCCACCCAGGGACGCGTGTCCTGGCAAGGGCCCCGGTGCCCCCTGGGAGGACACGCAGCGTCCCCGTGCTGGCACGTGTGTCCCCAGAGGGACCCCAGCCACCCCGCAGGGACACAGGCGCCTCGGTGGGGACGCAGGCACCCCCACGGGGACGCGGTCAGTGTGACGGCCCCACGGTGACGGACACCCCGAGGTGACACGTACCCCAACAGAACCGTGGTGACACACACCCCGCAGACACAGCCGCCCCGCGGGGACGCTCCCGTGGGGACAGCCCCACAGACGGACACCGGCACCTCGACGGCCCCGCGGGGTCTCCTGGACCCCTGGGGCGCACACGCACCCCGCGGGGACGCGGGCGCCCCGATGACGCCGTGGGGTCCGAAGGAGCGGGGTGACCCCGCACCGGGGCCCGGGGCACCGTGACCGCTCGGGGCCGCGCTGGGGCGGCCGCTCCCGCCCCCCCGGCCCCGCTGTCCCCGGTGCTCGGTGCCCCCTGCTGCCCCCGTCCCCGCTGCCCCCGTGCTCGGTGCCCCCGCCCCCGGCGCCCCCCGCCCCCGGCCCCGCTCACCTCCGGGCTCGGCGCCGGCGCGGTCCCCGCGGGGCGGGGGTCCCCGGGGCCGGGCTCTCACCTGGCCCCGCACCGGCACCGGGAGCGGGTCCGCGTCCCGCCGCCGGCCATGGCCGCACCGGCAGCGGCAGCGGCAGCGGCAGCGGCAGCGGGGGGGTCCCCCGCCGTGGGGGGCGGCGTCCGAGCGCGGGTAAGGCGGGACCGGTGCGGGGTCCCGGTGCGGGGCCCCGGCCGCGGTGCGGGTCCGGCGGGGTGACCCGGTGCAGGGCCCGCGTTCCCGCAGCGGGGCCCGGGGAGCAGCGAGGGCCCGGGCTGCCGGAGGAGGCTGCGGGGAGGGCCGGGGGCGGGGGCCGGGGCGCGGGGCCCGGGTGCGGGGCCGGGGCGGGTCGGGGCCGGCGCAGGGCCCGGGCCGCGGTGCCGGGGCTCCGCCCGCCGCCCCGGTGCCGCCCCCGCCCGCCCCGGTGCCGCCCCGCGGGGCGGCCGGTCCCGGCGCCGCCATGCTGCTGCTGCTGCGGGCGCTGGGCGCCCGGGCCGCGCTCCGCTCGCTCCCCGCCGCGCTGCGGCCGCCCCCCGCCCCGGGGCGCAGGTACCGGGGGGCCCGGGCCGGGGGGGAACGGGGTCTCCGGGACGGGGCGGGCCGGGCTCCCGGGTCCCTTGGGGTGGGGGGAGCCGGGACTCTTCGGACCCGGGGGGCGGGGGGAGCCCGGGGGGCGGGGTCCCGGGGGGTGCGGGGGGCTCCCGGGCGTCTGGGTCCCTTGGGGGGGCTGGGGTGCGGTGGGGGGGGGCCGGGGTGCGGGGTCCCGGGGGGGTCCTGGGCGGCTGGGTCCCTTGGGGGGGCTGGGGAGCCCGGGGGGCGGGGTCCCGGGGGCGGGAGCCCGGACTCTGGGGTCCCCGGGGGTCGGGGGTGCAGTGGGGGGTGCCGGGGGTTGGGGGCTCCCGGGGGGTGCAGGGGTACGCGGGCACCTGGGGGCAGCGGGGCCGGGGTGGGGGCGGTGGGATCCCAAACGCTGGTATGGGGGGAACGGGGCAGAGCGGAGGGGCCTGGGCGCTGGCGCTCAGCCGGGGGGAGTCCGGGAGGGGGACGGGGGCGTCCCCTGCCTCGGGACGGCCCAGGGCAGCTTGGGGACGCTGGCCGTACCGGGGGGGACGGCCCTCATTGGGTCCCGCCGCGTCCCCGGGGCTGGCCCCGGGCTCAGGCGCCCCGCGCTCACCAGTCTCCCCAGTTTCAGGTATGGGGGGGGGCGCCTGGGGCTCGCCAGCCCCCCTCCCCTGCCCCCCGGCCCCGCACCGCCGGCCCGGCGCTGCCTGCTCCTGGCCGGCTCGGCCACAGCCTGCGTGGCACTCGGCTTGCTGGGCACGGCTGCGCGCTGCCAGGAGGCCGCCGGCCCCGTGCCCCCCGAGCCCGCGCAGCCCCCGCCAGAGCCCGCGTTCGACTGGCCGGCGTTCTGGGCCTTCCTGCGCCCCCAGCTCCTGGCCCTCTCGGCGGCCGTGGTGGTGAGCAGGGGCGGGTGGGCGGCCGTGGTCCCCCTCGTCCCCGCCGTCCCCGTGCCACGGCGCTGACGCCGGCCATCCCCGCAGCTTGCGCTGGGCGCAGCCCTGCTCAACGTCCACATCCCGGTGCTGCTGGGGCAGCTGGTGAACGTGGTGGCCCGCTGCGCCCGCGGCCACATCACCGGCTACCTGCAGGAGGTCCGGCGCCCGGCCCTGCGCCTGCTCGCCGTCTACTGCCTGCAGGTGGGTGCCGGCTCCCCGAGCCGGGCGCGGGGTCCCGGGGGGCTGCCCCCGCCCCGCGCCCCTCCTGAGCCCCTCTCCTCCGCAGGGGCTGCTGACCTTCGGGTACATCGCGCTGCTGGCGCGCGTCGGGGAGCAGGTGGCGGGCAGCATGCGCAAGGCGCTCTTCGTCTCCCTGCTCCGGTATAACGCCCCGCGGGGGTGCGGGGACGGGGCGTGGGGGGCGTGGGGACAGGCACGGGGGTCCCCCAGCCCACCGCCGCTCCCCCGGCAGGCAGGACGTGGCGTTCTTCGACGCCAACCGGACGGGGCAGCTGGTGAACCGGCTGACGGCCGACATCCAGGAGTTCAAGTCCTCCTTCAAGCTGGCCATCTC
Source organism: Nipponia nippon (assembly GCF_047370975.1). NCBI lineage: Eukaryota > Metazoa > Chordata > Aves > Pelecaniformes > Threskiornithidae > Nipponia > Nipponia nippon. The sequence goes on from NW_028262290.1 coordinate 167,470,095, forward strand.
CCAGGTGAGGCCCGCGGCCGGCAGCACCGGGCCCCCTCGGCCCCCCGCAGCCCCCCGCGCCCACCCCTGCCCGCCCCCCCCAGGGCCTGCGCAGCGGCACCCAGACGGCGGGCTGCTTCGTCTCGCTCTACCTGCTCTCGCCCAAGCTGACCGGCCTCCTGCTCGTGGCGCTGCCCGCGCTGGTGGGCGCCGGGGCCCTCATCGGCACCATCCTCCGCAGCCTCTCCCGCCGGGCGCAGGAGCAGGTAACCCCGCGCTCCCCCCCCAGCCCTGCCGCCCCCCAAGGGACCCCGCCCTCCCCCCGGGGCCAGAGCAGGGGCTGTCCCATGCCGGGCCCCCTCTCCGTCCCTCTCCCCACAGGTGGCCAAGGCCACCGGGGTGGCAGACGAGGTGCTGGGAAACGTCCGGACGGTGCGTGCCTTCGCCATGGAGGAGCAGCAGGCGGGGTAAGGGGGCGGCGGGGGCTCTCGCCCCGCGGGGGCGGCGGGGGGCCGGGGGGGTCAGCCCCATCCCTGCCCGCAGGCTGTACTGCGCCGAGGTGGACCGCGCCGGCTGGCTGAACGAGCGGCTGGGGCTGGGCATCGCCGCCTTCCAGGGGCTCTCCAACGTGGCGCTTAACGGTGAGTGGGTGCCGTGGGGCAGGACCCGGCGGTGCCGTGGGGCAGGACCCTGCCGTGCCGGGTGCCCCGGGTCCCACCTCCGCCCCGCACCCCACAGGCATCGTCCTGGGGACCATCTTCGTGGGCGGCTCTCTGATGGCCGGGGACGAGCTCTCGCCGGGCGACCTCATGTCTTTCCTGGTGGCCTCGCAGACGGTGCAAAGGTCAGGGCAGGGCCTGGCGCGGCGCCTCCCCCGGCACCCCCGGCACGCCGCAGCCCGCCCGGGGCGCAGCCCTGAGCTCGGCCTCTCCCCTTGTGCACCGGCAGGTCCTTGGCCAACATCTCCATCCTGCTCGGGCAGGTAGGTGGGGCAGGGGCTCCGGCCGGCCCCCCGGGGCTGGGGGCCAGTGGTGCTCCCGCCGCCGTCCCCGCAGGTGGTGCGAGGCCTGAGCGCCGGCGCCCGCGTCTTTGAGTTGCTGACGCTGGAGCCCAGCGTGGCGCTGAAGGGGGGGGGCTCCATCCCCAGCCACTCCCTGCTCGGCCGCATCTGCTTCGACCGCGTCTCCTTCAGGTGAGCCGCCCCGGCCCCCCGATCCGGCCCCCCACCCAGCCCCCTGAGCCGCCCCGCGGACTGGGGGCCGGCACCGTGCTCCCGCAGCCCCCCGCTCCTCTCCCCGCAGCTACCCCACCCGCCCCGGCTACCCGGTCCTGCGGGACTTCAGCCTCACCCTGCCCCCCTGCAAGACGGTGGCCATCGTGGGACCCTCCGGAGGAGGTACCGGCCCAGCCGCTGGCCCCCAACCCTCCCCACGCCCCCAGGGCAGGGGACCCCCTGGCCAGCGTGTCCCAGCCGGGGCGGCAGGAGCCAGCCCAGCCTCTCTGGGGATGCCGGCTCAGCCCTTCACCGGTCCCTGGGCTCATCCTCCTGCACCCTAGTCCTCTGCCCAGTGAGCCCAGTGGGCGCCAGGCACTGGGAACCGGCTTCTGCACCTCCCGCAGCTCTCTGTGAGGCCGGGGCTTGCGGCCGGAGCTGGGGGGCGCGGGGCTGTGCGGCCAGGCGGTGCCGCGGGGCTGAGGGCTCCCCTCCGCAGGGAAGTCGACGGTGGCGGCGCTGCTGGAGCGGTTCTACGAGCCCACGCAGGGCACCATCACCCTGGACGGCCACGACATCTCCTCCCTGGACCCCTCCTGGCTGCGAGGGCAGGTCATCGGCTTCATCAGCCAGGTGCGGGGCGGGCGGGGGGCTGCCGTGGGGCGCTTCCCCCAGGCGCCGGAGGGGAACCCTCTGGGCCCACGCTGTCCCCAGGGGAGGGGAGGGAGGTGGCCCCGTCCGGGGGTCGGTGCTGAGGGGCCGGACGCTGCCCCAGGAGCCGGTGCTCTTCGGAACAACCATCATGGAGAACATCCGCTTCGGGAAGCCGGGAGCCTCCGATGCGGAGGTGTACGCCGCGGCCCAGCTCGCCAACGCCGACGGCTTCATCCGCAGCTTCCCCGAGGGCTACGACACCGTCGTGGGTATGTGCCGGGCTGCGGCCGGGCTGCGCGCCACGAGGTGGGGCACGGCGAGGGGCCGGGGCTGCGGCAGCGCGGGGCACGGTGGGAGCGGGAAGCAGGCGGGTGCCCCTGAACTGGCCCAGCCGCCCCACGGGACAGACGGATGAGCATGAGACCCTGGCCAAGGCCCAAGTTCCCTCGGGGACAGCGGCTGCCGGTGACCGCTGGCGTGAGGCTGTGCCAGGAGGGAGCAGCGGCTGTGCCGGGCTCCCCGGGGTTTGGTGTTGGCGTTCCCGGGGGACCTCTGGCTCTGGTGCGGGAACGCGGCTGCGCCCCTCTGCTCCCGTCCTCGGGGAGGGGGCTCTCCCCATCCGGGGCTCTCCGCGGGCTGGGGCGGCACCGGCAGCCCTGCGGTCGTCCCCGTCAGGCGAGCGCGGCACGGCGCTCTCGGGGGGTCAGAAGCAGCGCATCGCCATCGCCCGGGCCCTGCTGAAGGACCCCGCCATCCTGATCCTGGATGAGGCCACGAGCGCGCTGGACGCCCAGTCGGAGAAGGTGGTGCAGGAGGCGCTGGACCGCGCCGTCTCGGGCCGCACGGTGCTGGTCATCGCCCACCGCCTCAGCACCATCCGGGGGGCCGACCTCGTCGTGGTGCTGGCGCAGGGCCGGGTGGCCGAGGTGAGCGGCGCCGGGGGGGGCGGGCAGGAGCGGGCAGGGGGTGGACAGGAGCGGGCACGGGGTGGGCAGGGGGTGGGCAGGAGCGGGCAAGGGGTGGGCAGGAGCAGGCAAGGGGTGGGCAGGGGGTGGGCAGGAGCGGGCAAGGGGTGGGCAGGAGCGGGTAGAAGCGGGCAGGGAGCGGGCAGGCCGAGGGGTGACGCCGTCCCCGCCGCCCCGCAGGCAGGGACCCACGAGGAGCTGGTGCGGCGGGGGGGTCTCTACGCCGAGCTCATCCGCCGGCAGAGCAAGGACCGATCCTGAGCGTGGGGCGGGCCGGGGGCGCAGCCCCGCTCCCGGGGCGCCCCTGCCGCTCCCCAATAAACCAGGCTGCGGGGGCTCTGCTGCGTGGTGCCGTGCTGGGGGGCCCGGACCGGGCAGCGGGGGGGGGGCGGGGCCCGTGACGTTTGATTTGGGGGCGGGGTCAGCCGCATCAGCCCCGCCCCTCCCTGCCTGCCCGTGCCCGGGCAGCTGCCTGCAGGCCGGCTGGGGTGGCTTTGGCTCTGCAGCCCGCGGGGGTGGGGGTCTCCTGCGTGGGCCGCGGCGTGGGGGGCTCCTGTGTCCCCCCGGGGGGTGGGGGGCTCCTGTGTCCCCCCCCGGGGCGGGGTCCCCTGGGCCGCCCCGGGGAAGGGGAGCGGGTGGCTCCCAGGGGCCACCACGGTGGGGCTGGGGGGGTCCATGGCCCGAGGGGACCCCCACCCCCGGCACTGCTGCCGGCCGAGTCCGTGTGTGTGCCCGCCCCCCCCCCCCGCCCCGGGGCTCTCTGTCCCCGCAGCCCGCCGCTGCCCCGGGAGGGGTCTGCAGCCGCCGCTGCGGCCCCGGGGGGCTCCTGCCGCCGCCGCTGGGGCGGGGGGCTCCGGGCGCGGGGGGGCGGGCAGGGAGCGGAGCGGGGCCGGGCGATGGCGGGGGGCGGCGGCGGGTGGAGCCCCGCGGGGGGCGGGGGCGGGGGGCGGCCGCAGACCGGCAGCGGCTGCGCCGCGGCGGCGGCAGCGGGAGCGGAGCCGGGGCCGGGAGCGGGAGCGGGGCCGGGAGCGGGGCTGCGCTGGCCGCCGGCACCGGCAGCGCGGGCGGGCGGAGCGGCTGGTCCTGCCCTGCCCGCCCTGCCTGCCCTTCCCCTGCCCTGCCCGCCCTGCCCGCCCTGCCTGCCCTTCCCCTGCCCTGCCCTGCCCTGCCCTGCCCGCCCGCAGCACCCTGAGCCCGGCGCGGCGATGGGCCGGGGGCGGCGGCGGGGCTGAGGGCGGCGGGGAGCGCGGGGGCCCGGCGGCAGGATGAGGGCGGGCTCGGAGGGCAGCAGGGAGGGCGAGGGGCTCTCCAGCCTGCGGGCCTTCGCCCACAGCTCCTCGCTGCACGGCATCAGCCACGTCTTCGCCTACGGGGCCGTGTCGCTGCGCCGCGTGCTGTGGGGCGCCTTCTTCCTGGGCTCGCTGGGGCTGCTGCTGCTGGTCTGCGCCGAGCGCGTCGCCTACTTCCTCACCTACCCCCACGTCACCAAGCTGGACGAGGTGGCTGCCCACAACCTCACCTTCCCGGCCATCACCATCTGCAACCTCAACGAGTTCCGATTCTCCAAGATCACCCGCAACGACATGTACCACGTGGGCGAGCTGCTGGCGCTGCTCAACGACCGCTACGAGATCAGCAACCCCCAGCTGGCCGAGCCCCACGTCCTGGCCGCCCTGCGCGACAAGGCCAACTTCAAGAACTTCAAGGCGAAGCCCTTCAGCATGGCCGAGTTCTACAACCGCACCGGCCACGACCTGGCCGACATGCTGCTGCAGTGCTCCTTCCGCGGCGCCAACTGCACCGCCCGCAACTTCACCGTGGTGAGTGCCGGCCTCGGGGCTCCTGCGGGCGCCCGGGCGGAGGAGAGGCTGCCGCCGGGGATGGGGTGGCTGCGCACCCCCAGGGGCCGCCAACGGCCGCGGGCGTCCCGCCGGGGTCGGGCACCGGCGCGCTGGGGCCGCTGCCGCACCGCTGGGTGAGCCCCTTCTCCTGTCCCACCGGCACGTCCCGCCGCCCGCAGCGCGTCGGCCTGTGCCCGCCGTGCCAGGTGCTGCAGCGGGCTGGCTGCCAGCCTGGGGTGCCCCCACCCCACGCGCGCCGCAGGGGTGCCAGGCAGCTGGGAACGGCGCCCAGGCTGCAGCCGTGCTGTGCCGGGGGCCCTGCGCCGGGCCGTGCAGCTCTGCCTGCATGCAGCCGCTCGGGCAGGGGATGGGGATGGGTGCGGGATGCCGGTGGGTACGGCCCACGGCCCCGCTCCCCCCGCGCCAGCCCCAGGTGCTGCCCAGGCACCGGCGGCAGCAGCCGCTTCCCCCGGGCTGTGTTTGCACACAGGCTCCCACGCCCGTGGCTCCTCCGCGCAGCCTGCCCCGCCGCCGGTGGGAGTACCCTGTGCCGGAGCCGGCCCTGCCCCAGCGCCCCGTACCGCTCCTGGGGCTGTGCCCACCCTGCTCCCGGCCCGGGGCATTGCTGGTGCCCGTGTCTCCCACGAGACCTGCTGTGCCCCAGCAGCGGGGGCCGCAGGGGGCCGAGCTGCGTCCCTGGGGCTGCGGGCTCACCCCCGGGTGACGTGCAGGGCGCGGGCAGCTGCCGGAGCGTGGCAGGGGGAGCGGGGCTGCCGCGTCCCTGCGCAGACGTGGGCTGCTGCGGGCAGCGGGGCAGCTGCGGGAGGAGGCACCCTCCCTGCCCCGTGCAGTGCTGGGTGGGCACGGGGACCCCCGGCAAACCTTGGCTATGGGCGGCCTGTGCCGGGTCCTGCGAGACCCGCCTGGGGTGGGCAGGGGCGGTGGCGTGGGGCAGGACGGGCAGGGCCGGTGGCACGGGCAGGGCTGGTGGCGTGGGGCAGGACGGGCAGGGCCGGTGCCACGGGCAGAAGGCCGCGTCCTTTGTGCTGCGGCAGCGGCAGAGAGCAGCGTGCTGTGGGAGCTGGGCAGCCGGTGCCCGCCGTGCACGCCTCTGCGCCGTCCCCATCGCCGTCACCGTGGGCTCGGCTGCGCTATCACAACAGCAATTACCGTCAGCTTAAGGCTCTTAGCGTGTGAAATTAATTTTCCTTGGGAGCTCAGTTGAACAGAATCCCTTTTGGCAGCTCCGCGCCCCCTGTGCCCTTTGCCGGCACAGCTCTGCCGGTGCCCCCGCGGCAGGGCCAGGCAGTGGCGGCAGCCCCCGGCGTCAAGGGCTGGGGCGGGAGGGTTGAGGGTCCCAGGGCAGAACCCCGGCCAGCACGCGCTGCGCGGCGGCGGCTTGCTGCAGCCTGGAAGCCGGCACCTCCCCGGGGAGCGTGGCTGAGCTGCCAGGGCCCCGGTGTGCTGCTGGCTTGCGGGGCCGGTGCCTGCGCCAGGGGCACGCGGGTGCCCGTCTCCATTGCTGGGCCGAGGGTCTTGCGGGGCGCGTGCGTGCCGCACGGCTCCCGCTGCCCCTGGGCTCGCGGATGCTGCCGGGAGTGTCGGGCTCTGCCCACGTGTGCCGCACAACCGGCCCCGCTGCCGCCCCGTCTCCGACGAGCAGCGAGAAACTTCTGCCCGAGCCGCCGCGGCGGCCCCCGGCACCCGCAGCCCCGCCACGGGGTCACCCTGCCCCGGCTCAGCCCCGCCACGGGCTGCACCCGCTGCAGCTTTGCTGGCTAAAGGCGCAGAACTAAAGCTGGGGCTTAGTCACGGATTACGATCCTCTGCCCTGGGCCTCGGCACGGGGCCGGCAGCTCCCAGCACCGCGTCCCGCCTGGCAGCGCTGGGCTCTGGGGCTGCCGGCGCTCCCAGCCCGTGCACGGCGCCTCGTCCCAGCCCCGTCACTGGGGTCCCCGGGCACGTGGCGAGTGTCTGAAGCAGGGGCCGTCGGGGCTGGCTCTGCACCCCCCTTGCCTCCCCCTGGGGCGGGCAGGGGTGGGAGGTGCTCGGGGCCGGAGGGTGCTGGGTGCGGGGCCGGGGGCTCCGCAGGTCCCTGGGGTGCAGGGCCGGGGGCCCGATGTCGGGTCGCCCCGGGTGTGGGGACCAGGAAGGCTGGGGGTGCCGGGGCCGTGTCCCCGTCCCATTCCGCCCCCCCGAACCCCCCCAGCCGCCGGGCTCCAGCACATCCCTGTGCCGGGCAGCCGTTGCCATGGCAGCCGCCCCCCCCTTCCTGCTTGGGCAGCGTGTTGCCATGGCAACGGCTCCCCTCTTTGGGAGCAGCCCGTTGCCACAGCAGCCGCCCCCCCCCCGGGGCAGGACGGGGGGGGCATCACTCCGGGGGGGGCACCCCATTGCGGGCGGGCCCTGACCCCATGGGGCGGTTATGGACCCCCGGGCCACTGCCCCGGCCCTGGGTCAGTGAGGGGATGGGGGGGCCGTGGCTGCGGCCCCCGCTGCCCCTGTGCCCTCCGTGGGGCAGGGGGCCATGGGGTGGGATGGGGCACGGGGGGGAGGCCAGGGGAGTGGGGGGCGGGGGGCTGGGGGGGCTTTGGCTGTGGGGTGGGCAGTGCGGCACACCGGGTGGGGAAGGGGGCTGCGGGCTCGGGGAGGCGGCGGGGGGTTGTTCAGCTCAGGGTCAGGGTCACGCTGGGGGCTCTGGGCAGGGTCTCTGCCCCCAGGCACTGGTCCCTGGGGGCATTGGGGTCCCTGGCTGTGGGTGCTGGGAGCCCTGGGGTCTCTGCCTCCAGGCACTAGGGTCCCTGGGCAGGGTCTCTGCCCCCAGGCACTGGTCCCTGGGGGCATTGGGGTCCCTGGCTGTGGGTGCTGGGAGCCCTGGGGTCTCTGCCTCCAGGCACTAGGGTCCCTGGGCAGGGTCTCTGCCCCCAGGCACTGGTCCCTGGGGGCATTGGGGTCCCTGGCTGTGGGTGCTGGGAGCCCTGGGGTCTCTGCCTCCAGGCACTAGGGTCCCTGGGCAGGGTCTCTGCCCCCAGGCACTGGTCCCTGGGGTCCCTAGGGGCATTGGGGTCCCTGGCTGTGGGTGCTGGGGTCCCTGGGGGCATTGGGGACCCTGGCTGTGGGTGCTGGGGTCCCTGGGGGCATTGGGGGCCCTGGCTGTGGGTGCTAGGGGCTCTGGGCAGGGTCTCTGCCCCCAGGTGCTGGTCCCTGGGGGCCCTGGCTGTGGGTGCTGGGGTCCCTGGGCAGGGTCTCTGGTCCCTGGGGCCCTGGGGTCGCTGGCTATGGGTGCTGGGGGCCCTGGGGTCTCTGCCCCCGGGTGCTGGGGTCTCTGGGCAGGGTCTCTGCCCTCAGGCGCTGGTCCCTGGGGTCCCTGGGGGCATTGGGGTCCCTGGCTGTGGGTGCCTGGGGTCCCTGGCTGTGGTTGCTGGGCACTGGGGGCACTGGGGGCCCTGGGGTCCCTGGCGCGGGGCAGGCTCTCAGGTCCTGGTGGGGATGACAGCTTCTGCCGCCGTGGCTAAGCCAAGCCCCAGTCCCTGTCGCCATCCTGGCTCGCGCCCTCCCCGCTCACGTGTCCCCACGCAGCCCCACGTCCCCCTGCTGCCTTGCGTCCCCCCAGAGCTGTGCTGAAACCCAATCCCCCTGCAGAGCCGAGGCAGAGCCAGGCAGGACGGGCCGCCATGGCTGCTGAGCTGCCGGGGGCGGCCGGCCTGGCGGCCTTCGCCCGCTCCTGCACGCTGCACGGGCTGGGGCGCATCTTTGCGCCCGGGGCGCCGGCGCCGCGCCGCCTGCTCTGGGCCGGCGCCTTCCTGGCCTCGCTGGGCGCCTTCCTGCTGCAGGCGGGGGAGCGGGTCCGGCGCTACGCCGCGTACCCCCACATCACCGTGCTGGACGAGGCGGAGAGCCGCGTCCTCGTCTTCCCTGCCGTCACCCTCTGCAACTACAACCGCATCCGGCGCTCCCAGCTCACCCCCAACGACCTGTTCTGGCTGGGCAGGGAGCTGCTGGCGGTGGAGAGGGAGGACTTTCCCCGCTACCTGCAGGCGCTGGGGCAGCCCTCCGACCTCGCCAGCTTCTTCCCCAGCAAGAGCTACGACCTGGGCGCCTTCTACCAGCGCGCCGGGCACCCCATCCATGAGATGCTGCTGCGCTGCCGCTTCCGCGGCCGGGACTGCGGCCCCGAGGACTTCACCGCCGTGAGTGCCAGCGCCACGGCCACGGCCACGGCCGGCTCTGCCTGGGGCAGGACCCGCAGCAGCCCCGTCCCCATCCCCGGCTGGCTCTGCCCTGGGCAGGGCTTGGGCAGGACCCCCAGGGCTGAGCAGGTTTTGGGGCCGTGGGGTGCATGGGGTGAGGGGCTCTGTGCAGGCGGTGGGGCGATGGTGGGGTGCGGGCTGTGGGGTAGTCAGCTGTGGGGCGATGGGGTTGCGCAGGCTGCAGGGCCATGGGGTGCACGGGCTGTGGGGCGATGGCAGGGAGGGGGCACGGTGCCTGCCCACCCTGCTCTCCCCCAGCCCAGGCGCTTGGCAGAGCTCCCACCGTGCTGCCCCAGGACAGCTCCTCTTGCCACCCTGCGCCCACGGGGCCGTGGGGGGCTGTGGGGCTGCGGGGAAGCGTGGCAGGGACGGGGGGGTCACAGGGGGCTGTGGGGCTGTGGCTGCAGGTCTGTGCTTGCTGCCCAGTGGCTGTAGAAACCAGTGGGGGCTTTCCCTGTGCTGGGGGGCTGCGGGAAGAGGTGGGTCAGCCTCGGGCAGGGGTCGGCGGGCACCTTCCCAGGGGCCGGGGTCCCGCATCCCGCCTGGCCGGGGCTGGGGAGGGACCGTCCCTCCGCCACGGTGACTGCTGGGGCCCGGTGGGGAAGGACGCGGGGTGGGGTCCCGCAGGGCTGTCAGGACGCCCGGGCTGTGGGACCTGGCAGAGCCGAGGACACCACGCTGGGGCAGGGACAGCAGCAGCCACCCCACAGCCCCATCTGCAGCCCCGCGCTGGTCCCAAAGGGGAAGGGATGGACGCACCAGCCCCTTCCCTGTGCACCGCTGATGGGGCGCTGGGATCCTGCACCGGGTCCTGTGGGGCACTGGGGGCGCTGGGATCCTGCACTGGGTCCTGTGGGATGCTGGGATCCTGCACTGGGTCCTGTGGGATGCCGGGATCCTGCACTGGGGGTGCTGGGATCCTGCACTGGGTCCTGTGGGGCACTGGGACCCTGCACTGGGATCCTGCACTGGGTCCTGTGGGATGCTGGGATCCTGCACTGGGTCCTGTGGGATGCCGGGATCCTGCACTGGGGGCACTGGGATCCTGCACTGGGTCCTGTGGGGCACTGGGACCCTGCACTGGGGGCGCTGGGATCCTGCGCTGGGTCCTGTGGGATGCTGGGATCCTGCACTGGGTCCTGTGGGATGCCGGGATCCTGCACTGGGGGTGCTGGGATCCTGCACTGGGTCCTGTGGGGCACTGGGACCCTGCACTGGGATCCTGCACTGGGTTCTGTGTGATGCTGGGATCCTGCACTGGGTCCTGTGGGGCACTGGGACCCTGCACTGGGGGCGCTGGGATCCTGCACTGGGTCCTGTGGGATGCTGGGATCCTGCACTGGGGTGCTGGGGTCCTGCACTGGGTCCCGTGGGGTGCTGGGCTCCTGCACAGGGGCCGTGCGGGGTCCCCGGGCGCTGCGCCCCAGCCCTGCTCGGTGGGTGCAGGGCAGGCAGGGCCCAGCTCCTGCCCCCCAGAGCCCCAAACGCCGCCGGCGGGCGGGCGGCCCCGCGGCGGTGCTGAGGGTCCTGCCCTGTCCCCGCAGATCTTCACCCGCCTGGGCAAGTGCTACACCTTCAACTCGGGGGGCCCGGGCCGGGAGGTGCTGACCACGCTGCAGGGCGGCGCGGGGAACGGCCTGGAGCTGATGCTCAACGTGCAGCAGGAGGAATACCTGCCCGTCTGGGGGGACACGGGTGAGGGCCCCCCCGCAGCCCGGCCGCCGCCCGGCCGCCGCCCCGCGCCCCCGACGCCCTCCCTGCCTTGCAGACGAGACCTCCTACGAGGCGGGGGTGAAGGTGCAGATCCACAGCCAGGAGGAGCCCCCCTTCATCGACCAGCTGGGCTTTGGCGTGGCCCCTGGCTTCCAGACCTTCGTCTCCTGCCAGCAGCAGCGGGTATCCGGCCGCAACGCCCGGGCGGCGCGCGGAGCGGGCTGCGGGGCTCCGGCAGCCCCGGCACAGCCGAAGCTGTCCCCGCAGGGGTGTCCCGTGCCGAGCCATGCCACACGGCGGGTACCGCACCGCTGGGGCAGCAGCTTTGCCGCCGCGATGGCCGGGAGCACCGCGGCGTGGTGTGGGGCAGCCCCATGGCGGGGCCGCTCGGTCCCACCGCAGGCACCGGCTCCTGGCAACGACCCCCCAGCCTCCTGCCGAACAGACTGTCGGCAGGGGCGGCATCCAGCTCGCCCAGCCAGACACCTAAATTTAGGTGTCTCGAGTGGGTGTCTCCATGTGTGCCGGCACTTGCGGCGTGGGTGGCAGGGAGTGTGGTGGCAGCAGGAGCGTGGCCCTTGGCACCCGTGGGCGCCCTGCTGCTCCCTCACCGAGCACGCTGCCCGCACCGGCCACGGCACGGCCTCGCGCTGCCCCTCTGGGTGCTGCCCGCCTCGGGGAGCCTGGGGGTCCGTGCCGACCCCCTGCCACGTCTGGCTCCCGCGTGCTCCCAGCCGGTGCCGCACGCTGGCCCTCGCCCGGCCCCTTCCCTCCTGCTGCCGTGCCGGCTGCGGGTGCCGCTGGCCCCGACGCCCATCCTCGTCCTCGGCGAGGGGGCGCAGGGGTGGGAGCAGGGGTCTCCAGGGCGGTGGGACCCCCGGCACCGGCTGTGTGGGATGAGCTCTGCCCGAGGGACAGGGCACCACGGCGGGCTGGGGGACGGGCGGCGCGGGCCAGGGACGCCGTGTTTTCCTTAGCCCGCGGCCGGCAGCTGGTGTACCTGCCCCCACCCTGGGGGGACTGCAAGGCCACCCCCATCGAGTCCGACTTCTTCACCAACTACAGCATCACCGCCTGCCGCCTGGACTGCGAGACCCGCTACCTGGCCGAGAACTGCAACTGCCGCATGGTGCACATGCCGGGTGAGATGGGGCCGGGGGGCGGCTGCCGGGGGCCGGGGCGTGGGGAGACCCCGCTGCCCCTGCGACTGCCGCCTCCCCCACAGGCAACGCCAACGTCTGCACCCCGGAGCAGTACAAGGAGTGCGCTGACCCCGCGCTGGGTATGTACTGGGGGCGGCCCCCCCGCCATCGCCCCAGCCCCGCTGCCTCTGGTGTCCCCAGCCCAGCCCGGGGGTCTCGCCCCGGGGGCCACCATCCCTACACCCCCAGACTCCCCCCCGGGACCTCTTGGCCACCCCGGTTCCATCACTGTGGAAATGGTGCCGGTGTCCCCATGCCCTCGCCGAAGGCGGGGGGGGTGGGGGGTGGGGTGTCACTGCTGTCCCTGCAGGCGACACGTGCCGGTCCGGGCTCCCCCCTCGTGCTGCTGGCAGCGATCGCGGCATGCTCGTCCTGTGCCATTGGCACCCGCCACTGCCCAGGCTTTGGCCAGGGTCCGGGCTCTGTCCTTGGAGCAGCCCGATCCCCAGCGCTGGCGGGGGTCCCAGCCACGCGGTCCCCATGGTCCCCGTCCCACCCGCGCCCCCCAGACTTCCTGGTGAAGAAGGACAGCGAGTACTGCGCCTGCCGCACGCCCTGCGCCATGGTGCGCTACGGCAAAGAGCTCTCCATGGTGAAGATCCCCAGCAAGGCCTCCGCCCGGTACCTGGCCAAGAAGTTCAACAAGACGGAGCAGTACATCGCGTGAGTGCCGCCGCCGTGCTGACCCACGGCCCCGCCAGCGCACGGCACGGCATGGCATGACGGTGTGACGTGGCACGGCACGGGCGCACGGCAGCCCCCAGCACGTGTGAACTGGCATGGCACAAGCTGCCACGGCACTGACTGCCCTGTGCAAATCTGCCCCAGCACGGGGAAAACCACACAGCATGGCACGGCACGGCACGGCACGGCACATCCTTGTGGCACCCCAGCACAGGGCAGACCCCTCCGCCCCGGCACACCGCGGCACGGCACAGCCCCCCGTGGCTGGGGATGCCACTCGACGGCTGCTCCGTCCATCCCAGACCCATCTGTCCCCTCCGCAGGGACAACGTGCTGGTCCTGGACATCTTCTTTGAGGCCCTGAACTACGAGATGATCGAGCAGAAGAAGGCGTACGAGGTGGCGGGGCTGCTGGGTGAGTGCTCGGGGGCCGGGGGGGGCCGGCGGGGCCGCCCCCTCCAACGCCGCCCTCCCGCCTAGGCGACATCGGGGGGCAGATGGGGCTCTTCATCGGCGCCAGCCTCCTCACCATCCTGGAGATCTTCGACTACCTGTACGAGGTGAGCGCCCGCCCGGCCCCCGCGCTGCCCCACGGCCAGGGTGCCGGGGCCGGGGGCTCTGACCCATCTCCCCCAGGTGTTCCGGGACAAGCTCCTCAGCTTCTACAAGGAGAAGAAGAGGACCCCCCGGAGCGACAGCAGCACCCTGGTAACCTCCCCCCGCAGCCCCCCAGCCCCCCCAGCCCCGTCCCCCCTCCCCTGGCACAGCCGGCAAGGGGGGGCCCTGCACCTCATCCCACCCATCTGCTGCTCGGCCTCATCCCGCCCCGGGACCGGCACCGGCTCCCGCTTGGACCCCGCGCGCTCATTCGCTCCTCTCTGTCCGTCCGTCCGTCCGTCCTGCGCCCCCACCGCCTGCCAGGAGCATCCAGCGGTCCCGGGCAGCCCCGCCGTCCCGCTCCCTCCGGGGCCCAGGTAGAGACCCTGGGGACGGGGTGGGGGGCAGCACCCACAGAGCCCCCCTGGCACTGCCGGCACGGGGGGCTGCAGGGCTGCCTCCCCCCACGGGGGTCCCAGGCCGGGGGGCAGCGAGGGGCGAGAAGACACGGCCACGCTGTGACCCCCCGGGCAGGGACCCCCGCTCCCCCGCAGCCAGGCCCCGGGGCCCGCATCCCCCTCCCTCCATCCCAGGCTTTTCTTGCCATCATCCCCGGAGCCGGCGCGTGGCGTCTCCCCCCGGCACCGGCTCCGCTCCCATCCTCATGCATCACTCCCCGGCACCGCGTCCCCCGGGTCCCCCCGCCCGGGGACCCCCTGCACGTCCCCGGCCACACGGGGGGAGGCTCGCCGCTCGGGGACGGGGGGACGGGGACAGCCTTGCTCCATGGCCCCCCGGAGCTGGGGGGCTCCTGGGGCAGAGCGGGGAGCTGGGGCAGCCCGCGGGGCACGGGGGCACAGCCCCCCAGCACGGCCAGGCGCAGCAGGGCGCGGGGAGTAGCCGCCCGGAGCCCCCGGCTGCCCCCGACCGTGCCCCCCGTCCCCAGAGTGCCCGTCACCCCCTGCGCTGCCACGCGGACAGCCTCAGCTTCGCCCCGAACGTGCTACCTCGTCACCCGGCTCTAGGCGCCTTCGAGGAGTTCGCCTGCTGAGGGCCCAGCCCCGCGCCCCGGCCGGGCCGGGGGGCACCGGGGGGGCTGCTGGCAGCAGACCCGGGCGCCCCCGCCGCTCTGCCCCGCCGGGACCGGGGGACCCTAGGCGGCTGCGGGGCTGGCACCGGGCCTGAGGTGCCCGGCTCTGGGCCCCCCCCCGAGGGGGCGGCGGGGGGCTGGGGGCGGCGGGGCCCCCCCGGCCCTGCTCCCGCGTCCCTGCATGTGCTGCTTGCGCCCGCGCCCCTCCCCGCTGCGCTGTACACGCGACGCCCGCTCGCTGCGGCCCCCTGCCCCATTAAAGAGCTGCCCCGAGCCCCGGCTCCTGTGCTGCGGCGGGGGGAGAGGGGCTGCGCCGGGGGGCTGGGGGCGGCGGGGGGCCGGTACGCCCCAGCGGGGGTCCCCGGAGCCCCAGGAAGGAGGAGGCAGGCGCTGGGGAGAGGGAAGCTCTTTATGGAGGTAACAAACACGCACGTTCACCCACGTACAGCAGCACGGTAGAAAAGAAACGGGGTGCCCCCCCCGCCCCCAGGAGCTGGCACCCGGGACCCCCCCCGCCGGGGAAGGGGCCTGGGGGAGCAGGGAGAGGAGGGGCGGGGGTCCCACCCCACTGGGGTCCCTACGCCTGGTCCCGGAGGGTCCTGCTCCTCCACCAGCACCGTGGCCCCGTGGCCGGCTCCGCATGCTCTCGGCCAGCCCCGGCGTTGGGGGGGTCGGGGTCGGGGGGGGCCGCGCCAGCACCCCGCAGCCGGGGCAGAACCGGAGTGGTGTTGGGTTAAAAACCTAATAAATACGGGGGGAGGGGGAGGGGGGGGCTGCAGTTCTGGGGTGCTGGCACCTCGTTCCTCACCTCGCGTGCCCCCTGCTGCCCGGGGGGCCGTCCCCTCCCCGCTGCGGCTGGGAGCGCGCCAGGAGCTGGGGTGCTGCCCCCTGGCTCGGCGCGGGGCCGGGCCAGCGCCGGGGGTCCCTAGGGAGGGCAGAAGTCTGTGAAGTAGGGGTGCTGCAGGGCCTCCTCCGCCGATATCCGCTGCACCGGGTTGCACTTCAGCAGGTTCTGGGGGCGGGAGAGGCGGGAGGTGAGGCCGAGGGGGGCAAACCACGGCCCCCCGCCCCACGGCCCCCCCGACAGGCACGGGGCTGCGAGGGGAGGGGGCGCCCCCCCAAGGAGCCAGAACCCCCCTCCCCCCGGGGAAGCCGCCCGGCGCAGGCAGGAGGGACGGGCAGGGCGCTCACCTGCAGCAGGTCCCGGCCGGTCGCGTTCAGCTTGGGCACCACGTTGACCAGGGAGGTGGTGGCGGGGTACATGGGGTAGGGCTGGGGACAGAGAGGTGAGCCCCGGCCGCCGCCCCCCGCCCGGCCCCCGCCCGCCCGCGCCTCACCTTGTAGTCCGGCAGCTTGGCCATGGCCGGCCACTGCTCCTCCGTGGGGGTTCCCAGCAGCGTGGGGACGGCGGCGGTCAAGGGCCACCGCTGCAGCCAGCGCGGGAGCCGCCCACCCCCCAGGCCACCCCCCAGCCCGGGCCGAGCCCCCTCCCGCTCCCCTGCCCCGGGGACGGGGCGGCCCCCTCCCGCTGCAGCCCCCGCGCAGCACGGGCAGGATATCGGAAAATCCTTTTCAGCTGATCATCCACGTCGTTCCCCGGGAACAGGGGCCGCCCCGCGTTGGCCAGCTCTAGGGAAGAGAGGGGATCAGCCCCGCAGCCCCCAGCCCCGCGGCCCACAGCCCCGGCAGCCCCCCGTGCCGGCAGCCCCCGGCGGCACTACCTGCGAAGATGCAGCCGGCCGACCACATGTCGATGGAGGTGGAGTAGAGCTTGGCGCCGAAGAGCACGTCTGGGGGCCGATACCACAGCGTGACGACCTGCGCGGAGGGACGGGGCAGATGCTCAGCCAGCCGGGACAGCCGAGCCCCCGTCCAGGAGAAGGCCTCCGGCGAAAGCGCGGCGCCCCCATCTCACCTCCGCCGAGTAGCAGCGCACGGGGATGCCGAAGGCCCGCGCCAGGCCGAAGTCGGCCAGTTTGAGTTCTCCGTTCTGCCGCGAGAGCGCCGTGTCAGCGGGACTTCGCAGGGACGCCCCGTCCCGCTGCCCGCCCCGGCCTCGGGGCCGGCGGCAGCCGCTGCTCCGCACCCTCCGCCCTTTCCCGCTGACCAAAAACACGAGGGAGAGACGGAGCCGGGAGCTGCGGGCAGCCGGCCGCCTGCTCCCCGGCGTAACCGCGCTCCCGGCCCCGCCGGGGCGCCCCGGGCCGGCGCCCGCCCCCGGCCCTCACCCTGTTGATGAGCAGGTTCTGGGGTTTGAGGTCTCGGTGCAGGACGTTGCGGCTGTGGCAGAAGGCGAGGCCCTTCAGCAGCTGGTACATGAACGACTGTGGGAAAGAGCGGCGGCCCCGGCGGGGCGCATCAGCCCCCGGCCGCCGCGGCCCGGTTCCCGTGACAGCCCACGCCGCCGCGGCGGGACCGGCACCGGGTCGCGGGGGCTTCCGGCGTCCCCCCAGACGCACCTTGACGATCTCCGGGTCCAAGTCCCCGTTGCAGCTATCGAAGTACTTCTTCAGGTCCTGGGGAGCCGCGAGGGTCAGGGGGCGGCGGGGGCGGGAGCAGCGACCCCGGCCCCGGTGCGACCCCCTCCCGGTGCCGCCCCCTCCCGGTGCCCACCTGGTCGCAGAACTCGAAGACCAGGGTCAGCTTCTTGTCGCTGTGCAGGACGTCGTGGAGCCTGGGAGGGGAAGGGGACCCTGAGGCCCCGCCCCGCCCGGGCCCAGCCCCGCCCCGCCCGGGGGGACCGGGCCCCGGGGGCGCCGGGGGGGGCAGCCCCCGCCCCTCCTTGCCTGACGATGTTCTTGTGCTTCAGCTCCTTCAGCAGGCAGATCTCCCGCAGCGCCGAGCTGGGCACGCCCTGCCGGGAGAGGGGAGCGCTCGGGGGGGGGCCGCACCGGTACCGGGCACCGGGCACCGGGCACCGGCACCGGGCCCCCCTCACCTCGTCGTCATCGTCCAGCCGCACCCGCTTCAGCGCCACGATCTCGTGCGTCTCCCGGTTCTTGGCCTTGAACACGGTCCCGTAGGTGCCTGCGGGCAGCCGGGTCACCGCCGCGCCGGGTCACCGCCGCACCGGCCCCGGCCCCGGCCCCGGCCCCCGCGCCCGCCCCGGCTCCCCCGCACGGCCCCGGCCGCACCTTCCCCGATCTTCTCCAGCTTCTCGTATTTCTGCATCGCTCCGGCTCCGGCTCCGGCCCCGGCCCCGGCCCCGGCCCCGGCCCCGCCGCCGCCGGTGCCGCAGCTCCCGGCAGCCCCCGCGCCGGCCCCGCCCCCGCCACGCCCCTCCCGGCAGCCCCCGCGCCGGCCACGCCCCAGGCCACGCCCCTCCTGGCGCCGGCCACGCCTCCGGACCACGCCCCTCCCGGCAGCCCCCGCGCCGGCCACGCCTGCGGCACCGCCCCTCCCGGCGCAGGCCACGCCCCCAGCCGCACCTTCCCGCCCCCTCCGGTCCCGGGTTTGATCCCCGGGACCCCCCGCCCCGCCCCGGGGCACGGCGGCACCGGGCCCGGCCGCGGCGGGGTCCCCTGCGGGGCCCGCGCGGGGGGCGGTGACCGCGCCCGCCGGGGACGGTGCCGGGACCCGCCCGGCCCCGCCCCGGCCCCGCCCCGCCCCGGCGCGCTCCCCTTCCCTCTCCCGCCCCGCGGGGCTGTGCAGACCCGCCCGGCGCGGCGGGACTCTCCGGTAAGCGGTGGGGCCGGGAGCGGGAGCAGGAGCCGCGTTGGCGCCCAGCGGGGGTGGCCGGGCAGGGCTCGGCCGGTCCGGTCCCGGTGCTGCCCGCCCGCCTGGTCCCGCCCGTGCCCCGCTCCCCCGCGCTGTGCCCCGCACGCCGCTCCCGCCGCCCCCCGAGCCCCCTCCCGGCCCGGCCCGGCCCCCCACGGGAGCCCCGGCCCCCCCCGCCCGGGACGGGACCCGGGGCTCCGCGCCCGCCCGGCGGCTCCTTGCGGGGCGCCGAGTCCCGGCCCGGCCGCGGCCCCGCTTTCCCCCCCCCCCCGCCGCTGCCTCCGCGCCCCCCGGCGGGGCCCGGCCGTGGGGCGGGGGGGGCCCGGGGGTCGCAGGCCGTGTCCCGGGGCGGGCGGGGGCCGCGGGGCTCCGTGCCCCCAGCGCTCGCTCCTGGCTCCCCCGGGGCCTGCTGGCACCCCCGGGCCCCTCCCGCCCGCCTGCGCCGGCTCCCGCGCCTCTGCCGGCCGGGGCGTCGCACCTCGGCCCCCTCCCGCCGCCGGGGCCGCGTCCGTGTGCTCCCGCGTGGCCCTGGCAGCGTCGCACGCCGGAGCCGGCTTTCGGGATGACGGCTGCGCCGGGACACCGCGGGAGGTGGGAGAGCCGGGGTCGCGCTGCCGCCGCGCCTCAGCCCTTGGTGTCTTTTTATTTTGCAGCGGGGGCCGGAGCGACGCGAGGCAGCTCCATGCCCTTCCCTCCCGGCTCCTGAGCCCGACAGCGACCCTTGGCAGGTGAGAAACGCGGCGTCAGGGAGCCGCCCCGGCGTGCGGCAGCCGGCCGGCCGGAGCTGTCCTGCACCCGCCGCACACGGGGCCGGGGGCTGGAGGGCCGAGCGGAGGGAGCGTCCTGAGGCTCAGCCCCGTCCCGGCGCGTCCCCGCGAGTGGCCCTGTCTGGCGGCACAGAGCTGCCGCCCAGGGGGTCGCACCCACCCGGCACGGCGCTTGCCGGGAGCCGCCTCGTGCGGTGCTGGGTGGCGAGCAGCGCTGCCCGCTTGCGAAACGCTGCGGGTGTTGAGCAACGCTGGGCACGGGTCCAGCCCCGCCGCTCTCCCACTCGCACGCTGGCGTGGGCTCCCACGGCCCCGGACCGGGGACGGCGCTGCCCTGCGTGGGGTCCTGGGGCAGGGGGGCAGCGGGTCCCGGGGGACACGGCGCCTGTGCCTGCCCCTGGGCCGCTTGGTGCAGGCAGGGATGCGGGCAGAGCCGCTCCCCAGGGCCCTCACAGCTCTCCTGCCAGAGGCTCCCGCCATCTCTGATCTGGTGTCAGGAGACGGGGTTGCTCCGAGCAGGAATCGTTGGCGGCTCGGTGGTGGTCCCCGGGGCTGCGGGGAGGGGTCCGTCCCCGGTCCCGCCGGGGGCTCAGCCTCGAGGCGGTGGGGGCTGCCCGGCCCCGCCGTCATGCTCTTCGGGGTCGCTGCACCGGTTCAAGCGGCTGCCAGGAGCGCGGGATTTGATCGCCCTAACGACCCTCCTGGCACCGGCGCCTGCGGCTCCCCGCGGGCAGCCCGTCCACCCCGGCCCCCTCCCGGGAGCAGGGACGGGGCTGGCCCCGAGCCCAGGCAAGGGCTGCACCGGTGGGCTCTGCCCCGCGCCCCCTCGCTGCTCCCCAGCCCCCGGGCGCTGCCCCGCGCCGCTGTGGGAGGGTTCTGGCTGCCCCCTCCCTCGCTGCCCTCCTGCCTGTGCCCGGCGGGTGCGGGTCCTGCCCGGCCACGTGCCCCGCCGAGGAACGCTGCCGTCGGGGTCCGCAGGCGAAGGCGCGTGGTGGGGCCGGCCCTGGAGGGTCCCCGCGCTGATGAGGGGCTGCAGCCTCTCCCTGCCCAGCTTTGCTCCGCGCCACTGTAGCGAGGGCGGTGATGGTGCCGCAGGGTGGGCTCGGCGCTCCCCGGGGCGGGCGGGGACGTTGCAGGGGACGGGGGCGGCAGCAGCGTCCTTGGGACGGGATGGGGGACGCTCCTGCCGCCCCCGTCCCCTGCAACGTCCCGGGGTGGGATGGGGGTGGCCCCACAGCGGTGACCCCCTGATCGGGGATGCTGGCACAGCCGGCGGAAGGGAGGGGGCCGTGGGAGCCGCCACCTGGCCGGGTCCCCACGCAGAGCTGTGGGGTGGGGGAGTCTGGCCGCGATCCCCGGCACGGCCCCCATAAGCGCAGCCCTGTCATTAGAGGGGACCGGGCGGCCGCAGGGACCGGGCTGGCTGCCTGAGGACGCCGCGCCGGGGCTTGCCAGGGGCGCCGAGGCTGGCGGGGGGGGTGCAGGCTGCCACCAGCTCCTTCCCGCTCTCTGCCCCACGTCTGCCTGCCCCACAGCCCTCATCCAGCACGTCCCGGTGCTTGTCCCCTCGTAGGGTGCCGAGCACCGCACCTGTGCAGGCGAAGCCCCCGGCGCCTGCTCCTGCTTGCGCTCCTGGGGCTGCGGGGCTGTGTCCCCGCCATGGCCCCCCGGGCCGGCTGCTCCGCGGGGCAGGAGCGTGGCCTCTCCGTTGGCACTCGCCCATCCCTGGCCGCTGGCACTCGACGCTGGCTGCCCCCGTGCCCAGCGGGAGCCGCGGCGCAGAGGTGGGGCTGCCCGAGGAGCTGTTCCGGGACTTGGCACCGCTGCTCTGTTTGGATAAAGTGGCCTGGTGCAGGCTTGCCGAAACAAAGACTCTCGCTGCTGCCGCCGCCGCTGCTGATTTTTTTCTTTCGCGCCGGTATAAAAGCTCCCGGCAGCATCCGGCACTCGGCAGCTCGCGGTGCGGCGGGGCAGAGCGTGGCTGCCCACTGCCCACGGCCCCGCTCCGGCCCCGTGGCAGAGGGCAGGGGCTCGGCCCGCGGGAGAGGCAGCCGGAGGGGCTGCGCCGGCCGAGGGCCCCGTCGTACCGAGGGCCCCACTCCGTCTCCTGCTGGGGCACTTCCCGGTCCTGGGGGACGCTCGCCGGCCAGGCAGGCGCCCAGCAGCCTCCGTGGGAAGCCGGCAGCAGCAGGAGTGTGACCGGAGCTGCAGCCTTGCCGGGTCAGCAGGCGATGGGGTGAGTGGGGCAGAACCGCCTGCCTGTGCCGGGGCCGGCGGGGGACGGAGCGGCACAGCCAGGCTCACACCTCCCTGGCCTCCAGGCAGCCGCGGGTGGGTGGGCGTATGGCCCCCGGCCCTGCCATGGGTGATGGTGTGGAGGGCTGACCACAGCCCTTCTCATGGCTGGGACCCCAGGGCAGCCGCCGGGGACCAAGGGGTCAGTGCCGGGGCATGTCCTGGGGTGGCACACGGAGCCTGGCACCGCGGCACAGGGGCAGCGGGTCCACGGGGGAGGCAGCCGTGCCTGCCCCTTCCCAGGGCTGGGCCGGGGACAGCAGTGGGGACTGCCGGCCGGGGCGGCGGGAGCCTCTCATGGGGGGCCCGGCCTCTCCAGGGCTGGGCCGAGGGGGCCGTGGTGGTGGGGTGGCGGGGGGCTGGCAACCACGGTGGGGAGGAGCACGCCGCCGGGCCGCATCCTGCGGGGTCCGTGGGGCCGCCCCTGCCTGCGGCGGCTGCGCCTGCCCTGCCTGCCGGCCCCCCCGGGGCCGGTCCCCGGGCGCGGCGGTGGCACTGGCGTGGGCGTGGGCGCGGAGCTGTGCAGCACCGTGATTCATCTCCCAGATCCGGCGGTTTCGAGGTCGCGGGGCGGGGGGTGCGCGGGGGGAGGATATTTTTGGTGGCGGCTTCTAAAGTTGCAGTGTCTAGAAAACCTCTGCCGGGATGGGAGCTGTGCCACAGGCGGTGTTGTCCTGGCCCTGCTCCGTCCCGCGGCGTCCGCTGCGGCCGTGGGGGGGTGCGGGCCCCAGGTGGGCGCCCGGGAGGCGCTCGGGGCGGCGGGATCTCCCGGGCATCTCCCGGAGCAGCCAGGTGAGCTGGGCAGGGGGCAGCGGGGCGAGCAGGAGCAGCTGGCCCGTGCCATGCGGACACCTTCGGCGGCCTCCGGCCCTTGGGCACGGGGCACGGATGCTGCCCGGGAAGCGAGGGGCTGCTGGGAGCTCTGGGTGGTCTCCTGCCTGCCGGTGCTCGGGGGTGGGCGGGGGAGCTGGGGCACGCTGCCGGGACCCCTCTCGGCACCGCTCTCCGTTTTGGGGTGCAGGGAGCCAGGGCTCATGCCCTGCCTGTGCAGGTGGGAGGCCAGCACATGGCCACCGCGGGTGCTGGCGGTGCGTGCCGGAGCTGCGCGGTGGCACAGCAGAGCCTGGGCACCGTCGGGGTGCTGGCGCAGCTCTGCCTCGGGGCGCTGCCTGTGGGGGAGCGGGTGCTGGTGCAGCCCCGGGAGCAGTGCCGGTGCTGGGGCAGCTCTGCCGGCACCGGCTCGTGGCTCCCGCATTTGGGACACAAGCTCCCCAAGGAGCAGCGGGATGAGCGTGGCTGTGCCAGACCATCCTCTCCCTCCCGCTGGCTGTGCCCGAGGAAGCCGTCCCGGCAGGAGCCCGGGGTCTGGGCAGCCCCTGCCGCGGTGAGGGTCTGTGCAGGCAGCGGGCCTGCGTGGCACACGGGGACGGGGCTCTGCTCCCGCTGCGGCACGGGCCTGGGGGGGCCGGCCGTGGCCCAGGAGCCATGGCGGGTGCTGGCCATGGCTCCGTGTCCAGGCAGCATCTGTGGGCTGTGCTCCCCACGGTGCAGGGGGTGGGGGGAGCCCATCCTGCCGGGCTGCAGGCAGTGAGTGTCACCCCATGGCAGCTGAGTGCTGCGGCTCGGTGGCCCATGCTGGTGTCCCCAGCCCCAGTCAAGGAGCCGGTGCAGCATCGCTGCTGGCAGCAATGGCAGCAGGAGGGCGGGGGGACAGGCCTGGGGGGCACAGAGACCCCCGGGGCAGCCGTCGCCATCCCCGGGCTGGGCTGCGGGGCGGGTGGGTTGTGCGGCCAGGGCGCAGCCTCGCCGTGCCGGGCAGGCTGGGGAGAGCGGGGCGCGTCTGCCTGGCGCGATGGGCACAGCCTGACCTGAGCCAGGCTCACCCTGCTGCAGTTTTGCCTGGAAATTGGGTACGAGGCATTCCTGGGAGGTGGCTGCCAGCGGGAAGGTGGCAAGGGACGCCGTGTGTTCGCCGTCACCGCGGCACAGGGCAGGCCGGGGCTGCAGATGTGCCTCTGGTTCCTGACCAGACGTGGCGCGGTGGTCACCGTCAGCCTCACCCCTGGCTGTGGGCGCAAACGTGCATGGTACACGTGTGTGTGTGTGTGTGTGTGTGCTGACCCCGCGTCGGGGACCTGCTCCCGGCACTGCCGCTGCCGGCCCATCCCCAGGCTGGGTGACATGGTGTGAGGAGGCACCGTGCTGCCGGCGGTACTGGCACAGGGGAGCGGGCAGCCGCGCTCTGGCTGGCCCCCGCTGCCCCACGGCTCCCCCGCTCCCCGTCCCGTTACCCCTCCTGGGGTTTTGGGTTTGTGCTGTGGGGACGTGGCTGCCGCAGCCACAGAAGGGCCGGCAGCGGCATTGCCTCACTTCCCGCCTTGCTCAACCCTCCGCCAGCCCGTGTGGTGCTGGCGGGTGCCAGCGGTGGGGCCGGGCGCGGGAGGGGGCTGTGGGCGCGTGGGCCCCGTGGGGCAGCCCCCACGGCGTGGGGCGTGTGGCCGGGGCCGAGCCCTCTAATCGCCTCAGCGGATCAGGCGGGCAGGCCGGGGCCGGTCCCAGGAATGCGACTCCGGCACCGGTGGGAGCCGCCGAGCCGGCTCGCGCACAGGCTCTGATCGGAGCCAGCCGGTAATTAGCGGTGCGGTGTTGGCAGCCCGTGGCCGTATCTGCGGACCTGCCCCGCTTATCGGAGCGGCCTGTTCCCTCGCACAAGGGGCCATTGTGCTGCACCGCCGGCCCGGGGAGGCCGCACGCGGGGCGCGGCGTGGCGTGGCACGCGGGGCTGGGGCTGGCGCTGCCGTGGGTGCTGCTGCCGCCCCTGCCAGCCTGCCCCTGCGTGGCACAGCCAGAGCACGCAGCCCCGACCCTCCTGCCCCGCGGCTGGGCCCGGAGAGGGCGAGGTGGTGGCACCGCAGCCGTGCCGGTGCCCGGAGCCACGTGGTGTCAGCGGCACAGCACTGAGCGCCAACACAAGCGGAGCTGCAGTGGGGCAACCCTGCGGCCGCTGGGCATCCCGGCTCATCGGCCCCGGCCCCCGCTGCCCCCCATCCCGGGGTGCGGGAACGCCCTGGGGAGCAGGGCCGGCCACGGGGCAGGTGGGCGCCGACCCAGCGCGGTGCCTGGGGCAGCCGCCGGAGCTCCTGGTGCGGGCTGGCTCGTGGGCTCCTCTTTGCAGGGCTGGCACGAGCCGCTGAGCCGTTCCTGGCCGGCTGCCCAGCCGTGCCTGCCGGGTGACTCAGCCGCCACCACGGAAAGCAGAAGTCACCCCCCCGGGTGCCCGTCACCCTTTCCAGCAGGGTCAGGCCATAGGCTCCCAGGCGCCGTGTTGTCCCCTGCACAGCCGTGCCTGGCACCGCTGGCTTGCCTGCCCTGGCACCGTCCTGCCAGGTCCCTGCGGTGGCACTGCCAAAGCCCGGGGCAAGGGGCTGGTGGGGCAGGATGCCGGGAGCCCCCAGTTTCAGGCAAGGGGCAGGCAGCCGGCTGCCCGCGGGCGCTGCTGGGGCTGGTACCCAGCTCCCCCGCGCCGAGAGCCGGTGAGAGCGCGGCTCGGGGCCGCTTCCCAGCTCGGCGTTCCCCGAGAACAATCCCAAGTGTGTTCCCGGGACTCTAATTCCTGTGAGTTGTCAGCGGGATTAAACCCAAAAAGCTGCTTATGGCCAGGAGTGGCAAGCGCCTTCCCGCACCGGAGCCCCAGCACCTGCCGGCCGTGGTGGCCTGGCGCCGGCTCCCCAGGGTGGGTGGGATGGGGGCACCGTCCTGCGGGGAGCTCGGCCCAGGCGTGACACCGGCGGTGCTGGCTGTGCCCAGCTGGTCACTCAACGCCGCTGACGCTCCCCGTGGGCTCTGCCCCCCGCCTCGATGCCCTGGAGACCCCCGCTCCCAGCAGCCACTCCCGCTGGCACCAGGGAGCCCCCGCACCCCGCTTGCTGGTCCCCGTCCTCGGGGCTGGGCGGACGCAGCCCCATGGGACCCCTCGGCACCACCCTCGAATCACCCAGCAAAGGCAGCTTGGGGGTCTTGGCTCCATTTGGGGGGGGAATGGAGGTGCTGGCTTGTTCCCTGCTCGGTTCCAGCCCTGCTGGGTCAGGCAGGTGCACTGGTGAGACGAGCTGTGCCCGGATCAGCTCCCCACTACCCGTGCCGCGGTCAGGGGGCTGCAGCCAGCCCCCCTCGGTCACGGCACTATGGGGTGCAGGGGTTGGGGGGTCCCCATCCCGAGTGGGGGGGGGGGAAGTTTCGGCTGCCGGCTGTGGCTTGGCGGGTGCCCCGGGAGAGCGGCGCGGCAGGGCGGTTAATCTGCGCTCGCTCGTTTGGAATGTGGATGTGCTGGCTCCGGCCCCGGATGGGGAGCGGGGATTAGGGAGCAGCCAGAGCTGGGTAGCGCCGAACCAAAGAGAAGGTATGATCCAGTGCTGCGGCCAGGCTCGAGGAGCCACGGTCTCGGCGTTTGCCGAGACCGCGGCTCCTCGAGCCTGACCGCAGCCACCGTGCTTGCGCCCCAGGGTGCCTGTTGGGGATGGCGTGGCGGAAGGGGTGCCGGTGATGGTGACGAGGATGGTGATAGTGAGCCACCCATGTGAGACGCAGTCATCCGTCACCACCCTCCTCGGTCCCCACCGTCACGTGGGGCCATCTCCCACGGCAATAAACCCAGCACACCGCTGCCGGAGGGGTCAGCCTGGTGCCTGGGGAGCTGCCGAGGGGCAAGTGTGGGGCGAAGATGGCTGGTGGGCAGGTGTGGGGGCCGGGAGGGAGGGGTGGGGGGCTCGCAGGGCTGGGGGGGAGCAGTCACTGCTGACGTCCCCCGGGGTCTGGCTCCCTGCCTGCACCCCGCGGGGCTGGGCGCACGCCTGGGGTGCCAGCGGGGGGGCTGGGTCCTGTCCCGCTGCCCCGGCTCCGCTCCCCTCCCTTCGTTTGTCTTGGCCCTTGCTCTCCCGCTCCCACCGGCTGCCAAGACAAACCAGCCCTGAGCCAGCCCCGGGGCCAGCCCTGCCCGCGCCTTCCCCCCGGCCCCCGGGCAGCCGAGGAGGGGCAGACCCCGACCCCCAGCCTGTGGCGCTGCCCTGGGGACGGCAGTGGCACCTGGTGCCCGGGGAAAGGGGACAGCCGGCAACCGTGCGGCCCCTCGGGGCATGGCCGCTGCGGGGGGAGCGCTGGCTGTGCCCCTGAGCGCCCCTCTCTGCCCCCAGGTTATGCTGCCCCGACGCCGTCCCCTGAGCCCCCGTGAGAAGGAGAAGGGCTAAGCCGGCCGTCCCGGGGCGCCGCGCCAGCGCCATGACCCACTCCCAGGTGTCCTCCGAGATCCACCACATCGTCTCCTCCGCCTTCCAGAGCGTAAGTGCGGCTGCCGGGAGGGTGGTGGGGCTGCACCCCCTGCCGCTGCCCGGCTGGGCGAGGGGTGCCACGGCACGGCCCTCGCACCTGTGGGGCAGGGCTGTGGCACGCTGGCAGAGCCCCGTGGCACCCACCCTGTGGCACGGCCACGGGGCAGGGCTGTGCCCCGCAGCAGCCAGCCTGGGGCAGGCTGAGCCGACGGTGCCGGGGCGGTGGGTGCCCTTGAGGCAGGCGCTGCTGGGGCGCGTTGGGCCGGGGCCGCCGGCTCTGCCGGTGCCACTCACCTGCCCCAGCTGTGCAGGGTGCCAGCAGTGCCAGCGCCGCACAGCTGTCGTGTGGGTTCGGGAGCAGAGTTAATGATTAACCCTTTGCGTCGTGCTGCGCGACTGCCCGGTGCCGTTGGGCAAGTCCCCATCGCCACGCACGTGACCGGGGATGGGACCTGCGGCCCCTTCCTCGCGGCTCTGCCACCCATGGATTTCCTCCTGAGCTCCCGGGTAAGCCGCGGCCTCGCCCGGGCTGCCGGGCTGGCAGGTCCCTCGTCCCCTGACACCCGGCCGAGGGCACCCGTCCCCCCCGTCCGGGCGCCGAGGCTGGGCCTGGCGGAGCCGTGGGCATCCCACGGGCGAGGGAGCGTGCAGGGCCGCGGGGCATCGCCCCAGGACGGGGCGGCAGCTCGGGAGCAGCTCGGCCCCGCTGACCGCTGGCTGCGGCACACGTGGGGACGCGGGCGCTCGGTCACGCCGGGCCGGGGACGAGGCGGGTTTGGTGAGGGGGTCCTGAGAATCGCTGTGGGCAGGGTCTGCATGCGGGCGCCGGAGGGACCAGGCCACGGGGGCGGCAGGGACGCGCGGCGTGGTCACGTGGGCAGCGGATGGGGAGCCCAGGGCCGTTTTGGGGCTGGCAGGATCCTGGGGCCGGGGCACGGGGGTTTGGGGGCTGGCATCAGGCTGCCTCGCCGGGCGCCGCCGAGTGTCCAGGGCGCTACCGGGGGTGGAGGATGGAGACCGGCGGGTTTGCGGGGCGCAGCACTGCGCGGACCGGGTGGGAGGGTCTGGGAGGGCCGTGGGGCGTCGGAAGGGGTCGCTGGGGGCGGTGGAAGGGACGTGGCAGGAGCGGGGGGATGCGGGCAGGGGACGTGGCCTGATGCTGCCGTCGTCATGTGGCGGCCTCGATGCTGCGGGGCGTGGGTGTGATGGGACGGCGTGGGTCCGCCTGTTCCCTGTCACCCCCATCACGGTACCCCCATCCCGGGCAGGGCCCGGGGGCTTTGGGGTCACCGCGCGGTGGGGACGGGGGCCAGGACGTGCCAGGCTGGGGGGTGTGGGGGGGGCCGGCACGCGCTGTGGGGCACCGACACGGGGTGCCGGGCTGTCCCCAGGGAGGCTGGCACCCCGCCGCCCTGCCCGGGGTGTCCCAGCAGGCAGAGCCCACCACCCGCCGCCCCGGCAGGGGACGGTGCCCGGGGGGCCCCTGTCCCCACCCGGCCCCTGCCGCGTCTGGGCAGCACCGTCCTGCCCGTCCCAGTGCCCCCACGTCCCCCCACCCCGGGGCTCTGGGACCTGCCTCGTCCCGGGGGTCGCTGGGGGGGCCGGGGCGGGGGGGGGCGGCAGTGCAGCCCCAGCAGGGGCGGGGGGGCAAAGCTCCCGCCTTACCGGGGCTTTACCGGTAAGGTACGGGGGGGGGGAGGGGGGAGCTGTGCGTTACCGGGGGGACGGCTGTGCATTGCTCGGGGGGGTCGGTGCCTTCCCGGAGGGGCCGTGTATTGCCGGGGGGCCGTGCATTCCGGGGGGGGTCGGTGCATTCCGGGGGCGGTCCGCGCGTTCCCGGGGGCCGGAGCTCGGCCGGGGGGTCGGTGCATTCCGGGGGGCCGTGTATTGCTGGGGGGTCGGAGCAGGGCCGGGGGGGTCGGTGCATTCCCGGGGCTCGGTGCCTTCCCGGGGGACCGGAGCTCGGCCGGGGGGGTCGGTGCCTTCCCGGAGGTCGGTGCCTTCCGGGGGGGCCGGTGCAGCGCCGGGGCTCGGTGCCTTCCCGGGGCCCGGAGCTCGGCCGGGGGGGCCGGCGCAGCCCGATGCTGCGGGCGCAGCCGGTGCCCTCTGCGGGCCGCTGTCACCTTGAGGCGGGCGCGGGGCGGCTCCGTCAATATTTGGCGAGGCCGGGGAAGGAGCCGCCGCCCCCCGCCCCCCGCCCCCGCCGCCCCCATCCCCGGCCGGGCCGGGCCGGGCCGCGCCGCCGATAAAGCGCTGCGGGAGCTGCGGCGGGAGCGCGGCTCCGCCATGACTCAGGTAGGACCGGCCGGGCGGGGACGCGCCCCCCGCACCCCCGGGCCCGCACCCTCGGGCCCCCGCACCCCCACCCCCTGCACCCCCACCCCCCCCCCACCCCCACCCCCCGGCCCCCCCAGCCCTGCACGTCCGTACCCCCCCAGCAGCCCCCCATCCCCAGCCCAGGGGTCCACCCCTCGCACCCCAGCACCCACAGCTGGGGCCCACCCGCAGCACTGGGACGGGGGGGGCACTGGGGGTGCTGGGTCCGGGCCGGCTGGGGAGCACGGCACCGGGGTGCTGGGGCACGCGCGGCACCTGGGATGCCAGGTTAGGGCTGCACTGGGGAGCAGGGCACTGGGGGTACTGGGGGTACAGGGGGAGAGCGCGGCACCAGGGCACTGTGCGGGGGATGCGGGGTCGGGCTGCACTGGGGAGCAGGGCACCGGCGTGCTGGGGGGAGCGCGGCACTGGAGCACAGCACCCAGGCTGGGGGCACGGCGTGCGCTGGGTGCAAATGGCGCGGCAGGCACCCAGCCCAGGGGCGCAGCCGGGGTGCACAGCCCACAGCGCACCGGGGGGCGCGTCCCTTGGGTGCAGGGCCTTTGGGGACACCGGAGAGCCGCCGTCTGGGGTGCCCGCCACGCAGGGCTGCGTGACTGGGGCACGCTGGGGGCTGCCGGGAGTGCCCAGCGCCCGCTCAGCCCCGCTGCCGGCCTGCAGCCCGAGCAGGAAGCGCTGGGCGCCGGCTCGCCCGCGTTTGGGGAGGAGGAGGAGAAGGACCTGAACAAGGCGCTGGGCGTGGAGCGCTTCGAGGAGATCCTGTGCGACGCGCACCCCCGCAACGCGGAGGAGGCCGGGCGCAGCTATGGCGAGGAAGACTTTGAGTGTGAGTGGGGCCTGGGGGGCAGCGGGCGGGCAGGCAGCGGGCGGGCAGCGGGCAGGCAGCAGGCAGGCAAGGTGCCAACCCTACCCTGTCCTCTGCAGACCACCGCCAGTCGTCCCACCACATCCACCACCCGCTCTCCACGCACCTGCCCCCTGACACCCGCCGCAAGAAGGGGGTGCCGAAAAAGGGCAAAAAGAAGCACCGCCGCGCCTCAGTCCCCGGCGAGACCCCCACCATCGAGGAGGCCGAAGAGGATGAGGACGAGGCATGTGATACGGAGACGGAGCGGCTGGCGGAGGAGCTCCCGCAGCCCGGCCCACCCGAGGCGGTGCAGGTGAGGGCAAGGCTGGGTGCGGGGGCAATGCTGTGCCCGACCTGCTCCGGGGGCTCTCGGGGCGGGTGGCTGGGCACAGCCGGGGCAGCGGGAGCTGGAGAGGAGCGGGAGCCCGTGGCGCCTGCGGCCGGGGGACACGGCTCCACGGCAGCCGCTTCCTCCCATGCCCTGTCTCAGTTCTTCCTGCAGGAGGATGAGGTGACCGAGCGCCGGGCAGAGGAGCCAGCGGCCCCCACGGCGCTGCCCGGCTCCCCGCCGGAGCCCTGTGGGTCCGCGTCCCCCAGGCAAACCCGGGCAGGCAGGTGAGCAGGGGCCAGGCAGCACCGGGGCTCGCCTGGGGCTTGGACGGGGCTGGGGCTCTCGGGGGCAGGCAGCCCCCTCCGGCTGCCCCACGGCAGGGCTGGGGGGCAGAGCGGGGGCTCGGCTCTGAGGTGGGCGCCTGCCTCGCAGCCCCGATGTGGAGGAGGGAGGTCCAGCGGAGGGAGCGGCCGCCGCCGAGGCTGGCTCCCCCGGTCGCCCCGTTCCCAAGTCGCAGCCGGGGCACCGCAGCTACAACCTGCACGAGCGGCGGCGGATCGGCAGCATGACGGGTGTGGAGCAGGCCCGGTACCAGAAGATGCCGACAGACGAGTCGGAGGCCCAGACGCTGGCCTCGGCCGACCTGGACTACATGAAAAGTGAGTGGGGGACACCCTGCGCCCCGGGGGCTGCGCTGGCAGCGTGCCATCGGCACAGTAGGAGCCGAGCCGTGTGCTGGGGTGAGCGGGGCTGGGGCCGGTGGTTCCGGCAGTGCCAGGCTGCCCCATGGCTGCAGCAGAGCCAGGCTGGGCGCACACTCTAGCCCTGCTGCAGGCGCTGGGTACGGCCACAGGGGACCCCTTCTCAGGGTGCTGGGGATGGGCCAGGTCCGTGTCTGCGTGGAGCGCGGCCAGGAGCTGGTGCCTGGGGCGGCTGGAGCCGGAGGCAGTGGTGGTGCCTCCCCCGGGTGCTCGCCAGCCCCTGGCGATTTGCAGCTCGGGGACTCCCAGGGCGGCGGGTGACGCTTCTGCCTCAGAGCTCCCCAGGGAGCGCTGCCTGCAGCAGCATCCGCCTGCTGACGGGCACAGGCAGCCCTTGGCGCGGGGGGCACGGGTGACCCCAGCGTGAGGAGCCACCTCGGCTCCTGCTCGTCACCACCAGCCCTGGCGCTGGAGAAGCAGCCCAAGGTGCCGCAGCGCTCGCCAGCACGCAGACCGCATCCCCGCTCCCCCGCCGAGTGCCGCCCTGCCGTGCTCACGGACCCCGGGGCTGTGATGGTCCTCCCCTGGCCCCGGCTCGGGTCCCTCTGCTCGGAGCTGCCCCGGGGCAGGCTGCCAGCCCACAGCTCCCCTGGGCTGCCCGGGGCCGGGGCTCAGCGGCCCCCCCGGGCCGGGGCTCGAGATGCGGGGCTGTGAGCTCTGCAGGTCACCCGCCCACCGCCATCGCTGTCTTCCCCGTCTCCGGCAGGTCACCGCTTCGAGGACGTGCCGGGGGTGCGCCGGCACCTCGTCCGGAAGAGTGCCAAGGCGCAGGTGGTCCACGTCAGCAAAGACCACAAGGAGCCCAGCACGCGACACCGCAAGCAGGACCGGCAGCCCCATGAGGTGCGGGGTCCCGGGGCGCGGGCAGGGCTGGGGGTCCCGGGCGTGGTGGAGGAGCCGGAGCGCGGTGCAGGAGCGGGGGAGTGGCTGGGTGGGCGCGTCTCACTCGGGGTGCTGCAGAGGGGGGCTGTCTGCCCGTGGCCCCGTCGCCGTGGGGGTCCCTGCCGTCCTGGCGCTGAGCTGGCTGTGCCGGCAGGTGTTCGTGGAGCTGAACGAGCTGGTGGCGGACAAGAACCAGGAGCTGCAGTGGAAGGAGACGGCACGCTGGATCAAGTTTGAGGAGGACGTGGAGGAGGAGACGGACCGCTGGGGCAAGCCCCATGTGGCCTCCCTGTCCTTCCGCAGCCTCCTGGAGCTGCGCAAGACCCTGTCCCACGGTAGGGAGGCAGCGCCGGCCCCACGGGGCCCGGGCGGGGGGGGGTCCCTGGCCCCGCTTGCCTCAGCCCCCCCTCCCTCACCCAGGGGCTGTGCTCCTCGACCTGGACCAGAAGACGCTGCCGGGAGTGGCTCACCAGGTGGTGGAGCAGATGGTCATCACCGACCAGATCCGGGCCGAGGACCGCGCCAACGTGCTGCGGGCCCTGCTGCTCAAGCACAGGTGAGCGCGGGGGGGCAGCGACCCGCAGCCCCCCCTCCGCCGGGCACCGGGCTCTGCTCCCCACGGCCGTGGGGACAATGCTGTCCCCGGGGCTACCAGCATGCAGCGTGCCGGCAGGGATGGCTGTGCCAGGCTGTGCTGGCTCCCACCGGGCCACCACCGACAGCCCTGGCTTTGTCCCGCAGCCACCCGAGCGACGAGAAGGACTTCTCCTTTCCCCGAAACATCTCAGCCGGCAGCCTGGGCTCCCTGCTCGTGCACCACCACAGCACCAACCACGTGGCCGAGGGCAGCGAGCCGGCCGTCACCGAGCCCCTCATTGCCGGCCACGCCGTGGAGCACGACACGCGGGTTGATGTGGAACGGGAGGTGAGCCTGGCTCCCGCGGCTGTGCTGCACCGTCCCCAGCCCTCTGCCCGTGCCTTCCTCCCGGGCTCCTCATCCTCGGGAGGGGCCCTGACCCCAGCGCTGCTGCGCACTCTGTCCCCGCAGAGGGAGGTCCTCACCCCCACGCCGCCGGCCGGCATCACTCGCTCCAAGTCCAAGCACGAGCTGAAGCTGCTGGAGAAGATCCCGGACAACGCCGAGGCCACGGTGGTGCTTGTGGGTACGGAGGGGTGGTGGGGGCTGGGCGGGGGGGTGGGGGGTTGGGGACCGCATGCCAGGCTCCCGCAGAGACCCCCTGCGCCCCACGGTGCCCCAGTGAGCCTCGCGGTGACCCCCGGTGTCCCCCAGGCTGCGTGGAGTTCCTGGACCAGCCCACCATGGCCTTCGTGCGGCTGCAGGAGGCGGTGGAGCTGGACTCGGTGCTGGAGGTGCCCGTCCCCGTGCGGTTCCTCTTCGTGCTGCTGGGGCCCAGCAGCACCCACATGGACTACCACGAGATCGGGCGCTCCATCTCCACCCTCATGTCCGACAAGGTGAGCGCCGCGTCTCTGCCGGGGCCGTGCCGCCGCGGCCGGGCTCGGGGCCCCGCGGTGCCCCCGGACGGGCGCTCTGACCCCGCCGTCGCCCCGCCAGCAATTCCACGAGGCCGCGTACCTGGCCGACGACCGCCACGACCTCCTCAACGCCATCAACGAGTTCCTGGACTGCAGCGTGGTGCTGCCGCCCTCCGAGGTGCAGGGCGAGGAGCTGCTGCGCAGCGTCGCCCACTTCCAGCGCGAGATGCTGAAGAAGAGGGAGGAGCAGGAGCGGCGGCTGCTGCTGGAGCCCAAGTCCCCCGAGGAGAAAGGTGCCGGCAGGGCTGGGAGCAGGGCGGGATTGGGGCAGGGTCTGGGGGGGGGCACCCGGCTGGCAGGGTCTCACCATCCGTCCGTCTGTCTGTCTTTCTGCGGGGCGCAGCGCTGCTAAAGCTGAAGGTGGTGGAGGGCGAGGGCGAGGAGGATGATGACCCCCTGCGGCGCACGGGCCGGCCCTTTGGGGGGCTGATCCGGGACGTGCGGCGGCGGTACCCCAAGTACCTGAGTGACTTCAGGGACGCGCTGAACCCCCAGTGCATCGCGGCCGTCATCTTCATCTACTTCGCCGCGCTGTCGCCGGCCATCACCTTTGGAGGGCTGTTGGGTGAGTGCTGGGGGGCACGGCACTGCACAGGGGGCCGGAGCGGGGCACTGCATGGGGCACTGCAGGCGTGGGTGCTGCGTGCCGCCCCGCGCGTGCGCTGCAGGAGGGAGCGGGTAGGAGAGGAGCTGCCATCAGCTGTGACGCCGGGGATGAAGGCTGGCGGGTGTGTCTGAGCCTGTCCTGCCCGCAGGGGAGAAGACACAGGACCTGATCGGGGTGTCTGAGCTGATCATCTCCACATCGCTGCAGGGCGTGCTTTTCTGCCTGCTGGGCGCCCAGCCCCTGCTTGTCATCGGCTTCTCGGGGCCCCTGCTCGTCTTCGAGGAGGCTTTCTTCACGGTGAGGGGCAGGGCGAGCCGCCGTGGGCAGGAGCAGGGCGGCGGGACGTTCCTGGGTGCTGTGGGGCAGACATCCCCCCGGCCCCACTGCTCCCTGCCCCGCTGCCCGGGGCTCTGCCCCAGCCCTGCAGCCATCCCTCCTGCTGACACTGCCTGTCCCTCTGCCTGTCCGTCCGTCCGCGTGGCACTGGCAGTTCTGCACGTCCAACGAGCTGGAGTACCTGGTGGGGCGCGTCTGGATCGGCTTCTGGCTCATCCTCATCGTGCTGGTCATGGTGGCCTTCGAGGGCAGCTTCCTGGTGCGCTTCGTCTCCCGCTTCACCCAGGAGATCTTCGCCTTCCTCATCTCCCTCATCTTCATCTATGAGACCTTCTCCAAGCTGGCCAAGGTGAGCTGGCGGGGTGGGGGTGGGGGAGCCCGCGGGGCGGGGACAGGCAGGACCGGCCTGAGCGTCGTGCTGCCGCAGATCTTCCAGGAGCACCCCCTGCACGGCTGCCTGCGGGCGAACGACACGGGCGCAGAGGCAGAGGCGTGGAGCAACACCAGCACGGCCCCAGCCAACGGCACGGCCGGCCGCGCCGCAGCCAAGGTGACGGGGCAGCCCAACACGGCGCTGCTCTCGCTGGTGCTCATGGCTGGCACCTTCTTCATCGCCTTCTTCCTGCGCAAGTTCAAGAACAGCCGGTTCTTCCCCGGACGGGTGCGTGGGGCAGGCGGGACGGCGGCACGGGCGCTGCGTGGGGCCCTGGGGTGAGCCCAGCTTTGGGGGCAGGGCTGGGCCGGGGGGGCCGGGCGGTGGGGCTAGGGCCGGGCTGACGCTGCTCTTCCTCCAGATCCGGCGGCTCATCGGGGACTTCGGGGTGCCCATTGCCATCCTGGTGATGGTGCTGGTGGACTACAGCATCCAGGACACCTACACACAGGTCAGCACCCAACCGCCCCCCTGGGTGGGACCCCCACCCCCCACCATCCTGTGGGGCCCTGGTCCCGCTCTCCTGCTGCCGTCCTGGCTGCAGGTCAGCTGCTCCCAGCACGTGCGGCACCGTCTGTCCCTGCCGCCGCTGCCACGGTGCTCGGCCGCCTCTGGCTCCCCGCTTTGCCGGGAGCCCTTGCAGTCCGGCTGCGGCAGGTCCCGGTGCCTCCACGGCTCACCCCCTGCCCGTGGCACCCCTCGCTCTGGGGGAGCTGCGTGCCGGCGGCAGAGCCAGCGCCCCCACCCCGGCGTTTCTCGCCTTCCCCCCGCAGAAGCTGAGCGTGCCCAGCGGGTTCTCGGTGACGGCCCCGGACAAACGGGGCTGGGTGATCAACCCCCTGGGCGAGAAGAGCGACTTCCCCGTCTGGATGATGGTGGCTTGCGGTCTCCCCGCCATCCTTGTCTTCATCCTCATCTTCATGGAGACGCAGATCACCACGTGAGCGCAGCGGGGCAGGGCTGGGGGCCCGGCAGGGCCGTGTGGGGCAGGAGCGGGGCAGGGTGTGCCATGCCAAGCTGTGCCATGCCAAGCTGTGCCGTACCATGCCGTGCAATGCTGAGCTGTGCCGTGCTGAGCTGCGCCAAGCTGTGCAGTGCCGCGCTGTGCCAGGCCAAGCTATGCTATGCCGTGCTGAGCTGTGCCATGCTGAACTGTGCCGGGCCGTGCCATGCCAAGCTTTGCAGTGCCGTGCCGTGCCAAGTCCTGTCAAGCCACGCCAACAGTCTGCCCTTGTGCCCAGGCTGATCATCAGCAAGAAGGAGCGGATGCTGCAGAAGGGCTCTGGGTTCCACCTTGACCTCCTGCTCATTGTGGCCATGGGCGGCTTCTTCGCACTCTTTGGGCTGCCGTGGCTCGCCGCAGCCACGGTGCGCTCCGTCACGCACGCCAACGCCCTCACCGTCATGAGTAAGGCTGTGGCGCCCGGGGACAAGCCCAAGATCCAGGAGGTGAAGGAGCAGCGGGTCACTGGGCTGCTGGTGGCCGTGCTCGTCGGTAGGTCCAGCCTGCCCGCTGTGGGGCCCGGCCGGCCCCGCTCCGTCCCGCGTGGCTGCGGGGGCCGGGCAGCCCTGGGGAGCTGTGGCGGGGCAGGGAGCAGCGGTGGGGGGAGCAGCTGGGCCCACAGGAGCTTGGGGTGCCCCAAGCCCTGGCCAAGTTGGCGTGGCCATCCTGTCCCACGTGCACACCGGGGCCGCAGGGCCCTCCCCAAGCGCGGGGGGTGAGCGGGCAGGGAGGCATGGGGCTGGGGGCTGCCCCCTCCCCGGGCACCGCGGCTGACTCTGCTCTGGCCCAGGCCTGTCCATCGTCATCGGGAAACTGCTGCGGCAGATCCCGCTGGCCGTGCTCTTCGGGATCTTCCTCTACATGGGCGTCACCTCCCTCAATGGCATCCAGTTCTACGAGCGCCTGCAGCTGCTGCTGATGCCCCCCAAGCACCACCCTGACGTCACCTACGTCAAAAAGGTGAAGGGGGGCCCGGGGGTGGGACCCGCGCCTGGGGCAGCAGCCAGCCCGGGGCACCCTTGGGCTTCAGGCACCGGGGCGTCCGCCGGCCAGCCTCTGGCAGAGCCCCGTTTGGGGGGTCGGGGGGCCAGGGCAGTTCCTCTGGGGAGGCCGTGGGGAGCCGTGCCCTGGCCGGGGGGGGTCCCGCTGGGGGCAGGCGGTGCCTGGGGTAGGGGGGATGGGGGGCTCCAGCACGCGCGTGCCCCCGGCGCTGACGCCCATTGCTGACGCCCGGCGCCGCGCAGGTGCGGACGCTGCGCATGCACCTCTTCACCGGGCTGCAGCTGGCGTGCCTGGCCGTGCTCTGGGCCGTCATGTCCACGGTGGCCTCCCTGGCCTTCCCCTTCATCCTCATCCTCACGGTGCCACTCCGCATGTGCCTGCTCAGCCGCATCTTCACCGACCGGGAGATGAAGTGTGTAAGTACCTGCTCCGTGCAGCACGTCCCTTGTGCCCACGGGTGCTCGGGCCGTGGCGGCCGGACCCACGTGGGTGGGTGGGCGCTGAGGGAGCTGCCCGCTCAGTCGCCATCTCCCCGCAGCTGGACGCAGACGAGGCCGAGCCCATCTTTGACGAGCGGGAAGGTGTGGACGAGTACAACGAGATGCCGATGCCGGTGTGAGCGCGCGCCGGCCGGCGAGCTGCCCGCAGGCGCAGGGCCGGGCACGGCCAGGCCCCCGCGCCGCCGCCCTGCGCGGGGACGGGGGCAGCGGCTGCGCAGCCGTGCCCAGCCCGGGACGGGCGCCCCGCGCTCCCCGTGCCTTCGGGGGGCACCTGCCAAAGAGCGGCCGGCCCGCGGCCTCGCCCCGCCGGGGACCCCCGCCCCCCTCCTGGGCCGGGCCGGGCCTTCGGCCCCCCTGGGGCACCTCCTGACCGCGCCACGGGGCAGAGCCCCCCCGTCACCCCCAGCAGAGCTGCAGGTCCTGCCCCAGCCCCTCCGCAAGCCCCCAGCCGGGCCCTGGGCTCCCACCGGACAATCGGGCGTTTCCAAAATCCCACCGTGTTTTATTTAACAGAGTAATTTAAATGGCAATAAACAGCGTTATACCGAGCGTGCCAGGCTGAGGGGTGCCCAGGGGGCTGAGGCTGGAGGGGGGGGAGCGCTCTGCACCCCTGCCCGCGCCACAGCCGCCGGCAGCAGCACCCCGTGCACCGCGGCCGGGCTGGCCCCGCTGCCACCGAGGGTCCCCGCGGGGCAGCCGGGCGGGGGGCTGTGCCCCGGGGGGGGGCATGGGGGTCGCCTCGTGCCAACCCCGGCCGGGCAGGGGCCGTGGGCCGGCTGCTGCCTTGTACCAATAAACAGAACGGACTTTGCACGCTTTTCACCAGTTTTATTGTAAAGTTAACCCCCGCTGCCCAAGCACCCCCCTCCTCCCGGCTCGGGGAGCAGCCCCCTGTGCAAACAGCCGTGGCCCTGCCCGCTGCGGGGTCTGCCGCAGCCCCCCAGCGCCCCCGCGGGTGGGGGCCAGGCCCAGCCCCCCCCAGCAGCGGTGTTGGGGGCACAGGGACCCCCCCCCGGTGCCGCTGGAGGCCAGGCCAGGCCCCCCTGCAGCAACCCCTGCAGACAGGGCTGGGGGG
Source organism: Nipponia nippon (assembly GCF_047370975.1). NCBI lineage: Eukaryota > Metazoa > Chordata > Aves > Pelecaniformes > Threskiornithidae > Nipponia > Nipponia nippon. The sequence continues at coordinate 167,508,057 of NW_028262290.1, forward strand.
CGAGGGGCGGCGAGGGGCCTCCCCCCAGCAGCACAGACCCACGCACTCCCCTACGCCCCCGTCAAGTCGCACCCCTTCCCCCCGCTAACGGCAATAAATATCTCACGCTACCCCAGCCCCACATCCAGGAGCAGGTGCCCACGGCCCGGCCCCACGCCCCCCGGGACAGGGGGCAGCCCCGTCTCCCACCCCCAGGGGAAAGGGGCTGGCAGCACCCGCCTGCGCCCGCCCCGCTCTGCCCGCTCCCCACCCGGGGCCCGGGACTCGGGCGGCCGTCCCTCAGAAGCACAGCTCCCTCAGCTTCTGCCGCAGGTAGTGCTTGGCCTCCTCGATGCCACTCACCTTCTCCAGCTCCGTGTAGGGCAGCTGAAAGGGGACGGGGAGAAGGGGTCAGAGCAGCTCCACCAGCAGCACCAGCCCCCGCCCGAGGCTGCCCGGGACAGCCATCCACGGCCCCGCACTCGGGACCCTTCCCGGGGCAAGGAGGACAGTCCTCTTCCTTCCAAGGGGAGGGAGGCCAGGGCAGGAGCAGACAAGTCCCAGCTCGGCCTCCCACCGACCCTGGGGCAGAGGAGGCCTGTCCTGCTCCAGCTCAGCCCCGGGCAAGGGGCTGCCTCCCAGGGGAGCGCCGGTCCCCGCCGGCTCTGCCCTCCCAGCGCTTCCCCCTGAACATGGCTGCCCGCGCCGGCACCTGCCCCCGCCGCCGGAGAGCACTCGCCGGCAGCCCCGTCCCCGATCCCCGCCGCGGCCGGGGCCCAGCAGCCACGAGGCGCAGGCGCGGGGAGGACATGCAGGGCCAGGGGTGCTCGCGAGCCTCACCCCAGCCTTCAACCCGTCGCCAGCTACCAGGGAGGGAGGAAGAGCAAAACCCCGCCGCCCTCCCGCCACGCAGGGTCCGCTGCCTGATGAGGGGAAGGTGGTTTCCCAGTGAGGGAGAGGAAGGATGGAGGCTGCACAGCCCCACAGAGGTCCGGCCGCGCTCCCGGCCTCCCTCGAACAAGAAGCAGGACAGGAGACCAAGGCGCAGTGGTAGGAGAGGGCAGGGCGGCGGGGCCTTGGCTCAGCAGGCTGCAGGGGGACGTCAGCCCTGCCCGGGAGGAGCAGGGGAAGACGCCGACCCCGCGCTCCGGCTCAGCCGCTGCAGGCTCTCTCCCGCGACGGGATGGTCTGGAACCGCTGCCGGGAGCGGGCACCACGTGGAAGAGCCGCAGCAGCTGGCAGCCTCCCACCAGAAGAAAGGGCTGCGGAAGCGAGCCAAGCCCAGAAAGCAGCTTCTTCCCCAACACATCATTTTAACCACAGTCTGCTAAGGACAGAAGGCACCGGGACTGACAGAAACGGAAACACCCCCCCTTCGCCCAGGGAACCGGCCCGGGCTGCCGTGGGGGAGCAGAGACCCCACGGGAAAGCTGAACTGGATGTCGGTCTGTGGAGCCGGGAGCGCGCCCCGCCCCTGAGCCGCAAATACAAGCTGGAGCTAAACGTATCGCCGAAGGGCCACGAGCCCTGGGCCACCCCGACCACGAGCCAGACATGCCCACAGGGGTGGGAGCCAACGCAGCCCGGGCCCTGTCCCTCCCCTTGGGGACAGCCCAGCAGCACTGTTTAAAAGAGCCCGGTCTCTAAAACCGCCCGCCCGTTCACAGCCGAAGGCTCTCCCGCCCCAGGCGTGTCACCCCGTAGCGACAGCCCCTGCCCCAGCCTGCAGCGGGATCCGCAGGGACAAGAAAGGAGGCTCCAGCTACCACCAGTGTTCCCTCCACATCAGCATTGGGGACCGGGGGCCAAAACTTGCTGGGGTGGCTGGAAGCTCTGCTGGTCCAACATCCCAGGAGGCAGCACCAGTGCTCACGGAGCAGGAGCGTAAGCTCCTAGGGGTAACCGTGACCCATGCTTCAGCCCTGTCTGGCAGCACAGGAGAGGGCTAAAGGCATTACACTGCGGCACGAGGACCTGTGCGTGCGCCCCGACTGCAGTCAGACCCTTGCTGCGATTTGCTACTCGGGCGCTAGAGGAGTCCTGCCCCGTCCCTCCTGGGGAAAAGGAAGCACAAGAGAAGTTCTCTTTCGGGTTGGAGAACCTGCAAGAGAGGCAGGGACATGGGGCTAGGGAGTTCTTGGCCACGAACCTCATTTCCAGGCCTTGGGGCTGAGCAGACGAGCTCTGCACCTGGAGAGAGGTGGCTCTAGCGACCTTGGTGCACCTCAGCCTGCTCTGAGAGACCGTGCCTGGGACACGGCAGGGGGCAAGCGTCCCCCTCCGTGGGGAAGCGACATGCCGCTCGGCTCCGCGCTGCTAGTCTGGCCCTCCGCCGTCCCCAGACACCAGGAGACCCGAGCCCTGGAGGGGCTGGAGCGGGGCCGGAGCCCGGCCTCTGGAGCAGCTGGTGTGGGGCCAGGTCTGCAGGAGAGCTGTTGGTCAGGAACCGCTCCGTGCGTGGCAAGGGGGTGCTCTACTCTGCCAGAAGCATCCAGGGCTGCTTGGAGAGGCCATTGCCATCCCTCAGGAGTTGCAGATCACAACACAGAGGAGTTTGCCTGCAAAGGAGGAAGCTGTTTCTCATCAGCTTGTTGAGAAACAGGGCTGATAGCAGGCAGTGTGAAGGGACAGAGTGGGAAAACGTGGCACAGATCACACAGGGACTCTGTGGTAAGGCTAGATCCTGACATCGGTGCTCCATGGAGTCCAGGACCCGTTTGTGACCACCACGGATGAGCAAGTGGGATGGGAAACACAGACAAACTGCACGCTGCCCCCAGGAGAGAGAAGAGGCTGCGGACAGGCACAGTTCTCCGACAGTCCCACACAGGCCGGGGGGAAGGCTACTAACCTTGCCTGGGGAGAAGGAACCAAGTCCTCTGGCTGCAGTGGGTCTGAATCAAAGGTTTCTGGCAGTTCTGGTATGGAGCCACCTCCTTCCACTGCTGCACGCTCCCTTCCTCACTGCCCAGCTCTGCGGGGCCTGCCGCCCCAGCAGGCTTGCCCTTCCGACACCGCGGAAGGATCGACAGCCAGAAAGCTCCTTCAACCAAACCGGCTGGAAGCAAGTAGTGCCAGAGCCAGGCCAGAGTCTGAGGGAACATCAAATCTGGCCACTATTCAGGGCAGGATCCTGGGAAGGAAGGAGCGTGTCCTTGCCTAGAAAGTTCCGAGGGAAAAGAGCTGGCTGTCAACAAAGGGTCAGGACCACCAGGGAAGAACACCTACCCTGGAAAGGGCTGAGACCCAGAGTATCTGTGGGCAGAGAAGAGGGTCTGAGGTAGGTGACCCTGCAACAGCACTCCCACCGCCTGCCAGAAGGGTGGAAGCAACACGCAGGTCCGGCCGGAGGATGGAGGCGAGGAAGGGTCCGGGTACAAGACCTGGCGACGTCCCTTGCAGCCACCGCGGGCAGCCCCTGCTCGCTGCGCCACAGAAGGAGCAGGCTCTCTTGGAAGGAAGCCCTGTTCAGAGGCACTGAGACAAATCCATGCCTGCCGCTGCTACCAGATCAAGGGCATCCGAGGAGGAGCACGGCCCTGGCACAGTCACACGGACATACCCAGACAGCTTAGCAGCGTGCCAGACACGACAGGCAGTCCAGCACCAATCGAGCAGACGCACAGCAATGCAACAGCCAACAAGCGGGGGCCTTAAATTAAATATAAGGAGGGCTGAACTGCCAGGCTCAAAGAGCTGCAGAGGCACGATGTCCAGCTGGACCAAGTCAGCAGCGGCATACCCCAGGAGTCAGTACGGGGGCCAACACCAGTTCGTATCCTCATTAGGGACCTGGACAACGGGACCGGGCGCTCCCTCAGCGAGGCTGCAGGCAGGACAAACCGGGGAGGAGCGGCTGACACACCAGATGGTTGTGCTGCCATTCAGAAGGGCCTCAACAGGCTGGAGAAACGGCCCCCAGGCAGGGAAAGGCCAAGTGCTGAGTCTAGGGAGGAATAACCCCGCACACCAGGACAGGCTGGGGCCAACCACCCGGAAAGAGGCTTTGCAGAAAAGGGACTAAGGGTCCCAATGGACAAGTTGAACACCAGCCAGCGAAGGCGGCCAAGAGCATCCCGGGATGCATCAGGAAGAGCACCGCGAGCAGTTTGAGGGAGCCGATCCTCCTCCGCTACTCAGCACTGGTGAGACACACGCGGAGCGTCCAGCGCTGGGCTCCCCAGAACCAGGCATGGACACACAGGAGTGGGTCCAGTGCAGGGCCACAGGGATGATACGTGAGAAGAGGCGGACAGAGATGGAGAAGAAAAGGATCGGGGCATCTTATCTACATGTACAAATACCCGACGGGAGGCTGTGAAGACGACAGAGTCAGACTCTTAGCAGTACCCAGTGACAGAGCACGAGGCAGTGGCACAAACCTAAAAGACAGGAAATCCCATTTAAACTTAAGAAAAAGCCCCACACCCCAAAAAGAAGAAAAACTTCTTACTGTGAGGGTAAAGCAGCACTGGCCTTGAGCCTGGAACAGGTCACCCAGAAAGCAACCTATCTCCGAGACATTCAAAACTCGACGGGACGTGGTACTGAGCAACCTGCTCTAGTTGAGCTGGGGTTGGACTGGACGATCACCAGAGGCCCCTGCCAACCTCAGCTACTCTGTAAAGGTGTCAGAAGAAGAGGAAATAAACCTCAAACGAGAGGAGCAAGAACAACCGAGCTGTGAAGCAGCTTCAACTAAGGAAAAAGCTGAACTGCCTGGGGTTCTTCATCTTCGAGGGGTGGCCAAAGGGAAGCGGCCTCTGGAAGCACCAGCACGGAAGGTGGTAACCGCAGAGCTGCTCTTCACTCCCTCGCGGTACCAGACCTGGCAGCACCATGTCGGCTGACCAGGCAGCAAGTTTAAAACAAACAGAGCTTGTTGCAGGTAGTACTGCCTGGAGCTTGTTGGCACCAGACATGGCAGATGTGGAAGAAAGAACAGGCTCAAAGAGGAAGAAAACGCTCACGGAGAAGAGGTCTGTCAGGGCGATCAAACACAGCTGTCCAGACACACCCTCTGGTGCAGGAATCCTTGGACTACCCATGGTCCGCTTCCAACTCGTTTTCTAACGATCTGCCGCTGTTTGCCGCTGGAGAGGGAACAGAGGGGAGGGGACCAGAGCGCCTGTTCTCACACACCCACAGGGAGCCAACCGCACCGGCAGCTGCACGACGATCCGGCACGCTGAGCGGAGGGGAAGAGCTCCCGCAGCCTCGGTCGCGCCTAACCGGGCACTGCGGACAGAGCACCTGACCCGATGCACACGGGGAACAGGAGCACACTCTTGCTTGCCTGCACCCCTGCCCATTCTGCCTCGCTCCTCAGAGACCCCGCTGGGCTGCTGGCCAGCAGCCTCAGCCTCCTGCAGCAGCCCCGACCCGCAGCAGGGGCACAGACCCGAGCGGTAACGGTTACCACAGCCCGTTTGAGATGGGGCACGGACCCCGCCGCTGGGCCAAGGGCAGGGCGAGCACAGTCCCTGGCCGCCGCAGGCGTGCTGGGCACAGGGCAGGCAGGCAGCGGCAGCCCTCGGCTCTTGGACGCGGTGGCACAAAACTCAGAGCGCAGGCAGCTGTGACAAGCGCCCTCCTCAGCCGAGGGCATCCCCGAGCCCAGACACGCAGCGAGAGCCTGCGGCACCGGGCGGTGAGCGCTGGGGAGCCCTCCTCCGCGCGACAAAGCTGCTCAGCCCCCTTGCTGCCTGGGGACACGGCCGGCCCTGGGCAGCCCGTCCTGAGCTCCAGCACAAGGGAGATGCAGGGTGCGCTGCACAGGAGAGCCGGTCCTGCTCCGCTGCTCTGCGATTCAGGATCTCCAAGGAAATACCACAACTCGAGTCACAGGACTGCCAAAGCTATGCATAAACAAAGGGCTTCTGAACTATGTACGTTGCAAATTATGAAATTAAGAGGAGCTTCGTGTTGGCACGCTGTGCCGTCAGCAGCGGGGGAGGTAAGAAGCTTTAAGAAATCGTTATGGGACTGCTTGGTAGATCTGACTGTAATTCAGGTGACCTCTGAAGTGGAGAAGTAAACAGGGATAAGAGGCCTGCATTTCTGAGTTGTTTTCCTCAGAAAGATCTATCCTCAAGCTAAAAATCACCCCACGTAGTCTTGTAGAAGCTGCACACCTTAAAACAACATCTGAAATTTCCAAACCGAGACAGTCGTGAAGGCAGCGGTGAAGCCTCGAGGGCTTCTCTGTTCACAGCTCTCGCCACAGACCGGCCAGAGGCTGCAACCAAAGAGGCCAGGGCTCCGAAACAGCCATCGAAGAGGGGTTCACCTCACCCCGCCTCCACCCACAGCGGCAAGAGGCACGCAGCAGAACCGACAGCCGGGATGATAGCACAGGGCATCAGGCCAAGCCACGGCTCCCCTCGATTTCCACCCCGAGGCCCCACAGCCAACACTGGCAGTGCCGAGGTGCCTGCCCGCCCAGGCTGAGCCGCTGCCCCCTCTGCCCTCCCCACCTAGCACGCGGGTCGGGTCTCAGCTCCCACCCTGTGCGATGGGACTCCTGCAGGACCAGCGGACACAGGAGGGGCCGTCCCCTCTCCCGTGCTTTCCACCAGGACACTGGGGCTGCTATCACCTGCCAGCTGCATGGAAAAACTCTTGGGGCGGGGTGGGGAGGGCAAAAAGCAGCCATGAGGATGAGTCACTGCTTCCTCTCACAAGCACCAAGCGTGGAAGGACGGCTCCCATCGGGAATGTTTACAGTGGGGATGCCAGCTCTCCAGCCTGCAGCCCATCTCGCTGCCCGGCCACGGGCGGGTTCTGCCCAGGGGGAGGAGGGGAAGGGAAGGGAGCAGCCCCCCGCTTACCTGAACCAGACAGTAGCCCAGCAGTCGCAAGTGCCTGTCCCTCATGGCTCGCGAGCCCACCAGTATGTCGGAGTTCTGGCAGTAATGCCATTTGTCATTGACCGACAGCACCACCCTGCAGAGGACAGAGCCGGGGAGGAGGGCAGTGTTACCCCGCGCCGCAGACCCCACAGGCGGGGCCGGCAGCGGCGTCGCCCGTGCCTGGTCCCCAGAACAGCGGCAGGTGAAGGGCAGCACCCTCCGCGCCCAGCTGGTGGCAGGGGCAGCCGTACCCAGGCTGGGACGTGCTGCACCCTGGGGCCTGCGGAGACCCGTCCGCACCGCACAGCCTGCGCGGCTGCTGGGCACCCGACAGCGCAGGGCAGGAGGGGGCCGCGGCTGACTGCCAGGGAGGGCAGGAGCTGAAGCCGGTGCCGGCGGGGGCCCGGGGCGGCTGTCCTGCCCGAAGGGAGTGGGAACATGGACCGGCCCTGCTCGGTACCTCTGAATGTCTTCAGCTCCCTGCGGCCCATCGCCTGGCCCTCGCTTGGGGCTGGGCCGGCACGGAGAGGGCGGAGGGCAGGCGTCCTCGCTGGTGGGTGGGCTCCTTTCCTCCGGTTCCTCCTGGGCCTGCTCCCCCTGGAAGCAGTTGTGATCGTGCCCAGGGCAACCGGCCGTAGCCTCCTCCTCCTCCTCCAGAATCTTGCCGATGGGGAACTGGAAGAGGGTGGCTGCGGAGGTGCCCCTGGGCGAGCAGTCGGGGGTGCCAGCCGGCTGCGCGGAGAGGCACTCGGAAGGGCTGCTTAACGTGGAGCTGCCCTGGCTCTCCAGGGAAGACTCTTTGCTCAGGCCGCAGTAATAGTCCGAGGGGGGCTGGTAGCAGGGGCCCCCCGGGGCGGGGCAAAGCGTGGGTAGGAACCGCCCGGCCAGGTTGCTCTCCCGGGAGCCCGGGGGGCTGCTTGGTGTCTCTGGAGCAAATGGAGCAAAGTCCTGCAAGTCCGAGGTGAGGGCCAGGACGCTCGAGCGCAAGGAAATGGCGGCAGGGGATGTTGTAGTGTGAGCAGAGGGAGCCTTGGAAGCCGCAGGGACACGGGAGAGAGGCAGCACGGTGCCCGAGCGGTTAATCCACAGCAGGAAGTCTGCAGAGAGAGAACACAGATCAGCACCAGGCCTCGAGACCCCGCTACTGATGGGACATGGGCTCGGGGACACCACGTGGCCCAGGGTGGGAGATGCTGTGCCAGCCAGCCCAGCAGACGGGAGCGCAGAGGGGGATCCCCCCGCTGCACCGGCCCAGCTGAGCCCTCCTGCGGCAGGGGTGGCTCAGGGAGCTTCGTCCTGAAGCGCCGGGGGCAGGCAGTGTCACAGGGAAGGTGGTGACAAAGCAGCCAAGTCTAGTTCTGCCCCGAATAACCTCCCACCCTCGGGCCTCCCCCGAGCACCCAGGCAGCTGCAGGGCTGCTGCTGCCCCCCGAGCCTCCCCAGGCCCAGCTGCCAGGCCCCCTCCCCGGGACACGGCCCTGCCCCAAAGCGGGGTGCCCGGCCGGGCTACCTGTGCAGTATCCTGGGGGCAGCACCTCGTCCTGCCGATAGCACTCTTCTCCCACCAGCTGCCGCAGGGCCTCGGCCACCAGCCCCTTGTAACTGAGGGGAAAGAGAGTCATCAGAGGACGCAGCAGGGAGGACCCCCAGCCTGCCCCCTCGAGCACTGCTGACCCACGTGCTCCCTCTGAGCGCATCTGCGCAGGGACGTGGAGGCCTTTAGCTTTGCGCTCTGCTGTTCTGCGTCAAGGACGGGACACGCTTCAGCTTGTTCAGCAGAAAAGCTCCTCCCGATATCGCTACACAAACAGCATGTTCTTCTTCCCCGAAAGGGCTGTCAGGCCCTGGCCCAGGCTGCCCAGGGCAGGGGCTGAGTCCCCATCCCTGGAGGGATTTAAAAGCCGGGGAGATGTGGTGCTTGGGGACGTGGCTTAGTGGTGGCCTTGGCAGTGTTAGGTTAACAGTTGGACTCGAGGATCTTAAGGGTCTTTTCCAACCTAAATGATTCTACGATTCTATATTGCTCCTCTACAGGCGTTGGAGCTCACATACGGGCCTTTGCCCCGGCACCGTCCTCGGCTGGGATCCTCCCAGAACAAGGTCACCGACCCCGTGTCCCAAGCAACCCCGTGCTGCTTGCCTGCAAGGGTGCCCAGCACGCAGCGCTCCCAGCCGTGCTCTCCCCCGCCGGGGCAGCCCTCCCCTCCCCAGCGCGCCGCCTGCCCCCACCACTGACCTGTACTTTCTGTTGGCCTCGTCGGCCGTCAGGGCGTGCTCGAACATGAGGACGCGGTAGCGCGGGTCAAGGCGCGGGCCACTGTAATCGCGGAACTCCAGCTCCACCGCTGCGTCCAGCAGCGAGAGGTAGCGGCGCACGATCAGCGCGTAGGGGCTGCCTGTGGGGAGAGGACGGCTGGCTAGACACCGCCTGGGAGCCCCTCCTTGCCCAGCCACGCTCCTGGGGGGAATGACCGCCAGCAAGGTGGTCCTGCGCTCCCAGGGCGAGTCTGTTCGGCCCAATGCTTTCAAAATCCACCTCCGCCCCAGCCCTGAGCTTTAACGGCTGGGTTTACCCTGGAAAAGGCCCAACATACTCATAACATTGGTGATGAAGGCCGGAGAGAAGACTTGGTGCAGGACAGTCTGGGGGAAGTGGCTAAGCTGAAACATGGACATGAGGATGTTGACAGTCGCCAGGGGTGAGCTGCCAGCTTTCTGCTCCAGGATGGCCTCCAGCTTGGGGAAGAGCTCGCTGTGGTTGGATGGGCGGTAATTCATGCGGCTGAAGGGAAACACCAGCTTCTGGATCACCTGCAGGCAGGAGGAGAGGGAGTCGGGGCGGGCCAGGCAGCGGGACGAAGGACAGGTCAGGCCCAGGCCTGCCTGGAGCCAGGCAGAAACAGGCGCTCACAACCCGTAAGGCCCAGGGCACGTCCCAGTCGGCCCCCAGCCCGATGGCAGAGAAGGGACGCGGTTTCCCCCAGCACCGGGGCAGCCCCCGAGCCAGCCCCAGGCGCTCCCCGCAGACTGGGGAGGACACTCACCTTGCTGTCGAGCTGCTCCCCACGCTTCAGGAGAAAGTTTGCGATGGTATCAAGCAGCCGTGGCTCACGCAGCCGGTGCCGGGCCACGTACTTGGCAATGAGGGCCATGGTGTAGGGGGTAAGGTTCTCTGCCTTCCTGGGGAGCCATTCTGCACAGAGCAAACCACAGCGGGGTATCCGTCAGAGGGGCCTGGCTCTGTCCGAACGGCAGCTCTCCAGAAGCCACTACAGCCTGGGCAGGAAAGGCAGTGCAGGCAGGTGGGAGACAACAAGACCTGGGCAGCAGAGCCATCTCTCCTGAAACCCAGGCGGCTTCCAAAAACCATCGAGTTATGGGGCTTGTGAGAGGCTGGGGCAGATTCCTGTCCCACGCACCCAGGAGGCACAGCTGAAGCGCAGCTGGAACGTGCGCAGAATGGGGGCCCTGCTGTAGAAACCCCACCGAAACCAACCTGCTCCCAGTCTTGAGGTAAGGTAGGCTCGCAGCCCCTGGAAGGGCTAAGCTGGGAAGTCAGTGACAGAGTGGCCACAACGCAGAGCATCTCCTGCTGCAGCCTCACTGCTGCAGGCCCTGGTGCTCAACCAGGCCCCAGCTGGTGCCGTCACAAACCCAGGCGTCCTCTGGGGCCAAGGAAGGAGGCTCCAAGGCTGCCAAGCGCACGGACAGAGCCCAGCGCACCCCGCACCGGGGAAGAGGCTCACACAGTGGGCAAGGCTGGGACCCTGCCTGGGCAGACCCTGCCCTCACCTGCCATACTGCGGATGAATCGCTCTTGGCGGTTCTCGTAGAAGAGCTGAGAGCTGAAGATGGCCTCCAGGGCCTTGTTGTTTGCCTCCTGGGCGCACAGAGCCAGCATCTCGTCCAAGAGGGCCAGCTCGTGCTCCCGCATGGCACTCACTTGCCCCAGCGTGTGCCTGACGAGGCGCAGGATCTTGCGGTTGTTGATCAGCTGCTGGTCGGAGGCCGGGTGTCCCTGCAGCGCCTGCGCCCGCAGCCGGTAGTAGGAGAGGAGCAGGAAGAGGGTCTGGGGGTGCCGCTCCTTCTCCAGGTGCCGCTCCAAACTGCTGAGGCAAGACTCGACCAGGGGGTGGGGGCTGGACGGGTGGAGCCTCATCACGCTGCTGAAGACCATGGAGACGTCCTTCTGGTTGAAGCGGCCCAGGCGGCTCCGGGACTCGTCCTCCAGCACTCGCACCAGCGGCGATTCCCCAGGCAGGCCTGCGACAGGGAAGGCATTAGGGACACCCGGACCCCACCTCTCATCTTCACTAGGCGCAACCGTCCTCGTAAGCTCGGGCGCGAGACTACAGCCGGAGGGGGGCAGGTTGGCCGTGTCGGTGATCAAACCAGAGATGGGAAAGGGAAAGAGGACCGGCTTGGCAAAGCCTGGCCAGAACGTCAGTGCATCTGCACCGCAGAAAAAGTCATTTGGAGCCACTGGATTATTCCCACCCCCTCCACCAAAATGGAAGTCCTTTAGTTCATCCGCAAAAGCAAGGTTTATTCCTTAAAGTCTCAAACTTTTTAAAGATAAATAATACACCTCAAAAACTACTTAAAAAAATAAATTTTGGTTGGAAAGCAAGTAAGACATCAGCTCATTACCAAAATAAAAACTGTCCGTGTATGACAGGAATTTATCCTTCCACATTTCTAACCTTCTCCCATTTTCTAGTTTAGCTTTAGTCGTTCAAACTCGGCTCCTGGGGGAAATACTTTCTTCAACTCTGGACATATTATTCAGCCACGGAAAGACAAGGGGCCAGGCGCACAGTGCAGTTACGAGAAAAGGCAAAGGCCATCCTTCGTGTGTCAGGATTGATATTTTCAGGCAATGCATGAAGCATTACGCGCTGTATGAGGCCCTGGTAGCCCACTGGTCTCCTAAGCCAGCTGGCAAGATTTCAATTTTCAAAAGGGCTTTAAAGCAACTAAGGCAGCATGGGGTAAGTTGCTGCGTTTCATCATTAATCAAAAATCAGTCAGAAGGTGGAAAGTGAAGAATTGGTCTGAGCAGTTGCTTTGTTCCTTAAAAAGGCCTCAAAAAGGTGGCTTAGCGTTTTTATTAATGAGGGGGTAAGCGTGGTGAGCACGGAAGGGCGACTGACGGAGAACAAAGTGTGGGTCAAAACCAGAGCAGGCCGGGGGGAGCCCAGCTGAGGGGAGAGGCGCCTGGCGGCCAAGAGTTCAGTGTCAACAAACACAAGGCGCCGTGAGACAGAGGGGGGAAGAGCAGAAACTTCTTCCCTCCCCCCTTCAGCGGGATCTAGAGTTACTGCATCAACCCGTGGCGGGGACCGGGCGTCTCCGTACGCAGCTCAGCCGAGGCCTCAGCCCAGCGTGCAGCTGCGCTGGGAAAAAAAAAGCAAACACAAGGGCAGGAACCGCGCGCGTGGGACAGAGGAGCACGGGGCTGGCAGGAACCGCTGGGGCGGGGAGGGCAGGCACCTGCCGCCGCCGGCAGCCGCCAGACCCGACCCTCTTCCTCGCAGGCGGGAGAATCCATAGGGCCCTCGGGGGCCCCCGGCTCAGCGAGGGGGGAGCCCCTTGGGACACGGCCCCCTGGCCGGCCCAGCGGCTGCTGCGCAAGAACCCAAACCGGCCTGAACCTTTTCTGCCGAATATTAAACTCCCACTGACAGAGGGCTCGTGGCTCGCAAAGGGTTTAGCCGAGATCCTGTGTCCCACACTTGTTTGCTGATTTTCAGGGACTGGAACGAAACTCAAGGAGCGGTTTATCCCGATGCTGCCAGGCAGCACTGGCCACAGCTTCGGCTGCCCTTCGGGCCGGCATGCCGGGTGCTGCGGCCAGCCGAGCCCCCCCGAGCAGTCACTCTGCCTGACTCCCTCCCTGCTGTGTATCCCAAGCAGAGCCCCCTCCTTCAAAGGGCACAACTCCATCTGCCACAAAGCCACCGTCACACGTAAATCCATGCACAAACCCAGACACTGGCTCCTGTTCTGGCACGTCCTTCCCCCTTCCATGGCAGCCGGACCAGCCAGCTGTCCTTTCACCTCACAAACCCGAGCACCGTCCCGTGTCCCGCTGCCCTGCCCACCTCCCCTGCCCTCTGCCGGTCACCCCCCGCAGGCAGGTGCCGGCAGCCCGCGACACTCACCCAGCGCGGCAGCGGCGTACAGGCAGTTGACGATGCTGAAGTTATCGAACTTGGAGCAGCCGCTGATGATGGCCTGACAGAGAGTCTGAAACTCCGGCTGCTCCAGCATCTGGCCAGGCCCGCGGCTCTCCCCGTTCACCGTGGCCTGGCCCTGCTGCTGCTGCTGCTGCAAGAGCTGGCCCAGCTTGTGCAGGGCGATGGGGTAGTGGCTGGCGGACACCTTGCTGGGGTTCTGCGTGACCCACCGCAGCACCTCCCCCACGCTGCGCGAGCGCTCTATCAGACGCTTCATTGTGAAGAAGGTGTCATAACTCATCTTCTCGTGGATGAAGTTCCAGCTCTTCCTCTTGCCATGGCCTCGAGTCCTGTAGGCGTCCGGGGGGAAGGTGTGCAGCAGCCCATGGCCGTAGGGGTCCAGGGGGAGCAGCACAGCCCGCTGCTTCGCTTTGCCAGCACAGTAGCAGGTGGGATACATCCCGGCCCCGCTCCTGTCACCAGCAGCCAGGCCCTGCAGGGCTCCGGGCCGCACGCTCTCTCGGGTCAGAGCACGGAGCCATGGCAGCAGGCGCAGCATGGCGAGGGCAGGGCGGCTCGAGAGGCTTCGGAGAACCGGGAGACCCTGGGGACGAGAGCGGAGGTGAGGGGGGTGGCGAGCCCCTGCCTCCGGGAGGGCTGCAGCCAGCAAGGAACACACGGAGCCCACGCTGGGACCCCCCGCCCCCAGGGATCTGCCCAGCCCAGGGGGACCCGGCCCTCGCAGCCCTGCTCTGAGCCCCCCCGCCCACAGAGATCCCCTGGGCACCGGGCCCTCCACCCTGCACAGGCCACCGGGCCCGTGGTCCCCTGGCCCACGCAGCCCCCTCCCGGCTCGCAGATCCCCCTTGTCCCGGGCGCTCCGGCACGCACAGATCCCCTCCGGCGCCAGGACCCCCGGGCCGCCCCCATCTTCCCTCCCCCCCCCCCACCCCGCCCGGTACCGGGATCCCCGGGCCGCACTGAGCGCTCCTCCCGCGGTACCGGGATCCCCGGGCCGGGCTGGGCCGCACCGGGACCGCGACACCCGGCCCACCCAGGCCCCCGTCCCCGGGGTCCCCCATCCCCGGCCCTCCGGGCCCGGCGGCGCCCGGCCCTCGCCCCACCGCCCGTCCCGCCCGGATCCCGCCCCCCAGCCGGGCCCTACATGGCGGTCGCGGCCGCGCTGGGACCCGCCGCCGCCCCGGCCGCTCAGCGCCGCCCGGACGCCGCGTCCGCCATCTTCCCGGCAGCCCCCGCAGGGCCAAGGGAGGCCGCGGCCCCGCCCCCCGCGCGGCCCCCACTTCCGGAGGCGGGGCCCCGCCAGCGTGCGTAGCAGCGTCCGTCAACAGCCGCCAGCCGTCCTCCAATGAGCGAGCACCTCGCGAAGGGGCGGGGCGCCTCCGCCCGCGCAGGCGCGCCGCCGCCCTGCGGAACGCGTGGCTCGAGGCGCAGGCCCCGCCCCTCCATCCCCGCCCCCTCCCGGAGCCCCGCCCCCCGCCGCCCCGGTCCCCCCGCGGCGCAGCAGAGGCGGGAGGCCGCGGCCGTTCACAGTTCTTCCTCTTTAATCGTAACAGAGCGGCGGGGAGCGCCTCCCCCCGCCGGCCCCGGGACGCCGGCACCCCCGGGGAGCGGCCCCCGGCGGGGGCCGGACAGTTCCGCCCCGGGAGGCAGCCCCGGCCCCGGGGGAGCGGCCACCGGCCCGTGAAGGAGCGGGGCGCAGGGGTCCGCGGGTGCTCCCGCACCGGCCGGCCGCTGGGCACGGGAGCGGGACGGGGGCCAGGGGTTGCTCCGTGCGGGGCTGGGGGGGCACCGGGGCCCTCCCGAGGCACCGGGGCGCTCGCTCCTGTGGCTGCCCGGCCCCGGCAGAGCCACAGCCCGCAGGCAGGCTGCCCGCCTCCTGCCCGGACGCCGGCTCCCTCGGCCCCGCCGCGTCCCGCAGCCCCCGGGGGACGCAGCCCGGGCCCAGACCCCCCGGGTTCAGGGGCGGCAGGCAGGCTCCACCCGGGACCGAGTTTATTCCGGGCGCAGCGGCTCCTTTCGGGGCGCGGGGCTGCGCTATCTGCGGTACATGGTGAAAGCCATGAAGCTGAAGAGGAGGGTGAGGCCTGCCAGGAAGGTGGTGGCGGTGGCGGTGAAGACGTGGCGGTACTGCAGCTGGAAGTACCAGAGCACGGCCAGCATCAGCACGAAGAGCGGCAGCATCAGGCTTCCCACGTTGAGGGCGGCGTGCACGGGGTCGGCGGAGGCGTGGGGGCCGGCGGGCGCGGGGGCCGGGCTGTGCTGGGAGATGTGGCAGTGCAGGACGCTGTTGTGGGCGAGGTGCAGGGCGGCCAGGCTCTGGGCGTCATCGCGCAGCAGCTGGCCCTGGTAGATCAGCCGCACTTGCTGCTCCTGCCCGGGGAAATAGGCCCTGGGGCGGGGGACAAGGAGGGAAGCGTCACGCTCCCGCCAGCGCCGCGGCCCCTTCGTCCACCCCGCCGGGAGCAGGCTGCGAAGCCCCCACCCCCCGACCGCCCGCTCCGCCTGCAGCCCCCTGCCTCGCCCTCAGCCGCCCCGGGCATCACCAGAAGCGAGGGCGCTGCCGGGACGGGCACGGGCGCCCGCGCAAGGGCAGGAGCGGCCGCTCCCCGCTGCGCCAGGGAGGGACGGGGCCGCCCCCCGCCGGGACGGCCCCGGGAGGACCGGCCTGCCCTGCCCCTCACCTCTTCAGGGCCCCGACGGTGTCGCCGGGGCGCACCCGGGCCAGGCGCTCCGTGTCGTTGAGGAACTTCAGCCGCAGCACTATGGTGGGCTCGGCGGGGCCGCCCTCCCCCTCACCGAGGGGGCCCGGCGCGGGTGCGGGGCCGGCCCGGGGCCGCAGCCCCGCCGCCAGCCCGCCCGCCCCATCGGGGGCCGCTCCGGCCGCCGCCGCCGCCGCCGCCGGGGCCTTGGGCTCGACGGGGGTCGGGGCGGCGCTCGGGCCCTCCTCGGGCAGCGGCGCGGCGGCGCGGGGCGGCGCGGCGGGCTCGGGGGCGCGGGTGGAGGCCCAGGCCAGCCCCAGCACCACGGCGACCAGCAGCAACGCGAAGAGCACAGTCACCTCATCGCCAACGCCCTCGATCAGCGCCATGGCGGCGGCGGGCAGCGAGCCGCGGGCGCGGAGCGGGGCCGTCAGCCCGCCGGGCCGCGGGCCAGCGCGGCGGCGGCCGGACCGGGCCCCTCACCTGCCGCCATCGCGCCGCTTCCGCCTCGCCGCCAGGCACGCCGGGAGCTGTAGTCCCGCTCTGCGCGTGCGCAGAGTCCCCGCCCGCCGTCCCACCCCTCTCCCGGGACTGCAGCCCCCGGCGTGCCCCGCGCCGGGCCGGGCCTGCGCCCTGGGCCACGGCCCCTCCCGCGTCCGCTATTGCCGGTCGGAGCAGTCCTGGGCCTGCTGGGCCCGGCCTGGGGAAGGGGCTACAAGGATGGCGGCAGCCGGGCCGGGGTTCAGGGGGAGGAAGGGAGGCGTTCGGGTGTTGGCATCGATGCGTGGTGCTCGGCGGGGCCTGGGGGAGAGGATGGCTGCTGGGGCAACGATAGACCAGACCAGACCAGACCAGACTGTGTCGTTTGGAAGGTGAGGCCGCCCCTCCAAAACTGTGCTCGGCGCTGGGCCCCTCACCCCAAGAAGGACACGGAGGGGCTGGAGCGAGGCTGGGGCAGGGGCTGGAGCCCAAGGCTGGGGAGGAGCGGCTGGGGGAGCTGGGGGGCTCAGCCTGGAGAAGAGGAGGCTGAGGGGAGCCCTCATCGCTCTCTGCAACGGCCTGAAAGGAGGCTGGAGCCGGGGGGGTCGGTCTCTTCTCCCCAGGAACAAGCGATGGGACGAGAGGGAACGGCCTCAAGCTGCGCCAGGGCAGGGTTAGGTTGGGTATTAGGGAAAGTTCCTTCCCCAAAGGGCTGTCAGGCCCTGGCCCAGGCTGCCCAGGGCAGGGGCTGAGTCCCCATCCCTGGAGGGACTGAAAAGCCGGGGAGATGTGGTGCTTGGGGACATGGTTTAGTGGTGGCCTTGGCAACGTTGGACTTGATGATCTTAAAGGTCTTTTCCAGCCTAAACGATCCTGTGATTCTGTGAAGGGACCTGCAAGGATCATCCAGTCCAACTGCCTGACCACCTCAGGGCTGACCAAGTTAGAGCGTGTTATTAAGGGCATTGTGCAAACGCCTCTCAAACACTGCGAGGCTTGGGGCGTTTACCCTGTCCCCAGGAAGCCTCTTCCAGGGTCTGAGCACCCTCTTGGTAAAGAAATGCTTCCTCGTGTCCAGCCTAAACCTGCCCTGACACAATTTCCAATCGTTCCCAGGCGTCCTGTCCCTGGATCCCAGGGAGAAGAGCTCAGCACCTCCCTCTGTACATCCCCTCCTTAGGAACGTGCAGGGAGCAATGAGGTTGCCCTTCAGCCTCCTTCTCTCCAAACGAGAGAAGCCCAGAGCCCTCAGCCGCTCCTCAGAGGCCATGCCTTCCAGCCTCGGCACCAGCTGATTGCCCTCCTCTGGATGCATTCAAGGACCTTCACGTCCTTCCCAAACGGCGGGGCCCAGCCCTGCGCACAGTACTCCAGGTGAGGCCGCAGCAGCGCTGAATACAGCGGGACAATCCCCCCTCTTGGCCGGCCGGCCACGCTGTGTTCGATGTCCCCCGGGACGCGGTTTGCCCCCTTGGTGCCAGGGCACGCTGCTGGCTCCTATTGAGCCTGCTGCCAACCAGCGCCCCCGATCCCTTCCCGCAGGGCTGCTCTCCAGCCACTCCTCTCCCAATTTATGGGATGTCTTTGGAAACCTGTTAGCAGGTTCAGGGGAGAGCCACAGAAATGGTCAGAGGCTGGAACAGCTCTGCTGTGAGGACAGGCTGAGAGCTGGGGGGGTTCAGCCTGGAGAGGAGGAGGCTGCAGGGAGACCTCACTGCGGCCTTGCTGTGCTTAAAGGGGGCCGATAAGAAAGATGGGGCTAGTCTATTTAGCAGGGCCTGTAGCAATAGGACAAAGGATAATGGTTTTAAACTAAAAGAGGGCAGATTAATTCTAGATATAAGGAAGAAATTGTTTACGATGAGGGTGGTGAGACACTGGCCCAGGTTGCCCAGAGAGGTGGTGGATGCCCCATCCCTGGACACATCCAAGGCCAGGCTGGACGGGGCCCTGAGCACCCTGATCTGGTTGTAGATGTCCCTGCCCATGGCGGGGGTGGGACTGGATGGCCTGGAAAGGGCCCTTCCATCCCAAACCCTTCTCTGATGATTCTGTGAAACCCTCCAGATGACATTTCTCGCACAACTGAAGGACCTTGAAGTCGTCGGTTCTGCTTAAGAGTGAAAATATTTTTATCATTTAATCAATATCTTGTTCTTTGCTTTATATATAGAAAAGTGGTGAAGAGCCTAAAGCACAAGGCTGGGGAGGAGCGGCTGGGGGAGCTGGGGGTGCTCAGCCTGGAGAAGAGGAGGCTGAGGGGAGCCCTCATCGCTCTCTGCAACTGCCTGAAAGGAGGCTGGAGCCGGGGGGGTCGGTCTCTTCTCCCCAGGAACGAGCGATGGGACGAGAGGGAACGGCCTCAAGCTGCGCCAGGGCAGGTTTGGGTTGGGTATTAGGGAAAGTTCCTTCCCCGAAAGGGCTGTCAGGCCCTGGCCCAGGCTGCCCAGGGCAGGGGCTGAGTCCCATCCCTGGAGGGATTGAAAAGCCAGGGAGATGTGGTGCTTGGGGACATGGTTTAGTGGTGGCCTTGGCAGCGCTGGGTTAATGTTGGACTTGATGATCTTAAGGGTCTTTTCCAACCTAAACAATTCTATGAATCTAAATGATTCTGTGATTCTAAAAAAAGGTGGGCAATCAGCAAAGGGCAGCAAATCCCCCAGGCAGAGCCCGTCACTGGAAGAGCTGTGCTCTCGTGAAGACGAGGTCTCTGGCAGGGCGTAAGCGGATTATGCAGCACAGAGATAACCGGGGAGTGGGAGAAGCTGCAGGCTAAAACTGACTGAGTTCCAGTGGTCCTTTGGGGGACTGCGATTCCCCAGATGCATTTAAACCTACCTGCAGGCTTTGTGATGAAGGAAAGCTTGAAAGATGGATGAAAAAAATAGTGTGGAGTAGTTTTTGTCTCCAATTTGGTTTTGATATTCAAAGACATTTCAAATAATTTATCCTAAAATCTCTTTTGGCTGATTAGTATCTGGTGTTAAACCTTAACGCTGGAGATTCAGCTTTTCTGTGTTCCTGAAAAGCATTCAGATAATTGTGAATGTGGTCAAAAATGTTTTGATCAAAATTTCCGTGTTTTTAAGTGAAAAGGCTTGTGCCATCAAAATAAGATAGCGGGTGGGAGACTTGTGGAAGGAAAAAGCCCATAAAGGAATGAAACTGAAAGGGAGATCTTTGGATGACAGTATCCCCTTTCCCCAGGGCATCGCCTCCAAGGCTCCATCGCTTTGACGGCACAAGGCATTTCCTGTAATAAAATCAGGAGGAATCTGCTAACGGCAGCAGCGCGCAAGCCGCAGCATCCTTCCTGCTGAGGTGGGTCTGAGCGCGGCAGGGATTCCAGGGAGCTGGGTGGCTCCGAGGAATTGATTATTTTCCCTTCGGGGCTCCTGTGTCCAAACTGCCTCCGGGTCGGGAGGGCTGAGGGTGGGCCGGGCCTCCTGGCTCCAGCCCCGGTTGAAATCCCTGTTCAGGCCAGCGAGCGGGAGTCCCAGAATCGGGGTGTGGGGCTTGTGGCGGTTCTCTCGGCTGCCTCTGCAATCCTGATCTGCGTTCTTCATCGCTGTTTTCAGCTTATCGTTAGACTGCAGCAATGCAGATTGATGAGAGGTGTGAGAAGAGAGCTTAAGGCTCCAGGCAGTGTAATTGTAATATTAGCATTAGCAGGAGGCATTGCAAACTTAAAATTTATTTTCTGTGTACAGCTGTCTTGCAGAACTCGAGAGCAGAACTCGTCCTGCAATCACAGGGAGCAAGGTCTTTAATGACCTGCAAATAGCACCAAGAGAGCTGAAAAGTGGAGCTGCCAAAGCAGAGCTCTCGCATGCACAGCAGAATTTAAAAATAGGCTGCTGCTGGCGTTCTGGCTTGCCCGTCGTTCCTGGAAGCCCACGGGGAGGACGGCTCTCCAGCAGAGGAGAGACGCAGTCCCCTGACGTAACTTGCCTCGGCATCTACGCCGCAGAGCGGAAAGTTGCAGATTCAGTCATTTCACACTGGAGCATCCCTGATCGTTGTCTGCATCTTTTCCAGCTCCAGGTCTGTGCTGGGTGCTGACCCCCGTCTCCCCTCCCCGGAGCAGCGAGGCGGCGGGGGCACCGGGCAGACGCTCCCTCTCCCGTGGCGCTGGCATCCCGGTGGGACCAAGGAGTCCCTTCAGCTTAGCATAGTCGGCACCTTCAGTGAAGCTCAGCGCGTGTGGGAGTGGAGACACGGGAGAGATGAACGCCTCTGCAGATGAAGCTGCTCTTCAGAAGCACCCACCAACAGCGAGAGGTGTCAGCCCCAGTCAAAGACGTGGAGACGTGTTGTGGGGAAAGCAGTTGGGCCAGAAAAAAGAGCTCGAGGGTGGAGGCGTGGGGAGTTGGGGATGCTGAGCTGCAGCATCTCTAGGCGAGGATGAGCTCTGCATTTACAAAGAACTGCAGAGAACCAGGCCGTGAAGCGCCCCGGCCCCATCACGAGCGAGGGGCCTGCGACGAGACCCCAAGAAGCCACCCTGCACACCACTGTCCCTCGCGGGGAAGGGCCGAGGAGGGTCCCCAGCACCGCCTGCTGAGGGGCCAGAGGAGATGGGCAGCCACCGGCCGAGCTGGGGGTCCCAGCGGCAGGGGTGGGCAGCACCCACGGGTGCAGAGGCTGCTGGGGAGCAGGTCGTGCTGCTCGCTCTGCCCGGGGCACGCGGGCTGGCGGGTGGGCAGGGAGGACCCCCTGCCCCGAGGTGCCACGGGGGTGATGGGGCACTGCTCTCTCCCGCAGCAGTGAGCCATGAGCGTGGTGCAGGGGGCAGAGGCGAGAAGCTGGTGGGGAAGAGCTGCCCCGTCCCTGGGTCGCTGAGGCTGATGCAGAAAGCACTGGGCAAAGCCTGGGTCCGCGCCGGGGGGCTGTCCCATGGCGACTCGGGAGAAACAAGGGGTGAGGCTGGGGCCGGGTGGCTGCAGAGCGGAGCTTGGTGCTGGCCAGAGACTGGCCCAGAGGGAGGGAGAAAGCCGGGCACGGCGATGGTCGGAGAGGGAGGATGGCCAGGGTTATGAAATTATAAAAATTACTGAATTATAAAAACCATTCCCTGATTTTTTTTCAGAGCTGCCACTCCCACCAGCCTCTGCACGGCAACTGGCACTCAGACGAAGCAGCGCTGCAGACCTGCCCGGTCACGGTCACTGCGGTCATCGAGCGGCCCTGGACCTCCAGTGGCCACAGAACCGGTCTGTCCACAGTCACTGGTGACCACAGCCGACAACTGGCGTCACGGCTCCAGTGACAGAAAAGGAGCAGAGAGCAGCTAGTACAGACACAAGGGAGGACAAGGGCGGGGACACGCGTTTGCACCAGGGAGAAGTAGGACCGACGTTATTCTGCGCTGAATCAATCGCTAAAGAAAAGGCAAAGCTTTGAGGGCAGCAGAGCACCCGCTGAGAAAGACAAGAAAAACCACAGTGAAGAATCGAAATTTATTATTAGCTGCTAGTGAATTATTTAAATAGGCTGCGGTTAGCAGAGGGTGGTGACCACCGGTTCTCCTCTGGGACACAGGAGCCCTGGGTGCCAGAGCTCACGGGTGTTTCTGACAGACCATCTTGGGGAGATGCCGATTCACCGAACCAGAGCAGGGCCGTTTTGGTGAGCTCCTGGTGAGAGCAGCGGGTTCCTGAGGAGTCCATCTCGCCTCCCCACCAGCACGGGGCTGGCAGAGCCGTCCCGCAGCCCCCCCTCCCGGCTGGCTCTCTGGAGGCTGGGGAAGGAAAGCCAGCTCCAGCCAGAGGCCGCCTCCTTCCCGGGCTCTGCGCCCCGGCCGCCAGCCCCGCCGAGGCCGCGGGGTGCTGGGCTCCGCGCCCTGCGTTGGGGGCTGCGGCAGCTGAGCAAGAGTCGCTTTCCTGGTGGGAGGGGACCCTGCTGGCGACCTCCCCTCCCCTCGGTGGGTTTGGTGACCAGGCTCCGGATGACTGGCATGGCTGGGGACGCTTCGGCCTTTACTAACCCGACACCTATGGGTTCTATAGGACAGGGAACTGGGATTTTCTCGCTCCTTGGCTACAGGACACCAGCAGCAGAAAACCAAGGGGGATCTTTTTCTCTTGTGTAATAACCTTCAAATGCCACCTGTGGTTCCTGTCCTGCAACCGGCTGGGTGAGGGTGGCCCCCCACCCAGGTGAGTTCTAGAATCGGAGCCCGAGGCCGGGCACGCAGCACAACACAAAGCGTAAACATGGTCTGAAGAGAGAAAGAGAATAGCAAATACTGATTTAAAAATCTCATGGTCTTGGTAGTTCCACTTAATACTTTAAAAAGTTAAGCCCTTTACTTAGCGATTCTATGGCACAGCTTTTAGAACCGAGTTTTTAGGCAGAGAGCTGGCAAGACTTCGTGGCGCCGGCTGTGCGTAGGGGCCGCCCAGGACGCGGCAACGAGCGTCGAGCGGGAGCTGCTGGAAAAGTGGATGTACGGAGAGGGAGGGCGATGCAGAGCCAGTCAAGCCCTGGTACGCGATGCTTGGAAGAGTCTCTGGGACCTGGAAGGTGGGAAGAAATCCCTTAAGCTTGGTGCACCCATTGGGGAGAGTAAAAGGAAGGATTTTAGCACCCATGGTGCAGCTAAAGGCACAGGTAACGGATGCAGCTGTGGGTAGAGGCCCGCTGCAGTAAGGCAAAGCAAGTCCAAGACTGGAGAAGAGCCTGCTGCAAAAATGGAAGATCCCAGCGATGCGAGAGTGCTGGACGCGAGGGTGCCAAAGAAGCAGCAGACTTAAAAAATACATAGACTTTGTAGGAAGCAGAAACAGGATTTATAACTTCCAGGATGTAGAAAATAAGCTGTGTCTGAACAAAATAATTTGAGTGGTTATGACTGTTCAAATTTAATGCATTTTATCCAGTGGTTAATCGCCCTCACCGATAAAATTTTGTGTCTGATTTTCAATGTGGATTTGTCTGGCTTCAGCTTCCAGAGATTGAGTCTTTTTATATCTTTCCTGGCTCGATTAAAGAGCCATTTAATATTTCCCTATGAAAGTACTTCTACAGTGTAATCAAGTCACCCCTCAATCTTCTTTTGGATAAGCTGAACAGATTGTGCTCTTTAAATCTTCTGCTGTAAGGCACTCGCTCTAGCCCTCAAATCCTTCTGCGTGGGTCTTTTCAGAATCTCTTTGATTTTTCAATGTTCTTCTAAAATATTGTTAATACACAGTGATGCCCAGCTGCAGAGTGCTGCTGCTCCAGCGAGATACGGAGGCGAGCTCGCACCCTCCCCTGCCCAAGGCTCCCCGTGCCCCTCGGGGATCGGTCCCCGCACCCTGCGCCGGGCCGGAGCTCGCCTGCGCCGGCCGGCCCCTGCAGCCTGTTTGCGCCATTTGTCTGAAGAGGTGCGATGGAAAGGGAAAACGGGCCGAGGCTGCTCGTCCTTGTGTCTCTGGCCAGGTTGGGGTGAGGCAGGGCCACGGCGCAGAGCCCGACAGCATCTCCGGCACAGCGCCGGGGCAAGACGTTGCGGCTCCGCGGGCCAGGCACCTGCGGCGCTGGCCCCTCGCCTCGCGGCGCGGCGTTGTGCGTGAGCAGGGGCCTCCCTCTCCGCTTTCTGCTCTCTCTGGGCCCATCCTGCCCGCCATGCTGTCCCTGCTCCCGGTGCAGAGGCTGACGGATGGACGGGGGGAGAGCGGCTCCAGGCTGCAGGGCATCGCCAGGCGGGCAGCTGGCAGGTCCTGGCACCCGCTGCTGCCCTGGGTGCCACGCGTTTGGGGGAGGCCAGAGACAGAAGCCTGCCCCTTTCCCCTCGGTAGCGGGCCTGCCCACGGGAGCAGGGTGGCCTCTGGGGTCCGCAGGGGCGGACGGCAGCGCAGAGGGCGCAGCGACCCGCCGTGCCCCAGGCGGCCGGCGCCCAAAGGTGCCGCGGCCCCTTGCTGTGGCTCTGCCCTCTCCCAGCGCTGGGGAATGTGGCGAAGAGCCCAGGCCCGTGTGGGCTGCACTGGTGATCTCCACAGCAAGAGCCGATGTCCGCGCTTGCCTTACGCATCCAGTCTTCTAGGACGCTAGCTGCCTGCCCCGTGGCCGTCCCGCTCGTCCCACGGCTGCCTGCTTTCCTTAACGCCCTTTGGGAATCAAAACAGCCTTCACTCTTCGGTTGTCTTACCCGCGTGTAACCTCTGTTATCTCTTCGGTGCTCTCGGCAAGGTCAGGGCTTCTCTGCACGACAGCCGTCCCCATCATCTCCGAGTGGATCATATCTGCAGCTTGCAGTAGCTTTACTCATCACAGCTTCTCGTTTGCTCCTTGCAGCTGCTGGACTTACAGGCCTGGATTTCCCAAGAGCTGCCTCGAGCCCTTTACGGACGGCGTCACTCTTGGGACGCTCCACCGCCCAGGTATCCACCAGGTATCGAGGCAGCCGCGAGCAGAGGATCTCAGTAACTCGGGCCGTGCACGCTGGGGCCCCTGCAGCGCAGCTCAGTGCCGCCCCACCAGCTCTGCTCCTCTGCTGTCCTCTGCAGCCGCTGCCTTTCCAAACAGATCCTTTGCTGCACCCCTGCAAAGAGGGGTCCCTGCAGGGTAGCCCACTCCGATTTCTTCCCAGTGAATACCAATGCAAAAACCAGATTTAGCTCCTCTGCAGCAGCCCTGTCCTCTGGGTTTACCTTTTGTGCCCAGGCATCCGTTGGCCCCGCAGGCGTCTGGAAGGTGTCCTGCTCCCGATGCGTCTGAAGAAGGATTTATCGTTGGCTCTAATCTCTTTGGTAGCTGTTCCTCGGAGTGGTCTCGCTGCCTTGTTGCGTTTATGCATTTAATCTGCCAGGGTTTGTGGTCCGCTCCGTTTCCTCCTTCACTCACAATTTCACCTTTCCAGAGAGCGCCTCGGTGTTTCTGCCCGCGTCCCCCACCCTGCTGCTGGGCTGCGCCAGCTCCCTCCCTCCTCAGCGGCCGTCCCTGCGTCCTCGCTGGGGCTCGCTGGCCCCGCGCCCCGGGGCGGCACCTCCACCCTGCTGGAAAGGGTTTAATTCGCCTCATGGCCACGCTTAGCTTCTTTTTAACAACCGCGCATGTGCTTGCACGGTTCGTCTCCCGTGGACCAGTGGTCTCCAGCCAAAGAGAGGGGTCACAGAGGGATCCTGACCCCACGGGAGAGGGTCCAGCTCTGGGGCACTGGTGGGGCTGGGGCGCTCTGCCCCGCGACCGGCTGCGCGCCGCGGGGCGTCCCCACGGCCCTCCCTGCGGAGGCAGGACCTGTCCGACCACCCACACCTCAGCCAAGGAGAAAACACTGGGGTGTTGCACAGCCCGGTTTGTGAGCAGACGACTGCAGGAGCAGGGTGCGTGCCAGCTGGCCACTGGCTACCCACGGGCGTCCTGAAATGGCCGATCGCTTAGAGGTGGGTCACGGTAAGAGCCACAAGCAAACCGTGGTTCACCACTTCTCTAAAACAAGAGCCAAGCCTGCATCTGCTCACCCGTGGCCACACCGTTCGGGCGCAGCGAGCCGCTCCGGCACAGCCCCGCGCGGGGAGCGCGGCGCCGGCACCAGGCACCCCCTCACCAGGCTCGGGGGGCTCCTTCGCCCCGCGCCCCTCCAGCCTCGGCTTCCCACCGGGTCGGGGCTTGTCCTCAGCACTCTGCAAATTCTACTGTGGCCTTGCCAGGCCAGCGGCCATCTCCTGCGCTTAAATAAACCATTGGCCAATCGTTAGCACAGCAAGGGGAAATGCCGCGTCTCTCCCGTAAGGCGCTATGCAGGCCTCGGTGTGAAACAGCTTCACACACCGAACTATGTATTCTGGATTTGCAACTTGCCTGCTGCCCGACAGCCATGCCTTGCAGAGACGCGGATGGGATTAATACGTGCGGTTACCTCTTAGCTCCAGAGTCAGATTAAAGAGCTGCAGCTATTCTGGGGAAAAGCTCTCGGCCTGATCCCCAGCCAAAGAGGACAGTTACTGTGACGCGGTGACATCTCCTTATTCAGCACCTCCCTCCCCACCAAGCTACTGCCGCTAACTGCCTGCTTTGTAGCAGCAGCCACAGCAGAGGAAAGTCCTGATGGCTCTGGGAAAAGGAGCTGCAAACCCTACAGGGTGGGCGAGGAGGAGAGGGCAGCCTGAGCCTGCCCAGGGCTGTGGCCGCGGGGAGGGGACGAGGTTTCCTGCTCCCGCTCTGGCTCCTGGAAAGCCGAGCGGCGTCTCCCAGCTGTGCCCCGTGCGAGCCGGCTCTCCCGGACGGAGACATCCCCGCAGAAAGGAAGCACCAGTTTTGAACAGCAAGTGTGATTGAGCACCCAAGTGCGCCGAGAAGCCTTAAAGCCCTGATGAGCCCACCGGGGACCCTCTGCCCACGGGGCCAGGACACCCGTTTAAGCTCAGCCCTGGGCCTTAGCCCTCAGCTCTGTTGTGGGGGTGCTGCTCTCCAGCCCTGCGTCCCGGGCGGACCCTGGGGGCCTGCTGCCAGCGGCTTCTCCCCAGCCCTGTCTCCTTTTGCTCTGGCCTGGACCCCTGGCGGGGCCCCGCACCGCCCCATCCCCTCGCCCACCCCCTCCTGCCTGCGGTGCGGGCTGCTGCCCCTCGGGGCTGGAAAAGGGCTCTGCCGTGCCTGCTGCGCGGGGAGCCATGGCTGTCTTCCGCTTCACCCCCAGGCTGCCAGGGGCCTCCCGGCACGCCAGATCTGGCACCTTCCCCGCTGCCAGCCGGGTTCGGAAGAGAGCAGCGAGTGCCCCGCTCCCGTCCCTCCTGGACCGATGCTCTCCGGGAGCTCTGGGGCGGCGGGGACCCCCCCGCTGCCCCACGCAGGCTGCGGCACCGGCTGGTGTCCATGGAGGTCTGGTGTCCATGGAGGGCCCGTGGCCGCGGCCCCACGGCGCAGGGGGCAGGCGGGCTGGCGCCCTCCCCGCTCGGGGAGCAGCCATGTGGCAACCCGGGTCCGGTGCTGGCCAAGCTGACGCTGACCCTTTCCTTCTGCCGGGGCAGCTTCCAGCTGGTTTGGTCCGTGGCCGCCGAGGCGCCGGAGCGGCTGGTCTGGGGGTGGGAGCGGCGGGAGGAGGAGGAGGCATCGCTCTTCTTGGCAGTGGCGACAGTTTGAGGCACTTGCGAACGGCAGCATCAGATGGAAGTGCTGCAGATGGAGAGCGCCTCTGAGCTGAGAAAGTTGGGGTTCTGAGCATGGAATTCACCCTAAAAAATGGTTTCCATTTCCCCGGGGCCGCTGTCCACAGAAGGCGTCCATCCGACCCACCTTGAGTGCATTTTTATTCCAGAAAGCCCTGGGCTTCTCTCCCCCGCGAGCTCTCGCCTTCCTCCCCCACTTCCCCTGTTCTGAAGTCATGCGATGCGGCCTCTCGGTACATTTAAGTTCTCTCATGATTTTTTTTCTTCCTTATCTGTGATAAGTACCAGCTCCATCTGTTTGCCTGCAATTAATGTGGGCTCCTCTCTCCCTGATCTCACTTTGGCTCTGCAGTAAGTTTGGGCTCTGATTGTCCAGTGCCGGCAGCACTGTGGGAACCGGTGCCGTAGCTGCCCTGACTGCACCGCGGCCCGGGGCGGTGGGGGGGTCCCGCTCCGCAGCGGCTGCCGGCGGCGGGGTCCCCTCGACCCCCGCGCAGGCTTGGGCCGGGGGATGCTCCCTCCCCGCGGCCGCCCGTGCCTCGTCCCGGCCCCGCGCCCCGCGGCCTGCCTGGGACCCGCCGGGCGTGGGAGGCGGTGGGGACGCACGGGACCCCCGGCGCTGGGGGATGCTGGAGGCCCGAAGGGGAAGCAGCCGCGGAGCTGCCCCGTGGTGGTGGCGGTTTCCCGCTCGCTTCTGCGGCTCGTGGCACCTTCGAGACGTCGTCTTGTGGTGGCCTGCAGACGCCTGCACAGGGGGCGAGCGGCCAGGGCTGCCGGGCAGGGAGCGTCCCATGGTTGGGACCGTGCAGGTCAGCCCAGCCTCCTCTCCGGAAAATGGCTTCATAAATAACCAAGAAACTTTCTGTGAGTGTGTGGAAAGCAAGGCGGTGCGAGTAGCAGGTAACGTGGGGGCAGTCAATGCCCGTTTTTCAGAAGAATCACAGAATGGTTTGGGTTGGAAGGGACCTTAAAGGCCACCCAGCGCCACCCCCGCCACGGGTGGGGACATCTGCAACCGGATCGGGGTGCTCAGAGCCCCGTCCAGCCCGGCCGTGAGCGCGTCCAGGGATGGGGCATCGACCACCTCTCTGGGCAACCTGGGCCAGTGTCTCACCACCCTCATCGTGAAAAATTTTTTCCTTGTTTTTAGTCTGAATCTCCCCTTCTTTAGTTTAAAACCATTCCCTCTTGTCCTGTCGCAGCAGACCTTGCTAAAAAGACTATCCCCATCTTTCTGGTAGGCTGCAATCAGGTCTCCCCGCAGCCTCCTCCTCTCCAGGCTGAACCCCCCCAGCTCTCAGCCTGTCCTCCCAGCAGAGCTGGGCCACCCTCGGAGCATTTCGGTGGCCTCCCCTGGCCCCGCTCCAACAGCTCCATCTCCTTCCCGTGCTGAGGACCCCCGAGCTGGACGCGGGGCTCCAGGGGGGTCTCCCCAGAGCGGGGCAGAGGGGCAGAATCCCCTCCCTCGCCCCGCTGCCCACGCTGCGGGGGATGCAGCCCAGGAGACGCTTGGCTTGCTGGGCTGCGAGAGCACATCGCCGGCTCGTGGGCAGCTTTTCATCCCCCAGCACCCCCAAGCCCTTCTCGGCAGGGCTGCTCTCCACCCCTCCATCCCCCAGCCTGTGCTGTCTGCAGACTTGCTGAGGGTGCACATCAAACCATCTCTGCTGGCTTCTTGGCCAGGCGAGGGGGTGAAGGAGGCATGAAGGATCCCGTCACTTGCCGGGGGTAAATCCCGACGCTGCCTCAGCAGCCCCCGGCGGGTGCTGGTGCAGGGGCTGTGCCGAGGGTGCAGGGAAGGGCCGGGTGCTGCCTGCAAGGAGGGTGCCGGGCCCAGCCGCCAGCCTGGGTGCGTGCACCGAGGGAGCCGAGCCTGCCGCGTCGGCGCAGAGCCCGGCCGGGTCCTGCTGAGCCTTTCCCGCGTGGCTCGGGTGGGGGCGAGGACACCCGTGCCGGGACGGCGGGGAAGGTGATGCCGCAGAGCAGGGCTGCGAGCACCTGGGATGGCAGTACGCTAGAAGGGTCTGAAATGGAGGCAATTCATAAACGTTTACAGGCAAACGCCTGGTGGAGCTCAGCAGCGGGATGAGCGGGGCCGAGCCAGAGCTGCCTGCAAGGCAGCGATGGGGTGTTGGGGGCTGAACCACTGCGTAAGCAGGAGCCTCGTCGGCGAAGTCCGGCGGCACAACGAAGGCTTCACCGGGAGAGCGGGGGCCCTGCGTGGCAAGGAAGATCTGGAGAGATTGGAGAGCATCCATATGAGATCAGCCGAACTGGGCAGAGGCCACGAGCAACTGGTTCATGAGAAAAGCTCGAAAGCTTGGGCTTGTTTCATCTGGGAAAGGAGACGATTGCAATGACTTTGCATGTACTGAGATATGGAGAAAACTGATGAAAAGAGGGAGGGGATACTTTAGAAAGGAAAAGGAATCATCTGCTGAAGCTCCAGAAAGGGAGCTCTAAGTTTGATAATTTTCTAAGAATAACCGAGCGCCAGAATAGAGCAAAAGTTGTCAGGTCTCCGTCACTGGCGGGTTGCGAACGCAGGCTAAATACTCCCAGGAACCGGTCAGGCAACAGAGCCTGGCCTGCGACAAGGGGATGAAGGGAAACGGCCTTCTGCAGCCCTTCCCAGCACCGCTGTCCAGTTCCTTCTTTTTCATTCTTTTACGAAAAGTAAAGTATTTTACTAGTTTATTTTTAAAAGTAGCGTGTGTCTGCAAATCTGTTTATCTTGGCCAAGGCAGGATAGAGAAGGTGGGAGACAAGCGGGGTGAGTTCAGTGACAGCCACGGGCTGAGCTGTTGATGTTGTGCAACTCCTGCGCGTTTTTATGTGCGCTTTTTAGATCAGCCCCGGGCAAAGCTGCTCGGGGAGCCGTTGGGGGGAAAGCTTGGTTTCACAAAAATGGTGTATTGCAGCCGTAACGCTGGCCCGTGACGCTCTTCTTCTGTTACAGGGCCTGGATAGAGGCCACTCGTCCTGGGTGACGCCCTTGACCTTGTCCCGGGATGCCGCAGAGGGTGGCAAAGCAGGAGGGAGAGGAGGGGTCTGGTGCGCTGAGGAGGGGCAGTGTCCTGGGCAGAGAGGAGCTCCCTGGCCACGGGAAGGTGGCGAAACGTTGGAGTCGCATGGAGTCGGGGCCTGGGTAGCACTGCCAGCGTCCCTTCTTGCGCTGACATGAGACGCTAATTGTTGCTCACC
This sequence comes from Nipponia nippon, assembly GCF_047370975.1. NCBI lineage: Eukaryota > Metazoa > Chordata > Aves > Pelecaniformes > Threskiornithidae > Nipponia > Nipponia nippon. Next base: position 167,538,560 of record NW_028262290.1, read on the forward strand.
CAAATCTTGCCTTCCAGAAAAGCTCCGTTCGGATTTATGCGCGTTGAGGATGTTCTGATAACAAACCTTCCTAAACCACCACCAAAACCGCGTCTTGCTTCTTATTTGTGTTCGCACCGTTTCCACAGCAGCCAGCAGTCGTTGTTACTCTTCTGAAAGGAGGAACCCTTAGATCTCGGTATTTTCTCCCCTGAATGTGCTTGTCTGCCATAATTGCCACTTCTTGAACCTTTCTGACAAGCTACGCAGGCACAGATTTTTTCAGTCACGAGCTGAAAATCCTTTTCCAGCTCCGCGGTGCAGCTTTTCCCTTCTGTGCAGCCTCTCCCCCTTCAGAGCGTCTCCGCCAGCGCTGGAGGAGTCGTGCTGCTGCAGAGGGAAGATCCACCGTCGGCGCCGGCGCCTCCTCAGCCACCCTCCTTGCAGCCCTCGGCGGCTGCGCTGGCCCCTCTCGGGGCAGTTTTGCACAGTCTCCGGTTACTGCGCGACCCCCGAATCCTTCTGGGATGTCCTCCTTCCTAGAGCAAAGACCTTGTTTCTTCGGCTGGGGGCTACAGTTTTTATTACCAGGGAGATGATTATCTATGACTATTTAAATATATGTTATTTGAGTGGGACCAGCTTGCCAAGCTAGAGGGATCTCTCTGTGTGTCTGCTCTATAGTTGCTGTTTGTCCTTCCACTCCTTTTTTGCGGAGTCTACTAATTTTATCAGCAGTGATTTCATGATCACTCCCAGATCTGGGGAGATTCCGACTGGACACTAGAGGAAAATTTTTCACAGTGAGAACAATCAGCCGTTGGAATAATCTCCCCAGGGAAGCGGTGGATTCCCCAACGTTGGACACTTTTAAGATCCAGCTGGGGAAGGTGCTGGGCCATCTTGTCTAGACCATGCTTTTGCCTAGAAAGGCTGGACCAGATGATCCTTGAGGTCCCTTCCAACCTGGTACTCTGTGATTCTGTGATCCTGTGATCCTACGATGATGTCTTACCAGACAAGATTTAAAAGATGAATGGGAATCAGCTCTCATCTCGTGTGCTAAGGGTAAAAACACGCTCTGCAATAATGGAAACGGAGGAGCAGCAGGCAAGAGCACGGGGATCTGGATACGCCTTGGTAGCGGTGCTGCCCCGGTTGCCGTCACCAGCGCCGGGGCTCCTGCGGGGACCGCTGTGTGTGGGCGTCCCGTGCCAGACGCTGCTCCAGGCCGGGGCGGGTGCCCTCCGCTCAGGAGGGCGACGGGTGCCCCCCACTCCCCTTCACCTCCCGCCCTGGGGGCCGGGTGCTCGGTGGCTGCCTGCCGCGGCGGGGCCGGTGCCCCCTCCCTGCCCTGGGTGGGGGCTGCAGCAGCCTCCCAAGGTGGGGTCGGTCCTGCCCCGTGCTGAGCTCCCGCAGCGGGTCCCTTCTCAGCCTTTGCTGCCCTGACTTGGTTTTGCATCACGAGCGTTGGCCGACGCCAGCTTCTCCCTCAGGGCTGTCGCGCTCGGCGTGAGGTTCGCCCCGTCTCCGCCGCCGCACCGACTCACCCTCTGCCAGTGGTGGAGGAGGCACCGCCACTGCAATCATCTCCTCTGCAGGCACCCACGGCTGGGTGATGAGATGAGTCCACTTCATCCTCCGCTCTGAATCCCTGCCTTCACGTCCTCCCACCTTGCTGTCTGGTGCCTTGGTCTTTGGCTCTGGCCTCAGCCGTCAAGGTCTCTCGGTTCAGCGTTATCTCTACCTGCAGATCTCTGCCATGGGAATGCTGGTTAGACTGGCTCTCCTGCGCTCGCTTCGCAGGCAGGGCAGTGGTCCTGCTCAGGAGTCCAGTGAACGCATCTCGGCACACAGCTCCTATTTGGGCCAGGGCTCACGTTCAGCTGCTGTGTCCTAGGCCGCTTTATTAAAAAAAAGCAGAAGGCACCAACAGAAAGTTGGAAGTTTAACTAGTTTTCTAAGTTGCAGTCACAGCCTCGAAATAGTCAGGGACTGGTGAAGGACAGGTGACGCAGGCCCCCAGCGCACCGGGCACTGCTCTGCGGTGCAGGGACAAGTGTGAATGGTCTCGGGGGGAACAGCATCTTCCCAGTCTGCTGCTTCTGCCGTTGGGGTGCAGGCAAGCACCCGCGGGGCAGCTTTCCCTGCAGGCAGTCCCCCTCGTCGCCCGGCCTGGGACCGGGGTGGGAAGCACAGCCAGCGCGGTGGGAAGCACATCCCCAGCGCCGCCGAGGTCTCGCTCAGTCCTGGCTCCAGCTGCCGCCCCGTGCCGCAGGCGTGATGGCCAAGCGCAGGCACGGCACCAAGGGTAGCCTGGACCCTCACAGGGAAACCCTCTTGTCTAACGGATTGGCGGTCCCCCTGCATGCTGTGACAAAGCTTTCGGCATCCGGGGCCTGTGGCATCGCTGGGGGAAACGCTTCAGCTACGGCAGACGATGGTGTTGGAGTGAAGTTTGGTTCTGCCGTTCAGTGACCCCCCCCCCGCACGCCCAGCGAGAGGCCATGGGGGACAACCCAAATAACACCCCCCGTCCAGCAGCCACAGCCCGGCCCATCTCCACCCACCCAGGGGAGCACAGGGGCGCGACGGCAGGCGGGGACCTGGATCGGGGACCCCCTGTCCGGGCCCCCCCGGGCCGTCCCAGGGAGCCGCAGCCCCCGGCCGGAGGTGACACCCATCAGGAGGGGACACCGGGAGCAGAGCTGGGGATGGAGGGGTCACTGCCGGCGTGCGGGGTACGCTTGCAGGGTGACACATCCCCGTTGGCTGTAGCTCTCATAACATGGGGGGGTTTTATCAATCATAATCATGAGTCACAGCTGCTCACGACAGGTCGCGACAGGCTGGTCCCTGCCAGGGCTCTCCTCCCCGCCGGCCCGGGATGATCCAGCCGCCTTCTGCTGAGCAACGCCGCCTTCTACTTAGCCCGTTCCTTCGAGTGTAAACGCTCTTTTTGCCAGTCCCATCGCTTTCAGGGTTGTTGCGAGATGTTAGAAATAAAAGAGCTTAAACACTAACTACGTGAAAGGTTTCTCGATGTCACGTGAATCCGCTCTGAGCATAAGGACGTGGAAAACGGTGTATAAGTACAAATGAAAATGGCTGTACAGGGGTGACGCTGGCACCTGCCACGTTAGCTGTTTCGGCACACGCCAGCACTCTTCGTGCCGCCCCGGCTGTGCTGGTCTCGGCATGGCTCACGGTCCCGGGGCTGCACCTCCCTGGGCTTGGTGGGACGCTGCTGGGGGCCGGAGAGCTGCCCTGCGCTCACCGTGGCTGGGGTGATGAGCTGCTCGTGGCTCGAGCTGCTCGTGGCTCGAGCTGTTCCTCTCCCATCTCCTGCTGCTGGGGCCGCAGCCACGCGTGGGGTCAGACCGGGGGGCCGCGGGCTGCGCTCCGTGCCGCAGGGGGGTCAGTCGAGCTGCCCCGGGCCGGGCACCGGGATGCGGGCAGCAACGCACGGGGTCCATACGGGGGGAAGGTGGGGAGCCCGTTTCAGCTGCTCGTGTGTCAGGGATCGGGGGGGTGAGCAGAGGGGTTAACAATTCACAGTCACAGCTGTGGAATGCTGCGAGTGGTGGCAGTGAAACTGGCTGATTTCCATGGCCAGGAAGGTAGCGTGGCTGTTCGTGGCCTGCTGGAGAGGGCTCCCCAGATAAAAGTGCAGGATGTAGGCATCCGTGCTAAAGATATCCCTGCTTCCTCTGAGGGTGCCGATAACATAAATTACAAGATCTGGAAGGCGTGCGCTGGTGAGCAGTTGCACAAGACCAGGATGTTGTTGTTGGCTGGATCAGGCCCGAGGACAGGTGGCGGCACTTCCCCGGCACCGCTGTGCCGAGCACCTGTCTCCACGCACGCCGGCACCGCAACGGTGACCGCAGACCGCTGCGGCTGCCCTCGCTGTGCCGGCGGAGCGGAGAGGTCTGCTCTTCCCCGGCTCTGCAGCCGACGCGCCAGGGGTTCCCCATGGCCCCGGGCTGACGGGATGCTGTGAGCGAGGGTCCAGGGCTGCTCTCCTTGCGGCACGTCCCTCCGTGGCCCTCGCCGCCCCCGCTGGCGGTTTGCCCTGTGTTGGATTAACATGTGAAATGGGGGAATCTCCCAGTTTTATTGTCTTCACCTGCTGGCCGGGACACTCAGCCCCTCGCAGCCGGCCCCAGTCCAGCTGAGCTGGGGGCCATGGGCAGTGCCTGCCTGTCCCGCGGGGTCGATCTCCCGTTCGCACTCCTGCAGCGAGTGTGGCCTCACGGGTATTTTCCAGCACCTCAAGACCTCAGGTTCCGTACGTGCCCGCAGGGGCCCTGCCCGTCTCGCGCAGTCAGACCCCACTGGCGGGACCAGCAGGGACACCGCATTCCCACAGGGTACCACGCTGTGCCCGTGCCTGAGCCCCCCTCACTGGTGGCATCAGTGTGACTGAAGGAAGACGACCAAGACCGTTCCCTCAACAGATGACTTCAGCCATGGTTACGGTGTCACTGGGAAATGTTTTCCTCGGTTAGGTTGCAAGTTTGAGCATCGAACCGTACTCAAAGTGCTCAGACAGATGCAGGTGGTGGATTTCTGCCTGCAGGTTTTAGGAAAGCCTGCGGTCCCTCACCCTCAGAAAGTCAGCTGGCACAAAACGTGCTGTAGGGGCGCCTCCGGGTGCTGCCGGGATGGATGTCCACGCAGCCGCCGTGCCAGAGGCGGTGGAGGAGAGGCTGCCTGCCATCCCTGGGTTTCCCTGCTGACAGCCCATGGCTCGGGATGTATTTGGTGTTGGACTGACAAAATGCTTCCTTTGACGAGGAAGTCCAGCGGGTTTGGGGCATCCTGAATTCCCCTTCCAAGAGAAGTTCTGCCTTGCTCAGTTTTCTCCCATTCTCGGTCTCCTCGTTTACCCTGCAGCCAGCACAAGGGACGGGGAAGCGCAACTCCATTTTCCCCGCGTTTCCCCCCAGCTCAGCACTTTTTCTGGGCAGACGTTGAATGGTCTCTGGGCTTTGCTGTCTGCAAGTGCCACAAGCAGGTGGTGCACGTCACGCTCCAGGCTTCCCCACTCCCTCCTTGCGAGCACTTGCCTGCAGAAGAGCCATCAGCATTTCTGAAAGAAGGAGCGATGCAAGGCACAAGGAAGAGAAACCCGAGCTTTGCACCAGTAACTGGGAAGGGGCTGACCCGTTTTAAACTGTGTCTGAATTCCTCTACCTGGAAACCTGGATTTAGCCCGGCAGTGAGGTGTCGGGGGTCGGTGCTCCAGCTCACATCTCCTGACCTGGGAGGCACAAGGCGTAGGACAAGCAGAGCTGGGCCAGGCGTACCTGCCCCCCGCCGGGTCTCCAGCAGCGGGGCAGCCGTGCCTGTGGATGTGCATGAGAAGGTGGCACGTGTGCAGTGACGCTGTCCTACAGCAGGGTCCCCTGCCCAAAGGCCGGTGGCACGGCGGCTTGCCGGGCACCGGGGGGTGCCCCTGCGGCTGGCAGCCCTCTGCGGGGACTTGTCCTTTCACATCCTGAACCCAGGCAAACTCTTCGCATCCCCGCCACCTGAGACAGCGCCCAGCATCCCGACGCTGATGTCTGTGCCCCTCGTGGCGCCAGTGTCGAAGCCTTTGCACTTTGCAGGGGGTAAGGATTAGTGCTGGGCCAGAGCCCTCCTCTGGGGATCTCCAGATTTTGCAAAAAGCCCTTCCAGCCATCACCCATTGCAGGGATCCCCGTTGGATGCTTGGCCGACGAAGCATGCGCCACCCCGGCAGCCACCAAAACTGACCGAGCTTGTCCCTGCCTCGGGGCGTCTGACCTGCGTCTGCCGGCCCCCGGGAACCGACCCTCCAGAGCCGCTGCCCCGCAAAGCGGGGTGACTCTCACCCCGCCGCAGCGATCGCAGCCCTCTGAGTGCTGCGTCCCCACCGCGAGAACGATGGCCCCCTCTTCGTGCCCTGAACCTGGGCATCCCTGAACTCCAGCGCCTTCCCTGAGAGGCCCCCTAACCTTCAAGAGTTTCTCCTTACGAGCTCGTGTTTTCCTTATGCTGATTTTAACTCCGTGGTCAGGAAATCTCACTTACGCATTTTCTCTGACTTGTCTTTTACCCAAAGGGCTTTTCAGCCGGGATGGGGCACTGCTGGTCCTGCTGGCCCGGGCGTGCTCCGGGCAGCACCGATGGCAGGGCTTCCAGTGCCCTGAGGCACAAACTCCTGCCACCTCTGCAGGTTCCCTTTCGGTGGCTTCGGATAAAATCTGTCACCCCGGGACCAGCTGCCCGTGCTGCGTACACCGGAGACGGGGACCGTCCTGAAAGCGTAAGGCAGTTGCTTTGCTCTGCGGGACGTCTGGTGCGATGCAGAAGGCGATCTGCCGAAGGGCTGTGAGGCTTTGAGCTGGAGCAGAGTCCCCCGAGGCCCCGTCAGCCCCCCGACACTGCCTGGGCCCGCAGCATCCAGCCTGGTGGCGGCTCCTCTGCTTCCTTCTGCCGTGGAAGTGCGAGATTTCTTCCTGCCGTTAAATAAAGCAACGACAAAAAGCCAGGTCTCTCTTTTAGCTTGGTTAAAGTCCACTTGTTGGGTATTTTGGATTTACACCTTCTTAAAGAAGGACTTTGGGCTTTCCATCAGGTTGTAAAAAGGTTTCTGAAGCAATCCGCTGTCTTCAGCCTTGGTAGGACCTTGTTCTTCGGTGGAGCCTAAGTTTGGCACTAACAGAGCCGCAGGAGGATCCGGCCCCTGCGGAGGAGCCGCACAGGTGAAGCCGCTGCGTGAGCTCCCCCAAACGCGCGTTGGAGGCTCATTAGAGCTTCGTTAGAGGCAGTTGCTTGGATAATCCCCACTGCAGTATCTGTAACTTGTTTCCTTAGGAACTCAGGACACAAAGCAACGCGTAATGAATGGAGCTAATAGGAAACAGAAATCACGGTAAATGACAATTTCTGATAAGCGGAAAAAGATAAGGGAAGCGAGAGGCATCAGGAAGAAATCGGGGTCAGGTCCCGCCAAGGGCAGCGGGGAGAAGATGTACGAATGCGTTAGGAGCAGAGCTGTCAACGGCAGCGCGCCTGCCCGGCCCCGCGCTGATGCTGGCAGCGACGCTGTGCAGCGGGAGAGGAGTCTGATGTTTCTCCTCGGCGCTGGAAGGTGGCAGGGTGATGGACTCACTCGCCACACAGCGGATGACGTGCCCGCTGACGCCGCAGCTCCCGGGAAGCAGGAGGAGCAGCGCGGGAGCCGCAGGGTAACCGTGCCGATCCACGCCGTTTCTTCTAGAGTGGCTGCCTCGCTGGCAGAGGGCTGCTGCCGGGCACGTTAGCGCCTGCGAGGCTGGCTGCTTCCCCCGGCCCAGGGCAGCCCCCGGCCTGCTCGCGGGGCCGACGATGATGACGAGGTGCCGTGAACGGCTGCAGCTGTTGAGCGGTGGGGAAGAGGGGCAGCTGGATGAAGCACTGTAAATTCCCAGGCCATTTTCTGTGTTATTCATGGTTTGCAGTTTCCAGGAAGAGCCGGGGACGGTTCAGGTGACAGAGCTGTGCCATCGGCATCACCGCTGGCTTGCAGAATATTGCAGCAGGCTGGAAAACAGGGTGGCCAGCGGGAAGGGTGCCTAAGCCAGAGGGAGCGCGCAGGTGCAAGAGCCACCAGCAGCCCGTGTCGGGAGCAGCGCGGCTGGAAGGGGCAGGGAACGGGGCAGGGGCAGGGGATGGGGCAGGGGCAAGGGACGGGGCTGGGGCAGGGGACAGGGCAGGGGCAGGGGCAGGGGCAGGGGACAGGGCAGGGAAAGGGGCTTGGGGGGGGGCAGGGGACGGGGCAGGGGCAGGGGCAGGGGCAGGGGACAGGGCAGGGAAAGGGGCTTGGGCAGGGGCAGGGGCAGGGGCAGGGGACGGGGCAGGGGCAGGGGCAGGGGCAGGGGACAGGGCAGGGGCAGGGGCAGGGGAAGGGGCAGGGTCCTGCTCACTCTTCTCCATTGAGCAACTGTGTGAAGTCCAGCACAAAGGCAGCGCTGGGGGAACGAGGCAGAAGGGGGTCCCAGCAAGTCCCGAGCAGCCCTGGCAGCTCGAGGCTGGGACCCTAAGCCAGGCTTTCCCTCGCGCTTACCGTGGGGCAGCCGGCAGCAGCCTTGGCCACGGCCAGGCTACTTCCCATGGCACAACGGTGCCCCGGGACGGGGAGAGGGCTTTGGTGCCCAGGACCCTTGGTGACTGCATTGGATTAATTCATTTTCCTCTTTTGGTAATTCCGTTTCCAATTTGCAATCAGGACCACCCCATTTTGCTTTGCAGGAACAATTCCATCTGCTTTCCTCTGAGCGCTCACCCGCTGGGAGCGTCCTCTCAAACAACCCCGTCTTCAGTTTTTGAAGCCTGTGCTGAGAAGGGAAGTGCAGATGCAACACGCTTTGCGTTGGTAAGAAAATTGGCTTAGTGGCGTGGGACATTTTGAGTTAAAAGCTTAGCAGTGTACGATGCTAATAAAAACTACTAAATGACTCTAAAAGGCTAACTGATGAATTTAAAACGTGTTCATCAACAGGAACTTTTTTTTTGGCGGAGTGTGGTCCTAGAAAGGTCCCTAAAAGACCTCTGCTGGCGCTGGCGGCATTCAGCGTCTTCCTCAGTGGTCTAAAAGCAGCAAGAAAACACGCGTGTGGAAAACATGGGGGCGACCTACGGTTAAATCAGAGACGGGGGCTCACGGATGAGCAGGGATCCCCCCCAGAGGCGGGGGCGAGGCGGAGGCGGGGGGACGCCGGGGCAGCACAGAAGCGGCGCTGCGGCACTCGGCGGGGGCGAGACCAGCACTGGAAAATGGCATCCAGAGTTTTGCATTTTGGAAAGTTATTAAGACATCTGAGAGGATTCAGAAAAGAAACACGAAAATTATCTGAAGTTTGGAGAAAATGCCTCACTTTGACCTTTCTAAGCCTCACAATCGCACCAGAGCAGAGGCTGGGTGGTGATTTGATTACAGGGCCCAAACGCCTTTCTAGGGAGAGCGGGCGGCTGGGGTGCCCGCACGGGGACGGAGGCGCAACGCTGCTGGCGGACCGCTCTCCGAGATAACTTACGGAACCGCACCAGCAACGGGCGGTGAGGTTCCCCCTCACCTGATGTCTCAGAAGAGCTGGGAAATTAGTTCTACCTGGTATTTTTTCTGGCAACAAGTGCAACATCCACAGCAAGAGGTTCCCAAGAGCAAGAGAAGGAAGAGCAATGTGGGATTACGGACACCATCACTACAGCGAAGGATCCGGGTGGGCAGCAGGGGGGAGCTGACGCATGTGCTAATGAAGTCACTTGCAAAAAGAACAAACGCCAATTTGGGGATATATTCACAGGACACTGAAGAATTTAAAATCAGTTAAAAATGTTTATTAGAATTAGCTTACATCCCTTTCATCCCCTGAGCTCACTAGCTGGCGTACCGACGGTTCTGTCTAACACCAACCCTTACGGCTCTACGGCCAGAGCCCGTGGGGCATCGGCGCCGCGGGGTTCGGGCAGAGCGCGAGGCAGGGAATGGGGAGGGAGCGCCCCTTCCCCTGGGCCAGCTGGGACGGCTGGGAGAAGGCTGACGAGACGTCAGCCCCCCCTTCCCGTGCTTTACTAAAGACACGGCCGAGCGCACCACACGCACCAGAGCAGCACGCTTCTGCAGCTGGGCTGCTCTCTGCCTCCCGATGCCTGCGGGTCTCGGCCAGGCACCTCCAGGGCATTCCTGCCTTAGCCAAACATTGTCTGTACTTTGTCAAAAGAAGTTACTGGTCTCACCACAGAGGTCACGGGGTGAGATTTTACAGCTGGTGAAGCCCAGAACGGGATCCCGCAGTGCCTCCCAGCCCTCGGGTCGGCGCGGCCCGCAGCTCTGTGGAGAAGGGGACGCTGGCGCCGGGTACGGGGCAGCTGTTGTTCGGGTGAAAGTGGCACCTGACCGATGCCGTGCTCAGAGCCCGTGGGTGTTATCATCTACACTTAAATTTAATTGGGGAAATGATGGAGCAAAGCTGGAAGAAAATAAACTTGATGTGACACCGTGTCTTGGGCAGGAGATGTTCTGCTGACCTCGGCGATCCGGCTGTGCCAGAACAGCCCCCATCTCCCCTGTGACGAGCAGAGGGAAACGTTGCCTGAAACCAGCCCATCGCACGATACAGCCCAAAATGAGTCTTCTGATGCCAGTCCTTTCAGGATGGATTTTCAAATCTGTCCCTTTTTCTTGGTCATCCAGGAAATTGTGCTTGGGGTTTGCATTTAAATTCGTATTTTTTAGTCTAATCTTTTCTTTTCAGTGATTGTACTTGACTTTCCTCCGTTCAAGGAAATTAAGCCTTTGGAAGCACTACCTAACCATGTTGTTGGCTGGGATTATCACCTATTTGTCCGGATCGGTCGCAATCCCATTACGATCGCTAATTGCAGGAGAACCACTCACGGATGGTACCAGCACCCGGCCATTTCAGAGCATCAGACCCCAGGGTTCACTCAGGACCCTGGCCTCAAAAGCCAAGTGCAACCCGAGGGGCAGTGCGGGACCGACAGCCCTAACGCGCCTTGGGGCTCTGCATCCGACGGCAGCAGTCCCAGGCTCAGCAGCTCCCCGTAGGCTTGAGGAGGCGCCTGCTTCTTACCTCGAGCCCTTGGTGGCTGCGGGCTGCAGGACCAATGCGGCTGCTTGGGTTCATCTTTTCAGGCTTCATTTCTCACCCAGCTTTGGATAACGTTCACCTTCAGTGCTCTGCTGGTGCATAAAGATAAGGAGAAAAGCAGAAAGCAATGGATTTTTTTCTTCTTTTCCTCTTGTTCCTTCTCCAAGAAAGAAAGGGAAAATATTGAAACGTGTGTGTGTATGTATGTACGTATATTTATTAAAAAAAAGACGAATCCTGCTGCCTGGGCTCCACAGACCTCACAGAAATACGGGAATCTCCCCGTGGACCTCTGGAAATGCCCCAGGCTGCAACAGCTCACGCGTTCCAGGTGTTGACCCAAGGAGAACGCAGCCGCGTGCCCAGGAGCCCTCACGGGGTGCCGGTGCAGAGCCACGCGCGCTTCGGAAACGCCCCGGCCCTGCAGCCTTCTGCCGGCCCTCCCCTCCGAGGAGGCAGGAGACCGAGGAAGGCCCTGGGCCAGGTGCTTTGGGCAGACAAACCATCAAGGTGGTTTTCTCATTCAGAGATGATGAAATAAATGTTCTTAACGGTAGAGGAACTGGGAGATACCCGCAGATGCCAGATTGCTCTTTCTTTTCATACATAGATAGACGGGGAAACTCTCGGCACATGATACCAAAGGAGCTTTCTGAAGAAACGAACCCAAACCGCTTTGGTGGCACCGGGCACGAAGCTGTTTTATACGGTCAATGCACCCAGGGAAACTCTCAGACTGAAGGGCCAGGGGGAGAGGAGAGGGAAAACAGACCCATTGCTCGGGGACAGGCTCGCGGGGGCAGGGGCACCCACCCAGCGCCTCCAGGGGGATTTGGACAGGGGACCCTCGGGCTGCTCGGTGTCGTCTGCAGGCAGCCGGTTCCGTTAGCTGCCGCGAACGAGAACAGAAAGACACAAATAAAAAACCAGTCTTCAAAGAAGGCTGCGGGCATGGCCTGGGCCCTGCAGAGCTGGGTGCGCAACTCGTGCGCCCACGACACCAGCAGAGGCTGTAGCGCAGAACAGATGCGGACGCGGTTACGTCTGACACGTCGGGGAAGAGCCAGCCCGGCTTTCGTACAGCAAGCTTACGACGCACAAATGCCTTAAGAGGTCTTGGGCAGCACCAAGGAAGGTGCAGGTGAGGTTGATCCAGGCGCTGTAACAGGCGTGGATTTTCTAAAAGCTTTCGACAAAACCGTCACAGAAGCTTTTTTCCTACCAGAACCCTTCTCATGGTGCGGGCTGCAGGGCCGGCGCTCTCGAGGAATCCTGGCAGGCCAAAAGAGGGAGACAAAGAGGGCAGGGATGTGCTGCTGCCTCCCGCGCTCCCCCAGCGCCCCGCTGCCTGCACCCCGGAGGGCTCCTGTGCCCGGCGAGGCCTTTCGGGTTAGAAACCCCCAGAGATCTCTCCTCCTCCTCCTCCTCCAGCCCTCCCCACCATCACCGCTGCGGAGGGCGGTGGGTGGGAGCCAGCCCCCAGCACAGCCCAGGCCCGAGCCCCCCGGCATCGGGGCATCGCCGCCCCACGGGGCCTTGGTCCCGGCGGGACCCAGCGCGAAATTCGTTGGGGTCTTGATTCCCTCAGCTCGACGTTTTTTGGTTCTGTCTTCCTCTCCCTAATGATACTCTCTCATTTAGCCTGCCAGGGCTTATGAGCCCGTTTCCTTCGTTTCTCAGCTTTTTGGAAGATGCTCCCTCGTTTCCATCGATCCCCGGCTCAGCTGGCTCTCGCGCTGCCTGCGGGGCGCACGTGCCGGTGGTGCTGGCAGCGCAGCGCCCTGCCGGAGCCTTTCCGTTCTCCGGTTCACCCCTCGCAGGCCGTTTTTAGGGGTGAGCCCAGCCGGGGTGGGCTTTACCGGCCCCTGCCCGACCGGAGCGATGGGGCTGGCAGCACGGGGGCCGCGACCGCGGAGAGCCCGATCGGCGCGACCGCCTGCGGCGGTGCTGGGTGGGCCCCCCAACCGCTCGTGTCCTGCCCGCGGCGGCCCCACGGTCTCCGAGCATCCTCCCGCGACAGATCCCCGCCGTGGAGCCGTCACCGCGCCGGCCTTCGCCGCAGCAGCCCGTACCGGGCGCGTCGAGCGGCAGCGGCAGGGCCCGGTGGGCAGGGGGTGACCGAGAGGGGACCCGCTGCGGCGGGGCGGCGGTTGGCGATCGTCCGGTGACCGCTTGGGACCAGCCGCGCTCCACAGCCTCACTGACGACCCCGGCACGATCAGCCTGACGACGAAGCTGCCCCCGAAACGGCCGGGGGGCAGCGCTGGCAGCGGGCAGGGTCCGGCGGCCGGGCCGGGGGCATCGGCCCGGCGTCCGCGGGGGCCGAGGGGCCGGGGGGGCGCGGGGAGGGGAGGCGGCACGACCGCCCGGGGGCGGCGGGGGCGGCGGGGGCGGCCCTGCGAGCGGGGCCGGGCGCGATGGCGAGGGGGTGGGGGGCCGCGTCCCCCCCGGCCCGACCGGGCCCGCGCCGCGGCGAGGGGCGGGCAGCGTGGGAGCGGGCGGGGGCGGCGGGCCGCTGCGGCGCCCGGGACGCCGGGCCGGGGGCCGGGCGGGGGGCGGACGCGGCGCCCCGCGGGCAGAGCCGGGGCGGGGGCGCGGCCCGGGGCCGTGCGGAGCGGCGCAGCCCCCCCCCCCCCCCCCGCCCCGCCCCGCCCCGCCCCGCCCCGGGGCCGGTCCCGCTCCGGGCCGCCGTGACGCGGGCGCGGGCGGGGCGGGGGCGGCGCGTGACGCGGGGCGCGCGGCCGGCGGCGCGGGGCGGGGGCGGCAGAGCCCGCAGAGCGGCGGAGCCCGCAGAGCGCGGCCATGCAGCGGCTGCCGGCGGCCCCGCGCCGCTGACCGCCGGCCCCGCCGCCGCCGCCATGAACTTCCAGGGCGGGCCCGGGCAGAGCCCGCAGCAGCAGAGCCTGGCGGCGCCGGGCGGGCCGGTGCCGGTGCCGGTGCCCGGCCCCTCGGGCCCGCAGCCCGGCGGGCCGCCGCCGCCCCAGTTCGGGCTCTCCAACTCGGCGGCGATCCGGGCCGAGATCGGGCGCTTCGAGTCGGTGCACCCCAACATCTACGCCATCTACGACCTCATCGAGCGCGTGGAGGACCTGGCGCTGCAGAGCCAGATCCGCGAGCACGTCATCTCCATCGAGGGTAAGGCGGGAGCCGAACCGGGGCGGCCGGGCCGAACCGAACCGAACCGAACCGAACCGAACCGGGCCGGGCGGCGCCGGGCCGCGCCGGGCTCAGCGGGGCCGCGCCGGCCCCGACCGCGCCGAACCGAACCGAACCGAACCGGGCCGGGCCGGGCCGGGCCGGGCCATCGCCGCTGCCCTTTGTCCCCGCCGGCCGCTGCACCTGCTCCCGGTGCCCGCCGGGGGCGGCGGCCTCGCCCGCTGCCTGCCCGCGGGGCCCGGCTGGAGCCCTGCCCGCCCCGCCGCTCCGCGCCGCTCGCCGGGGCCGGCACCGGCCGCGCTGCCCGGCGGGCCCCGCCGCAGCGGCCGGAGGCGGCAGCCCCGGCCCGCGGGGGCGGCCGGAGGCGCGGCGGGGCCGGGCCGCGGCCTGCGCCGGGGCGGGCCGGGGCCCGCGGGGCGCGGCGCCCCCCGCTGCCGGGAGCCGTGCCGGGGGGGCCGGGGCCCCGCTGGGCTCCGGCCCGGGGGCCGCAGGCGCCGGTCGGGAGAGCGGGGGGGGGGGGGGGGGGGGGGCGCCCGCCGCCGCCCCTGCCCCGGGGGTCCCGGCCCGGCGCCGCGGCCTGCAGCGCCGGTGGTCGCGGGCCGCAGCCTGCGCCGGGCGGGAGGACGCTGGCCTTCGTCCTGCCCGCCGGGGCCGTGCAGCCTGGGGCGCCGAGCCCCGGCTGCGGGGGTCCGTCCCTGGGGTGACGGGCAGCCGGACCCGGTGGGGTACGTGATGTGCCGAAGCCTGTTAAAATTAAAAATGCGGAAAACCGCGGTGTCGGCCCGCGGCACTCGCAAGGGAAAGGCTGAGACGGAGCCGAGCGAAGGGGTGGACGCGGGGAAGGGGAGGGTTCGCAGCTCTGTGCTGAGGCTGCTGCTGGGCCGGGAGGCGGCTCGCAGCAGCCCAGCCGAAGCGTCCCCGGCTGGCTTTGGTGACATTAAACCTTCAGATTTCTGCAGCAAGGCTTTGCCCTTCAGCAAGGAAAGCCTCGGGTGCCGTTTGGTCGTGTGAGGAATCCTGATGTGGTTTGGTGGCTCGTTGAGCGTTGCCGTTTCCCCGCCGTGGTTTTTGTTGTCTCCGCTCGATTTCGGCAGCGTGCTCGGGTCTGCTCCCGCTAACTCACGCCAGAAATGTCGCTGCAGGTGGCACCCAGGACCGGTTTTGGAGAGCGGCGGCCCCGCTGTAGCGGGTGCGGGCGGGGAGCGGCGCGGTACCGGCCGCCGCGGCGGTTGACGCTGCGCGGGGGCGGCAGTCTGGGCCGGGCGGCTTCCCTGGAGCCTTCTCGTGATGCCTGCATCCCACTGCAGCCTTCAGGATGGTTTCTTTGGAAAGAAGAAAAGTAAGAGGGACCGTAACAAGAGTCTAAAAGATTGCATGGTCGAGGGAACGTAAATTCAAGGATTTGTTTCATCTGTCTTGCGGTGCAAGGACAAAGGACACTCAGTGGGGTCAGAACGGGGCAAATGTAAAACCAATAAAGGGGAGGGGTTTTTTTCCACCTCTGTGACTGCTCCGTGAGGTCTCGTGCCACAGAAAGCCGTTGAATTAATGGAATTTTATGAGGTGAAGCGGGGAGGGATTTGTAGTGGAGATCAGTGGGAGCGCATGGGGCTGGCACAGGCCACGGCCATGCCCCGGCCCTGCGCCTTGGGGCTCCAGCCGGTCTCCAGCTGGGGAGGTCAGGATGGTCCTGGTGGGGGAAGACGGTCTCCCGTCTGTTCCCGTGGGGTTCCTGCAGCTCTTCCTTGTTTGTGCCTCCGATGCCGGCTGCAGTGGAAGACCCGAGGGACCGGTAACCGTGATGAAGTGGTCTGGTCCTGCTTGTGATTCCTGTGTTGTGGGACAGGGAAGCTACCGACTGAAATCCTGCTGCACGGCACCCGGGCGTTACTGCCGAGACGCTCGCGGGGCCCCCTCCGCAGGCAGAGCGCGGGTGGCCAGCCCCCACGGGCTCCCTGCGTCCCTGCCCCTCGCGCCGCTCCGGCGGCTCCCCTGGGCGTGGGGGGTGTGTGTGTCCCTCCCCAGCCGCTGTCTGTCCTCGCCTGCCGCTGCCCACCTGCGCCATCTGAACATGTGTAAGCTGATGGCAAGCACGTTGGCGTTTAGGTGCGTCTCTTAGCAACTTCCCTTGCCGTGAGCGTTTTCTCCTGCTGCTCAAAGGAAGGTGTGAAAACAAAACGCTTTCGCAGGCAGCTGCAAACGGTCAGGGCTTCCCGAAGCTGGACGGCAGCTGTCTCGTTTAACCCGAAGAAGATGAGGCGTGAAGAGGGACCAGCACAGTAGCAGGCGGCCATGGCGCGGCTTGCTCGGCGTCACGCAGGGCTGCGTGACGGTGCTGGAGGCCAGGTGTCCTCCGGGGCTTTGCCTGCTCCGACCGCAGACCCATCCGGTCTCTTCTGGTCCTTCCCTGCCTCCTCCCTCCTTTCTTTCCAGCTGCGGATTTGGCGGGGCAGGAATCCCACCGATTTCCTTACCTTGGCTGCATTCCCCGCTTACCTGCTAGGCACTGGGTTAAATCGTGGTCCTGGTGAAAAGCGTGCCGTGATTATGCAGTTACATGCAATACGTTACCAAGTGTATGTGAGAGACTGAACTAACGGTGAGGGTAATTAACCACTGGAAGAGTTTTGCTGGAGATGTTATCATTTCTTGAAGTGCCTGGAAGGGAATATCCTTTTACACTGCATGTTTTGGGCTTGATACAGAAGTTGCTGGAAGAGGGGTTTTGTTGTTTGGTTTGTTTATGTTCTTGATCCAAGGGTCAGATTCTGTGACCATAACAACTGCTTCTGGTCCTAAAATCTGTTATGGAAGTTGCCAGTGAAATCCCCAATTCAAGTTCCTAACACTGAGTGCTGGATATTGCAAGACTTGCTCACGTCCTCTTACCAGATTCTTTTTCTGCAGGCAATCCCTTCATTTTTGAAAGGGGAAAAGGCAGGGGCCAGCTCTTCTCTGCGGCGGTAGCGGTGTGCCCGAGCTGTCCACCCTCCGTCCGGAGCCGGGGTTGCCGTTGCTTCGGTGCAGGGTGTCACCTTCAGAGCGGCGTTGGCGGGTGGGAGGGGGAGGCCTTAGCGGAAGGTGTGTTGTACAGAAACCTTGTGGTTTTGTGGCTCGTGCTGCGGGCGGCACTGAGGGAGATAAGGCGGGCGTCGGGTAGGCTGCTGCGGCCGGGAGCCCTGGTAGCCCTGCCGGGTCAGGGGGAAGCAACCTTTTCCCGAGGAGGAACGAGAGGAGTTTGGAGTCAACGACGGGGTGAAAACCGCGTGCGGACGGAGCCGGTCAGCCTCCCCTTGGGCCCAAACGGAGGTGGTGTTCAGAGTGTCGCTGCGGGAGGAGAGGGACATCGGCTTTATTTCGGTGGTCTCCTCCTAGCGGGAGCTTCGCTTAGAGGCTGTGGCAGGAGAGAGGGCTGTTGGGCACCCAGGGCTGGGGAAGGCGGTGGGTTTGGCTGGCCGCCAGCGTCAGCTGAATCACAGGCAGGACCCGGTGGTTTTCAGTAGTTTCTAACTGCCAAATTTGGACAGATTTTCAGGGGGCTAGCAAAAAGCGTTTCCCTCATCCCAGACTTGTTTCTTTGCCAAATTTCAGAGACTGCTGCAAGCTGCTGAGCTCTAGAAGAGATTTTATATATGCATAAATCAAAATGATAGGCAACTTTAGTTCTGAGGTTGGTACAACCCCTGCTTGTAATAAATGTGACCTCTAACTATGTTACTCTGGAACAGACTATAGGCAGAATGATATTAATAGAACTTGTAATTAGAACAGTAATTACAGAGCACTTAATTTCTTTCATAGAAGTGAATTTTCAGAAGTGGCCAAAATGCAGGTTCTAGGCAGGGAGAGCGATGGCGACGGTGCGGGGAGTTCCCGGAGGGACGCGCAGGACGGGGACTGCGAGTTGCGTGGGGCAGCAGGAGCCAGCGCGGATGCACTGAGGCACGGGAGGGAGCGAGCCAGGACGATGGAGGTGGGGAAGGAGGATCACGGCGAGGGGCTGAGAAGATGGTTACCAGAGGTCTTCTGGGTGCGTGAAGTAATGGAGGCCAGGAGGGAGGAGGTAGAAGACAGATGAGGAGAAGCAGGTGAGATCCCTCAACAGAGCTTTTGCCAAATGATAGGATTTTTTCCTGACGTTAGCTGTTGTGTGTGTGTCTTGCAGCCCACCTAAAGGCTCAGCTCTCGGGGAAAAGCTTGGAGAAGGTTGTTGGCCATGGTGAGAGGACTTGGTGGCCAGGTAGCAGGAGGAAGAATCTCTCTGTTTGAACGAGAGTAGTCAGAGTTTTCCCCGGAGTCTGTGTTTTTCCCTTTATCGTCCTTTCACACCCCTCCAACACACTTCTAAACTTGTTTTAGTTCCTTTCTGCATTTTGAGAAGCGAGATTAGTTTGGAAAAGCTTTCCTCTACATTTTTCAGCTGTTGCTTCTCTGGCAGAGGCACAGGATGAAAAAAGCCCTGGAGAATGATCTGCTGATAGCAGACTGGCGGCTAACTGTGGCTCTGCAAAGGGCTTTTGCTGGGTAGGAATTACCTTTGAGTATCGGCTTTGCGTTGCTGCAGGTCCCAGCTGTTTTGCTGGGTTTAAGACCAGAATGGACTGTTGGGTCGCTTGCTATGAACGCTTTCGTCCCAGGATTTTAGCCTTTTCCCAATCGGCTAAATACAAGGCATCTGGTAAAGGCATATCTTTGAGATACTGGTACAGTCTAGGGGCTTGCTACCTTAGGAGTTTTTCTCCATTATTAGCCGTCTCACTGTTAATAATTACCGTAATTTTTTTCAATAGGCATCTTCAACATCCTGGATATTTTTTTTTCGCATTTCTCTCTAAGAGTAAGTAGTCCTTAAAGCCGCTTGTACCAATTAATGAGGTCGCTTTTCTGTCTCTTTTTCTGATGAGTGAAACTGGCTGAACCTTGTCATTTTATTCGGTTCCAGCCTAAGTTCTGCAGCTCTGTTCTGCGTCCTTTTCCAACGTCTTTTGAAACTGGCTCCTGATGCTCTGATTCACAAAGCAAAATCTGAGGCAGGAGTTGCCATTGATGCAGTATCTTCCCGAGGAAGATAAGAACGAAGCTCACTGGAGTCCTCCCAGCGTCCTGCCTCGGTTCTGGGGAGCCCTGTGCTGCCAGGCTGCGTGCAGGGTTTGCTGGCATGTCCTTGCTCAGCTGAATCAGCCTCAAGTAAATTACACCCTTTGGGGAAGGAGAGTGTTCTGCTTAGCTAGCTTTTTCCTGCTAATTCCATGACCTCTGCAGAATTGCCCTGTTTATGTGTGCCTGTAAGATCCTGAAGGCTTGGAAACCACAGGGAATGGTGGCGGGGTGCGGTGGGAGGAGCTGTGCTCCCTCTCCTCCAAGAGCAGCAAAGTTCAGAGCCGTCAGCACATCTCTGCTCCCGGGGCTGGAGCCGGGCATCCCGGCCGCCTGCGTGTCTCTGCCGTGCTGCCCTTCTGCGTGCTGGATCGGGCAGGACTCCTCTGTCGCCGTAGTCTCGAGCTTTGCTGGAAATTAAGTGCAAAAGTGGTTAAAAGAACACAAAAATGAGAGATCGGGCAATCTGTGTTCTGATCACACGCTCTGTTTTGTTTGGATGGGGGTGCTGGGGTCTCTGGGCAAAGACTCCCAGGAGAGACTCCTGAGGGTACTTGGAAGTGCTTCTCGAGCTGCCTAACGTGCTGGCAAGGAAAAGCCCTGGGTCCTCTAACGCAGCGTGTGTCCCTGCCTGGCAGAGGAGTTGGCGGGGCCGACGCTGCTCACCATCTCCCGGAGCCGATGCCTGGCGTGAGTGGCGCAAGCAGAAAGATCAGTGTGGGGAGAGTCCCGAAGCAGGTCCTGGTGCGAGGGGAGACCTTGGCCCTGTGGGAGTGATGGGCAGAGCAGAAACACGGCTGGAGGAGGCCTGGAGCACGTTTGGACAAATACATCCGCTATTTTTATGAAGTTTTATATTGCGGCCCCAGTCATCTGGAGCCACTTTTGCCAGATGCAGTTCTTGCAGAGCTTACAACTCAAGAACAAGGTCTCATGGAAGAGTCAGAAAATCAGAAGAAGAAATTGCTTGATGCAATTGTGTGATCGACAGGAGTTGGGAGAGATGATGAAGCTGGAGCAGGAAGACTGGAGGATGATCTTGATAGCTGAAGACTGAGTAGGATGAAGTTGCAGGTGCCGTGGTGAGGGAAGAGAAGGTTTCTGGCGCTGCGGGGGCAACAACTCTGACGTTGTGGCTAAAGAGGGGAAAAGATGGGAACGTGGAGGTGCGCCGCAGGGAAAGAATGGGATTTGGCTGTGGCCTCAGTGAAGAGGCTTGGAGATTTCTGTGGCTGCGGTTTCACGGTTACCTTCATCCAGCGCAACTGTGGTTGCGGCTAGAAGGGACAATGCGGCTCTTCCCACCTGGCAGCTCCTTGCCTGCCCTCCCTTTTGCCAGCGCTGGTTGCTGCCCGGTGAGCTGGATCAGGGAGCTGCTCTGTTAGAAACCGAGCTTTGCGTTGGGGTTCGGGTGGATCAGTTTTCAGTTGCTCACCGGGCTGACGGTGCGACCGCATGAATGTGAGCGTGGGCACAGGCGAGGAGGTGGCAATGCATAGGCAGGGCTGGGGGGGAAGGCAAAATGGACCCCTATGTCGCCGATTCTAAGCTTGTGTGAGACAGCTTACTAAATATCGTGACCACGATGGCAGGATGTTTAAGGGATTAGCCTGTTAAAGGGATGCTTTCTCCGAGTGTTTTGCCAGGTGTCGGCAGGTCTTCCTGAGCTCAGGATGGTTTCTGTGTGCGGTTCAGTCCTTGTCTCTCCCCTCGGCTTGGTCGGTCTCCCTTGGCCCAACCAACGTCAGCTTGTAGCTCTCACGATTTCTCCCAGCAGGGAGTTTCCCAGCTTGGTTGCACAGTGTCTTTTGCTTGTTTAGGGACGGTTCTGCACCTGACAGGCGCTCCAAGCAGCGACATCCCGCTGACCGGCTGCTGCCTGGGCCTCTGTCGGAGTAGGGACGGCTGTGGCAACCGTCCCCGGGGGCTGCCTCCGCGTTCGGTGCGGGGCAAGGCCTCGGTTTGTGGCTGGAACTGTTGCTTGCGCTTTCCTTCCGTGCTTGGGCTGGAGCGGCTGGGGCTTTGCCTGGTGAGGACCCAGTAGGAGAAATCCGAGTGTGGTTAGTTTCTGGCAGCTGGTCTGTGGATAGGTGATCTTGCCATCCGCTTTCACGAGGTTTCCTAGAGCTCCCGACGGAGCGTGTCCGCTTTCTGTGCAGAGACGTTTGGGTCTTGGGCAGCGCTGGCCTCTCGCCTCCTCTGGAGTTTCACCAAGATGAGCGTTAAAGGCGTTTGTGCATCCAGGCTGGCTGTTCAAAGCTGGTGATGGGACTTTTGGTTAATTTGGGTGGCCAAACTAGATTTAAATTATGTCTGATCTGGACCTTAAACTGTGTCTCCAGATGGGCTGGCTGACGTGAAATGGGTCCCACCTTCTCTCCTCGCCAGCAGCAGACCCTGGGGAAGACGGGGTGTTGCTGGTGCCCCTGGGCGATGGGGTGGCAGCCCTTGAGCTGCAGTCCCAGTCAGACGCTGAGCTGGCGGTTGAACACGAGAGGGGTGTGGGCAATGGCCGTGGGTTCCCGAGACGCTGCCATGGCTGAAGGGCTGGTACAAAAGCCGAACTACTGGAAACTGAGGGGTACAAGAGCTGCCCCAGCAACGTGCCTCTGATCAGAGCTTTTCACCTTGACGAGCGCCTCAGTAATACCGTCGTGCTTCTGTTGCATCCCTCACTGGGCAGGAGGAGTCCTTCTCTCTTTGTGATCCCGCCTTCCTACTTTGGCATCGGATTTTTTGACATCCTCCTCCAGGGCTTTCTGCGAGTCAGAGCCTCCTGCATAGCAGCTGCACGGGGCGAACGAACCACGTCCGCTTTACTTCTGCCTGCAGTGCCCTGCGTGAAAAAGGCAACTGCGGTCTTGTTCCCTTCTGCCTCCTGCGATGCGCTGGGCATCGCTAGCAGCACTGAAGCGGGGGTGTGCCTATTCAGGTGGATTTTCTGAAGTGCTGTAGCGAGACCAAGGAGTCTTCTGAGGCAGGAAGGCTATAAATCAAGATAATTTTAGCCTGCTTCCCTATTGAAAGGAGGTTTGTATGATTAAGACCTGTTTTTCTGTGTCCGCTTGCCTCTCCTGCCCCAGTAATTTTCAGACCTGCTGTCCAGTTTCAACCAAACCTGGCAAACCCCCTGCTGTTTCTGAATTCCTGCAAATCCCAAGAAGACAGATACCCAGACAGAGCAGAGCGACCCAGCTCGTGCCACGTGGAGGGAAAGGGACGTTTGCGTCTGTCCTCAGCGGCTCGCTGCCGTGGGGCTGCATCTCGGCACTGGAACCTCTGGCTTGCGTGAGTCACTCTGGAAGCTCTTGCCCGGGGTTATGTGTGAGATCTTGTTCTTTCCATGTGATCTGCACGGTGATGAAATCCGCTCAGTCATCGAGGGCGCTGTGCCTCGGTTACAGCTAACTGGTTGCCGGCTGCTGCGTCCGAAATCCTGGTCTTGTCGTGCTGATGCTGTGGTCCTGGAGGGTTGGGAGCCACCGGCTTCGGGTTCGTCACCTCATGTCTCAACTTGCTGCAATGGATAACGTGGGCTGTCAGCCCCTGACGCTTGCGCCCTGTAGCGTGTTTGTTGCTCGCTTGCCTCCTGCTGTTGTTTTTTGGACAGCTTTGGATATTTAGCCCAGCAGTGACTCCCGGGCTTAGAGAAAAGGGTTTGACCTTCAGATCAGCCGCTATCGAGTGCATGTCCCTTCCCCCGTCTGCAGATGAATGAAGGGAGGTGAATGGAGCACAAATCCCTGAAGGAAGCAGCGCTGCTGGCCGGTGGGCGGGTGGCCGAGGCTGGTGCTGTCCCCGGCGGGTGATGGGTGCTGCAGGGTTGAAAGCACTATGGCACTTCTGTTTGGGACGGTTAGGTGTGCGTCTGCTGCTTCTGTTACTGTTTTTTCCATTACAGTCACACCTTGGAGCCTTATCTGATGGGGTTCCTCCCGCAGAAGATGCTGTGAAAACACAGGACAGAGAGCCTTGCTGCAGAGCTCTTGCAGTTTATCTGAAAATGAGAGGCAGGTGCCGATGAGCAAGTGGGGAGCGCGCAGAGACAGTGGGACAGCGTGGGCTGCATCGTGGACGTGGACTTAACATGGCAGTCATCTAACCTGTGTTGTTTTTGATGTTTCTGGTGAGTACAGAGGCACAGGAGAGCTTTAAGGAGCAATTTGAGAGAGGATAATAAAACAGATTTCAGGTTGTTTACAGAGAGCTCTTTTCAAACATGAAGTACAAATGGGAGAAAATAGAGAGGTGTTTGCTTGAAATTTAGCAGCTGGGAAGTGGAGATTGCTGTCAGAGTTTGGGAGGGGGAAGAGTCAGCTCTTCGGCAGCAAAGGAAGGATAGTTGTTAACGTATGAGTAGTTTGGGAGGGTGAAGACAAGCAGCTTGCAGTTGACGTGACAGAAGAGGAGGACCCGGAGGGGGATTCAAAGGGAGGGTTGGCCTGCTTAAGAAAGAGAGGTTAGGAAAGTAATTTTAGCAGCAGCATTCTGACTGAATACAGATGAGGCACGATTTCATGCGTTACAGACAGTTTGGGGGGGAAGGGTGCAGTAGTGATTGATGCAGAGTGGAAGCCTGTGGTCTTTGGTGGTGTGGCCAGGGGATGAAGGCTGTATTTCAGGGACTGTAACTTGTGTGGCTCTGTAGGGGTTTAGGGACAACCAGGATATGGAGAGGAGCGTTAGGTCCGTGAACTCTGTTCCCTGTCTGAATTGCGTCCTTAACTCACAGACAGGATCTAAGTGATGTCCCCAGGCATCGAGCAGCAAGGGCTTGGGGGAAGAGGGGACAAGGCTGGGATTAGTAACAGCTGTCTTTAATCATGCTGAGCTTGGGCTTGTGGGTACACACTTGAAATGCTGGAGGGGAAAATAAGCTGAGACTTCATTTTGGACAGGAGACGGTCCAGGAATAGAAAGGCAGAACTATGAATCATCAACATAGAGCTGAGAGATGGTATTAAATTAAAACATAAGGCTAGCTAGGAGCAGCATGAAGGGAGAAAAGAAGGTGCTATGGGCAGAGCCATGAGAGACACCTGAAAAACATAGCAAAAGGGAAGGTGGGGGGTGAGGACGATCTTCTTGAGGCTGGTGAAAGAAGCAGTAGAGAACTAGCAGGAGAACCAAGAAAATAAAAGAATTGCTGGGACCAACGAGGACAGTGTCATGGCCAGTTACTCCTGAAGGAGTAGCTGGCAGGGTCCAGAAGAGCCCAGAATCTGCATGTGAGGCAGGAACAACCTTGTGCAATCCCCCGGTGAGATGGGAAGGGGCAATGGGAGATCACGTACCCACCTTCCTGCCTAGGGAATGTCTGTCCTTCCTGAGAAATGTTTGTCTAGCCAGCTTCTAAGAGCCTGTCAGTGACAGTACATCTGAAGCCTTCCCAGGAGACTGGAGAGAGATGGATTTGATGGGAGGACTATCAGACGGGTAAGGAATTGGCTGGATGACCGCATCCAAAGAGTTACAGTCAATGGCTCAATGTCCAAATGGAAGCCAGTAACGAGTGGTCCGTCCAGCTGTGGTGTCCACAGTGCAAGGCAGGCATGGAGCTGTTGGAGCGGGGCCAGAGGAGGCCACGAAAATGAACCGGGGGCTGGAACAGCTCTGCTGTGAGGACAGGCTGAGAGCTGGGGGGGTTCAGCCTGGAGAGGAGGAGGCTGTGGGGACACCTCATTGCGGCCTTGCCGTGCTTAAAGGGGGCCGATAAGAAAGATGGGGACAGACTTTTTACCAGGGCCTGTAGCGACAGGACAAGGGGCAACAGTTTTAAACTGAGAGAGGATAGGTTTAGATTGGACATAAGGAAGAAATGTTGTACGATGAGGGTGGTGAGCCACTGGAACGGGTTGCCCAGAGAAGCTGTGGATGCCCCATCCCTGGAAGTGTTCAAGGCCAGGTTGGATGGGGCTGTGAGCAACCTGATCCAGTGAAAGATGTCCCTGCCCACGCAGGGGGGTTGGACTGGATGATCTTCGAAGGTCCCTTCCAACCCAGACCATTCTAGGATTCTGTGAAATATCTTCCAATGTTTAACTGTCCTTTTCCTTAGAAAGTTTAACCTGAATCTTTTTTGCTCACGATTTCAGCCACTTACCGAGAACAAAGGGAACAGATTGTTCCCTTCCTTTTTGCAGCAGCCTCTTTCCATACCCGAAAACGGTAGCAGAATCCTCTTCTTTCGGCTTGATAACTTCAGGTCTTTGTCTGTGACATTTTCTGGTCCTCTGTTGGTGCTCCTCTGGACTCTCTCTCCTTGGTCACGTCCCCCTTGAAAAGTGGTACCCAGGGCTGGATGCAGCACTCGGCCAGTGCTGGAAAAAGCACAAAGTGGGGCTTCTTCTGCAGGCTTGTCCTGTTCATATGATTAAACACGGTGGTTGCCTTTCCTCAGAAATACGGTATTGCTGCCTTCTGTTGGTCTGTGATCCCCTTTGACCCCCGGATCCTTTTCTGAAGAGTTGCTAGCTCTCTGTCCTGTTCTTGGGCAAATGATTAATGCTACGTTAGTGCAGACCCTCGCAACTGTCCCTTTGGAATTTAATCCTTTTTAGACAATTTCTCCAATTTGATAAAGCCATTTAGGATTCTAATCCTTGCAGTCACTCTTAGTTTCATGCCACCTGCAGTTGTAATAAGCATACCTTTCTTCCATCATCTGGTTGGTTAATAATAATATTGAAGAGAGCTAAACCTAGGAGAGACCTTGCCCAATCCAAGTTGATACTGATTTCAATTTGTATGTATTCTCAGAATAGTTATCAAATCGGTATTGTTCTGAGCCTACAGTAGGTTTATCCTTCCTTAAATGAATTTTGAAAATACCATGTGAAACAGTCAGAAACATTACGTAATGCATGATGCTTAGCATCTGCTTCTCTGCTGCGCTGAAGGTCTGTCACCCCATTGCAGAAGGAACTGCCGTTGGTGAGACACCGTTTGTTCCTAATAAGTCCGTATGTACTAATGCTTGCCGCCTTGTCTTCCAGGGACTTACAGGTTGTCGCTTTTTAAAATATTTTGAATCAGAGTGACCTGTGAGTTCCTAGCGTCTCTATTTGTTCGTTTCTAGAGGTGGGCGCTACTCTTGCCTTTTTCAGCGCAGTTGCCTTCCATCAGCCGAGCGCTCTCAGGGCTTGAGCTCTTCTGAGGTCGCTCCAGACAATTAAGCATTCCAGGGTCAAGTTAATCAAAATCTGACATTGCATTTTTTTACGGAAATCTTAAGTGTGTTCTTTGGCCGCTACTTTTTGTGCTAGACACCTCTTTGCTGTTTATAGTGAAGACTCATGCAAAAAGGCATAAAACATTGTCCTCGGTGTCACTTCTCAATTGCTTTTTCTGTCCACTACCAGACCAATTTTTTTCATGTTACGTTGATTACTAATGTACATGAGAATTGCTTCTTGTCTTTGCTGTTGGTTGCTAGTCACCTCTTACTCTTTGCGTAGCTGCTTTGAGTTCAGCCTGTGGTGCTGATGCCACTCGTTTGTATTTATCCTTATTAATCTGACCTGATTTCCACTTTCCACATGCATGCCTTCCTGTGCCCGAGACCAATAAGGAGCTCATGTGAGCTAGCCAAGTTCGTCTCCTACCACATTTGTTATTCCTTTGCACTGGGATAATTTCTGTTTGTGCCATTAGCACCACTGCTTTGAGGGCCTGCCAGCTCTCTGTAATCTCTCCTTTCCTTTTTTTCCGTTGTGGATTCGCCTCCAATAAGATCTTGCCTGTGGAGTTTAGTAACGCCTGCCTTGGTGGAGTCTCTTGTCTGTAGTTTGCTGTCCTTACTCTGATACATCATAAGAAGTTGTGGACAGTCTTTTTTCTGCCCTGCCTCCTCCTGATAGCTTTCTTCAGCGCATTTGGTGAAGGATGCATTGGTAGACTGTAAGACGTGGAAATTAAGTTGGAGACAGTCTAAGATAAAATTGGAGGACAAAATGGCACGTGGCCTGGTGCAAATAAAAAATGGGTGTGGGAGAAGCTGCCCAACCCCTTCTTGGGAGCCCAGGCTTGAAAGTGGGTTGTTGGAGAGAGGAGCGCACAACGCAATGAGACGTTCGGTGAGCTCGTGATGGAAGGGCACGAGGAAATTGTGATGGTGAGAGGCGATGGTGAGAGGGGTGAGGCTAAAGTGTATTCCTCTTGCGAGGAGAAAATGCTTAAAAGTATGATGCACTCAGTCAACTGGGTTTTGTGGGTTTTGCTTTTTAAACACTGAATTTGCTACTGGAGTGTCTGTTCAATTATTTTGCCGTGTATTGTGAACTAATAAAACTCATGTTATTACCCCACTAGTTAGCTTAATAAATTGTTTAGCTGAAGCATTTCCTGGACAACTGTGTAGGTCAGACTGAAAAACATCAAGAGGTGGAGAACAGCAGAACCGTCCCTGTTGGGAGAGACCTTGGGAGGTCTCTAGTGCGACGTCCCACTCGATGCGAGGTCAGCATTGCCATCCGAGCGGGTTGCAAAGGGCTTTGTCCAGCTGAAAAGGTCTTGGAAACCTCCAGGGATGCGAGTTCCACACCCTCCCTGGGCAGCACGTTGCAGTGGTGCCCCATCCACCGTTCCCTTCGGTTGGTTGTTCCCGTTGTTAATTGCTCTAGCTACTAATAGTTAGCATTTAATTCCTAATTTGCATTCATCTAGTTTCAAGTTCCATTTTTTCTTTTACTTCTTTCTTCAGATGGGACTAAATAAAACTTTGTACCTGAACATTATTCTCTGAAAAGTTTAGTTTTACTTTATAATCAATTATATCTTGATGCTCTTTTTGGACAGTTAATAGCATAACGCTCGTTAAATGTCTCTTTGTGAGTTCATTTATTGTGGCCTTCAAAGAATTTTTATGGGCCTTCGTTACCCAGTGTTCTTAAAATAAAAAAAATCAGACTATAGGCAGCATGCTGTTATTTGACTCAGCCACAGTTCCATTTACTGTAAATCCGTCTCCTTTTTCTATTGACTGTTCTTTTTAAGTATCTGAGGATCGTTTAGCTCTTTTGCTTTAGCATTGCATTGAGACTAATGATGAACTGCTCATCTGCTCGGACCTTTGAACCTTTCCCAGGATCTGAGCCCCCATCCTACGGGGACGGCTGGTAACCCTTGGTCAAAACACCTTGCACTGGGCAGTACAAAAAGGGGCTTTAGCTGAACGGGCCCAGCTTG
Organism: Nipponia nippon; assembly: GCF_047370975.1. Classification (NCBI taxonomy): domain Eukaryota; kingdom Metazoa; phylum Chordata; class Aves; order Pelecaniformes; family Threskiornithidae; genus Nipponia; species Nipponia nippon. The sequence continues at coordinate 167,566,603 of NW_028262290.1, forward strand.
CAAAGTGATTCAGAGCACTCAGTCATGCCCCAGGGCTAGATTCTCCAAGTTACAGCATCAACCAAATGTTTTTCAACTGTGATCTTACTTTTACTTGCATTATTGCATCGCATAGATGCCAGGTACCAGGTCTGGTACCGATTCGTTCATACCATCAGAGAAGTGGTGGTTGGATCTCTGGAGATCTCCGGTCCAGCCTACTCAAAGTCAGACTCACCAACACTAGATCGGGTTGGCTGTGGCTTTCTTTGGCTGAGTCTTGAAAACTCTTCAGAATGGAAATTATACCATGTCTCTGGAGGTGCTACTTCCTTAGTGGGTAATTTTTTTCTAATACTCGGTCTCTGTGCTCAGAGCCATGACACGTGGCTCTTGTCCCTTGTTGCGCTGTCTGCTGTTGCTGGGAAGGGTTCAACTCCGTCTTTCACGCAGCTGAAGGCCACTATTCGATTGCCCCTTTGCCTCCTCTTTGCCAGACAGAGGAAGCCCTTCTCCTCAGTGTCACCGTGTAGATCAAGCTCCTCACTGCTTGGTAGCCGTCTGTTGGACCCTCACCAGTTTTTCATCATCCCTCTTGAACCGGGGAGCCCCAAACTGGTGCAGCCTCACCAGTGTTGAGTAGAGAGACATGATAGACTCCCTCAATCTGCTGACCGTGCTTCTCCTGACATGACCCACAATGCAGTCTGCCTTCCTCGCTGTGAGCACGTGCTGTTGGCTCGTACTCAACCTGGCATGTGCCTTGACCCCAGGGTCTTCTCTGGCAGGCTGCTGTCAGCCAGCAGCTTCCCAGCCGGCACCACCGCACGGGAGTCCTGCCCCAAACACAGACATCTGCATGTCTCCGTACTGAGCTTCATGGGGTTTCCCATCACCCGGTCCAAGTTCATCATGGTACTTGTGCATTAGAGCTCTGTTGTTCAGCATATCCACTGCCCCCCTCCTGCGTTAGCGTTGTTTGCGGATTGCCGGGGGTGCACTCTGTCATTACATGGGTGGTCGATGAAGGTATGGCATGGTATCGGCCCAGTATTGACCCACGGGCTGCTCTGCTCGTTACTGGCTGACAGCTGGTTATTGAGCCATCGATTGCTGCCCTCAGCCTGGTGGTGCAGACAGTTTCTGCCCCTCCTTACTCTGGTTGTCCAGCCCACGGTTCCCCAGCCCAGCCATTTCGCGAGGCAGTTGGGTTGACCGTGGATGATCTGCCATGGTAAATCCATACCAACAGTTCCTGGCTACCCACTCGTTCCTCACGTGTTTGGAAATGGCCTCCAAAAGGACGTGCTCCGTGGCCCTTGCCAGGGCTGGGGTGGAGCTGGCTGTCCTGGCGTTTCTGGCATTTGCCACCTTGCGTGGCTCGGAGACGGGCACAGCAAGAGCATCTTCCCAGTTGTGTGGAGCTTCCTCTCGTCGCTAGGATGGCTCCAAAGAGTCGCTAGATATCCTCTTACCCGTTGGCGTGAAGTGTCTCTGGCTGTTTTCCGAGACTAGTCATTTATCCAGTTCTTACTGCATTTATCATTAATGACTTTGCAAAGTGTTAGTCTATAATAGGAATATTGTATGGTAGTAGGTCACAGCTCCGTGAAAATATAGACAGAATTGTCTTTATCAGCAACACTTTAAACACCTGGAAGAGTGAAATCAGATCTATAACTTCTGTTTTAAAACAAATGGGTTCCATTTCATCCTTCCCCTTACTTTGTAGGGGATTGATGTCAAGCCAGATAGCTGAGGGTTACCTGGGGCAGTCTGTGGGTTCTTTTCTGGATACTGAGGTACCTTCACTCTGGTTTGGTCATTCCTGAGCATCTCCATTATTTCAAAATTTATTAAAAATCAGCATAAGCAGGAAAGTGATCCTTTCTGTGAACTTGCTCTTTCTAAGACCATGACGTTCAGGTTGTTTTAATTTAAAATTATATTATTTTAAAGACTTTTAAAAAAATTTTTTTTTTGCTAATGGTTTTGAAATTATGCCTTTGTCTTTGTGTTTACTCTCTATGGGTATTTCACTCTGCTCCTTTAATGACATCGGTGTGAGGACTGACGGGCCACTTCTGCTCTCTGGTATCTGCTGCAGTGATACTTTGCGGAGCGGAGCCGCAGGAGCTGTGTGGAGGTACGCTATTGTGCAAAGCTGCTTCCTGTTGTACTTAGCATTGTTGAAAACCTTTTTTTCCTGAAGTCTTCAGCTTCCTACACCAATTTTTGATACTTCCTGTGTTCAATCTTATGGACATCTGTTTCCTCCTCTTTTTTCTCATTTCTTACCCTTTTTTGGGTATTTTGGATGTTACTAGCCTCTAAGCTAACTCAGGTCTTTTAGCCAAATTGTCGTCTTTATTTTTTAATAGAATATTGGCTTTTTGGCTATCTGATAAATTATCATGAAAATGTAAAAAACCTAAACAACAACAAAAACCCAAACAAGTAAAAGACTAAATAAAGCCACGCAGCCCTTCAGACCCAGAATGCCAAACCCCCTTCTCTCAGTGTAAAGTTTTCCCACGAGTACTTTCATTCTCCAAGATGACCAGAAAGCAGCAGGCGCTTGCTTGCTGCAGGAGGTGCCCACGCTGCTGCCGAGCTGTGGCCGGTGGAGGTGGCCGCGGTGCGAGCAGGGACCCCCGAGCACCCGCGGGTTCCCGGCTCGGTGAAGGCGTCTCTCCACGAAGAGCGCTGCGCTCAGGCGCTGCCCGGCCTCGCGCTGGAAGGCAGCCGCGGTTGGAGCACCGATGTCAGGTGTGTTGCCCAGACAGAGGTGCCTCTAGAGCGGAGGAGCAGCTCCCGCCTGTCTTGGTCGGTGGGGTGGTCTGGAAGAGACCCCGGCCGGGCTCTGGCTTTGGCAGCCCGTGCGAAGGTCCAGCAGGCTCAGAGTTTGCAGCTGTGAACTGTGCTGGAGCTGAAACTGCGGGCTGTGGGCTCCGGTTCTGCCGGCCCCTCAGTCCTGGGCAGCGCCCAGCAGTCTCTAGAGGGCCAGTTGCATCTGCTGCTGCATTCTGTCCTCTGGGTTAAAGGAGAAGAAGCTGCGCTTGTGCCCACAGCCCTGGTCCCACCACCGGTGACGGGGTGTAGGAAGGGGTCGTCTCCATCCCCCTTCCTCCTTCACGCGGTTTGGCTGGGGCCATGTCAGTGAGTGAAGCCCCTACCGCTGCACCCTGCTTTCCTTCCGAGTGGTGGGTCGTGCTGCTCCTCTCCCCGTTGCCTCGGGCTGTCTGTGTGCCTGGGGTCATCCCACTGCCGGCGGTGCCGGGTCTGCCGGGCTCCTTGGCAGTGCTGACCCCAGCCCCGCGTCCCCTCCTCTCCTTGAGCTAATTCTGCCGGTCCCAAACCGCAGCGGCGGGTGCCGGATTTAGGTGGCACACTAAAATAAATGCACAGTTAATGAGATTTTGGGTTACTTTATTGCTGAAGTGGATGGTGTGCAGTTTCCTCCAGCTGAAGAGGGCGGCAGCGGTCAGAGGCACTGGGCAGGAGAGGTCCCCTCGGTCCCCCTGCCCCGAGGGGCACGGCCCCGTGCCCCGGCGCTGCCAGCCGCCCCGGGCTGGGGAGGGTGCGTGGACAGGCTGCGCTCCTGGCACAGCCTGGCTGTCGGGCTGCCCTGTGCCCTGGGCAGGGGGTGTTGGAGGCCGAGGAGCGGGTGGGCGGCGGGCAGGCCTGTGGGGCACGGGGTGGGAGCGGCGCTGGGAGCCAGCGGCGGGGCGGCTGAGGTGGGTCAGGCCGAGGGCTCGTCCCACCCACGGCTTCGTTCCTGGAGGTGGGGGCAGCCGATGGGCACTGCAGCAGGGACACTGGCGCCTGTCTGGGAACAGGCACCGTGCCCCTGGCCAGTGGTCCCTGAAGCACCGCTGGTGGCCGGGAGACCTCCTGCCCACGTCAGTGGCGGGTGGGCGCTCTGCCCGGCGCCGGGGCCCTTGGGGAACCGCTGGCAGCAGAATGGCACAGTGCAGCGCGGCGGGGAGCAAACCTGCACCTGGAGCTGCTGCGGCAGCGTCTGCCGGCCAGCCGGCATCCATCCCTCCATCCGCCCCGCAGCGCTGTGTCCGAGGGTGAGTCAGCCCGTCTCTGCGCCGAGTGACTCAGCCGGCAGACTCCCACGTGCTGCGCTGCCTGCGCCTGACTCACTGCCGCTGCCAGGCAGAGGCACCCGCCGCCCGCTCCCCTCTGCCAACCGAGAGGGTGTCAGCCCTGGCCGGCAAGACGAGGGGGGGAGAGGGGGCTGGAGAAGGGGACGGGCAGGCTGCAGGCAGGAGAGCAAAGTGGCAGGAGAGGCAAGGACCGAGCGAGGAGCCGTAGGTGACTGGCTTGGCTGCTGAAGCCTTGGGGTGGGGAGGAGCCAGCGTACACACCGGGGGGAGCCCCAGGAGTAGATATGATCTTGCCGAGTGTCCTGACAGCATGCCTCCTCCACATCAGCGCCCTAGTCCCGCGCGGGGTGGCTTTATGGAGAAGCAGGCTGGGCCTCCCATACGACATGATGAGCACGGGTGACTGCAGGATTCAGGATGTTCAAGGGGTGTGGGGAGCAGCAGGCAGGGACTAGAGGTCAGAGAGGCTCTTCCCTGCCTGTACTTGTCCTTACAGGTAGCCTGGGGCTGGCAGGCGTGTGTAACTGTACCCCGGGGGATCTCTCCAGAGGCTGAAGGGGGGTCTGGCCTAAAGCACTCCCAGCTCTCATGGTAGATCAGCTGTAGATGTAGCTTTCAGCCACGCTTGTGTGTCTTGATACGGAGCTTTGCCAGCACGAGGGTGGAGATGGCTCCACGTGAGCTCTCGCTGGAGCAGGGGGGCCTTGCTGTGTCCCACAGACTCTGCTGTACAAGATGACTTCCCTCCATCTTCTCCAGTTCTGAGCGCTCTCTCTCGGAGCAGGGTTAGGATTTCTGTGGATGAGAAGTTGCTCTCCTAGAGGCAGGGGCCTTGCTGCCCTGACCCGGCAGGAAGGGCTTACGGAGTGTGGTTATAATCATGGCAGGAATTTGGCTCATGGCCAGGTTTCCAGTGCCTTCCAGGCATGGACAAGGCAGCAGATAGCATGTGCTATGGCAAATTTCCTCACCATTAGCATCTGTTACCCACCGTCTGTCTGTCTGTCTTTGTGGCAGCATGTAGTCAGAGCTGGACTGAGCAATTTTGGTCCTCGGACTAGGGCGTAATGGCCAAGAGGAGAGAGGCTCATGGTGCAAGACTCCCTGGGCCCGTTAGGTAATGCTCATGCTGACCACAGCCATGCTAAGGCATCAGAGCGCCAAGAGGGGACTTTTGTGCGGTGATGCCTTGAAGTGGACCCGTGGCTGGGCAGAGGACAGACGGGCAGCTCTTCTCCTCTCTCATGGGAGATGCCTGTCTGCTACCCGAGCGCTTCCAGGGTGCAGGTAGCTCCCCTGACCTAGCTCAACAGCCTTAATGATGCTACCAGTGTCATCGCTTACGCTGTGTTTTGCAAACCCAAAATACTTGTTTCAAAAGACTTGTGGTGCTGCTTGGGTCCTTCTCAGCTTTGTTTTCAAGAAAAGGCTTGTGGCTGCAAGATGGAGTGACAACAGTAGGGTTGGACAGGGTAACCCTCTGCTAGCGATAGTAATTAGCACCTTGGCTCCGCACCGCTCTTTCTTCGGGTTGACCATAACAATTGTAGTGCACTGCTGTGTCAGGTGAAGGAGGAGGCCTTGGCCTCTTCTTGTGCCGGCTGATACTCGTGTTCGTGCCTGAAGCCATCCAGTAACTCGCTGAATGACTCACAAGTACAGAAAGCCTTTTCCTACTGCTGAAGCATCAGGGAAGCCTTGGTCAGCAGGATTGCTGTACGTCGTCCAAAATCAGTTGCCGATACACAAGCAAGCACTGGATTCAACCGCCATCAGTCAGGAACTTCCATCTCCTAATGCACTGATGCAGGGTAAGCTCTCTGGAAGCCTAACTGACCGTAAGTGAAGCAAGAGTAAATACCGATGGGACTGTCCTGCCCTTCGTGGAGCTGCCTGAGCGTGGCCAGATGCAGCAGCAGGGCTGGAGAGCGGTGCGGCCACGCTGCCGCTGCGCAGCCTTCGGCAGGGCTACAGCGGGGCAGTGGTGCGGGGAAGCGCTGTCTCCTCTCCTGGCGCTGGAGATGGGAGTGCTGACAGATTTAACAGCTAAATACCCGATGTTGGTAATTGTCTTTAAACTGAAGTCTCTAATTCTGCTGTTTCCATGGAAATAGAGCAATCTTGTGATTAAGACGTAAGGCTGGGGTGGCAGGCACTCCAGTCCTTTGGAGCTGCAGGCCCTTGCTTCATTCCGACGATTGCTGCTCCGAGGTACGGTGTGTCGGTCTGCCTGGACTGCGAGGGGAGACGCAGACCTGTCCTTACGCAGAAATATGGATACCTGCTTTCAGAAAGGTGGTCCAGAAAACCTGCCTAGTCCCTAGGGTCCTGACAGAAACATAAATTCATAGAATGGTTTGCACTGGAAGGGACCTTTCAAGGCCATCCAGTCCAACCCCCCTGCAATGAGCAGGGATATCTTTAACTGGACCAGGTTGCTCAGAGCCCCGTCCGACCTCACCTTGAATGTTTCCAGGGATGGGGCATCTCCCACCCCTCTGGGCAACCTGGGCCAGTGTTCTTCACTTCAGGTGCCTCAAGGGATGGCATTGCTCACGCCGTGTCGGTTGAGCAGGCTGTCATCGAAGGGAGCTGGGGGATCCAGAAGTTGGGGGAGTCATCTAGCTCAGCGTTAGGTGGCTGTGATGGAGGTGACACCACTTGAGTCAGTTCCCTCAGGCTCCTCTGTAGTCAATCTCCGGCTGAAGTAGGAGTGCAAAGTAGGTTGGATGACTTGTGCACTAAAAGTGCTTATTTTTCTCCGTTGACTGTAGGAGAGCTGAGGGTGACTAGGTCAGATGTACATATCCAAAACACAGATGGCTTTGAGTTCAGTTTGAAAAGAGGAGGAGGAAAAGATGTGATGGGACCCACTTTTTTTATGATAGCCTCCTGAGCAGGGTGTTAGTGGAGACGGGGCACTCTGGGGCTGGCGGGGTTCAGCAGAGCATCCCCCTGCAGAGCTGCCCCATGGAAACCAGCATCTCCAAAGCAGATCCATTCTCAGGTGGCTTGGAGAGCTGGCACCTTCAGCCCACCTCTTCCCGGTCCTCCGGCTGCCTTGCCTTGCCAAGTGCTCTGGCCTTGGCATTTCTCCTGTTTCCCTGTCTAAGGTAATGCTTTGGGCTGACCTGGAGTGAAATCTCGCAGCCACCGTGGTCTCCTGTGGGTGGAGGTGGATTCAGTCCCATGAAATACGAATCACAGAAAGTCTGCTGGTCTGTTTGCTTTCGTGAGAGAGCTTTACTGCTCTTGCAGACTGTGATTATGGCTTGCAGATCAAGCCACAGCATCTTGCTGACTTTGGAAAACCATGTCGTGGTGGAAGGTCAGAAGGGAAGAAGAGGGGTCGGTTCCTTCCCGGGACTTGCTCCTTTGTCTTTTGGGCACCGAGACGTCACGCAAGTGTAAGAAGGGCAACGTCTGTGTAAACCCTCCGGTGTAAACTCTCAGTTCCTTAATGAGTTTGTATGGGTTTCTGCCTCTACTGGCTTTCCTGTGAGCCACAGCAGTTTTAAAGCTGGCACGATATTTTATGCATCATATAATGTAAGAAAGTTATTAACCAAGTACCTCAGCTCATCCCAGGCATTACCTACAATGCTAGATCATTTATAGTCCAGTAGAAGATGCATTTAGTTTGGCCGCATTTAGGTGGTGCAACATCCCAATCGTTGCCTTGGTTTGGGAGAAAGCCTCTGTGGGCCCCTGCTACGCGGGCATCGGGCGCGAGTTGGAACTTGTCTCACGCACGTGGAAGGGAGGGCCAACGTCTTTGTGGCTTTGACAAGACCATCACCGGGTACTATATGTAATTTTGATGTCTGTATTTTTTTAATTGTTTAAAAAAATGTGAATAATTACAAAAAGAGCCATAAAATCATTTAAAGCCTGGGGAAAATGTCTGATAGTATAGTACGGGGCTTGAAAGGTCAATTTAGAAGCTGAGGACAGAATGTGATCTGCCGGGCAGAGCCCAAAGCTGCACGGATTCGGCTTCAGAGTACTCATTTTTGTCAACCAGTATCCAACCACTGGAATAACTTTCCTAGAGACGCAGTAAATACTTGCAAGGCCTCAAATCGAAGCCTGGTGTTTCTTTGCAGATAAAAGTCTGCGCTAGCTCAGATACAAGAGATGATTTTGATGGTGAATTTATTGAGTGGGTTTTTCTAACCTGTGCTGTGCAGCAAGTGCAACTAAATGGCACAGGGATGATCTCTGCTGTCTTTGTTATCAGTGACAAAATATACAGGATTCAATAGGAGTCCTCAATCTCGGCTGAAAAGGCTGACTGCATATGTAATACAACTGATTGCATTCAAATAAACTTAAGCAACAGTGATAAAATTATAACTCAAGCACTCCAAAATTAAGAAGCGCTAAAATCAAAAGTGCCTTTGTATTTCTGCGTGTTTTTAAATTCTTTTTTTTAGGCTGTCAGCAAGGAAGCCATCTAGCAGATGAAGACAGAAGCTGTTCTGCTGCAGCCTGTATCTCGGTGTAGCCCAGCCTGAAGCTCAGGTGGCTGTGCATCTTCAGCTTGAGCTGTTGACGTGTGGAAGCCGAAGGCTGAGTTGCCTCCCTGGCGTGTCTGCTCATTCGGTGTTAGTTTGGATTAAGAGCAAGGGGTCTCTTTCGCATGCGCCAGCATAAACCGAGGAGCGTGACTCTGACGAGCTGGTTCCCCCCGCCAGGTTTGGATGCACATCTACAGACAGCAAAAGTCATCTCCTTGAACGAAGGATGACCCCGAGCCAGCCTCTGAGCTACGGAGGTCTGTTAGCTCGTCAGATAACTCAGTCAAAGCTGGAAAAATGTACAACTTTGGCAAAGCTACCTTAGTTTTCCCTAACCTCATTTTTGGAAATGTCTAAATTGCTTTTGCTGAAACTTTTCTAAAAATACCAGCCTAATGCAGAGAGCAAGCATGGAAAATTTCAGCTTGAATAGTTAGTTTGGCAAAGTTTTGGGGCCCCGATTCTCGGCTGCTGCAGTGACTATTTGACAACCTAAACCACAGACGCTGCCAGCAGCTCTGCCTGCAGACGCAGAGGCCCCCAGGGGAGGCGCGAGGCGAGTCTGCTCTTCATGCCGTCGCGAAAGCGGCTCCGTGGCTCTTCAGCCCATCGCCCTGGCCTCTGCTGCTGCCCGGCCTGTGCCCAGGGGCCGGGACGCACAAACCGGGCTGCGGGACGTTCGTTCTCCCAGCGTCGAACCATTTGTCGGTCACGGATTTCCCAAGCCCAAAGCAGTGTCTCCGTGTTTCCGTAGCCCTGCACGGAGCTTTTGTCCTTGAATTTGCCTGATCATCTTCGAAGTGCGTGTTAGCTCGGCATCCACCGCGTCCCTTGACAAGGCATCGTACAGCTTAGCAGTGTTTTATATGAAGAGATCTCCTTCTGTTTTGAACCTGCCTCCTGATTAATTGGATTTGACGTCCCCTAGTTTGTGTTTTGGAAGAAACAGTGAACAAATTGTTCCCTGGTGGCCTTCTTTCTTTTCCTGACATGGAAGACTTCATTCCCCCTCTGCCGTCTTCCTTTTCAGGCTCCTTGTACAGAAGCTGTTCCGTCCTTTTGATCATCTCCTGCCCGTCTCAGTACCTTTTCTAGTTCCCTTCTATCTGGTTTTGTGATCTGGGTCGGAGGCGCCGGGGAGGGCGAGGAACGGCGCTCGAGCGGTGCGCAGCCTTCAGCCGCAGGCGCGCCGTGGATCGGGGCGAGGGTGTTGTGATGTTCCCTGCTTTGTGCTTCATCCTTTTCCTAGAAATTGCTGGTACTCTGCTTGCTCTTTCACTGCTGCTGAGCAGCGAGCTGATGTTTTCATAGAGTTATTTAGAATAACCTCAAGATTTCATTTGAGCGGTAACAAGAAGTTGGAGCTCATTATTGTAGATGTAAAATGAGAATTACTTTTCTCTGAGCATGCCACTTTACACTGATCATCTACTATTCTGTCACCCAGTTACTCAGGATTTTAAGGTCCTTTCACAATGCTTTGTCTTTGTTTCTGCTATCCTGACTAATGCTTTGGAGCTGATCTGACTTTTTGTTGTTGTTCTTTTTGTGCTTGCCTGCAAACACTGCGCTTGTTCCAGCACTTTCCTCCTCCTGAAGCTCTGGTGCTGCCACAGCCTGAGCTGCAGCAGAATGAGGATGTGCTGCCTGCCGGGAGACTCGCTCTGTCCGTCCGGCTGAGCAAAGGTTTCTCTGTGAACCAGTCTTTTGTCTGAGCCTGATCTAATTTATTCCTTTTCTGAAGTTCCTTTCAACCAGCTGGCCGTTCCTCTCAGCATCCGAGGCCCGGGCAGGTTTCCTGTTTGCTGCCCTTCCGGCAGCGCGCCGTGCCGTGCCGTGGGACCCGCAGCTGGCTCCCGCTGCGGGCTGGACCCCAACCCTGGGAGATGCCGCCGCCGCTGCGGTTCCTTTCCAGCCGCTTTTATGTTTCCTCTGCAAGAGCTGCGCAGCTGCCTCCTTTAGTGCAGATTTCTCCCAAGGAGGGAAGCCGTGGTCCTGGGGAGCATGCCGTGGTCTGCGGCACCACCATTCCCCGACGCCAGCGGCACAGCAAGGTTTCGGTGGCAGAGGCAAGGGGAGAGCTGAGCAGTGCTGGCACGCGGCTCCCTGCAGCAAATCTCTCCTGCTTTAAGGACTTCCCAGCCTGCACCAGAGCCTGCGGTGCAGCTCACTGGCTCAGGGAGGATTTGTGGTTTGGCCAGGGAGACCATGGATGTCAAAGATGTTTAAAGATGGAGTGAATGTTGCAGTTGTGTGTGTTTGCTCTGACGACTTCAGTACAGGGGAAAGGGGGTTACGAGCATGGGGATCCAGACCTGCCTTCCTAAGTGCTTCAGTACCTGGAGCTCCCGAATTTTGCAGAAAGCTCTGCAGGCAGCAGAGAGCCGGTGTGCACACTCAGACATCGCCCGGAGCACTGGAAAGCTGGAAAGTAGCTACGGGCAGGTGCAGATGGTGGAGGGGACTCAGCTCTTGAAGCACAGCTCACTGTGGCCCTTGGGCAGCCCAGCAATATTTAGTGCGATGCCAGTCCTTCCTAGATGCTTACGTTAGTCTGACTGCACACTCAAAGAAGGGTCAGGGCTCGGTCCGCCTCGAGGGCCCCAGTAGGTGATGGGGGGCTGCTTTCAGCTCCCCCAGAGACCAGCTCTTCTCCGGGCTGAGCAAGCCCCATTCCCTTGGCCTCTCCACCGGGGCGAGCGTCCCAGCCCTGGGCATCCTCGGTCCCTCCACGAGACCTCCCCGCGCGCTGTCCAGAAGTGTTTTGTTCGGGGGGTGGTGGTTGCACTCGCTCCCTGGTAGCGCTCTCCCTCCAGCCTCGATGGCTCAGTGCTGTTCATTCCCACCTTGTCCCCAGCACAGCACGAAACAAACCGCGTCAAAAGAGGTATAAGGAGATCAGGTGGAGGTGTGAACTGCCATTGCATCTGCTTGGTGCTCCTGCCAGACAATATTCCGGGGCTCTGATCGTACCGCGATTTTAGATGTGAGCAGTGTCGCACAGTGAGTGCCAAGGTTATCAGGTCTGGTGTCGTGGCGTTACCAGTGGTACCAGTCTGGTGCCAGCCTTGGGCATCCCTGGGGAGGTTCCCAGCAGGGTTTCCTGCTACGCCTCCACCAAAGCGAATCTCTCGGGAACCATCCCAGCCCCTTCCTCGGTACCGGATCATCCGCGGATGGGGAGAGGAGGGCAGGACGTTCCCCTTCCCCCGACAGCCCTCCCTAACTCCCGGACTCTTTCTTGCAGCAGGGTTCAGCAGTGGTGTGATGCTCTTTCTGGTGGCGGTGTTTGTGTGCCACTCACCCGTTACTATTTGTTTTAGAAGGGTTGATGCCACAAAGCCAAAAAAAAAAAAAAAAAAAAAAGAGCCGGAGTATTTAGGAGAAAGAACATAAATAGAAAATGCAAGCAATAATTATGCATTTCTAAAGAATGTCGTGTTTGTGCCCAAAACGCCCAAGCCCCACAATTAATGAAGAAGGCTGCACTACTTCAAAATTCAGCCTGGCATACAAGAGAGGTGGCACATCTGAACAATAAGGCTGTCATATAATTAATCGTTAACAGAGAAAAGGCTGATATTGCTGAACATAAGCCAAGACTGAAAGTGAGCAAACTGAAGGAATAAGACAGAAGTAGCAGCTTCGTTAGTGGCAATAAGGAATTATGAGGTTTATCAGGAACAGGGACTTTTTTTAGCTGCGGCGTTGGTCCGTGGCTGGGTAAAATGAATGGGTTGTCGGTAGCCGTGCGGTAGAAGCATTTCCATCCCGTGCCTGGGGAGATGCAATGCTTTCCCTCGAATGGTTGCGCAGTGTTGAGCAGCAGTTACCAAAATCAGGTATTTTAAGATTCCCAGCGTTGGGTAGCTTGCAGCCGGGAGCCGTGGGGGAGCTGGCTGCGGAGCTGACTGATCCCTGGCCCCGTGGTGGCCCCCGAACGAGAGGGTGACTGGGACTGGAGCGGGCTGATGCTGTGCCAGCCTTTAACAGGATAAATGGGATGACTCAGGTTGTTTGTGACACAGTTAGCCTGATATCGATCCCTGGGAAAGCAGCGGAGTGGCTGACATAATCTGAATTAATGAAGAATTAAAGGAGGGGAAACGAGTGCCAAGTAACATAGTTTGATGGGATCTGTTTTCTGTAACGCTGATGATGACTCCTGAGTGGAGTGATTCGGTACAGGTGTTAATGATTAAATAATGTGTTCAGACTTCTTTATGATGTTTGGTTTAGGATAGAGTGGCCTTCTGGTGAAGAAACGAGAAGAGTCTATGGTCAACATGAAACGTGAAAAACGGATTAAGGATTAGAACCCCAATATATAGCTGTAAATTAAAATTGTATTGGAGCAGCTAGGTTTGTGGTGGGTTTTGTGGGATCTGTTCTTCACCTTGTAGCATTTAGCATTTGTATCAGTTACTGGAAAAAAAATAATCAAGAATCGTGACTGAATGAATAAAGATCCTGTGAGGTGACAAAACCGGGAGGAATCCAAGCAGCGAGGCGGGCGAGCCTCTGATGGAGGAGAGTGAGGGACTGGGCCCGGAGAGCCGGGGACTGGGAAGACTGGAGGGACTATACCCTTTTATCAGTGGAAAATGAGTTTCCAGTGCAGTGCTGAGGAGAGAAGGGGTAGTGTGGATTCTGTGTGCGTGTGTGGTTATCCGTAGGGAACGTGGTGGGAGAGAAGGAGGTTTGGCACCGGGATGGTCCCTGCTGTGTCTATACCAGAAGAAAAGCATTGGGAAATCAGGGAGGGTTCAGCAGGACTCGTGAACTGATGGAGGGACTGCGGGGCGTACCCAGAGAAGGGGACTTGAGTAGCCCTGCTGTATCACAGAGACTGGTGAGAGGTTGTTTGATCAGACTTACAAATATCTGTAGGGCAGCAGGATTTTGATAATGGTCCCTTCGTTTTGCAGACAAAAGGGTGATTAGAGGCTGAAGCTGAAAGACGCCATATGTAAATAAGGCACGTTTTGAAGAGGTGACAGCAGTAATTCAGGGGCAAGGTGGGCACCCGAAGGTCATCTCTTCTCGCCAGTCCCCGGAGCGGGGCAGTGGGAGGTGAACGGGCAGAGGGTGTCCCGTGTGCCGCTTGTGGCAGGGTGTTTCGGGTGGCCAGGCACCAGCAGCACAGGGTGCGTGGATGAAGAGGGATCTCAAATGGGATTTTCTAAATAAGCCAGCAGGATTTGGCTGGGGTGGCTGGGAGGCCCTGTGGTCTCGGGGCAGGCACTGGTCTGGAGAAGGGGATTTGGGCACAGGGGTCTCTCGGAAGGCGTGTGTATTAGTGGGAGCTTGAGAGGCTGGCTCTGGAGAGAGCGTAAAGGAATGCTCCTTTCAGTGTCGTTTGCAGGATGGCGGTCCGTGACGAAGCCACCATTCCCGCTCCTTTGCCGAGCCGTGGGGCGACGCTCCCCCATGCTCAGCCTGGCCGAGGGAGCGGGAGCTGTTGGCAGCCGGAGCCGCTCGCCTGGCGCGGCTGGAAGGAGGTGCCAGGGAGCATCTGGCGCCGCTGGGCTGTGTGAGGGGCTGCACGGGGTGGCAGAGCTGGCCAGGGCAGAGGCTTGTGGGGGTTCAACCTTTCCTGAACAGCCTTGTGCCGCTGCGGGGGCAGCGGCTGCCTGCTGCGGGCCCCAGCTCCAGGTTGCCAGGGCGCTCGGAGGGAGATAATGCCGATCCCTCTCTGCCGCTGCCCCTTGGCTGGGCTGCAGGCAGGGTCTTCGCTGTGCCCGAGCAGCAGTTACATTGCAGCTACAGGACAGGGTTTGCACAGCCCGGCACTGCTGGGAAGGTTGGAGGGGAGATGCCCTCCTCCCTTGCAGGCGGGTGCCCTCTCTGCCCGCCCTTGCTGGTGGAGCACCACGGTTCTGGGCTGAGGAGAAGCAACCCTTCAACTTTGGTGTGAAGGACGGATGGATGGATGGACGGACAGACGCCCTTCTGTCCTGTACCGGCAGGCAGCCCGTCAGTCACCAGCTGCTCTGCAGCGAATGAGGGAAACCTCCTCACGCGCGTCTGTGTGCTAGGGGACAGACTGGTGATGGGTGTTCTTATAAAGGTCTTCTCGCTGGCCCCAAGTATGGTTCGGCAAGGTTGGTTATCCCTGCGCCCCCCGGCTTCCCCGGCAGCTCAGCTCTGAAGACGCCTGCCTTGTCCTCCCAGCTGAAGAGCAGCCGGTTTCGGGGCGGTGAGAGGCGCCCAAAGCTGTCACCTCCTGCCCCGACCGCACGGGAAGTTCATATCGGTGCCGGTGTGGTTGAAGTCTTCCTCTGCACGCCTCTGCGGTCAGGCTCCGCTGGGACTTCGCGTCGGCGGGGAGATGCTGAGAGCAGCGAGGGTCAGCGTGGCAGAGGGGGTGGGACGGGGCAGGGCGACGCGGAGGCTGCTCCCTCCCAGGGGACTGGCGGGTGGGATGCAGCAGAAGCTCCCTCTTGGGAGGATGAGCCATCCGCAGGCTGAGGCGTCTGTGGTTGCAGCAGGAGCCTCTGGGGGACTGTGAGAACGCAGGTGGGAGGCCAGCACCTTCTGCTGTGTGTGGCTTCGGTTTGTTTTTTATTTTTATTTTTTTCCTCCGTCGCCTGTGGTTGATGGTTTGGTCTTTGTGCAGAGGCCTCGGGGAGAAACCTGAAATGCCTGTGTTTGACAGAGCTCTTCTTGCCTGGGTGCCGGTGTGTGGAACAGCGTGCATGGACGGAGGCAGGCTGCTCGATGGGTCTGCCTTCCCGCGGCGTCCTGCCCGCCGAGCATGCAGCCCGGTCCCCGGCGCTGCGGAGCCTCCCCTGCCCCGGGAGCGCAGGCTGCGATGCCCCGCGTCGGGCGGGAGCGGTGCTGCTGCAGAGCAGGGGTGCAGGCAGTGCAGTAAAGGCGCTCGGGTGGAATCCGTCCAGGACAGCCTCGCGTGCTGGGGCCGGTGTGTGTGCGGGGGAATAAAGAAGACCACGCTAGCCTGTGGGCTCTGGCTCTTTTTTCTGGGTCGCAATCCTCATCTGATGACTAGCACACAGATCTGCAGCTCAGCTGGTAGCAGCTGTACCACGGTACCACGGTTTTGTAGTTCGAGCTCTCCAGATTATGTGAAATGGGTTGGTACCATTAGATAAAACTTTATTTTTTTACATAAAAAGAAGAGTCATATGAAATGGCTCACAAGAAAACTGCACTAAAACCAAAATAAGCATTATTTTGGTTCCGAAAGCCAACCTTGTGAAAATTTACATTTGCCTTTGCATCCTAATTTGAGCTCTTTTGCATATGAGTTTTGATGCAACCTTTAATTACGTGCTTGTATATTGTCCACAAAGCATTGCCTTACTCAGGATGAAAATGCGCACACGCAGGCCTGAGGTAACGTCGTGTGGGCCGCGGCAGGGCTGGCGCCGCTGGCTCTCGAGTGCTTCCCCTTGAGTCTAAATTGTCTTCCGATGCACTTGCTTAGACTGTACCAGAAATGAGCTGGTGTGAAGGGAGCTCGCCTCTGTGGACTGGAGGGCCCTCGGTACCCCCTTTTGGTCCTTCAGGAGGAGTTTCTTCAGGGCGTCCCTCTTCACCACTCTTAACTCCTGGGATGTGGGGCTCGACCACCCAAATAAGCCCCTTCTCCCCCTCCGGAGGGCTGCTTGCGGTAGCCCCTCGTTCGTCCACTGGCGACGGCACCCGGATCCCAAGCACTCTGTCAGCGTAAGGATACAGAGCTCCTCTCTTGCTGCTGCCTTACAGCCTGCAGGTGATTAAGGATTATCGTGAACTCAGAACAAAACCGTGGATGGCCCCGCTCAGCCCATCTGGGACAGCGTCTGCAGGGTCCCCTCCTGCCGGCCCCGCGGCTCTGGCCAGCCCCACGGCGGTTATTGGCAGCTCGGTGCTGTGCCGTGCCAGGGTGGGAAGGGGCTCTGGGGCTGGTGGGGAGGGCTGCGCCCCTTTCCTTGCCTCACGGCTGTCTGCTTTTGGGCTGTTAGATCATCCTTTTCATTTGGGTGACACAGCAGCCCCTTAGGACAAGGGTGGGTTTGCAGACTGGCTGGCGAACAGGCAGGTGAGCGTTGAGTACTATTCCTTGTGTCCCAGCTCTCTTCTTGGTCTCTGGCGATTTCCACCCTCGCCAGCCCCATCGGTGGGTGGGGGTCCCAGCAGCTGGTGGCACCGCTCTGTGTGGGTAAGTCGGGTTCCTCGTGGGGCTGGTCCCAGCTGGGGCAGCGATGCCCGGCCCTGCTGAGCCCACCTCTCCCCCTGCCCATCATGGTGGGCACTGGCAGGGGCCCTGCAGGAGACCCTTCCTGCTGAGACATGGGGCAGCTTCTCTCTCCCTCTCTCTGACAGCAGGGCTGGTTTTCAGGACCCCGCGGGAGGGTCGGCAGCCGGGGCAGGGTCAAGGGAGCCCTGTCTGTTACGGGGGGCTTGCCCCGGCGCCTGATGGCTGCTGACGGTGCGCGGGGTCTCGCAGCCCTTGGTCTGCAGCGCTGCAGGGTGTCACAGGGTGAGCACATCTGCTCAGAGCTGGTCTCCGAGGCATTCATGTTTGCAGCTCTCCCAGCCATTGTGGGAGCTTCTTGGCTGTCAGTTCGGGGCAGAGAAGAGAGCAAAGCGCCGGGCTGGGAGGCTGCTCGTCCTCCTGAGCCGCTTGCTGTCCATTACAGACCTGCGCCGTGCCGCTCCTCAGCAGCCTCTGCCCCGCTGGCGTGTCCCGTCTGTCCCCGCTGAGGCCCCAGGGAAGCGCAGGGAGGCCCCAGCAGCGTCCTGGCGCTCGGTGGTCTCTGAAGCATGGCTTATAGCTTTGGGGTGAGACTCATGCTGGATGCTTTCTTGCTTTGGGCTTGCTGGTGGTGGTTTTGCTGTATTTGTTTAGTTGGCTGTGGAGAGAGCTGCTTTAGGGCTGGAAACCATTGAGCAGTGAGGAAAATGCATGAAAGGCTGGGCTAGTTGCCCTTGCAGAAGAAGGCTTAATTAACAAGCTAGAATTTGGCCAGAAAGCAGGGTTATTCTTCTCATTCTTAGAGCAATGGCACAGGATCTAGAACAGTTTGAGTCGTTACTGGTCATTCCCCAGCAGTTGATCTGCAAAATAATTGTTAGCTCTTGAGTGCTGTCAGTGTCCGTTCACAAACTGACAGTATAAACATTTTAATTAAAAACAGTGATTGTGATTACAGTAAAAGTGGGATTAAAAAATAAAGTATAGTTAAATAAGTGTTTAGTCCCGTGTTTATCACCTCGTCTCACTGCCAGCCACCGAACAGCAGCAGGGTGCCGGGTCACCGCTGGCATCCTTTGGAAAGCCGCCGTGGTCTCGCTGTTACAAGGCTCGTAGGGCGCTGCTTTTGGGGTCCGGGGCTCGCTGGGCTCCACTGGCACAGGGCACCCGGCCCGCGTCCGTGGGAGAGCCCAGCTGCCGCGGAGCCGGGGCTTCCCCGGTCCTTCCCCAGGGGGTCGCGGGATTTCGGCAGCCCGGCCTCACTCAGGTGCAGGGGAGGACCCTGCCCAGAAACCACCGCTCGGCTTCTGGATTTCAGGTCTCCCTGACTTTCCCATCCTGGGTGACAGATGAGTGCGACGCTGGGAGATGCTTGTGGGTGGAGCGGTCTCAGGGTGGCTGGGACCCCCGTCTGCTGGAGGGGGCCCTGGGCCACGTGGGTGCAGGTGGTCCCCCCGCCAGGCGCCAGCAGGACAGCAGTGCGGGAGCTCCTCGGCCGGCCAGAGGGATCCCCAGGGCCAGAGGGATCCGAGGAGCTCGTTATCTGGAAGCTGCTGGGCCTGAGGCTCCCAGGCTTACGGACAAAGTGTGCTTAGAGCTCCAGGTTAATAAATTGCAGTGGGAATTTTGGCTTATTTGGTATTGTTTTCCCTTGAAGTTGTGCTGCACTGTTCGCTCTGAAGTCATAGCCTGGGTTGGTTTACGCCGTGGGATTTCTTGGAGCAATAGACTTACACGGGAGTACATCTACAGTGGCACGTCCATCAGAACGGCAAGTGCGGCCCTACGCTACCTAGGGAGAATACGTGACATGAAAACAGCGGTGTCCCTGTATAAGGCATGGCTGAGATTTCCTCCAGGAGGCTTTGTCCGATGCCTGTTGCAGGGAAGACGTCTTTGATGGAAACGGGAGCAGAAATGGGTTACGAGGGTGGTCAGAGGAACCAAGGGTCTGTCTGAGGAAGGTTGTGCTGATGCAGACCAAAGTGCCGTTTAGTCCAGTGTCCTCTTAGAAGATGGCTGAAAGCAAATGCCTCGGGAATCGGACGAAACCAAGAGGAACGTGCAGTCATCTTTCCCTGGTTGACCCAGCATCCAGCGGTGCGTGGCTGAGGGACTCCTGTGCCGGTGGTAGTGTCTTCACATTTAATGGTGCTGGTTAGATTTTCTTCTGTGATCTCATTTAATTGCTTTTGAACTGGGTGAACTTTGGGTATCCACAGTCTCCTGCGGCAAGGAGCCTGCAGCCTGACAGCACGGCATGGCAAGAAGCGCCTCCCTTTGTTTTGAAACTCGCCAGGTTAATTTGCCTTTCCCCAGCTCTGCTGTTGGAAGGTGCTGTTTGTTACTTACCTGTGCAGAGCTCTGGAGGCCAGGTCATCGACTGGGAGCCTCACCCTCCTCGGCTGCCTCCTCCCTAGGCTGACAGATCCTTCTCTGTTCATTTCATGAAAGCTCTTTGTGTCCCTTCGGAGTCGGGGACCAAAACACGGCATTCAGGGTGAGGGTAAAGCATGGATTTTATACAGTGCCGTAACGATGCTCTCTTGTCTCGTTCCCTGTTCTTCCTCCTCCGTGCTGTTTCACATGTCTGACCATGGCCAGGCTGCCTGTCGCAGCCGAGGGCTCCGTGCCTGGGCAGCAATAGCCAGCCCAGCACCCACGTTGTGCTTGTGAAGCCAGGGTCCTCATCTTGATGGACGTGGCTGTCCTTGAATCCCAGCACCTCTCCGTGGCCCGGCTGCTCACCCTGGGAGGCTGGGCGGCTCTGTCCCGCCGGCGCCCAGGACTGATGCCCTCGGCAGCGTAGTGCTTCCTGCTAAAGCTGTCGCCCCACCGCTCGCCCCCCACCCCGACCAGGCCTGGGTGTCTGGGGGAGCACAGCTCCCAGCACCAGCTTCTTGGCGCTGCTTTGGTGACCATCACAGAATCACAGAATCGTTTAGGCTGGAAAAGACCTTTAAGATCATCAAGTCCAACCGTTAACCCAGCACTGCCAAGGCCACCACTAAACCATGTCCCCAAGCACCACATCTCCCTGGCTTTTGAACACCTCCAGGGATGGGGACTCAGCCCCTGCCCTGGGCAGCCTGGGCCAGGGCCCGACTGCCCTTCCCGTGAAGGAATTTTCCTGATACCCAACCTAACCCTGCCCTGGCGCAGCTTGAGGCCGTTCCCTCTCGTCCCATCGCTTGTTCCTGGGGAGAAGAGACCGACCCCCCCGGCTCCAGCCTCCTTTCAGGCGGTTGCAGAGAGCGATGAGGGCTCCCCTCAGCCTCCTCCTCTCCAGGCTGAGCCCCCCCAGCTCCCCCAGCCGCTCCTCCCCAGCCTTGGGCTCCAGCCCCTGCCCCAGCCTCGCTGCCCTGCTCTGGCCACGCTCCAGCCCCTCCATGGCCGCCTTGGGGTGAGGGGCCCAGCGCTGAGCACAGCACTCGAGGGGCGGCCTCCCCAGTGCCCAGCACAGGGGGACGATCCCTGCCCTGCTCCTGCTGGCCACACTGTTCCTGATACAAGCCAGGATGCTGTTGGCCCTCTTGGCCACCTGGGCACCCTGCTGGCTCATGTTCAGCGGCTGTCGACCACCCCCCCCAGGCCCTTTCCCACCGGGCAGCTCCCAGCCGCTCCTCCCCACGCCTGCAGCGGTGCCTGGGGTTGCTGTGCCCCCAGTGCAGGACCCGGCCCTGAGCCTTGCTGACCCTCACCCCGTGGCCTGGGCCCATGGCTCCAGCCTGGCCAGGGCCCTCTGCAGAGCCTCCCTGCCCTCCGGCAGATCGACGCTCCCCCCCAGCTTGGTGTCACCTGCAAACTTATTGAGGGTGCACTCGATCCCCCCATCCAGATCATTGATAAAGATATTAAACAGAACTGAACACTGAGACAGTGGCCTTCTGGTGGCCCCTTTCCCCTTTTAACCAGCTGTTTATCCACCCAAGGGCTCCCCTTCTCCTTCCAGAGAAACTTGAGAGCGCTCGGTGGAGGGACCTGGTCAGGCTGTTGCTGGATGTCCACAGTGCAGCTGGACCAGCTGCATCTCCCCAGTTCAGACCGTTTTGTTCACCTTTCAAAAGGAGGTGACATCTTTCTGCGAGGTGTGACTGCCGCCGGCAAAACCCGTACTGATTCTTTTCCAGAATGTTGCATCTATCTACATTTCTGCTTGCTCTGTTCATCGTTTTCACCGATTTTCCCGTTACGGATGTTAGCTGGCTGCTCCAGGGTTCCCGGGATTCCCCCAACCTGCTGCACACCACCAGTGTTGCATTTGCCACCCCCCTCGTCCTGGCCACGGAGGCAGTTTCGGGTCACAGCCTGCACGCTGCAGTGAAGAGTCCAGCTGTTTTCTCGCATACAAGCAACCGGAGGTGCTGGGAGTTCGGTGTTGGCAGGCCCATGCCCTGAAAGCGCTTGGTCTATTTAATCTGCAGATGAAAACTTGACAGTTGTTTCACTAATATTCGCCTTTCTCACATTAACTATTTTTTCCCCTTTTCACTGTATGAAATGTTTTGTGGAAGTTCATTTTCTGTAAATGCCTTATATAGTTTTCTGTCAGCTGAGGCTGATGACTGCGTGGCTTGGTGGCTGTTTGGGTAGCCACCTAAAGTTAAGTTGGGTAATGGGCAATCAGGTAATGAAAATAAAAGTGAACTTGACCGTTAGCATGGACGGATCGTCAAAGGGAGCTGCCCTGTGCCCCTGCAAGCGAGCCACGCGTCCGCGGGGAGGGTGGTGGGAGGAGACGCTGTCCTGCCTGCAGAGACCTGTGCAGGGATTCCCTCTCCCGGCTCCCGGTGTCAGAGCCGGGGACCCTTGTACCTCGGCGGCAGCAGGAGCAGGAGGAGACAGCTAGCCCTCATCCAGCCTGGAGCAGGGGCTCTGGCTCGGCCCCTGCTGCAGGATGCCGCTGCGCTGCGGGCTGGAGGCTGGCCCTGGCGTGCTCCGAGGTCCTTGTTGCACCCCCTGATGATGGGAACGGGTTTATGAAATGCGTGTTCTCACCAATACCATTTTGTTGTAAATGTTAGGTTCATTTGCTAGATGACATCTACGTTTTTTAACATCCTACGAGTTATTTCCTTTTCTAAAACAATTGCTGATGAGAGTTTAAGCTAAAACGTGGGGTCTGTGGCCTGTTTCGCAGGGAGGAAGCTGGTTTGGCTTTTCTAGAGAATTTTGTTGCTGGCTAGAGTGCTGTAATTACCCTGCACCGGGTGGGATGCGCAAGAGTTTACTAATGCTGCTCTCACCACTGACTCTCCTGTTGTTTGTGGGAAAACAACCTCTGCCGTGGTGTGCTGATGCTGTTAGTCACCGAGCTGTTCCTTGGGAGGATGACGAGGTAGAAGCACTGGGTAAAATGGCATTTGAAGGCATTTGTTGGGGCGCTTAGTTCCATGTGAACATCTTACGTTGTCATGTGTGGCTTTTTAGCTTGTTTTTTGAAATTACTTCCTTTACCTCCTCTCTTGTTCTTGAGCCGGTGCCTGGAGGGAACAGGGAAGAAGGACGGGACCTTTTCATGGCTCCTTACAGTGTAATTGTTTTGCATGTTCCCCAGGGAGATCTGATCTCAGATAGCTTTGGGAAGCTCCGTTGGGAGCATCCCGCTTGGGGT
This sequence comes from Nipponia nippon, assembly GCF_047370975.1. Taxonomy (NCBI): domain Eukaryota; kingdom Metazoa; phylum Chordata; class Aves; order Pelecaniformes; family Threskiornithidae; genus Nipponia; species Nipponia nippon. The sequence goes on from NW_028262290.1 coordinate 167,589,031, forward strand.
TCTGGGCTCCTCTCCTTGTCGTAGAGCTGAATGCCTTTCCAGTCCTACCTTCTGCTGGTGTCTGCTGTTCCCATAATTCCTGTGCCTTTCGTTGGTGGTGTCTGAGCGATGCCGCGTGCAACAGCACGAGAAGGACCTGAGGATGGGTGGTCTGTCTGGTCAGTGCAGACCTGGCTTGGGGGACCCAGGCTCCGTCCTCTGCCAGGGCGGGGGCTGTTCATATGGGTGTAGCAATGTCCCCTATCCGCTGGGCGTACGAACGTGACAACGGCGCAGTCACGTGTAAAAGACAGCTCAGCTGGAAGGAGAAGTGGGGCAGAGAGGCCGTACTTGTGCACTGCTGCACAACGCTGCGCTGCATCGTGGCCGTGTGGCCTTCCAGCCTCAGCCCCTGTCCGTCCTGGGTGGGACGAGCACTGCCAGCCTCACAGGCACAGGGCAGGGGTGGCAGGGCGTTTCGAGGGCAGTGACAGGGTCCGCACAGACATCTCCTTCAGCATCAGTGTTCAGCACAGCTGGTTTCCCCCAGTTGTGGTGCAGGACCGTTTCATTTTTGAGCTTCTCTGGACCCGAGAAGGGTTTTGTTTCCTCCCCGCCGCACGCAGCGCTTTGCTTGGGTGTGCTGCTGGTGCAGCCCGGCCGGCGAGGCCAGGGAGCACTGCCCCGAGCCGGACGCCTGATGGGGAAGCAGCAAGAGGGGCTGCTCCCCCCTGCAGCTGCCTGCTTAGGAGACTTCTTGGCTTCGATCCTGGGCAAGCTCCCTAGCCTTTCTGTGAGGGCTGGCCTTGGGCTGGGAAGGTCTGGAGGTCTCCTCTGCCCTCCTGATCCACCGAGGAGCTGGCTCCGCGGCCGTCGTTGGTAGGCTGCTGCAGGATCTCTGCCTTTCTGTCGAGGCAGGGGGGAGTTATTCAGCCTCTTCCATCTCCTGGCCAGGAGGCTGTTCTCCTCCTGACCTCCAGATCTATTTACCTGTCCTCTGAGTCTTATCTCTGCACTGTCCATCTCTTAGTTTCACCCCTTTGGTATTTTTCTATTTATTGCTCCTTTCCTCCTCTGCTTTTGGAATAAGCTAGAGGATTTTCACTGTTGTAAATGATGGTTATGGGATTTTAAAGCCAGGGCAAGGGCTGGGCTTGGGGACCTGAAGAGGTCTCCTTTAGGCCTCTTCCCAAATTTTCACATGGGCTTTTGTCTTTGGATTTCAAAATATTGAGGAGATTTCACAATGTCTAGCCTAATCACGCCGAGTCTGCTCATACCTGCAGCCACGGCTCGAGCATCTCCTGCGCGTAAATACAGGCCGGGAACAGCCTGGTGCCTACGCTGGCATTACAGCGAGTCTGCCCCGTGGCTTGGAGCAGAGGTACCAGGCTAAGGGCAGCTAGGCAGAGACCGAGATTTAGTCAGGACACTGGTATTAACATCCCTGCTTGCAGAAGCGCCCGGGGGCTGGTTTAATGAGCAGAAGCGATCGCTGCCTTGATCTCATATTACGCCCAGGAGATAACATCTCAAAGCATTATGTTCCAGGGCTTCCCTGTGGCACTGGGGTCTGGACCGGCTTAGGAAGCGCTGCCTCTGCATCTGTCCTGCAGCATGTCGGTGCAGGGTCTGCAGCGTGGCTGCCCTCGCCGGAGGGCTGGCGGGGACTTGGGCTCAGCTCCTTGTCGTCCTGGGCAAGAGGTGCCCGCGCCCTGCGCGCGTGGCGCTGATGGGGTGGTGCGGGGCGGTTTGGGTGACATGGGCATGACCTCACAGCGTGTAGGAAGGGGGTGGTTTGCTTCAGCGCTGTGAATCCCAGGGGGGAGAAAGCGGTAATTTCCTCGTCAGCGGTGGCGAGGTTTGCAGGCAGGACCCGAGCTGGGGTGCGCAGAGCGTGTGGGAGGAGGGAGCCAGCTGATGCTGAAGTCAGGCTCTTGTGTGCCTTTTCTGTTTACTTCCTGGCTTTTGTTAACTGTTTGCTGGCAGGGCCTGTTCCTCTTTTCTCCATGGAAACTGCAGGTAACAGCCTGCTCTGAGGGATCTCTCACTTCAAGAGGACGTGGAAAGTCAGGCCTGCAGGAGCCAAACCCACGGCTCCGGGGCTGCGAAGGGGGCGAGGGCAGGGGAAGGGGCACGGGCAGGGCACAGGGCTCCCCTTGGCAGGCAGGGCAGCGAGGGGCTCTGCCGGAGCTCAGACCTGGAGCAGTGCCTCATTTCTCCAGTCCGAGACCCTGGGGATTTGCAGGGGGCTGCTGGGCTGGTGGATGTTTTGTCGGTGGAGAGGGTGGGGATGTCGTCTATTGTGAATGGGTTGGTTGGGGTGACCAGAAAGGGTTATCACGGCAGAGCTGGTGCGATTTGCAGTCTCTGGCTGCGCTGGATGCTCAAGCCCAGAGCCTGGCTGTGGCTGAACTCAGCTGTGAACAGCGTCCCTCCGCTCGGGGCTGGGGGAAACAGCTCCGTCTCCTTTGCTCTCCTCCCGGTGGGGCGGAGGACGGCTCTGTCCCTGCCCCGTGGGTCCAGCAGGCATGGCCTTGCCCTGCTGCCGCCTCCCCAAGTGACGGCTGTGCGCGCTGCCTGCGGCTGACGTGCTGGCAGCCGGGCTGGGCGCTGCGTGCGGCAGCGTGGGCTGTGACGTGGGGCTGCGGGGGCTGCGGTGCTGCGCACCCCATGGCCGGGCAGCGGAGGCTGCGCCCCCGGACGCTCCCTGTTTGGGCAGAGCCTCATCAGTATTCCTGGTGCGCGGCCGAGCCGGCTGGAGCTGGTCTGCAGAGCCTGGCAGCTCCGGCGCAGTCCTGGCACGGCGCTCGGGGTCCTGCAGCCGCGCGCAGGCTCGGCTGCCGCTCTGGCCTCGCACCATTCGTGTGGGTTGGGCTGGAGAGCGTGTGCCGGGGGTCCTGCGCATTCCTCAGCCTGGCCCAAGTGTGGTGGTGTCACCGCGCCCTGTCCTGTCTCTGTCCCCTGGCAGCGCTGCCTGGTCAGTGGTACTGAGCCTGGTCTCCTGCCCACAGTCCCACCGCCGGCACGGTCTGCGTGGGGCTGCCGGCCTCAGGCACTCTGCAGCCCCGCTGGCACGTAGGTCCCGGGGCTGGCTGAGGTCTCTTCTCTCCTGTCCACCTGGTCTGCTGCTGGCATCTGCCTGCTGCCAGGGCGCTGAAAACTTATGGCTCTGTCCGTGCTGGGAACCTCATCCCTCCACCCCCAGCTGCCGAGGCGTTCTTAGACGCCGCAGTGCCGGTCCCTCGTCCACGCTGGACGTGCGGCTCGCTGCAGTGGGTCTCCCAGAGTTGGGCCCCTCTGCAGAGCGACAGCACCTTCAAACCCAGGTGGGACGGTGAATGCAGCCGTCCCGTCCTCCAGGCTGAATGCCCCCTTGCAGCCAACCCTTTGCATCGGCAGGCAGCTGGAGCAGGAATACCAGCGCCGGTTAGGTCTGGCGGAGCGGAGCATTTGACCAGTCACGGTTCAGACTTTTCTGTTTCAGGGTTCCACCCTGAACTTCACACTGGGGACCAGCCAGCAGTGGAAAGTTCCCTGACTTTCCGCCTGTCTTCCGTGCAGCTGTTGTTGAGCCTCTCATGGCTTTTTGTTAATTTAAGCCAGATGTTCATTGCCATGATATTTGTAACATGAGCGTGACTCATAGAAGTACTAGTAAGAGACTAACTTGCTTCTGTCCCCAGGCACCTGCACTGGGTCAGGATTACAAAAGCACGACGTCCCTGGTACATCCCAGCTCTCGGAGCTCATCTGCTTCGGAGACTCACGTGGCACGGGGGGCTCCAGCAGCAGCCCCTTCCCGCCGGGCGGGTGAATTCGGACGTGTAACCTCTCATTTGCATTAGATACACACACAGCACCAGTCAAACCCAGTATGGTCATGGAGTAAACCACCTACGAAGAGACAGTGGAAGGTGTGTGGGGCATATTTCAGTGGTGGCTGTCTCTAAACACGGGTGGCTTCTGGTTCCCTGCTCTCCTTCTCAGAACAGTTCCTCCATCAGTCGCCGTTTCAGCTGTGGTAGCTGAAGAGGCAGCCAGAGTCCACGCGCTGTCGAGATCTGGTGGGGTTTGAGCCCTTCCTTGCGCTCAAGAGCCCTGCAGCCCTCTGCCACCAGAAGCTGTAGCTGAGGCTCTGTTTTATTCTATTTTATTTTAGATGTCTTTTGTTCTTTCTGTTGTAGGAGTAATGCCAAGGGGATCATATCAATGTATATAGCGTGTGGAAACCTTTGCCTCTTAACAGGCTAATTAGGTAAAAATACCGTTATGTTGTTACTGTAGGCAGACCGGTGTCTTCTCGGGATGCAGCAACATGGCTGGCGTATGTCTGTTTCTTCTCGGGGCTGCTGGAGGCCTCAGCTGGATATTGTGCCCAGGTTCTGGCAATGCATTTAAACACAGGTGGTGGAAAAACGGCAGAGAATTGAAGGGAATGCATTAAAAGCACTAATAGCTTTAAAAATACGATCCTCGGTGGGACAGTGAAGGAGACGTTGTCAGTTGAGGGGAGCGCTCTGTGTTTCTCGGTACGTTTAAGGTTGTAGGGAAGAATGCAGTCTGTTATCTCTCACAGCCGATAACGGTATGGCAGAAGTAATTGGCTTTACGTGCAGGCAAGGGGATTTGGACAAGATGGTGGGAGGAGGAAGAATGGGAGCAGCGAGGACGGTGCCGTACTGCAGCGGGCTTAGGGAGGTCGGTAGGATGGGTCAGACGGACGCCTGTCGGGGTGATCCACGCGTGCCTGGTCCCGCCTCGGCAGGGGAGTGCGTGGTACAGCATCTTCTGGAGTCCTTTCCAGCAGATACTTCTGTGATTCAGGGATACCTTAAATCCTAGAACTTGCCAGAATATTTTAAAAAGATGAGATTCACATAGAAGGTGTACCATCTGGCATCGTTACGGTAGAAGTTAAGCCCAGGATTTTGGGAAGGGATGAATATAGGTGGCCCCGCTTCATTACAGCAACAACTTCCAGTCCCTGGGCGCGAGGAGCAGTGCAAAGCGCAGTTGGGAAGGAGCTCGCGAGGTTACCGGTCTGGTTCCCTGCCCAAAGGCTGGTTACCTGTGTCTGAATTGCTCCTGACAGGCGTCTGTGCAATCGGTTCCGACATCTCCGGTGACGGAGACGCCACGGCCCCCGCAGCCAGCCTTGTCTGGCGTTCAGCGCTCTTGGGAAGATGTTCCCTCGTAATTGCTTTCTGCAGAATTCCTCGCTCCTCACTGCAGTGCGGCGGCTCCGGGGAGACAGGACACCAGATGATGTGGATGAGGGTCGGATCCAGTCTGGCGGCTCGCGTGTTCCTGTGACCTTGGCACAGATGGCAGAGCTGTAGCTTTGGCGGATTGTCAGGCGCCTTCTGCTCGGTTTCAGACATCGGTGCCCGTTGGCTTGGGAGGGAGGGGAGCTGGATGCGCCCTATCTTCTGCCCCGGCAGCGCTCCCATGGTGTGCTGATCCTCGCTGTAGGTAGCTGCTCCGTGTGTTCAGCACGGCGTGGCTGGGAGGGTGTACTGCTGAATTAGATTTTACTGTCTGAAAGGTGCAAAAAAGTTGAGGGAAGAGAAGGACCTGCAGCAAAGGGAGGAGGCTGCTGGGCGATGGCCCTGCTTGTGCAGCGTGGTGATGGTGGTCTGTGTCACTCACGGGCTGAGGGGGAGGCGGATGGTGGAGCCTGGGGGCTTAGGAAAGGATGGAGAAGGAAGAGGAAGGGGCTTGGCTGAGGTGGTGTCTGTGCCGTGGGGAGGGGAGAGGCTGAACCTGGTGGTGCCTCACGGCGAGGTGGGATTTAGCTGCGTCCTGGGGCTGCGGGCAGTGACCGGGGCTGGGTGCATCCGTGGAGAACGGGAGAGGAGATGGGGTGTTCAAGAAAACCATGCTGTGAAGGAGGATGAGGGACTGAAGAGAGGGCCGAGTCCGAAAAGCCGGTGGGATTTTAGAAGAGTCAAGTCAGCGGAGTCAAAGGACTCCCTGGATAAGGGGGGGGAAAGGAGGTGCTGATACCAAGATGTTCCCTGGAGGGGCTCTGAGAGGCAGGAGAGGACCTGGGCTGGTTTAGCAGACAGAGCTTTCGGAAAGGTGAAAATAATTTTAAGGGGCTGTCAAGCATCTTTTTTTTTTTTTCTCCTTTCCTTCCCCCAGAGGGAGAGCAGATCATGCTTGCACTGAGCAGGAGGAAAGCCAGGGAGAGGGCAATTCATTAGGAAAAAGAGAGGAGGGGGGTCCTTGGGGCGATGCTGGGGACAGGGACTGCGCTGCAGGCAGCAAAGGTGAGGGGTGCTAGGGAGGAGGTGGGGGAGGTGCTGCACTGGGGCACTCCGGGAGGACCGGCGTGGGAGGAGGGCCGGAGCCTCACGATGATGCGTTTGATCAAGGAAAAACACTTTTCTCTGGAACAAGACAGGAGCGGAGGCCTGGCTGAGGTGGTGATGCTCGTCCTGCTGCCCTGGGCCCCTCGCCGCAGTCAGCTGTGGGTCAGAAGGGCTCCTGGATGTTGGTGCTGAGGCCGTTCAAGAGCTTCTGAGCACAGCGCTGCGCTTTAACGTCGTCGTCCGTGGTGCAGAAGGAGCCCCGTGGCCGCTGCTGAGGGTGCTGGCTGGCGAGCCACCGGTTTGGGAAGGGGGAGCGGGCAGCGAGAGGGCGGTGAGGCGGTGGCTGGATCCCGGGGCAGCGGGGCCGTGGCGGGAGGGACGATGTGGCGGGGCCAGGGGTCTGGGCGACGGGAGCGGAGGGCACCGGCGGGGCGCAGAGCGGCGTGCGCTCCCGCGGAGTGGGGTCGGCTGGGCTCGGTGGCCTCGGAGGCCCTCTCTTAACGAGTCTGTGATGCCGTGATTCCTGCGCCTCCCGCGCAGCCTGGGCTGGGGGATGCGCGGTGCGACCGCGGCCTGGGAAGCGCAGCTCGGCGGCGAGCGGAGGCCGGGCGGGGAGAGCCGCCGGGGCGGTGGGGCAGCCGCGGGGGGGCCGGGGGCGGCTGCCGGGCCCGGGGCGGGGGGGTGTGTGTGTCCCCCGGTGCCGGCCCCGCCGGGGCCCCCGGTGCTCCCGGTGCCGCGCGAGGCCGCCCGGCGGCGGCGCTGCGCTCCCTGGCGGGCACCGCCGGCCCCGCGCCGCGACCGGGGGGCCCCGGCCCGACCCCGACCCCGACCCCGACCCCGACCCCGACCCCAGCCCCGAGCGGGCGGTGCGGGCGGCCCGGGCCGGCCCTGCGCGGCGCTCGGTGCTGCCCTGGCGGGGCCCGGGCCGGGCCGGGCGGCGAGCGCCGCGGCGTGGCGGGTGCGGGCCGGGCGGGCAGCACCGCCGCTCCCCGGGTGCAGTTGCCGCTGCGGGCGCCCAGGGCGGCGGGGCGGTGGCAGGGCCCTGCCCCGGGGCCGCAGCCGAACGCCGCGGGGGAGGCGTGAGCGCGGCCCCTGCCCGCGGCCGCTGCGCGGGGCCCGGGGCCCGGGGCGGGCGGCGGCCGAGGGAGGGCGGCGGCCGGGCGGGCGCGGCCCCGGCCCCGGCCCCGGCCCCGGCCCCGGCCCCGGCCCCGGCCCCGGCCCCGTTCCGGGGCGGGCCCAGCCCCGCGCTGGCGGCGCGCCGGAGCGCGGCCCGGGCATGCCGGCGCGGCGTGGGAGCCGGCAGGCAGCGGGCGGCGTGCGGGGTCCCGCTGCGCCGCCTCCCCGGGGCCGGCCGCCCGCGCCGGCAGCGGCCCAGAGCGGCGGGCAGCCCGGGGCCATGGGGCAGCCCCGCAGCTGACGATGGCGGAGGGCTGGCGCTGGAGCGAGGCGGGCCGGGGCCCCCCGCGGCCGAGCCCCCGCCGCGCCGTCAGCGTCTGCGAGTCGCTGGACCTGCAGGGCGTCCCCGCCGTCCAGGCCGCCCTCAAGGCCGCCCAGCAGCAGAGGCGGCGGCCCAAGAGCTTCTGCGCGGCGGGGAACGGGCTGGCGGCCGGGGCCCTGCTGCCCCCGCCGCCCCCGGCCCGGGCCCGCGGCAGCCTGCTGGACTTCTTCAGGCTGCGCTCGCCCCGCAAGCAGGGGCCGGCGGGCGAGGGCGAGGACGGCGCGGCGTCTCTGCTGGCCGGGGCCGACGGGGCGCAGCGCCCGCGCCCCAGCAGCCTGACTTTCCTGCCCTCGGCCCGGCAGCCGCACCCCGCCGAGAGCCCCGGCTTCCTCCGGGGGGGCTCCCTGTGGGGCAGCCGCCGCTGGAACCTCTTCGGGGGCAGCGGCCGGAGCAGCCCTGGCCCCAGGAAGAACTTCAGCTCCCTGCGCAAAAGCTTCAGCTTCCGCCTGCGCCGGGGCCACGAGCTGCGGCGCTCGGAGTCCGGGGGGCTCCTGCGCCCCACGCGTCTCCGCACCAAGAGCGAGGGGGACGCCAGCTCCCTGCACACCTGCCCCAGCAAGCGGGACCTGCTCTACCCGGAGCTGGCCAGGGTCGGGGGCAGGCTGCACACCGACCCCGGGCAGGCGGGGGGACTCTGGAGACTCCTCACGAGCCGCTTCCGAAGGCGAGAGCGTGGCAGCGCCAGCAGCACGTGCCCCAAGGACCCCCATGGTGGTGCTGAGCCCGTCCTCCTGGGCAGCGGTCCGCTGCGAGCACTGGGTAAGTGAGCGCAGAAGCGGTGCTGGCCTGGCGAGAGCCCCCCCGCGCCCCTGGGGTCTGCGGGGACGGGCAGCCATGTCTGTCCCAGCCGAGGTCCTGGGCTGGGCACAGGCACCCGATTGCGTCCCGGTGCTCTGCAGGGTTTGCGCTCAGGAAGGCTCGGCCGTAGCGAGGTAGGGTGAGCGTTCATGGGGCTGTTTCACACTCCAGCGCCCGGTGGCCATGGGCACTGCCATTGTCGTCGGTGCTGAAGGAGCCGCAGCATGGCTAGCTGGGAGGAGATGCTGGGGTCCGGCTTCCCTTTCCGGCCAGGCACCTGGGAGCCGAGCGCGTGTGTCCCACGTCCTTCTTGGCCCGGTGGTGTCCCAGCAAGGCTAGGGAGAGCTGAGCCTCGTGCAGCGGTGTCGGGGGAGCAGAGGGAACTGAAACTCCATGGGAGGGGGAGAAGGGTCTTGTTAGTGGGCTCTCAAGCAAGTGCTGAACTATTTGGGAGATTGCCGGAGCAGCACGAGGGGGCTGGGGAGCAAAGAAACGCGCTTGCACCTCCCTCTCGTAAGCAGCTACCTGGTGCCAGGCTCTGTCTGGGCGATGCTCTGCCGGGGTCTTCCCTGGGGCCGTGCGTTGAGGAGCCTGGTGGTGCTCACCGAGCGCAGGGCAGCCTGCGGAGAGCGGCGGTGGCATCCCGAGTGACGTGGAAGAGGGACTGTCTGGGGAGGGGGGACAGGACCCCCGTGGGGACTGGGCACGTGATGGGGACTGGCAACTGAAGCAGCCATTAGGTGCTGGACTAGCTGGTGTTTGGCCTCGCTGCCGTGGGCTGTTCTCCCGTGCTGGGGCTGCCCAGGCGCCTGGGGGCCCTGGCCGCGCGGTGTGCCCGGCCCGGCCCTGCAGAAGCGAACGTGCGGGTGAGCCCTGCCGCCTGGCAGGGGCTGGGAGGCGAGAACAGCATCCACAGGCTTTTTAAGGCATTGAACGCACAGAGCTGGGGCCTGGGCTGGGCCAGGACTGCTGCTTTCTGGCGCCTGCAAGCCTCTCCGTGTTTCCATCGCTCTGCTCCGGAGTCCAGGCATTGTGGAGGCAGTTCCCCGGCTTGGCTCACGTGCCAGAGGGACGGATTGGGGCTGGCGGGCTCCCCGAGGAATCCGAACACTCCTAAGGCAGCGGCTGCCCAGAGGAGCTTTGTGCCCAGGACGCTTTCCAGGAGGACTGGCCCCCAGGGACCAGCGCAGGAGCAGCACTGCTGGCAGCCTGAACTTTGCTGCCGCGCAGGTGCCGTGCAGGGAGCTCAAGGGTCTTGTTCCTGCCAGTCCCCCTTGTCCCTGGGGCTCGCCGTGTTCCAGGGGAAGGTCCTGGAGGCTGCGGGTGGGCGGCGCAGGCTGCCTTTGCGCACTGCGAGGCAAAGGGACGGGATACTGCTGCTGTGCTCCTCTGCGGTGCGCTCCCCCGGGGGTCCGTGCTGCTGGCAGGGGTGCCCGGGGCTGGGTGCTGGCTGAGTGGCAGGAGGTTCCCAGGCGAGGGGAGGCTGCGCTCATGGCTGGGGAATGTGGGTGTATCCGGGCAGGGAGGGCCGGGCCCTGCCTGTGCAGCGGGGGGCCTGTTCCTGCTTGCCAGCGGCTTCCAGCAGGAGCTGCGCCAGCAGCAGCCAGCCTGGTGGCCTCGTTCCCAGGGGAGCAGCTGAGGTTGAGCTTGTGTGTTGGTGTCCTCGCCCCTCACCTGGCTGCTCTGCTGGGACAGGTAGGGGCTCCCTTGGGTCCATCTGCTGGAGAGCCGTCTGAGGCTTCGCTGAGGAGCAGCGGAGAGGGCTTGGAGCCCTCTCTAGCAGTGACCAGCCCGCTAATGGGAGACCGCTGCTTGTCAGGGTGGTTAGCATTTGCCACCATGGCTTGTACTGGAGGCACAAGCTCGGGGATGACCTTTCCGGACTGCCTCTGGGACTGTGGCTCGTTGCGGCAGAGCAAGCCCTGCTTGCTGGAGCTGCAAAGTTCACACTTCGGTTTGGTCTTTGCTTAGAACACCATTTTTGCCATTGTCTGCTGGGTACCCAGTACGGGCAGCGCAGGCTCCTGCACCCAGCTGAGCTATGTCCTCCTGGGGTCAATGAGACGTGAAGAAGCAGCAGTGAAGTCTGCAGACCAAAGCTGCTGTTGCTTGTCCCGTCTTGCGTCCTGTCTCCTGATCGTCTCTCCACTCGGCGTGCTGGGCTGTGGGCTCTGGCTCGCTCCAGTGGGAGCTGTGGGCCTCTAAGCCAGGACACCGTAGATGGGAGGTGCACAGCCTTAATACTACTCCAACACGGACTTGCTGGATGTGGCAGCTCAGGAGATCTCTGCCCTGTTCCTATTTCAGATTTGCAGGCCGACAGTGTTTCTAACACCCTCTCAACATTTCAAAAACTTTGATGCTTTATGCTAGTGCTGCCCACCTTAGCCCTAGGAAAGGTGCTGATACCGTCCCAACACGCCCTCCCGAGGGGGTGCAGCTGCAGTTGTGGTTATCAGCTCCTTGGAAAAGCTGGATATAGGAGTCCAGGCAGAGATCCAAGCCAACACTGCTACCCTGTTCCTAGTACCCGGAGTATTTTGTTTGTAGCAAGCTGAGGTACCCATCCAGCGCTGCGCTCTGCTGCGTAGACGTACCCAAGGGCCGAAACGCCCGGCTCACCAGAGAGCCAGACCGGTCTCAGTGCTGCTGCCCCAGCCCTGCCGAGACCTCCTTTGGACTGCGTGGGTAGCATTCGCTCCCTGCTGATGGAGGGGTTCAGCCTGGACCAAGCACAGGGAGGGGTGCTCGGGGGAATGCAGAGTTTCTTACCCGAAAAAGACTTAAAGAGCTGATGTTTGTGCAGCAGGGTGAAGGCTGACGGGGGTACGATTTTCCGTTAATGCACCCAGGGAGGGCAAGAGCCCTTGGAGCTAGAGAGCAAAGTCAGCACGGAGTCTGCCCAGCTTGGACTGCCCACAAATAAGCGTGGCCAGCAGTTCAGAGGAGCGTTTCTGGGTATCGAGGTATCGGCTAGCGCCGTTCTGAAGAAGCCCTCTGATAGGCACAGGCCTGGAAAAATTGGACTGGTTTGGGACTGGAGTTTTCCCTCTGCAGGGAGGGATCACACGATAGGTGCTGCATCTCCGACAGCAGGATCTGGACTCCACAGCTCAGGAAGCGTTTCTCGCAATCATGTTCCCCTCTCCCAGAAAGATGCCCTGCTTTTTAAGGTGCTTTAAGGTAACTCCCTTTTACTCTCCTGTTTGGTGTTTGGCCACACAGAGGACTAACATGTAGGGCACATGTGAGAGGAGACTACTGGGAGAAGAGGGGGGTGTTTTTACATTAATGAGGTGAAGTTTGCATAGTGAATTGAGTAGATAATGATGATATGTATCATCTCCTGTTGGTGCCTGCCTGAGCTTAGCTGGGAGCGTTGGTGAGGAGCAGAGGTGGCACGATGGCTTTAGAGACCATGCCTCGGATGCCGAATCCAGTCTGGTGTCCAGACTTCAGAAAAACTTAAGAAGTCTGGAAGGTATGAAGGAAGGAGTCGTTGGGACAGGGATCTGAAAGGCCCAAGTCTCAGGATGAGATCGGAGGAGTTGTGTGCAGTAGGTGTGGAGGTGTTCTGATTACAGTCTGCAGGCATCCGTAGGAAGAGGGAACTTCAAAAACCAGCGCCTTTTTAATCTTAACCTGCCTTTGCTTGTGGGGTTAAACAGCTAGAGCTGAGGTCAGACAAATCTGGAACGGGTTTTTACCGGCGAGGTGGGTCCCCACAGAGCACTTGTGCTGGGGAAGCGGTGGGTTACCTGTCTCTCCGCGCCACTAGCTCTGCTGGCTTGTCCCTTTCAGCAGACCCTTTCTAGCTGTCAGAGCAGAGAGAATTGGGTACGGTTCTTTGGTCTGCGTGTATTCGGACGTGGACTGGGAAGTACGAGGTGCTGAGAGGCCTAAAACGTATGGCTCTTCTGAAGTCCGTGCGCTGCACAGCATGCGTAGTGCGACGGCACCAGATGCTGCCGCGTGCGGTGTAGCTGAGGAGCAAGGGTAGCAGTTCGTAATCACGCCCTTTTTTCCCAGAGATACGCAAGACCTTTCACTGCTGCAAAGTAAAGCTCTGGTGAGCCAGCCCTTGCCAAGATCCTGTCCTACACAGGGTATCTGCGTTGGGTAAGCTTTCTGACGGGAACGCTAGCCTTGCCCGTGTTGGTCCTTGACCTGGAGAAATCTCTCTTCTTGCAGCCTTGCCAGGGTTGAGTCTTTATCAAGCCTGGCCTGGAAGAGGTGGCTCTGCCCAGGCACGTCGCACTCTGCTGCCCTTTCATCTGCGTGTGCGGGCAGATGGGTACTTTGGAACATGGTTTGTGTGGGCACTGCTCTGTTTGCTCAGCCTCTGACCCGGTTTCAAGGCTGGTTTTAGTGTCCTGGGTTTCAGTGTCCAAGTTAGTTCCACAGCGGCTTGGATAATGAGTTGGTTAATTATTAGTTGCTGTGTGTGGAGACCAAATGCATCTGGCAGTAGCGCTTCTGAAGCACAAGGTAGATGAACCTGCTGCACTTCATCCTATGAAAGGAGCAGCCTGGGTGAGGAGTCAGTTTTGCCCGGCCGGCCCCTTCCTCCTCCCAGCTCATGCAGGCAGCAGCGGGGGGATGCAGGCAGCAGCGGGGGGATGCAGGCAGCAGCAGGGGGATGCAGGCAGCAGCAGGCCCGTAGGACGCTGGGCCGCGCTAGGGCTCTTGGTGTGCAAGTGGTGCTGCGAGTCCACTGTTTCTGCTTTTGAGGTCAGATGCGCCCAGGGAAGGTATTCAACCGCAGCGCTGGCAGTCTGGTCTCCTCTGCATTATTAAATAACAAAGAGCAGAAGGAGGAAGAGTGAGTGGGTGTGTTTTAATGTGAAAGACCAAGTGATACAGCTAGTCCAGCAGTGAAGCTAATCAAGTAAATCGCTGCTCCCCAGTGCCTACATGAACCCTAGTGATGAGGGAGATGGCAGTTCATTAAGGCGTGACCCCAGCTGGAGGCAATCTCTGCTAAACCAGCTCCTACCAAGGCTCTGGCACTGCGTGGAAGGTGCTAACGCTGACCTGCCTGCCGGGATTTCGCTTAGTGCCTTAGATCAGGTCAGGTCACCGGTGCTTCCACGTGGTTGCTCTTTCTCCCTGGGAGAAGACGGGGATCTCCTGCCTCTCCCAGTGGGGAGCGGTGCCCGAGCGGCTGGCGTCACCCCCTGCGCCTCCCGCGGCTCGGCACAGCCGGCTGGGCGGCGGAAGGACCGCGGATGGGGAGGGTCTGGCAGCCCCAGAGGGGAACGGTGTTGTCAGAGGGGGGACTCCCACACCCACATCAGCCTCCTGCAGCTATGGACTTGGATCTTCCTTACGCTGATTTGGGTGTGTAGCAGCCGCACAGGTACAGTGTGTGGTATCATACTAATAGAATTTGTACTGACGAAGTGCAGGAAATCTCCATGTGCTGCATTTTAGTAGCAAACGATCAACACTTGGGATGGCCGAAGCTGACATCAGCGAGCTGTGTCAGCGTTTTTCGGCAGCCAGGTACTTGGCCTATGGCTGTTTTGGGTGGTTGAGAAACTGCTCTTGAGGTGCCTTTCTGACAGCTCCGTGGGTGTCATCCGCGCCCGCCCGCACACGGCTGCTGCGCTCGCTTCTGCAGCAGAAGCGGTAGAGGAGGAAAGCAAGTGCAAGAAAATGGGGGGGGGCCTCTGTGCTGGGGAATGATCTGAAAACCATCCTCTTGCGTGATGAGGGAAGGGCGATCGGCGTGCCCTGGGAGCCAGGGCCGAGGGCCAGTTACAGTGACGGATTTGAAAGGCTCAGCTGTGGCATGGACCCCAGCCTGATGTGCGAACGTGGGTTGTGCTCCATCCTCAGGCCTTCCTGGATTAGCTGGTGGTCTTGAGTACCTTGCCTAGGTGGTAGGTGGGAATGGTGTAAGTCAAGGCTTCATGTTTGGCAATGGCGATTCTTCGGGTGCTGCAGGAACTGCCACATCTTCTGGACCCTGCTCTTTGGGGCCCTTGGGGCAGGAGGGGATGCATGCTGAAGGCATTTGTTTTTCCTCCATTTGGCAGCCAGAGCCAAGCTTCTCCCCATGGTCTGCAGGGAGTGCTACAAGTGTATGCGTGGGAATGCTGCTTTATTAACGGAGTAATGTGGGGAAGCTGATACAAACGCCTCCTGGTTTTGAGGAGTTCCAGCTTTCAGGCACCGTTAAAGAAAGCCCCCAGACTCTCTGCAAGAAGCCCGTACGAAGCCAGAACTGAAGACTGGCCGGTTGGTGCCAGCAGTCAGGCGTGCAGGGGAGCTTGGTCCGAGTGCTCTTCCTGAGTAGCCACCTTCTTCTGCGCAAGGCTGACTCGCTGTGGAGCGAGCTGGGTGTTTTGGGAAGTGGCGTTGGAGGGTGTGCTGCAGGACACCGTGACGCTCCTCCTGCGCTCTTGCAGGAGCTGGGAAGCTTCCCAGGCGTGCCGCAAGGTGCAGGCAGAGGACACGTGCCTACCTCGGTGCGCGGGCAGGCGCGGCCTCCTCGCCTCGCTTCTCTGCTTTGCCCAGGCGCTGCCTTGCTTCATCCCTGATCTGTGCAGTAGAAAACCCCTCAGGCAGCTCCATCCCCTCGGCTAATGGGGAAGAACAGAGGGCGAGTGGGTCGGTGCGAGGAGTGGTGCTCCGTCCGGGCAGTTGGAAGTCAGGGTGGGATGTCTTCCTGAGCAAGAGGCGCTTTTTTTTCACGTAGGAGTTCATTAGCGGAAGGGTTTGTGTGTACGGGTATGGCCTGGGATGGCAGGTGGACACGAGGGTCTTCTGATCCTGACACCTGTGACCTTGGCTCTGGAGGGGACCACCGAGGGAGCTGGTCCCTCCAAGATCTGTGTCTCAGTAACTTCTCCAGGTGCTTATGAAGGAATCCCGTGGCTGTCTTCAGTTCAAGGCCACTTCCACCTTAGTCGCTCTTCCTTTGGTCACATAGTCTGTAAGCACTTGCTTTTACCCTCCTGGGTACTGGAATAAGAGTGGGTTCATCCATACCTCTGTGAGCACTTACGCTGGGGGTACCTCAGCCCCAAAACGCTGCAGGTAGAGTGCCTTATCGTTACGGTGGGCTCTCCTGCAGCGAAGCGGCTGGGCGGTCTGGCAGGGTCAGTTGCTGGAGCCACGTGGGACCTCCTGGTACAGCTAAACAGGAGGTACTGGAGGAGGACAGCAGAGAGGGTACTGGAGGAGGACAGCAGAGAGGGTGGAAGGTGCACAACATCTTCTGCATGAGGAGCGACCCAACAGCTGGGACTCCGCAGTGTGGGAAAGAGGGGTTGCAGTGAAAGCTGGGGCGGTGCTGGTCAGGCTGGCTGGGGATGTTAGCTCACCGCCTCTGCTCAGCTGGGGCTCCGGGCTGGCGGCATCCAATGAAGTCAAGCCTAAAACAGAAGAAAGAGGGTTTTCAAGGAACGGATATTTATACTGCTGAAAATCCTTGCTGAAGAACGATGCGGAAGTGTAATTTCATACGGTTTTAAAAGGAGACAGAACAATTACTCAAAGGAGAGTTTTTTTGAGGTTTACTAAGTAGACAAACCACAGGAGATCCCTGAGCTGAAGGAGTCAGCAGCCGCAAACACCTGTGGGGTCAGTATCCTGTACTCTCACCATGTTCCTAACTCTTCCTGAGGTCCCACGTGCAAACTGGTGCTGGGGGTGGCGTACTGGGCTGGGCAGACCCTGGGTCCGGATCCAGGTGGCCGTTCTTGGGTAACGATGTTGGGCAGCCTCCTGTCTCTCTGTCCTGCCCTCAGCAGAAGCTGCTGCTGGGGTGAAGCAGCCCCCACAGCCCCTGGGGAGGGGAAGCAGCCCCTCGGCAGGGGCAGGAGAACACCCTGCTCCCGGTGGTGGCGGAGCAGAGACCTGGTGCCGAGCAGCCTCTCTGTCCAGCTGCAGTCACGAGTGGGTTTCCCAGCAGCAGCGGTGCGAGCTGCAGGTGACTGCCCACCTCGGGGTGCCAGGCAGTGCCCGCCGCGAGCCCTGTCCTGCGCTCGGGCGAGCCCTGCTCCCTGCCCCGGAGGAGGGACAGCCCCGTAGCCCTCCTGCAACCCAGGAGCAGCTGCTGTCTGGGGGCGGTGAGCTGGACCGGACAGGAAGGGCCTCACTCCGTTTAGCCCAGCGTTGAAGCCAGACTGCAGCATGCGAGCTCCTGGGTGATGGCTGCTGCAAGCCGGGGCACAGCACGGCTTGCAGAGGTCTGTGCGGGTGAGTCAGCAGGTGCCGGCCGCGTCCTCCCTGCTGCTGCGCGGGGCAGGCATGAGCGGTGACAGCGAGAGCGTCGCTGCCGGTGTTTCCATCCCACTCCTTCGCGCCAGCGGGGCTGTCACTTGGGCACGGGGATTTGCGGCGGCAGGAGCTGCGGCTGCACCATGCAGAGAGGTGCCAGCGCCCTGGCGTGCGCTGCTGAGCAGAGATGGCGCGGGTGCAGCCGGTGTGCTGGCCTGCTCCAGGACCTGCGGGCTGACGATGCCGTGGCTGGGACGTGCCGGGCCGATCGCCAGGGCCGGCCGGTGGCCTGGGCTAGAGTTCAGACTTGGCACACGTTGGGAGCTGGTTGACAAACAGAGGTGCACAGGTTGTACGTCGCTGTTTTGGGTTAAGCATGCTAATGATAGTTAATAATTTACTGTGTTGTATGGCTGAATGTTTTTAAATTGGCATTGTGTCGCAGTTATTTATTTATGTTAAGATTTATTCGGAGGCCTTCACAGCAAGTCAAAAATCAAACTGTTGCTAACGAACTCCTGAACCTTGGTTAAAAAACAAAGATCTGTTAGAATAATTAGCAAAGGAGGCAACTAGCAAAAATCTGGACGGTTTCTCTAGCCTGAGCATCCAAGAACAGAAAAAGAGCCGAGAATAGCCTGCCCTCTCCAGGCCTCTCTCTCCCTCTTTCCTTTCTTAAGGCCAGGTCGGTGAGTGCGTTTGACTTGTGCTCCACTCAGAACCCCTCGAAAAATGTGCTTGGTTTTCGCCAGTTTTTCGTAGCTCAAGAACAGGGTGTATATATAGTGAAACAGTGCCAGTATGCTACCTTCTCTAATCTGGAGGGAGGGAATGCCGGTAAAGGAGAGCGTAGCAATGGTGCTTTAACCACCGCAGTTAACCGACAAAGGGACTAAGCAGAGCAAAAGTTACAGGTGGAGGTGACAGCTTTTTTTAGGCCAAGTAATGCAGTCAGATTTACAGGTGTGCTGGTACCTTTTTGAAAGGGCTCAAGAACTTATAATTTTCCTCCTAACTTATTAGTTGTTTTAATAAAGATTTTACCTCTGCCTAAAAAAATGGAAGAAGAGGTGAAAGACAGAGACCTTGACGAAACGATTCCTCTTAAGAACGTTCATGATGGTTATAAATAATCTTGTGTTACTGCTTGCGTTTTATTTGTCTGTAGCTTCTGAAAAAGAAGTGTTAATAAATTAATATATGAATGGTAAACTCTAGGTATGAGCACCATATTCTTGCCTTTTTTTGACGTGATGGAAAAACGCACTGTGGCCTACGGGTGCTGGTGGCTGCACAAGTGCCATGATAAAGGCACAGCGGCGGGTCATCTTTTTTCCCCTCGTGCACGCCGAGCAGCGGTGGACCAGTGCGCGGGCTGCAGGCACGAAGGGCAGGGCCCCCTGCAAGCCCCCCGGCCGCGAGCAGCGGAGCAGACTCCTCCCCACGCAGCTTTGGGCTGCGCGTCTCCCACCGGTTCCCCGGGTGAGGTAGGGGGAGAGGAGGCAAGGCACTAGTCCGGAGGTAGAGGGTTGCAGCCGTTGTGTGTCCAAGCTCCCCTTGGGAGTTACGAGGGCAGGAACATAAACTGGAGGGAAGATAGTCATTGACTGGCTTGTGGCAGGGCTGAAGAGCCTGGCATTGCCCTCTGATCCTGCCTGGGTCTGGCAGCATCTCCTGCGGTGCCCCGGTTTCAGCCTGCGGTGCTCGGCACAGCCCAGGATGAAACACCTACTCGGCAGAGACCTGCGGCCGCCAGCTTGCCCAGCCGGTTTGGGCAGTGCCGTGCAGACGCCGAGAGCTGGGACTTGCACCGCGAGTGCGGTGGTGGTGGGGTCGGGGCTGCCGGGAGCAGGGCAGGCAGGGAGCCCCCGCCGGGGCGGGGAAGGGCAGCTCGCAGCTCCTGCGCCGGCAGCCGCTGCGGGGACGGGGCAGCGGGGCAGGTCTAGAGCCATCCTCCCCTTTGGCCTGGTGTCCTGCTGCGGCCTCGGGCGACGTCTGAGCAATGGCAGCGCCCAGGCTGTCATGTTTAATCGCTGCCCACAGTTGGGTCTCGTGGATTCGCCTCTTCCCTTTTTGAACTCATCTGAGATTTCCATTTCTGCAGTAGTCTGTGGCAGCGAATTTGGCAGGTTTATTACAGGTTCTTGAAGAAGCAATGCTCCCACAGGTTTCCGGTCTCCAGAAATCCTTTATTATTTTTACGCTATTAACATACAGCAAGTGCTGCTCTTTCGTTTCGGCCCCCCGCCCCTGGGTGGAGGACGTGCTTGCCTGTACTTTGCCTTGTCCAAGGCAAATGAAGGGCTCCAGTTTTGCTAGGAGTGGCTGCTGGCTACTTCTGATGTTCAAGGTGTTCTCCAGGCTCTTGCTCCTCCTCCGGTGAGTCTGGTTTTATTTGGGAAGTCTGTTGTTTGACCAGCTCCTGGAGATTGTTTGGATGTAAATGAAGCATTTGTGATTTCTGTGGCAGGAGAGAGGGTGTTTCCTGCGCCACTCAAAGCCCTGCCTGATTGTTATACCCTTCTTAAGCCTATTACAATGTTCTGCAAATTACATAACATACACGTAATTAATTGTGTTTGCTTTCAATCTCGAACATAGATTACAGCGTGCCTTCAGCTCTTTATCTGCAGTGCATACGACACTGGTATTGTAGCCCGAGTGAGTGCTCAGGGCACTGCTTTCGCCGTTACGCGCCCTCGGTTCTGGGGTCCTTCGCAGCATGTGCCCCCCGAAAAGGCGTCTAGTCTCTGGTGCTTCCCTCGTCCTGTATTCCTCGAGGAAAGGGAAGCTGTAGGACTTTCTGTGCTCTCGCAGGGCAGGAGGGAGGGTCCCCAGCCTGTGGTGCGTGCGCTCTGCGCTGCCTTCTGGCCCTCAGCTCGGCCGCTCCTTCCCGTCCGAAGCTCCGGCTGCAGAGCCTCCCGGGCACGGGCAGCGTCAGGACCTCACGCAGCTTCGTGTCTCTAGGTGAGGTGGCCTGGAGGGAGCAGCGAGAGCGTGGCAGGATCCTTGTTAGGATCTCGAGGGAGGCCGCAGTGACCTGATGATTTCTCCTCTCTGTTCTGCAGATTCATTTGTGAACAGCCAGGAATGGACCCTGAGTCGCTCGGTGCCTGAGCTGAAGGTGGTGAGTATTTGCGGCTCGTGCCTCAGATGCCCCTGGTTCTCTGATGAGTCTCCAAATCCCCAAGAAAAAGAGGTGTTTTAATGTGGAAATCTATAGGGGCTTCAGCCTCGCAGAGGGGAGAGAGGAGCTGGGGCTGCTGCCATGCTGGGGGAGGGCAAGATCTTGGTGGCTCACGCTTGTAAGGGAGAGGGTGTGGGTCTGGGAGAGCACTCAGATGTGGGGGTCGAAAGGCGATATTTGAGAACGTCACCCTTCCTGCTGGCCATAGCAGAGTCGTAATTCCCGACCGGGTACTGCTGCACAGGCCAGACCTTCTGGCATAGCAGAAGCAGGGGCAGATCCTGAGCGGTGGTAGAGGCATGCATCCACGGTCGTCACCCTCAGAGCAGTGGTCCAAGCGTGGGAGTTAGTTACCCGCATGGGAGGTGTCACCTCTCCGTTTGAGCCTCGTTGACTTCAGCTCTGCGGTGGTGCTTCCCTGGCCTCTGCTGTCCACCTCCCAGACACGACTGCTCCGTGGTGTCCCTGCTGTGGAGGGATGCTGGTGGGATGAAACTGTCACCTCTGGTGCTTTGTTCTGCCAAACAGAGGGGATGAAGCTCCTCCGGTTTGTCAGCGCGGGGCAGGTTTCCCAGGGCACGCCGTTACCAGGCTTCATCACCTACGTGTGGGATACGGTCTCTGCTGGGGGGCTGCCTCTGCCCCTAACACAGCCCCTTTCATGCGGGACAGGGTCGCGAGGGAGGGGGCCTGGTCTCGGGACCTCTGAGGCAGGAGATGTCTCCCATGGCCTGCCATCGCTGATGGCTGCGCGCCGGCTTGCCAGGGTCATCTGTGAGCCGGCACAGGTCGGCAGTGCAGGAGGACACCGACGGTGTTCTACTCCAGCTGGCTGGCAAGCACGAGAGGCAGAAACTGTGCCTGGGGCAAGGGACGAAGTGGGACCTCCTTGCCGGTGGCTCTGAGCTCGTGGGCTGCTTCAGGCGTTCACCGAAAGGCACCCTCGGCAGCCGTGCTGGGAGCACTGGAGTAGTGCTGGAAGGGACGTCGGGGCGGGCAGGACGCCGCAGGCGCTCCCGAGTGTCGGCTGGCTGTTCTTGGGGACCTCGGCAATCTGTTCCACCACTCTGCTCTTCTCGCGCTCTCCGTGGCAGCCCTTAACTCCCTTTGAAGACTGTTGGCATGTCTCCCTTCAGCCCTTTCAAGATTAATTTTTTTCGATCTTAATCCAAGAAACAAGAAGCCTTTTTGCAAAACATACCAGCACCATGCTGCCACATTTTTCTTATCTGCAGTTAAGTAAAAATTAAAACAAACTTTGAATATTCATTTGTTAGTTTGGCTTGTAAAATGTGTGTCTGTTCAAAAATATTCTTGCAGCCATTCTGTGTATTGCCTTCTGACATTTTAACATTCTGCAGGCTGCAAAACAGTGCTGCAAGCTAAACAAACCTAAAGCTTTTAGCTCTTCCTCAATTAACACCATCTTTTTCCCGTGTTTTCCATGACCTCTGAGGACCTCTGTGGCTCCGGGGTTTCATCTGGCCGATGCAGCTCTTCTAAAGCCTGGAGGCCTTTCAGGGTCCTGGTTCAGCCCCGGCCTTGCGGGGCTGAAGCCCCTTCTGTCGTGTCTGGGGTTAGGCTGCGGCAGCCGGCTGCGGCGGGGGACCCTGTGCTTGGGCGGGCAGACCTTGGGCACCCTCACCTCGGGCGGTGGGGTGGTCGTCCGGGATTCCTTCTTTCCGCAGCTGCAAAGGGAAGGATGTCACGTAGCAGCAGAGCTGCTCCTGCCTGGGTCTGGGATGGCGGTCAGCCAGTGGGGACGAGGAAAGCCAGGCAGGTCCTGAGCTTTCGGGCGAGCGTCTGAGGGGTCTGTTTGGCACCGCGCTGCTCCAGCCCTGGCTGCCCCGTGGATGCGCCAGCGCTATGGTGCCTCTCTTCCTCGGCTCCCGTCTCGCCCATCCCAGTAGTGCGGCCGTCCCCGTCCCTCGCAGCACCCAGCTCTTCTCCCCAGGTCTCTGCAGACAGATTGGTCTTGGAGCGAGCGTCCCGAGTTACCACCAGGTTACGGTGGTACGGAAGGGGTCCCCGCATGGCACCTATCGCGGGGTCCGTACAGGAATCACTAAATGGCTGACACTTGGCAAGAAACGTTCCCAGGCTTTGCTCCCTTCCAGTTTTCAAGCAACTCTCCCCTCGGCTCCCGCCTCAGCCTCACTGGCCCTGTCCTCAGAGGCGCGCTCGACGCAGGGAGGTGCTCCGGGTGGAGCAAGGTCTTGCCTGCGCAGCTGACCCGAGGCTCGTCGCGGATCTCAGCAGTGCTGCAGGAGCGGCTCCCGCGGCGGAGCCACCCCGTCCTCGGTCCTGCCCGTGTGATGCTTCACTGAGTGCACCACGTGCCCCTGTGAAAAATGTGTCTGAAACCAAAAGACGCTGTAGTGCAGGGCAAACGCGGGGTCTTTTGATAAATGGCATGGCACGCTGTTCTGATGGGAGAGGCTTGCAATAAGCACCCGCGCTGTCTCTGATCTGCCAGTCCTTATCCCCAGGGGAGGCCTACACTGAGCCTATGAACCAAGATTCATAATTCTGTGAGTATGGGAAACCATGGACTCATTGGGGGCTTCTGTTTCATGGCACATAAAGCATTGACCACAGCCCACATCCCTCCCGCGGGAATGAACTGTTTCCTTTACCTCTCCTGCAGGAGGTGAGGATCTTGCTGCTTTCTTCCCTGCTTGGGTTCCCATTTGCACCACAAGTGGTCAGTGTGCTTTCTCTAACGTTTTTAATAGCGTGATGTATTTAAGTTATGCTCAGCAGTTTTTCCCACCTCAGTTTTATCCTGAAGCTTCCTCCATCTGCTGCAGGCTGAGAGGAGTCTGTGTCTGAGAGAAGGCAGCGATTCCTGCCAACCTTGCCTTCCCTCTGGGAAAGGCACAAGTGATGCCTGTTGGCGGGGACTCGTCCCCCCGTCCCGATACTGGGCAATATCAGCCCTTCGCTGACCAGCACAGAGGCAGGCTGCGTTCCCCCCTTCTTCCAAAATGTCTTGATACAGAGGTTTCCATGGTGCTTACACACCACATTTTACTTCAGTTCGCTGCCTCTAAGGGCTTATGTTCCTCAAGACTGTCAGTTCTGTTTGAGCTTGTCTGTAACGCCAGATGAAGATAAGACAAAGCAGAAGTGTATTTCACCAAGATGTAGGTCAGGATTTTGGTTATAAGCAAACAGAGTGTAAATGCAGTCTCCATCCAAGTTTTAGAGAGCTAAATATTGTTGGAGTGTTTAATCTCTGATGGTGCGTGGAGTCCTAGCTGCCAGGCAGCCTCGGGGAGCCGCTCTGTTTTGCAAAGGTCTCCTCGGGGACTGGAGCTCTGCGCAATGGTCTCCGCAGTTTCTTCTCTGCTTCCACCGCTTTATATCTCAGACTGCTCATGCTGCCATCGAAGTGCCATCGGCAGCGGCTGGGAGGGCTCGGCCAGAGGAAGGGGTGTCACCTTTGTTCCTAACACGGGCTACGATGTTCGTGTAGCCCTTATGTCCCTGCAGATCGCTTGGCGCCAGAAGCACGTGTGCGTTACCTGTGAGGTTTGCAGTCTGGTACGTGTTCTCATCTGTCTAAACGCGCTGTGCATTATCTGTAATTACCGTTGCGGGTGACAGACCTGGCAGCGATGCGTTCAGCCCGGGCATGCCCGTGGGAGCGCGTTGATCTTCACTTCCTAGTCCCGGGCTCCTGGCACCCCGGTCCCGCCGCTCACTGGCTCCGTGCGGCGTGGGCACGAGAGGCACCGGCAAACCGGACGGTTCCCTGCGCTCCTGTAGCGCGGTCTGCCGCCGGCTGAGTGCCCGCCGCTGCGGGGCTGGTATGTCTTCGCCTCTCACCAGGAGCGTGCGGGTAGCCCGGGGCAGGACCTGGTGCAGCAGGAGCTTTCGAGCACCTGGCTGAAAGCTGGAGAACCTGCCTGGTGGTGACTCACTCGCCAAGCTCATCCCTGTGCCCGGAAAAGGTCAGCCATAAACTTCTCTTTGGTGGCAGAGGCAGCTTTAATGTTCCCAGCCACTCCTCTCTCCTCACCCCCCACTTCTTTTGGTGCTGGTGGGGCTGTACTGCAGACCTGCTCCGGCAACTGGGCAGCTTTGGAAATAGCATTGCCAATGAGTGCTGGGCCGGACTGCTTGTCCTTCGTTCCTTTTGCTCCGCAGTCGCACGGACCATGTCAGTGGCGCAGCCAGGGACGTAATGCAGGATGGGTGCAGGTGTGGGGTGCAACGGGGACGGTCCCTGCAGGCAGGCGGCATGGAGTGGCGCGTTGTGCTACTGCAGTTAGGCCGCTTCTGGCAGCACGGTGTGTCTGCCCTGTGCCGCAGCCTGCCACCAGAGCGTCACCACAGGTTGTGTCTGTGAGACCTGCCTGCAGTCCCCAAGTACCGAGATGGGGAGTGGATCTTGGCAAGCAGGGAAGAGCCAGTGGCCAGAGCTTAAATCGCCGTGGCCCACACTTGGACATCATGAGGAAGCGTTACCAGAGCGTGCTGTGGGGCTCTGGAGGCCCTGCCCAGACAGCACAGCTCTTGGTCCCATCCCCTGGCACGGGTGGGCTGCGCTGGGGCTGCCTAGGGCCAGCCGACCCCTTCCCCGGCCCTGGGAGTGCAGGAGTGGGCACAGCGGGTCTCTTGGGGCGACGTGTCCCCTGCTGGGCTGGGTCTGGGCTGACCGTGCGGCGGGTTTTGTTCCTGGCGCTCGGAGGGGCCGGGCTCAGGCGGGGCTGTGGAACGGGGCGAGGGCACGGCGTGCAGCACCCGCTCGGGAAGGAGCTGGTCCTTGCTCAGCTGCGCGGGCTCTTCCCCGAGTCGGCCGGCGGTGCCATGTCCGTGTTTCCAGGAGTCGAGGCTCGCTGGAGCTGGGGAGGAGGGTTCTCCCGTGACAGCAGACAAGTGGAGAGCTCTGACACCGCCAGGCCTTGTGCCAGTTTCCGATACCCAGGTGACACTTGGAGACAAGTGATGGGACTTGGGATTTTGATTTTGTCTGCCGTACAGGTAAGGGTATGTGCTGTTTTTACTAATGCTGTCAGCTTTTCAGTGCTGTGTGCCTGCTTGAAATTTTCATCATAAAGGTACTGTACTTATGGCTGGGATTTGGTGCGCAGAAATACACCCACTGGGTCTGTGCAGCACATCTGCGGAGGCTCTGGTATTTCCAGCAAATGCAGGCACTCTGCACATGCCCAGTGAATCTCGTGGCCTGGTCCAGTAGTGGGTTTAGGAAGGGTGCAAGGTCAGCGGTGCACTACCAGGCGCTTTAGTGTCACTGTGCGTTTGCTGGGAAGCAGCTGTGGACACGCAGGGGGTGTTGGATTTTCCAGAAGCACAGCAGCCCTGCTGGGAGGTCTGCACGGGGATGTCTGTGGTGGCTTCTGTCCGGTAGATGTGCCAGACATCTCAAATGCCAGTGAAACAGCAAGTCCCCACAATCCATGCTAACTAATCTTGGGGACAGAGAAGGAGGATGCCTACAAAAGCATTTGGGTGGATGGTATGCTGGGTAACAACAACAAAAAGTTGATGGGACAAAGTGTAAACCTTCACTAGTGGAGAAACCCGCAGGCTGCGGGTTTTGCGGGGCAGTACAGGCAGGTGCTCCCAATGGCCATGTTGGTGTGTCGGACACCCACCCCGAGGTTGTCTTCGTGTGAGCACTGGGAGCATGATTGAGACACAGGAGGAGGTGTAGGGCGCCCTGAAGCAGGAGTCAGTTACGTATGAGAAGATCCATGGTAAGGTCAGACTGTCCAAAGCCAAAGGTAGGTTAGGTGCTTTTTGGGAAGCTGTGTGGAAAAGGAGTGGGAGCTCACTTTGCCCAGATACGGAGAGCTGAGGCCCTGGCTCGGCTGGGACAGCGTCCTGGGCTCTGCACGATGAACAGCTGGTAGGAGCTTGCCTGCCTTCTTCACCAGCCAGGGTGTCGAGGTGCACAGGCCTGTGTAAGAAGTGAGTTGAGAAGGGCTCTTCTGGCTCCTGGCCGAGAGCGCCTCTCCACAGGCCTGGGGCATCGGGAGGAGGTAGAAGAGCACGGGCGAGTGGCGCCTCTGCACCGCCCTGGCGTTTCTGCTCCAGCTCCATCAGAGCAACGGTGCAGCTGAGGCTAGAGGAGCACGAGATGGGATGCTCAGTAAAGCAAGAGCTCGCTCCGTGAGCTGCGTTGTCCCTGTGGATGTGGGGAATAGCTGTGGGATATAAGCTGACCAGCTGGAACTAGATTTTTTGCAAGGATGGCAGAAGATGCCCCTTTCCCCCAGGACTGCTCTCCCATCAGCAGGCAAGCACACTTGCAAGCCCTTAGGCACTAGAGGTTTTTTAAATCATTGGGAAAATGCTGACATTAGGAAGAACTGGGTTGTCTGGCTGACCCATCCTGGGACAGCTACCTTCATTTTGTAGCAAATTTGTAGGGTAATCTGGACTGACAGACCCCCAGCCTAGTGTGTTTCAACCCAGTTAAAAATCAGCGCTAGGTATCTTTGTTTTTCAGCTCGGTTAAAAATTGGTGCTGGGTGTCTTTCTGTGTAGGCAGCACGCCAGCTCCACCGGGAAACATGCGCTCTGCTACAGCAGCATCACTGCCGCAGCGAGGAGCAAGCGCTATGCCTTGCTGCTGGTATCGGAAGCAGCAGCTGTACCGAACGCGTGGCCAGGCTCTGCTCTTGTTCCCCTCCTGGCAGGTGCTGCCAAGAGCTGTAATGCCCCAGAATTTGGGATGTGTGGGCTGGGAGAAGAGGGTTTTTTTTCTTTCAGAGTTGACTGTGGCTTGGGAGGGCAAGCGTCCCCCCGAGGAGCTGGAGGGCTGTGGGAAGAGCTAACGTGGCACTGACGAGGCTGCGCCTGTTTGGGGGAGGATGAGGGTCCTCACCTCCCTCCGTCTGGGTGGCTGCGCCCCAGTACCTGCTGCTCTCTGCCCAACTGAGACCAGTTAATGCCCCCAGGCTTCTTGCCAAGTACCAGCTGGGTTGTGCCGTCCCCTGTGCCCTCTCATGACTGTCTCTGCCCATCATCAGCACACGCCCGGTTACTGGTGGTCTTGCTTCACAGGGGTGGCCTTGTTTAACGGGAGGTGTGCTGGGCATGCGGGCGGTGGGTGACGCGCGCCTCTGTTTCAGGGCATCGTGGGGAACCTGTCCAGCGGCAAGTCGGCCCTCGTGCACCGCTACCTGACCGGCACCTACGTGCAGGAGGAGTCTCCCGAGGGTAAGGTCTGGTTTCCAGGGTGCCTGGGGGGGTGCTGTGAGTCCTCACTCCTCTCCCTGGCTCTAAAGGGGACCCCCGTCTCTGTGCCCCATCTGCTGCTGCCGCAGGGCTCTGCAGCCGCCCCTGGCCTTTGTTAGGGGTTTCCCTCTGCTTGCTTCCCCCCCTCACTCCACCTGCTCTTTGCTCTCTTCCCAAGGTGGCCGATTTAAGAAGGAGATCGTAGTGGACGGTCAGAGTTACTTGCTGCTAATTCGAGATGAAGGGGGCCCCCCCGAACTCCAGGTAGGAGACCGGTACCTCCTGCGGTCCCTTCCCACCCCGTCCTGCCGGAGGGATTGCAGGGCTCCTGGGGAGGGTCCTACCTGGCTGCCTCTTGGGAGCCCAGTTGTGGGAGAACACGAGGACTGCGAGGCCTGAGGAGGGGCTACCCCTGTGGTGACTGTTGACCCCAGGGCCTCCCTGCGGTGCCGGGGAGCTTCTGCCGCAGGGCCTGAGGCGTGCGCTCGGCTGAGCCCGGCCGCAGCGCCCCACGTACCTGCCGTGTGGCTGCCCTTGCTGGCAGCTCTGGGCACGGGGCTCCGGGACGCTTGTCTGGGCTGTAACAGCAGGTCTGTCTCCCTCAGTTTGCTGCCTGGGTCGATGCTGTGGTGTTTGTCTTCAGCCTGGAGGACGAGATCAGCTTCCAGACAGTCTACAACTACTACCTGCGGCTCTGCAGCTACCGGAACACAGCGGAGGTGCCGATGGTGCTGGTGGGCACGCAGGGTGAGAGCGGGGCAGCCGGGTTTCCGCCCCACATCCTCCCTGCCTCGGTCAGGAGCACTGGTGACGCGTCTGCTCTGGCAAGAGAGCGCGGGGTGCTAGCCCTGCGAGTGCGTCGGGAGATCCCGGTCTGTAAGCTGTACGCAGGACAGTTACTCTTAGGCCCCTGCAGGAGCTGAGTAATTCCTTCTCAGACCGTCTCAGCTTTCCTGCAGAGAGCTGCCTTCCTTCATGGAGCCACTTTCCTCTTCGAAATGCCCAAACCTGCTGGTGTTGCCTGCCTTCCTCGGTTCTGCCTGCAGCAGCTGGGCCCAGGCAGGAGTCAGGGCCCAGGCAGGGTTTTCTGCTGGTGCATTGCCCTTCGTCCTCCGGGACGAGCTGCAGCAGGGAAGGTTTGGGGGGATGGCAGCTTGCTTTCAGCACCCCAAGAAGAGGCCTGAGCTGTGGAGCACGGTCATCCCTGAGGTGCTGCCAGCACACGTGGATGTGGGGAAGAGCAGTAGCAGCCCAGAACTGCCCTCCCCCTCCTCTTCCCCCCCCAGGGCTGGGGACTGGAGCCAGCTGGGACTGGGACGGAGGCCGTAAGGGAACTGTCACGAAACCGCAGCTGAGGCTGCCAGAGGAGCCAGGAGACACAGCGCCTGGAGCCCCAGCTGGGCACCCCGGACGTGTCTGGGCAAGGAGCTGCTGATGGAGAGGGGCTGCCGGGAGAGAGGGCAGCCCTTGACCGGCATTCTGCCTTGCGCGGCGTGCGTCAGAGGCAGCCTGGCCTCCAAAAGGCTTGCTGCAGGTGCCCAGGAGGCAGGGAGGGGCAGCAACGAGGGCATTGCTGCAGGTGTCTGAGCTCCGTCCGCTCTTCCAAAATGAGCGTCTGTCCTGCCTGTATATGGTAAAGCACAGGCAGGAGGGAGCCTGGGGCTGCCGAAGTTGTCTGGATGTAAGGGTGAGAGCAGGGAGCGCGAGCAGGGGACGGAGGATGCGAGGGAAAAAGGTCTTGGCAGGAGCCGGTTCCTGAGCAGTCTGACCCATTCTGGCAAAGAAGAACCTGAGGCTGGGAAGGCAGGCAGTGACAGCGGGAGGGGAGGTGCAGGGGTGTCTGCTCTGGACCCCAGATTAAGCACAGAACAAAGTTATTAAACTTTCGATATTTAAAGATTGTGGAATTAATGTTCGGACTGAGTGATCTTGGTTCGGGACTGGGCTGGGGTTGCAGGCATGTGCTGCAGAGGCTTAGGAGAGGGGAAGAGTGCTATGGCAGAGGGGTCGGTGGTCATTTCTGTCCCAGCCTTAGAGCCAGGTGAGGTCGCAGCCGTGGTACAGTCACACTGAGCAACCCAGTGGAGAGTTCAGGGGCGGCTTCTTTGCAACGCGAGTCTCGGTACTCCTTCGACTCCTCCTGAGAGGCTTCGTTTGCAGCCCTGCTTGTCCCTGGCATGTCTTCAAGGAATTGGATTCCTCTTGGGAAGGCAGTTTTTCCAAAACATGCGAGCACTTAGCAGCCATCTGGGATACAAATTAGGCCTGGTTTTTAGTGTTGTCCACCAAAGCCTCGACTGTGAGTGCATCCTAGCAGGTCTGTCTTTCCCAGTTAACTGAGGATGATTTTTCCCTTCTGATTCTTTAATCTGTAGGGTATGGCGGTGAGACCTAAAATGATCGAGACTGGCAAATCCATTTTACTCTGCAACTGAGGTGGACTTGCCGATGAGTGCACTCGTGCGTTACAGCAGCCGTGACCAGTGACACATTGACAAATGGCAGCGCTAGTAATTTCTGATGCATGTAAACACCGTCCGTCCTCATGTAGATGAGGCTGCGTTGGACCCAAGGTCAGGCTGTTTACAACTTTGCCCCCAGCGCTCTGTCTGCTGTCGCTGAGTGTCCTCTTGTCTCAACAGCTGCACTGTTCACAACACGGTTGTGTGAAGTTGTGGTGGTGTGTCCCGTTCCTAACACGCAGGCTGCCTTGCCTTGCCAGCCACACCTCCCACTGGTTTCTGCCCTCTGTCTTCAGAAACATCGGTGGCTGGATGGTTAGGAGAGTTGAATAAGGTTCATTTAAAAAATGGTTCATTTAAAAAGGTTCATTTAACACATCCATTTTTCTACAAACGTCGGACCGTAATCTAAGGCATTTATAGTACTATGAAGGTGGGTATCTCAGTGTGTGAAGGGAGGGAGGGAGGTCAGGAGTGTGCCCTGGGACCTGTGGATAGATGGGACACAGGCACTTGCTTTCTAACCTCCTCTCCCTTTGGTTTCCAGATGCCATCAGCGCCACGAACCCCCGGGTCATTGATGATTCTCGGGCGCGGAAGCTTTCCAATGATTTGAAGCGCTGCACGTACTACGAGACCTGTGCCACCTATGGACTGAACGTGGAGAGAGTCTTCCAGGATGGTAACTGCAGCTGGCGGAGGGTGTCTGGGCGAGACAGGGCAGCAATGCTGTCCCAGAGAGGGGGCTTGCACCACCTAGACCACCGGCTCTCGGTTAGAACGGCGTGCTGCCGTGAGGCCAAGGGAGTTAGGCACATGTTGGTGTGCAGTGCCGTTGCTCTATGCACGCAGACCGGGTCGAAGGAGCGGGACGTGCTCTGTGTGTGGAAGGATTCCTCTGTGTGTGGCACGCAGGTGAACGGCACGTGGTTGGGCACGAGGGACCGTAGAGCGGGGCTGGGCAGCGCCCTTCTCCTGCCTTTCTTGCAGGGGCTGTCCTCTGGGTAGCCGCTCATTCCAGAGAGCAGAGAGGCTGCAGGGGACGGTTGTGTCCCTGCGGGGGCCGGTGCGGCACAGCAGTCTGTATGTGCCTGCAGAGGACTTGTAAGGCTGCAGAGAGGGTTTTGATGCCATAGGTGGAAGAGGGAACCTACACCACGTCCTAGGAGTTTGCAGTCCGCTTAAACAAACTGGGGCCCTGCTCTATAATGGGACTGCGTATTCCCCTGTGCCCTTTCTCTGCCTTCTCTTCTGGAGTGCTGGGGATCTGTGTGCAATGTGTGAGGCAGGGTCCGTGCAGAGCTGAGTGGCTGGGCAGGACAGAGTTGCTTTTGGAAAGGAGGAGAGCTGTGCTGTTAGTGTTTGCAACAGGCACATGGAAGGAAGTTTGGAAATAATAGTGCAGCAGGACTGCCTGAAGGCAAGAATCCAGCTTGGTTCATTGCAGCACAGCAAGGTAGGCTGAGGGCAGGGCGTAGGACTGAGCCTGTCGTCGGCTTCAGGTGCCTCCTTCATCCTCTGAGCTGGAGCTGGTGATCCTCCTTCCCCTACATAAGTCTGTGACCTTCCAGTAATCTCCTGTTGCGGGGCTGAGGATCATAGTCACCATGCTGCTTTTCTTATGCAGAAGCATGTAGAGATGTTCCCCTCTCCCGCCGCTGAGATGGTCTGAGAAGTCAGCCCAGAGAGCGGCCTTTCAGGCTGTCCCACCTGCCCCGGGCAGGGAACCCCCCGGCATCCAGCAGCCCCTGCACTGGTTTGGTGCTCCTGGGGAAGCTGGGGCGACCCCGTTGGGCAGGTTGCTTGTAAGTCTCCCCTTCTCCCTCCTCATGATTAACGGAGGAATGGTGGGAGGGAACAGCTGGGAATAGCTGAGGATCGTGAATACTGCAGCAGACCTGGAAGGGGAGGATCTGCTAAACCAACTCGGCGGTTTGTAGAGCAAGTCTGGAGGCAGAAAGAGGAGGTGGGCTGTGTGCACAGCTGATCCCGGCTTCTGGAAAGCGTTTGGCACTGCGTGTCACCAAACTTGGTCAGCTTATTCCTTTAAATTGGTTCTGTTGTGCCCCTTCTCTGAAGGACAGTACAGTGAGGGATAGCAGCCGGTGGGTTTGGGGAGGGCACTGCAGGATTAGGTGCTGCTGTTCGTTAGCCTGCTTCTCATCCTGTTTTATCTCAAGATGGAATGAACTGTGCTCTGGGATTATTTTTTCTCTTTGTTGACCCTGGGAGCATAGACAACACAACTTTAAGCAGCGCGATGTGCGAGATGAAAGCTCTCAGGTGAGACCGGGCGACTCAGCTTGTCCTGCGACAGCTTCTAGCGCCAGCGCTGCTTAGCAAGCTTGGTGGCAGACCTTGAGCTGCTGCTTGAGGCTCAGGAGGGAGCGCCTGCAAAGTGCTGTGCTTCATCTTTTGCCTGGGTTTATTCATGGCCTGTCCATGTGGTGGGAAGGAGGCAAGCGAGTGGGTTTGTCCACATGAGGAGCAGTGAGACTGAGGTGCGTGGTAATGGGAGACTGCTCATACAAACCCGATGTCAGTCTGGGCAGATGCTGATGCTGTACGGAACAAGGAGCGTGGGCCGCCCTGCCGGGAGGGCTGAGCCTCTCCCAGGGGAGCACCCAGTCTTGCCTTCGTACAGGGCAGCAGGAGGACCGTTGCTGGAGCGTGGTCAACTCGGGTGTCAGCACTTCAAAAGGACACAGAGAAACTGAGAAGATTAAAAAAAAAAAAAAAAAAGCTACAAAAATTAATCAAAGGCTGGAAAAAATACCTGATAGTGAGACACTAAAAGAGATTATCCATTGAACAAATCAAAAAGAAGAGTGAGAGGTGACTCGGTTACAATATAAGAGTAACTACGTACCTGTCTACATGGGGAGAAGATCACAGATACTAAGACTCCGCAGGCTAGAGAGAGTTAATGCTAGAAGCCAAAGCCAATCAAATTCAAATTTTAAAGAATCCTCGCTTTTTTTATTAATAGCCCTCTTTTCATTAACTGTTGGAAAAATGCATAGGGAAGTGCTGTATTCTACATCTCTTGACTTGCTCCAAATTCTGACCAAGTCCCTCTGTGGAAGAGACTCGCCGTAAGCCCAGATGACTGGTGCAGTGCAGGCTGGGTGAAGTTTAATGGTATACAAAGGTCAGCCTGAAGAATGGAGAGATCCTTCTGGCCTTTGAGTCTGCGTATGCAGGATCTGCCTGCGTTGCCGCGGTTCCCTGTGCCATGCTGTGCTTCCTGCAGCAGGCTGCCTCTGCCTGCCGCGCCGTGCTGCACGCCTGCCGGTGTCGGTGCCCTTGCCGAGTGCGCTGCTCAGAGCTCTGGAGAATCAGTGTGATAATTGGGATTTGCAGATGGAGCAGAGGGACCCACCGTCTCATGGGAGATCTGGAGTAAATCTCAGGTACTCTGCTCTCGCCTGCCTGCTCAGCTGCAGGACCACGCAGACGCTGCTGAGCACAGCTGTGGGGAGGGAAGGAACAGGGCAGGAGGTGCTGGCGAGGAGCTGAGGAGAGCTGAGCCCAGCGCATTGGCCCCAGACGTCACTGGCATCTGAGAACTATTCAGGGACTTCCAGGACCCAGTTTCAGATGAAGGTGACTTGATGGGATGAGGTGTTTTCGGAGTGGGTAAGCAGCTTTTCCTAATGAGCGCTGGTGGGTCCTGATGCGTCTGTTTTGGAATCTGGTGGAGTGCTGGCAGTTGTGGATTGTGTGAGGAGCTTGCCCCACGTGGCGATACAGTTACCAGCCAGACCTCCTCTTTATATGGTTTCTCCAACACAAGTTGCTCAGCCCGGGTCGTGGTAGGCCTGCCCCGTGCAAGCAGGGGAAGATGTCGATTTTCCACAGCAGAAACAGGAGGCCTTCTGTAAGCGGTGGTCTTTGCTTTCACTGCAAAGGTTTGCTTGCTGGTCCATGCTGTGCAGAGTGTGTGCTGTACCTCTGCTCCCAGAGAGCCCTTCCATGCCACTGTCTTGTCTAACAACAAGCAAGCGCTGACCTTTTTGGACAGCAGGTTAATGTGCTGGTCTAGCGTGACGGCTTGAGGGAGCGACCATCCTACCTCTCAGTATTCAGTTGAAGGCAGAGGCTAGCACTCTTCCTTCCCAAGCTGCTGTCTCTGCAAATGCCCCATGGTCTGCACGTGGTGCTGCTGAGCATGGGGGAAGCTCCAAGAAGGAGAACCTCGGATCTCCACATTCACCAGCTGTTCAGAGGTTCTGCAAGAACGGGGTGGCTCCAGCTGTTGTGGTGCCCTCTTTCCTGCTCAGGCAGGGCAGCAGAGCCCCTTCCTCCATGCCTGGAGCAGTTCCTGGGTGTTGGGTCTGAAGCTAAGTTCGTGGTTGTGTTGTGCAGGGATCTAGTCCACGTACGTTACAGCGTGTGCCACTGCAGTTGTGTTGAACCTTTTGGAGCGGTGAAAGCTTTGTCCAGGCAGTCAGGCTTCTGAAGGTCACTGTGAAAAGGATGCATGGCATGCAGAAAGGGGGTAGCTTTCTCCTTGCTGGTTTCTCAAGTGTGGTCTGGCCAAAGTCCCCCTGGAAACGCTGTTCGCTGTGCGGGAACTGCACTTCTCTCATCCTTTCCAAGTCGCTTCCAGCACCAGATGTTGTCACAGTTACTGCTTCTGTGAAAAGACAGGACAGTCTGCTTGTAGCTTCAAATACTGCGAGGAGACGACCCTGGCCCGAGCAGGAAGAGTGACACAGGCTGGGCTGTGTGCTGCAGTGCCCAGCAGGCACCGGCTGCGGTTTCAGAGCCTCCCCAGGGGTGAGCCTGCCCCGGGGGTGGGTCGGTGCGGTCCCCTCACTCGCAGCAGAGCCCCCGCTGAGGTGGGAGGCTGGTACTGAACACACCTCTGACTTCTTGGCTCTGGAGAGGTACTGTTAAAGAGCTTTCTTCTGAAAATTGCCTTCACAGAGCTCCTGTATGCAGAAATCTCCTACAGTTTAGAGGATGCCAGGACAAAAACAAGAAGCCATCAGTGTGGGAGTGCCTCAGCTCTTGGGCTTCATTTTAAGAATATTTCTGTACCAAGCAACGGTTAGCGACCAACATGTTGAGAGCCCCTTGGCAGTGATTACCTCAGTGTTGTTCCTGAAGAGGAAGAGTGACCCAGGCCCAACCCTGGAAGGGCACGGAGGGACAGCAGCCATGCTGCCCGCTGCTGCGGGTGGCTTCTCTAGCTTCACCTCTGCGGCAAGTCCAGGGTGAGCGCTTCTCTCCTCCCACTGGCCATGAGCATCGGAGAGGACAGGCGGCGGTGCGAGGCAGCCTTCTCTGTGGCCCGCCAGAACCTGCTGCTGACGTGCCGGCGGCATTGCTGCTCTCTGTTGGTCCTCCTCGGCTGCAGGGCTGCAGGCTTGGACTTCAGCTTGAAAGCCCAAGGGTGGTTCTGGCTCTCCTGCCTAGAGGGTTGTTTGGGTTTCTGCATCCTGAGTGTGACCGCTCCTTCTGCTCGGGTGTGAGTTCGTTTGTTCCTGGCCCTCGGGGTGATTGACAGCATTGCCATGTCTTCCAGGGCAGTGAGTGACGCTTCTGAGGAACGGTTTGGCAGGAGCATTTCAATGGAGAGGCCAAGAGTTTCTGCACAGGGGAGTGTGCACGGCCCTGTGAATCCATAAGGTGCCACCCCACCCCGAGGTGTTTTCTGTAGGGTCCTTGGTGCGTCACCGGGGACCTTCACATGCACCTCCTCTCTGTCCAGGTACTCCCCCGAGAGCTGACCGTTCCTGGCAGTGTCTGTAGAGGGATTTCTCCGAACGTCTAGGACAGAGTACTGTGGTATGCTTTAAAATACCACGTG
The DNA here is from genome assembly GCF_047370975.1 of Nipponia nippon. Classification (NCBI taxonomy): domain Eukaryota; kingdom Metazoa; phylum Chordata; class Aves; order Pelecaniformes; family Threskiornithidae; genus Nipponia; species Nipponia nippon. Next base: position 167,624,531 of record NW_028262290.1, read on the forward strand.
ATGCTCAAGTGCTAGTACGCACCGGAGTCACCGTACGTGACGTTTGGCAAACAAATGCCAAGCAATGTATCTGGACAGCGGTTCTGTGGCCAGGGCAGGGCTCGTTGGTTATACAGCACAGAGCTGCCCATAGCAACCAAAGCAATTGTGATAGGCAAATGATCCCAGATGCTGGCTTAGAGGGTGACAGAAATCATCCTTGAAAAAGTCTGACTGATGTGGAGGAGTCTGGAAGAAGTGGAGGAACCTCTGCCTGGCAAGCAGAAACATGAAGGCCACCTCAAGATGCCTCAGTTAAGAGTTGGTGAGATTTTATCGTGCCCAGTGTGGTCTTGCTGCCCTCATGATTAATTCCTTTGTTACCACTAATGCGTGAGTGACAAGGCAGAGCCTTTGCCAGGCTCTTTGCCCAGGACAGCGATTGCCGACAAGTTTTTCTGAATCTTTTCTGGCCTCCTCTCGTTTTCCCACTGGTGGTCTTCTCAACCTCCCTGTTTCAGGAGACGATTCTCACCTTGCCTCTTCCTCTGAAATTGGACCTACTTGTATTCTGGATATTGAGAAACCTCCTGCCTTGAATCTGCCTTCTCCAGTGAAGCTCGGGAGGCTGTCCTGAATGGCATAAAGTCCTCTGCCCCGGAAGGCGAAAGGGCTTTCCCTGTGGCCATGCAGGACTTCCCCTCTCCTGCCATGTCCGATCTAGTTTGGACTGTCTGACTTACCAGATACCGTCATGTGAAGTGGCTTTCTGCCTGTCGCGGCGTCCCTGAAAACGCTTCCTAGGTACTGCGTGTCCTGTCCTGGGAATTCTGCTTTGCGCTGATGAACTCGCCCTCTGAGCCCGTGGGGATGTGGCTGGTCCTGTTGGGAAGGCTGTCCGCTGCTGTACGTGGGCGCTGCTCTCCCGAAGGCAGTGCTTCCACGGAGCCGGGGAAGCTGTCTGGTCCGGGGTCTGGCCCGGTAGTTTTCGTTATCACTTTAGCAGCACAAAGAATGACCCCCGCAGGCTTGCGTGGTAGCATAGGTCTTACCTGTCTTATTCTCTGCTGGGTAGTTTCTGAGTTCTGCCTTCCCTGACCGCTCCGCTGATGCGGGTGTTTTGACGTTTTCCACGTCTCCTCCCAGGCTGTCTTCTCCGTGGAGACAGCCGAACACCACGCGGTGCGTCAGCCGGACTGTGTTTTGACCTGCCTAGGTTAAAGCCGCTGTGTACCAGAGCCTGCGGGGTCCTGGGGGGGTTAGCAGAGGACGTGTCCCATCCCTGTAGCATTGCCAGTCCCTCGTATTGCCTTTCCCGGGCAGCCCACACGTGGGGCTCAGGGGTGCAGAGCAGGGGTGCCTGAGCTCGCAATGTGCCTGGCCAGTGTTTGAAGCAGAGATAGTTTATGCAGTGGACAGTGGATGAAGCTGGCCAGAGGAGAGGATGGAGGGGAGGAGAGCAGGAAAAACAGCAGGTTAATGTGGTCTGTTTGGTGGTGTAGGAGGGGTTCCTGCTATTTATGGGACTAATATTTAGCTTGGGAGTCTGGACAGGCTCCTAGCTTTATCAGACGAGCAAGTAGCAGCGGTGGCCCCATAGGCCTTCGTCTGTCTCTGTACAGGACACGGCACTGCAGCTGCGAGGTGGCAGGATTTTGCAGTTGCTGTCGGCATCTGCCTTTTCCAAATAGGTTCAGTCACACCGCATGTATGGTGCGGCGTCTTCTGTCTTCCTGGAAGGAGAATGTGGCAGCTCCTTTATTGCAAGGGTGCGTGCCGGGTTGGACGTGTGGCATTCCCAATGCCTTCAGTCGCGTTCATCTGAAAGGTTCCTCTTTCTGTGGTGGTGGGGGTACCCAGCCAGTGTGCAAGAGAAAACGAGGAATGGTGATGTGCTCTCCTGAACTCCCCAACAGCCCAGCTTGTTCACTGTCGTGCTCTTTGGTCAAGACGTTTATTTCCAGAAAAGGTAGGAGATTGGGAAGGTTGAAATGCAATTTTGGGCTATTGGCATTAGGCAGTGAGGTCACAGGAACTGGGAGAGTTGTTCCTCAGGTTAATTTTTTGAACATCTGGAGACCGTGAGGGCCCAGGCTGATGGAGGTGGCATTGCCCAGGCTGCTCAGTTCGGTAACTGGCTCCTGTAGCTGCTGTGAGGGGGTGACCAAGAAGTGACTCTGGCTGCCGAAGGGATCTTCTGCAGCAGCCCAGGGTTCTGGGTGGCTCCGTGGTGTCCACATCAAGTCACTGCTCTGTGTGAGACCCAAGAGAGCAGGTGGCCTTCGAGGACTCAGCAGGACCAGCGTGGGAAGCCTGCCCTGCTGCCTGCTGGAACAGCCACGGGCAAACGCTGTCCCTTGCAGCTGGGTTGTGTGGCAGCAGCAGGCGATGGGGATTGCGAGGTTGGGTGTTCTGCAGAAATTCTCCTTGTTAATACAGGGTGGCACAGTTTGAGCCCCAGACGCTGGCATCAGTCAGATGAAGGGTTTGGGTGTCACTGAAGCCCTCCAGAAATCCACGGGTGGAGAAAGTTGCTTTCTGGACTCTGACCCTGTCCCTTTCTCCCTTCTTCCAGTGGCTCAGAAGGTGGTGGCTCTACGGAAGAAACAGCAGCTTTCCATCGGTCCCTGCAAGTCCCTGCCCAATTCACCCAGCCATTCGTCTGTCTCTGCGGCCTCCATTCCTTCTGTTCACATCAACCAGGTGGGAAACGGGAACAGGGAAAGCCAGGGACCCCACATGCTTCTCCACACCCCCTCGGGTCACTCACTACTCAGAGCGTTTAGCCTAGCTTTAGACTCGCACTACAGCCCTGGAGCAGCTTTTGGAAAGAGCAGAGTCGTTGTCCCCCTGGAGCTTCTGTCCGTAGCCCAGAACAGCTTGATGCTTGTCCTGAGGTCAAGCCTTGTGTCTAAACCATCAGGTCTGTCTCACAGTCTCCAGAGGTGTGCTTCCACGGACGCTGGCGGCAGAGCCGTGAGCCGTCTGCAGGGAAGCTCCTGGGCAGAGCAGAAGGTCTGCGAAAGGGGCCGCAGCCTGGCTGCGCTGGCCACGCAGGCCAGCCTGGGTGGACTCGGCTGCCCACGGTCCTGCTCCCCCTGGAAGCGGGAAGCTGATGGTCTTCCACGCAGATACAGGTGGGCTTCTTAGGGGATGTATTTGTGGAGGGGCAAATTTGGTGGCGAATTGAAGGAGTAGCACAGAGGAGGAGGAGGTTCTCCTCCCCTCTGCCAGAGGAAGGGCTCTGTGCTGCTGTTCTGGCACAGCGTTAGCTTGCCGGGGACTGCCAAGGTCTCTGTGCCGGCAGGATGGGGAAGCCGGAGGTGTTTGTTCTGTGACTCTGGAGAAGCAGAACTGATGCAGGAGGGGCAGGTCAGAAACCAAAGCAGGCTGCCATGGTGAGTGGCTGGAGGAGGAGATCCTTTGGGCAGCCGCCTGACTGCATTAGGGCTTTGCTGCAGTTTCCAGCACCCACACAAACGCCGAGCTGGCTCTCTGATGAGGCAGGTGAGATACTGGGCTCTGCTGCTCCTCAGGGGCAGTCGAGCCAACAGATTCCTGCTCTGAAGCACCCGGCGTGTGAAATCGCAGGATCTGTAGCAAGGACTTCAGGAAATCTGTCTGGCGTGGTGCTGTCAGGCCGAGGAACGGCAGGTGTAGCCGTTGGGTTTATGGAAGAGGGGAGACGACGCAGCCAGAGGAGCTGCGAACCCGTCAGTTGCCTCAGCAGTGAGCAGTGCTTGAAACGTTTTTTGAGAAAAAGAGTAGCTAAGGACTGAAAGGAGCATGTAAAACTGAAGAAAATGCAAAGCAAGTTTAGCAAAACAAATTCTGCCAGACTGACACTTCTTTCATAAGGGGGTTGACTTTCAACCTTAGGGTGTATCGGAGCCTGGGCGGACTTCTGGTACACCACCACAGGGGAGACTGTTCCTGTACAAGCCTGAGTGCTGTCTGCAGCCACTGGTCGGACCCTTACGTAATTTTTAAATACCCACGTGGAGTTTATACCTGATGGTATAGGCTTCTAAAGCTGGGCTACGAGTAGGTATGTACAGATTTTTGCAGAGACCTGTGCCAGCTGCCTGGTGCTCCATGTCACCCGGGCACGGGCAAGCCCAGATGAAGTCTCTGTGTGCTAGCGAAGAGGCTAAGCCCTGCTGACAGCCAGAGCTCCCTGGTGCAGCTACGTCGTAGCTTTCTGATCGCAGCTGGTTTGTGTCCAGCGGGCCTGGGAAGCAGGCAGAGTGAGCACAGCTGCTTGCAAAACGTACAGAGCCATACCCTGCCCTGCAGAGTGTCTGGATATGGGCGCTTTTTGCAAAGTTTAATAGGAGGCATCCAAGGCGGAAAGCAAAGTCCAGGGAAAATGCAGATCCGAGTGTATCTGGTAATTTGAGGGTTTTATTAGCAGACAAATTGTAAACAGTCAAAGACTGGTTGGGAAGGAGAGGCAGTCTGTACTGAAAGGGGGAGTGGGGTGGAAGATGGCCAAGGGCAGCGTTTCTCAGGGAGGAACCGAACACTTGTTTAATATTTTCTTCCATGTCCGAAGTATGAGAAAAGGGTCCTAACAAACACGTACTAATGGCGCTTGCTGTGCCGGGCAACGTGTTTGTAGTGAAGATAAAACCGTGTTTCTTGTGTGAGGAGTGTGGGATACCTCCTCAGTCTGATTCCGGTTGCTCATGTAAGTATGCAGTGAAACTGGTGTAGGAACAGCCAAAAGCGAGTGGGGGGAAGAGAGACCCTGATGCAAGAGGAGGTTAAGCACTTGGCTTGTTTAGCTTAGGGGAGCGAAGGCTGATGGCCCAACCCTGACCTCTGCCATACACAGCTGTGGAAGGAAGGAACCTTCCAAGAGAAGAAGGTGCCAGGACAAAAGGGGTGGATTTAAGACTGGCTACGGGGAAGCAAAGTTTGGGTGTCGGAAGAGGTTTGTAACTGCATGTCATGAGCTTTGCTAGAGGTTTTTGATCAGAAACCTCCCTACTTTCCTTTCCGTCCTGCAGAGTACCTTCCAGCCCAGTTTGCAGACGACGTCTGCGTGGAGGTGGATGCTGGCTCCTTGGCTCGGAGACAGGGCCTTTACTCTCAGTGCCTTGCTGTGCTTCTGGGGCTTTGCCGGAGGGACCTAGTGGTTCTGGTGGGAAACCGGAGCTGTTAAAGGGAGTAGCACAGCATGCAGCTAACAGGAAACCGCAGCGAACTGTGAGGCCGTTCTACACAGGACATATTTATTGATTGCCTGGGTTGTAGCAGTGTCAGCGGTAATGATAGGCCATGTCCTTCCTCCCTCTGTCCTCCTTCCCCCGTACATTCTCTGTGCCTGTCTAACGCTGTGCTCCTCCTGCGCTCGGCAAACCTGGATGCCACAGTGAGGATCAAAGTTAATTTCTGTTCCCTGGGTCTTCTGTGGCGCAACCAGAAACCCTTTTGGTTCCCAGTGACCTGCTGCAGTAATCTGTGCCATGGTGTTCACACATCCCTTCCATTACAGAAAGCACTTCTCCTAAAAATAGAGCATATAGTAATGGAACTGGTGAGTGATCCTAAAATGCTGTCACGTATTTCCCCGTTCTCGCTTGGGCTCAGGAATGAGGTTCTGGGACTGCTTCCCGCTGTCCTCAGAGGAAATCCAACCGGCTTTGAGAAACACAGGTTCACTGATTCCTGACGTTTCTAACATGGACCTGGGCAGAGCAGCCCACACGCTCTGGTGCATATGGGCTTGCTGCCCCTGCGGGAGGACGCACATCCAGGAGTGAGCACAGTGACCAGGCAGTTATCGCAGCCGGGATGCAAAAGAGCCCGGAATCGCTGCTCGGGGTGCGCTGATGGTGGTGACACACCAAAGGGTATGGTCTCCAGCACGAGCTGGAGCAGCTGTCCCTAACAGAGGAGCCAGCTGGGTGCAGGCAGCTCCAGAGTCCTGCTGGGTGCTGCTCTCCGGGTCTGGGCTGCAGAAGTGCTGGAGCCTCTCGTGGGGCTCGGTGATGGTGGCCTCGCTCCTGGGAGGTGTCCTCTGCTCCTGGCACTGAGATACCCCGTGGGTCAGCTCTGGGAGGAGGCAGACAGACTGTACCCTGTCAGGAAGGATGAACAAGAGAGTGACAAGGTTTTTGCAGAGTAGTGCCGTGTTCTGTCTTTTCCCACCTGAGGGTATGGGGCTCTCGCCAAGGTTTCTTACTTGCCTTTGCAAGTAAGAGAGCAGGAACTGGCACAGGGAAGAGGATCTCAAGAAGGGGTTTGGGAACACAGGATTTAACAATGGAAAGAAGCCAGATAAAGAATACAGTTAGGAGCTTTTGTTTGCCTTGTACCGCAGCTAGGTATTGGTGTACACAGGCAAGACACACATGCTGGGACAGAAGGGTCTCTTTTTCTTCTGAGTACCGCTTGCGGGAACAGCGTCCCGCTGTTTTTTGCATCTTGAGTGCTTGGCCAGGAGGAGCCCCTGGGAGCCCGTACACTGCTCTGTCCTTGCAGGGCCTGGTTTTGGATGTCGAGATGTTGCCTGCAGCTGCTGGCCGTGTGTGGTGGCAGCGTTGCTCTGTCCCTTCCAGGCAGCTGGGCACCTTGGGCAGCATTGCGTTCCCCTTAGCCAGCTGCCTTTCTGAGGGCTGTTAGCAACAGCATTCCCTTCCCCCTGGATCCCTCTTCCCTTCTGCCAGTAGCTACGGTTGAGGCCTGCTTCCCTTCCTATCTTAGTGCCCAGAGAGACAGTGGTGCTGCCTGAGAGGAGAAGGATGTTCTGCTCGGTGCCTGGTCCCCTGGCCCGTGTGGGCAGGGACAGCTCTGTCTTCTGGAGCTGTCAGTGAAGAAGGCACTTGTCTTCTGGAAAGGGGAACAAGTTGGTCCCTGCAAAGGGTTGCTTACGGCAGGCAGGAGCTGGGATCCAGCCCTGTCTCTTGTCCTAGTTCTGGGGACATCTTTTCTGGAAGTAGTTTGATGCTACTAGTTGAGCCAAACTAACCTTTTTGGAAATGGCCATTGCTTGTCTGGTCTCCTGACAATCTGGCCAGTCCATTGCAATTACTGGTAGAGGAGAGACCCCAGAGGACCCTGGTGATTTTGTCACCCACCTGTCTGGAGGACTTTCTGCACCGGGTGTGAGGTGGTGGCTGGTTTCCAAACCTTCCTGATTGTGCCAGGTTCCCAAATTGGCAGGGCTCTGTGGCAGCGGTGCTGTGTGAGGTGTTTTGGTGTCCTTGCACAGTGGATGATCCTCTTTATGAAACTGTTCCTGAACCAGCCAAAGGCCCTGGTTTCATTTCTGTCTTTGGGAGTTTTGAGGTTTTTTGCTTTTACTCTGCAGCAGTGCCTGGTGCCTCAGAGGACACTGCTCCCGTCAAGGCAGAGCAGACGGGAGCTGTAGTAACAGGCCGGCTGTGGTCAGGGTTTTCCACCAGCACTCACGAGTGTGCCAGACACGCTCATCAGGTCTGTGACCCTGAGTACCATGTTCAGCATCTTCCTGGTCCTATGGCGTGGCAGGAGCCAGGGCCAGCCCCCGGGGTCCTGCACGCTCCCTCGGGGACACCAGCTCTGTCCCTTGGGCACTCCCAGCGGCTTGTGCGCTGCAAATCTGCACCCGTTTGAACAGACACTTTGGATCCCCAAGGGCCCTGCAGCCCCCAAGGAAAGCTCTTGCTTGCCTGCTGGTTCCGGCTCTCCTCTCCTGTGTCCTGCCCGCACCCGTCACTGGGCGAGCAGGTTAGATGGGTTTGGGAGCCCTGTTTCTTGGCTTGGCCTTGACTTCCACCCTGCTCCCTTCTGGCAGCTGTCTGTCCCTTGCCTGCAGGGTGTGGGTGGGAGTTTCTCAGGCCAGTGGATGCCTGCAGTACTCGCAGAGTTATTCCACCTGATTTCCTTACTATTGCTACCCCTTTCTCCATCTTTCTTCAGGGACTCAGAGATGCCTTTAGGAGCACCCCAGGCTGTGGGGTGAGTCACCGTTGCCTGTTTGCTGTGGGATGGAAGTTTGTCTTTCTGCCAGGGAACTCGTTCCCAGCAGCTGGCAGGAGGTAACACAGGCACCCCACGCTGAGCTTTGCAGGCTGGTGGAGTGAACTGCGTAGTCCCCCGAGCCTTGGGAGCCGCTGCGCGGCCCCCCCCGCCGCGCTGCCTGGGTGCCCGGCCGTGCCCAGCCCTGCTCAGCTGCCCTCCTCGTGCGGGGCTGCCAGTGTCACAGCTTTGCTCTGATGGCCTTGGTCTGCGGTCCTGCACGGGCTCTGTGGTGACACCAGGAAGTGCATTTACCGAGACTCTACTAAGAAACCAGATGAAAGGACTGGAAACTTAAAGTTTGCAAGTGAAATGAAACACAAACTGCAGCTCACCTCTGCTCGGTAATGAGCTGCCTGTCACAGCGCATTTCAGCAGGGTTCAGTCAGCGCGTGTGTCTCGGCAGCTGAAGCGACGGCTGTTTGCATCTCCTCGTGGAAGCCCTTGTCCCATAGCCCGCTCAGCTCGCGATGCCCTCCATTTCATGGTCTGTACGCTCCTCTGGCTTCTTCCCTGTTCCTGTGCAGACGCTGAGTCAGTGGCTGCTGTTCCTTTGCACTCTTCCGTTCAGAGCCCTTCCCAAATTTCACTCCTTGTTCTGCCTCGCACCTTGTTATGCCCAGAGTTTACTACATCTTAGCTTCAGCTGAGTTCTTGCTCAGGCACCCTATGGCACTATCGATATTCTTTGACGTTCACGATACCCACCCGTCACACACTAACGGGAAGGGTTTGTCCCGCCTGTGTTTTACTAAGTTTTCAGCTTCCACTGCGTTCTTAGATTTCGATAGCGACCACAGGTGGTTGTTCAGGTGGATCAGCAAAATAGCTGCCAGGAGCAAAAATGAGGTATTTGCCCAGACCTGTCATCTTGTCAGGGTTCTCCCACGTCCCTGTGATTTGTTCTGGGTTCCTGGATCCCTGCTGAAGTCTTGGGGCAGCCTGCTTCAGTTGAGCGGTGCGGTGGCTCAGGATTGCCTGTGTAGCCAGAGGCTGCGCTGCTGTCTGCCTTTGGGGGAATTCCTCCTCTGCCCCCAAACTCACGGGATGGTACCAGCCCTCACGCTGGCCTTTGTAGCTTGGTACGAGACATCTCTCAGCCCCAGTACCTTTCCTGAGGTTTGGGTGTCTATGGGACACCGGCAGGCTCAAATGCTTGTGTCCTTTGTCACTCAAGGACAGTAACCTTGACTTGTCTCCAACACTAGGCAAACTTATGGGCTAAGGAAAATTATTCTGGCCAGGCAGAAATTACAAACGAGGTTACAGGGAGTGTGTAAAATATAAACCACAATTAGCAAGATTCCTTCCTAGGCGCTTTAGCGTCCATCACCTAACATCCGTAGGGTTTGTCCCAGCTGCTATGGCAGGAGCTCAAACTCTACAGCCTCTTCTGAACTGAATCGTTCCCTCAGTTGTAGCTTCATAAATGTGCTGACGAGGTTACTGAAATACCCGGAGCTTAGCCTCAGAGTGGTTTCTGGACTCCTGGCAGCCTTGCCTGGCTCACCCTCCTGGGTAGCAGCTTTTCTGTGTTGCAGCATCGGCCATCTCTTCCCTCACACTTTGAATCTTTTTCTTTTTTTGACATGGGTCACACATTATGCATAATTAAATACTGGTTGTACAGGCGTTGTTATGCCTGATCCTAAACTTGAGCTGTCTCAGCAAATTCTTTTCGACTCGGTAGCCCTAGCTTTCTGCATCTGTGCCTTCATCACAGCATTTGCAGAACACTTCTTCATGCAGTGTTGAATCCGCGGTTTGCAGGAGCTGTCTCTGGTAATGGTTCAGAAGGCACTGGCAGGGTGGCACGTTGCTTTGCTTCCCCGTGTCCCTGGTGGTCCCCCCTCCCCTGGGACATGACAGCAGAACTCCCTCGTTCATCCCAGGGTTCATCAGCTGGACAGCCTCTGGAGAAGCTCCCTGGCAACGTTCACTTCTCCAAACAGAGTGCCTGGCCTCTTCTACACGCAGAGAAGTACAAGCAGACCAAGTTCCCCTCATTCCGCATTTCAGGGTGCCAGAAGCTTTCCTGTCTCTGGACAGGCTTGGGACAGTCCAAGTCCCGTACTTGCCGGGAGGCCACCTGCTCACAGCGAGGCTTTCCTGAAAGCCACAGAGCAGCCGCGTGGCCTCCAGCTCCTCGGTTTGAGCCACACGTGCTGCCAGGCTGGCAGCAGGTAGGAGCTCAGCCCGATGAGTCCCATCCGGTGCGAGGCTCCCTTTCCCTGCGGAGCCGTCAGAGAGCTGGGCAAGCTGCAGAGGGTCTGTCACTTGGTGCTGCCCTGTCTCCAGCGTGGGGTTAGGGTCTTCCAGACCCGTCCAGAGGCGGTGGCCTTCAAGGACGTTTTGTCAGGGCAGTGTGCCTCCCCATGGCCTTCACCTCCCTGCTGTGGAAGGGTGTTTTGCTCTGACGTCAGGCAGCAGATACCATGCTGCAGGCAGGCTCCTGTGGCGCTGCTCCGGAGCCCGGTGTAGCCCTGGCAGGTAGGGGCACTGTAACATCCTAGAAGCGGCTGTCCGCTGCCCGAATGCAGCCGTGAAGGAGGTCCATCTCAGGATCCTTCCGGAGCAGGATTTCCCTGCGGCACACGTAGCTGCCCTCAGTGAGAAGGCCCTTGCTCTGCCTCAGAGACGAAGAAGCTGGGCTGATTCTTGGACGGCTCTTTCCTCTCCTAAAAGAAGTTCTCTCTTGTGTGTCTTCTCCCCTCTCTCATCAAGAGATGAGACAGTCCATAGCTTGAGTGAAAGTTGCACCCTTTCTAAGAGACTGGGGTGTGGGTGGCGGTTGCTGCTCTGCCGGCACAGCCCCTTGTCATGCTTCTGACGGTTCTTAACTGCTTGTCTCGGAATAAGGCTCAGATCCCGCCGGGCACGGCGTGTGCACAGGGGTGTTTTCTCACTGAGCACCTCTGCAGATCCTCATCCCGCCCGTGCTTGCACTTTCTGTTCTAAGCAGTAGGTGGGAGTGGAGGAAGTCCCAGGGCTGTCGACGCCACTGCTCCGTGAGCATGTGAACTGGGAGGAGGCAGGCTGCTCCCTGCAAGGGGTGCCGGAGCTCTCCTAGCCTCCTAGGGGCAGCTTCTTCAATGTATTTTTGAAATACTGTTCAAAGATCAGCAGAACTGCCAAAGAGAGCTCGGGCTGCCACGTGCCTTGTCGCAGGAAGACATCCCGGGCTGCAGATGTGAAATGCTTCTGTGCAGGTGTTGCTCCTTGGGACCTCTTGTAAGCTCACGTCCAGGTCGTTGCCCGCAGAGGTTGCGTGAGCAGAATGGGAGTGAGCAGCTACTTGTCTGAAAGGAAGGCATCACCGAGATGGCCGCACAAACTGCATGGTGATCTTCCCCTCTCCCTGAAGGCGAGCGAGTTGTTAGTGAAGACACAGCGCGTTGTCCCACATGTTCCCAGATGTGGGCCACTGCAGCCAAGGCCACGGTGGTCCACAGGCACGAGAGGTGTGTGCCATCCTTGGGGTCTGCTTGGGTAAACCTCAAACCAGTGGTGTTTTACATAGAGCGTGAGCTTGGCTTGTGGCACCCCGTGCTTCAGGACACTGGAAAGGCGAGGGCTTGAGTCACAGGGACCGCCCCCCCCCATATGTTGGTATCGTAGCTGTTGTCGTGAGACAGGGAAGGGACCAAGTGGGACTTGGAGCCAGGCAGGCTCTGGGCTGTCTCGCAGCTTCATGTCCGACGGCCTCTGCGGAGAGGAGGGTTCTCACCAGCAGAGTGTCTAAGGGATAGCTGCGCTGGTCCCCTGTTTTGGAGAGGGAGCACACTGAAGTATCCCCAGCCATGCCCCTCTGAGAAGAGAGCCAGCTGCTGCTGTTCAGGGCTGCGTGGTTCATTGCTGCCTCTGTGCTTTTGCTCCAGACCTTTGTCTGGAAGGGCTTCCCTGGGCCAACAGCCAGCAGTCAGGTGTCTGTCCGTTTGCTGCTCTTCACTGTCCATTTCAGAATTGTAACATTTTACCAGTGGAAAAACTAAAGCAGAAGGAAGGGAAACAGCTTTTCCAAGATCCCCCGCTGGGCGGGAGCAGTGCATGGCGTAGGATGTCTCCCCTGTCCCAGTCCCGTGCTGCGCTTCCTTGCCCCCAGGGCGCGAGGCTGCGTAGGTGGAAGGCGAAGGCGCAGTCGTGCCCCCGGGCAGCTGCCTGTCTCTCTCTGACTGTCCCATCTCGTTCTGCCCTAGGCCACCAATGGTGGAGGAGCGTTCAGTGACTATTCCTCCTCTGTGCCCTCCACACCTAGCATCAGTCAGCGGGAGCTGCGGATTGAGACCATTGCTGCCTCCAACACACCCACCCCCATCCGCAAGCAGTCGAAGCGGCGCTCCAACATATTCACGGTAAGTGACACTGGGGTCAGAGGAGCTTCGGGATGAGTTTCCGAGGGTCAGGCGAGGAGAGGGGAAGGGAGCGGATCAGCAGCAGTCTCGCCCCACAAGCTTTTGTGCACTAGTCTCTAGGTGAACCTTGCTGTGCTGGCCAGGGAGGGGCGGGTGGCAGGGGATGCAGAGCGGGTGCGTGGGGGTCTCCCCGCAGGAGTGTGCGTGTGCAGCGGGGAGGGAGGGAGCCGTCTGCGTGCGTAGGGACCGTGGTGCTGAGAGCTGCTTCTGGTGGGGGTGTGCGTGCATGGGGGAGCGCCTGAGAGCAAGCTATTCCTTGCACACGTAGGAGTGTGCATGGGGTACGCTCGTGTGTGTGTGTGTGTAGTGTGTGCGTGCGTGAGCAGAGCTCCCTGATCTTTACTGGGGAGAGCTGCGCTTTGTGTGCGCACAGCACCAGTGACCTCTGCTGCTCCTCTCCTTGGGGCCCTGTTCCCCGAGCATGGCACGAAGGCCCTGGCGACTGGGCCTCCTGTTTGGTGCCAGCTGTGCTGTGCCAGGTGGTGCTGTGCAGAGCCCAGTGCGTGGCACTGGGCCCCACTCGCTCCAGTACCCAAACCCCGCAGCTGTGTGACTTGAGCAGTGCGCCTGGGAACTGCTGTGGGGCCTGGAGGGAGGGGAGGCATTAGGGAGCCAGCAAAGCCGTGGGCCCCAGGTGGTGCAGGGTACGTTTGCAGCTGTTATCTCTGCTGAATTGCAGCCTGCCTCCGGCACACTCTCACACCACGCACACACCAGTCTGTGCAGCGTGCACACAGTCCTGCCCACACACTGACCCTCACTGTTAGCGCAGCCCACGAGTTTCCCCTTGCCGTTAGTGCACACATACTCCTAGTCCCCGTGTCTAGTGTAGATAGCCTGTGTTCCCATGTAAATGTGCTTCTCTCCCCCTGGTGCCCCTGTAAATGTGCTGGGCTCAGGCCTCTCTCCTCCCCCCCATTTAAATGTGCTTTCCAGCCACCATTGCTCAGTACACCCGTGTCTGCTGTCTGTGGAACTGGCCACCACAAAGTCCTTTTACGTGTTGCACCGTGTTACCCTGTGTGAACAGCCGCCATTGCTCTGGACCCAGACCACATAAATTCACCATGTCCCATGCCCCGTCCCTCACACTGCACTGTTGGCATCCCAGATTCCTCCAGCTCCTTGTGCTGGGAGTGCACCCATCTCCCCCAGCTTCTGACATCCTGGAAGCATCTGCTCTGATGTCCTGAATGCTCCGTGCGCTCCCCACCGTTCGCATCTCATACACCTCCCATATGCACGTGTTCCCAGCCCCCCCCAGCGCACGAGCTCGCCCCCGCTCCCCGTGCTGCCTGGCAGGTAGGCTGTCCCCCGCCAACCTCCTCCCAGCCCACACCGCCCTTTGCAGCGGATCCACCGCTCCTGACGCATCGTTATTTCCTCACTAGCCCTCCCCTCCTCTGTGTGCTCACGCCTCCCTGAAGATACCCTGTAGGTCTCCTGTTGTCGGTGGTCATGCTTACTGTTGCACTTCAGTGCTGATGGATGCTTTTCCTCCCTCCCCGCCGTTTCTCTTGCTCATGCTTGCTGCTGTGCACCAGTGCACGTGGGCGCTCATGCACTGCCACCCATCCTTCTGCTCGCCTGCGCGCCGACGGGTTCTGGACTCGCCGTCAGCTCATGTTCACGCTCTTTCACTCCTCCTGGAGCCCCATGTTCAGCTCACTCGGTGTGGGCACACGCTCATGGGGGGAGGAGGAGGGCAGCTTGCTGTGGGGCTTACGCTTATTTGCTGTGGATGTCATCATCCGTCTAGGGCTCTCACTTGCTCGCTCATTCTGGGCTCAAGCTTGCTCACTCTCGCTGTGGGGCTCACCTGTGCTCATCCAGGCTCGTGCTCACTCGCCGTGGTGCTGGGGCTCACGCTCACCTGCTTGCTCTTGTGCTGGTGCACATACGTGGCTCACATTGAAGTCTTCACCCCATTTGGTCGTGGCAGCAGCAGCAGCAGCTCCCGACACCTCCTCCCACAGTGGGACAGGGCCAGGAAGAGTAGAGAAGGGAAGGGAAGGCTGGTTTTCTGCTGCTAGCTTCTGCCAGGCAGGCAGCGTAGGTGTAGCCAGCAGCCCCCATCCTCGCGGGGTCCCCCAGGTGGGCACGGGCCTCTCCAAGGTCCAGCGCTGGGCAGGACGGTGCCCTGCTCAGCTCCGGGAGCAGCTGCAGCCCCACTCCCGAGCTGCGCCTGGCTCCTTGCGTCCAGTCCTCCTCCTCCTCTCCTCTTCCTCCTCCTCTCCTCCTCCTCCTCCTCCTCCTCCTCCTCTCCTGCTCTCGCTCCCCTCCTGCTCCCCTCCTGCTCCCCACACCGGGTCGCACCCCGCCGCCGCAGAGGCAGGGGTCTGTGTGCCGGAGACCACCAGGTGGAGACAGACTCTGCCCGAGAGGCGCCCACCCCGTGCCCGCTAGCTGGAGCCCAAACCCTGACTGCTGCTGCCGCCGGCGCCTCGCTCCGTGGCCTGTCTGTCTGCCTGTCCGCTGGCGCCCATCGCTGACAGACTCGTGTCCGTGTTCTGAGTATAACTTGCCAAACTCTTTATTCTTTCGATATTTGCAGATATGTGCCACTGTTTCCAACTTTTCATCAACAAAAAGGCCTTTCCAACTCCTTCCAAATTAGAAGATCCAGGTGGTTACACACGGCACCTCTGTACAAATTCTCTCACTTTTCATTGCCTCTCCAGGGCCGGATAAGGGATGGGCACTGGGATTGATCTAAGATTAGAGGCTCGCCCGCCCTCCAGCCAGCATGGGTCCCCCCCTCGGAGACACGCAGGAGCCTTTTAAATCCCCCCAATGTAAAGTCTAGGAAGCGCTGAGACGGCCTGCGCCTGCACTTTAAGCTGGGACATTTCTGGGCCTGCTGGATGCTGTCTAGGCACTTTCCATGCTCGGGGATGCCAGGCGGACGACCCTCATGGGATGGGAAGACCTGCAGACCCGCCGGGACCGGGCGACAGCAGCGAGTGGAGCTGGATGGGCCAAAAGACGCTTTGCTGCTGCCTGCGGGAGCTGCTGTTAGCGCCTGCCGCTAGCACTCAGCTCCTTCCTCCCTACTGCACCTCCTGCAGCCTGCATGGACTCCTGCTCCTCCTCCTCTTCCTCCTCGCAGCAGAGCAGCCATCTATGTCTCTTTAGTTTTCTTCTCTTTCAATCTCTTTGTTTTGTTCTGGGCCCAAAAGCAAGTGAATCGGTGTCCCAGGCGCGTGGGGCTCGTGTCCCTTTCTGATCCAAAGCACATGGGGCGCTCCCGGACTGAGGGGGTGTGTAGGACGCTCCAGAGAGACGCTGCCGCTGCCCTTCTGCCATTGTTGTGATTCTGAATGTATTGATTGTGCTCCATGCCGTGTATGACTTGATATTTTCCTCTGTCCTAAGCACTTTGAATGAGTTCTGCTCAACAGACTGTATATTTCATATTGTATTTATTGGAGTTTGCTCTCACCGCAGCCGCCCTCGGGGGCTGGCAGGTTTTGCTCTCAACTCTCTAGACGTGTGGTAGATATTTATTGTCCATGCTCTTTTGTAAGGGGCTGGTATCTCTGCCCGGTGACCTGTGCTACTTTGTATGGTGCAAGTGTGTTAACAGAATAAATCTGTTGGATTAGTAGAGGTGTGAGTTCCTTCACTGCCTTAGCCTCTCCTGCTTCCATCCATGCTCCACCTGCATCCCATGCCATTTCTGTCTGTCACCATGTCCTGTGTGCCCCCGCGGGAGGGGGGTCAGAGGTAGCCCCGTTCTGCTAGGAGGACAGCTCTGCTTGCAGTTGTGGGGGGAGAGGACAGCTTGCCAGGGGACAGGCGGTGGGGAGGCTGGGTCGAGAGTGTCCCTAGAGGGGACGGGCGAGACACTGGCTGCTCCATGCGCTGGGAGACCTGGCCTGGGGGAGAGTGGTCTGGTCTGGTCTGGTCTGGCAGCCTGCTGGGGACGGTGGGGCCGTGCGTTTCTGTCTCCTGTGCCCCTGTCTCTAACAGACCTGTGTCTCTTCTCTTCCAGTCTCGAAAGGGCGCGGACCCAGAGCGGGAGAAGAAGGTGCCGGAGTGTAAAGCGGACAGTATCGGCAGCGGGCGGGCCATTCCCATGAAGCAGGTTCGATCCTCCTCCCTTCATCCCCATGCCAGAGCAGGCTCCCTGGGGAGATGCCGCAGGGCTTTACGGTGTGGACTGGGGTGCCTTCACTCGGCACGAGGCACGGGAGAGCGCGGAGGAGCCGGGTGTCCCTCGGCCTGGCCAGCCAGGCGCCCTGGGGGCCGCACGCCTGCCCGGACCCGAGGGGCGCTGTGCCGGGGTGCTGGCGTGGACCCTGCGCCGTGTGCGGGTGCTGGGCGCGGAGCGGGGGCTGCTCCGGCCGGCTGGCGGAGCGGTTCCAGCAGAGGGCATCCGCGCCCCGCGCCCGCTCTCCCACCCCCGGCTGCAGCCCCCCGCTGCAGCGTTCCTCTCCGCTCCTGCTCCTGCTCCTACTCCTGCTTCTGCTCCATGCCGGCCCAGCTGCCCTCTGGCAGGACAGGGAGGCTCTCCTCATCCTCGGCGATGGCAAAAAGCAGCGAGCACAGTGCTTGCACTGTTAGCCGTCATGAATCAGAGGGAGGCAGCCACTTGCCCTGGCAGCAGGGTGTTCGGCTCCTGCCTCCTGGCTTCCAGGGAAGCTGGAGCTGCCTGGAACTGACCCTGAGCATTGCCTGCCCCCCTGTCCGTCGGCTGGAAAGCAGCACCGGGTAATGTCTGAGTGAGCCAAATGGTATGGATTGGCTGGATGGTGTTTCTACCAGGATTTCCTTGCACTACTGGCAAGGCTCATCCATACGCTGCTTTGCAGCACCTAGCTGTGCCTCTGCCTTGCACCCTGTGCCCCCTGTTGTGAATCGATGTTTCTTCCCATGGCCCCAGCTGGCCTCTCCCTGCCCCGTCTGGCTGCAGACTGCCAGAGCTGAGCTGCTGTGCACGTGGGGCTGGTTACGTCTCTGCGTCGTAGGAGCGTTGGTCGGTGGGGCGGGAGGGTACAGTCTGCATCCTGACCAGGTACTGTCTGCCTGGTACCATTTCATGCTGAGTATTCACTGGAGAAAGAGATCCCCGGGAAGGACTCAGTGAGGCCAGGCTGACTGAGGAGTGGGGTGGCGGGTCAAAAGAGAGAGACCCTGCTTGCTGCTGGAGCTCCCAAAGCTTCCTTTCCCGTTCCAGTCCACGTAACAATACTGTGACAGGTTTGCGAAGGGCTGTTGTCAGTGCCACTGCCGGGAGCGCAGTGGAGCGGCGCTGGAAGGAGGGCTGTGTTTGGGAGGGCAGCGTGCTGAAGGTCGGCTCTGGGGCCGGAGGGGAGCAGTGGCAGGAGAAGCAATGCTGGGCTCCGGGGCGGGGGCTGTGGGGTCTCGCACGTGGGGGCTCTGCTTCCCGAGTGCCGAAGGTTTGCACAGCCCCAGCAGGACGGGGCTGTGAGCCGCATGCCAGGTCATGCTCCTTCTTCTCTCTCTGTGGCAAAGGACCTTGATCTCCTGATTGGAGCAGGGATCAAGGCTCCTTTAACTGTTTCTTCCACTGCTTCTGCTGCTGGGGTGCTTGCCCCTCTGTCCACACTGCTCCTCTCATTTCCAGGCAGAGCTGGCTGCCTCTGCGCACCCTCTGGTAGGGTCCGTGTGCTGGAGCCGATGGGCGTGCCTGCTCCGGCAGCACCTAGCGCTGACCTGGCGGGCTGTGGGGCGCGCAGTCCAAGCCCTGCCTCCTGCCATGCTGCTGCCTTTTGGCTGCCAGTCAGCACGGTGGGTAGTTGGTGGCGGCGGCAGTGCCTGTGGTTTTGGGTCAGCCCAGCACGGCAGGCGGGGGAAGCAGTGGGCAGTTGTTCTGCAGTGAGGAAGGGGAGGCTGAGAGCAGAGCAGCTGGAGCCTCGAGCTAGACCTGACTCGGCTCCCAAAGCAGTCCCACTGCCGACTGCAGGTCTGGTCGTGGGAGCATTTCCATGGCCTTTGGTTTCGGGACCTTTGGGTTCCTTTTTCCAGGGTTTCCCTTCACTCAGCAGGGCAAGATGCTTTCTTTACCTGCTCCTGCGTCTCTCTGTGTTGCTAACTGGGCCTGGCCCAGTCCGCTGGAGAGTGCAGTGGTTTAGTGTAATTATTGTCGTTCCTTGCTGTAGGCAGAGCAGTGCTGTTGCCGTGTTGAACAGGTGGAGAACTGAGACAGACAAAGGCCTAGGTCTGCAAAACAAAGCTTGCTCATCATTCCTGTGCTTTGCAAGAAGTAGGTGCCAAACTACTTGCCTGGTTCAGGACCTAAGTGAAGTGACCAGTTTGCACAGCAGCAGCTCGCCAGGAGAGCCCGGAGCAGAACGTTACCTTGTGAGATCCGGGTCTGTGCCCAGGCTCAGGACTGGCACCTCCCGTAGCCAAAGCTGCAGGAGGTGATTTCGCAGAGGAGATCCTGGCAGTCTTTTTACAGGAACATGTACTGACACTGGGGGAAGCGGTGTCTCGTTGGAAAGGTAGACACCAGTTTATGCAAATGGCTCTCCCTCCCTGGGCTCTGACTGACTCTGTGACACTGTACTGGAGCTGCTGGGCCTGGGGCAGTGCTCAGGCCACGGAGCACTGCTGCGACCTGTCTCTTGAGATACTGTGGCACTCTGAAATTGCTGCCCTCCCACTGCTTGAATTAAACAGTTGTGCTACAGCATCTTAGGAAGGCACAGAGCTTTGTTCCTAAAGGAGAAAACAGGCCAATATCCACGTGCAGGTTATGGGGGATGCAGTGCAGTAAATCCAGAGTAACATCAGAGTGCTGCAGGTCTGCACCATCCCTGCTGTGGCCCTTCGCCGGGTCATCCCTCCACGAGGAAGGATGGCTTGGTACCACCAGTGTGAAAAGGAGCAAAGCCTCTCAGGAGTTGTAGCTCTGCATCACAAAGATTCGGGATAGGTGATGATTGCTCTGCTCCCCGATATGGACCTGCCCTTCTGGAAGACTGTGGAGATCTCGTTGCTTGCCGTCTCTTTGAAGGGCAGTGAAAGAGCAGGGCCTTTAGCTAGTTTTAGTCTCACACGGTCTGGTGGTCCTGCCCAGGCATAAAAGAGCAAAGCCGCCAGTCGTTTTGAGGGCTGTAGAGTGGCAAACATGCAGGATCTTCTGCCTGGGTGCTTGGCCGGTTTCAGGCTGCTTCGCTTCCCTCAGCATGTGCGCTGCTGGGCTGATGGCAACGAGTGCTGTGTTTGGGGTGCCGTGCCCACTGGTAGATAACCTTGGGAGCAGTTTGATTCTTCTACTTGGAAGAACAAGACTGGTGCATGCTTAAATTACCTAAAGATAGTTGAAGTCAGTGGGTGATGGGAGGCAGCAGTAGGGGTAGTTGCCCTGCAGACTCCTTCTGTGATACCTGTGGCTGCGATCACTGTGGCTGGTGCACGATCTCTTCCTGGCCTCTGCGGGAAGAGCACTAGCACTAGGGACTGCTGGCCACCTGGTCTGGCACGCAGTGCTTTGGGTTTCTGCACGGAGCCAAGTCTGATGGCTGGCAAAGCTGACCATGAAGTGGGAGGCTGGGTTGGGTGTTGGAGAAGGGAGAAGCATTGGGTGGAGGCTTTGCTTGGCTGAGAAGGGACGTACACTGCCACGGAGGTGTGGTGGCTGGCTGTCACTTGTCACCGCCTTGTCCAGCACAACTGAGAACAACGTGCCTGGGTGACCTGCTCTGTCTCCCTTATGCCCCACGCACGCCTAGAGAAGATGGAAATCCCCAATGGGACAGGTGAGACCATGGATGTTGGGGCCCCTCTATGCCGAGGACAGCACCTCCTCTCCCTCCAGGCTGCGGAGGCAGCCACTGCCTCTGCTGGGGCTGCGCTGCACCGTGGGCTCGGGATCCCTTTGCTGCAGTGTCCGCTCGGTGATACGTAGGTTCGGATGGTCTTGCAAGGTCAGAAGAGCTTCTTCATAGCTGGACGCTTGTCTCTGAGAAGTGGGTTAATTAGGCCGGGAGACTAAGCTTCCCCAGCTGTTCGTTACTGGAATGAACTCCTAATTGCACATCTACCAGATTCTTTCTGGGAAGGCTGTACTGAATGCACAGGCAGCCCAGGGGTCCCCAGGTCCCTGGCCCGGCTCGGTTTGGGCCACGCACTCCAGTAGGGCCCAAGGCGGGTGACTCCTCCTCCTTGGGAGCTGGGATCATGCTGGGAGCTTAGATTACATTTAAATTGCCATTTGCATTTTCCAATCAATACGCGACTTTACAATTAAGTTTGGTGTTAAAATTCTTAGCAAAAAGTGAGTGGAAGGGAGATTTGTGGAGTAAACGAGTCCTTTGGGGGCCATCGCTGCTCCCTGCTTCATTACGCTGCATATTGCTGCTGCTGCTTTTACTGTGCACCACCACAATCCAAACACAACACAGAGGCACTTGCGCTGGCCGACAAAATGCCGGGGAAGAAAGGAAAAGTGGGGAGAAGAGGAGGGCTGGGCTCTCTTGCCTTTCGTTTCTGGCAGCTTCTTCCCTTCACGCATGACTTGAATGCTCAGGAAGAAACTTGTGGAAGAGTTATTTCTTCTAAAACTTTCCACGAAAAGCAGAGGGAACGTGAGGTGTGGCGACACGCGGCGGCGCGGGGGCTCTCAGCAGACCCGGGGAGCCCAGCCGGGAGGCACGCTGGGGTGCGCGCGCAGGAGCACGCCGAGGACGTGCATGGAGGGAATGAGTTCAGCTGTGGGGATGCGCCTGCCGCTGGCCCGTTCTGCGTTTCACTTGGCTTTGTCCTCCTTGCCACTTCTCTCCGAGCTGCTGTAGGGGCTTTCCTCCAGGAAAACCAGAGTTCCCTGGATGCTGCTAGGCCAAACCTCTACATTCTGCCATCAAAAAAGAAGTTGGGCTACAGAGTTGTAGCCTTGATGCAGTCAGCACAGCAACACCGTTAAAACCTGGAATCCTCTTGGCTCCTGTCCCCTGCCCCTCCATCCCCAATACAGCAGCGAACAAGTCTAACTGAGCACTATCCCTCGATTCAGCTGTTTCTTGCAAATGTTTGGCCTTAAGGGCCCCTTCCCCTCCCCCCATTTTATTAGATGTTTACTTAGACTGTGTAGTTGCTCCCAGTTTGGACTCTTGTGCCTTCTGGCTTGAAAAAATGGGCTGCCAGTGCTCGATTCTCTGTTTCCAGGTCTGGTTTTGCTTGTGTTTCAATTTGCGAAGTTCCAGATTCGTAGCTGAACTAACTGCAGCTGAACTCTCCTCTGCAGACCATGCATTTCTGGGGCTTGACAGAAGATGCAGCAGCCTGAAAGTGTTGAAGTAGGTGTTTTGTAGCACCGAGGTGTATCAAGTCAAAGACACATCGAGGAGAGGATAGGCAGCCGGAGTTGTTGCTTTGCAGTATGTATTGGCAGGTCAGGCTGTAGAACTGAGCCGGGTTTAAGGCCAGAAGGGATCATTATGCCCAGAAGCCAGAGAATTTCACCCAGTGACTTTGAGCCAAATTTGTAACTTCAGCCTGGTCTGGAGCAGATTCGTTTGAAAGATATCAAACAAATGTTCTCAAATACAGCGAATGCACCATTTATCTAGATTGGCTGGTGTAACTGCCTTTATACATGAGGAGGAATAATCATTTTCACACACCGTGTGGGAAACGCGCGGCCCAGCAGTTTGAGGATTGAGAAGACGATTTTGTGTAGGTCAGAACCAGAGCAGAGCCAGCCGTGTCCTGGCGTTGAGAAAGCACAGGTACCACTCGCTGCGTGCGAGAGGATGGCTTACGAGACCCGAGAAGCAGTCTTGCCTCTGGCACGGTAGGGCCGCAGGTGGGCTGCCGTGTCCTGGGCAGGACACTGCCCTTCGGGCTCTCGGAGAGCCGGAGACTCCCCGGGGCGAGCGGGTTAATGCTCTCAGAGCACGTTCTGCAACGCGGGAGTGACAGATTTGGGACTGCGAGTCCAGAGGAGAGAAGAGTGCACGGAGATGTAATCACAGTCTTCAGGTAACGTTAAGGGCTGCTGCAGAGGGCACGGGGACGCTCTGGGCGGTCACCACGACAGGAGAAGTGCTGCCGTTTCATCGTGGAGGTGCAGGAAACATCGGGGTCTGATCTCTGGCAGGGAGCAGCGCGGTCTCCATCACTGGTGGTCTTTATGAAGAGGCTGGAGTGACGTGGGTACACCTGAGCCTGCCCTGGGGAGGGATGTGACGAGGTGCCTTCCGAACGCTCTTCCAGCTCTGCTTTGCTATGATAATATCACACCTGGAGGTAATACCATCTGCCTTGTCCGACCTGATAGTCCGCTGCTCCTCCGCTGCCCGGTTGAGGTACCTTCCTGACTAAGCTCAGAGAGCTCAGGGACCGCTTGGCGACGGCGCTCTCCGGCCCGGCGAGCCCACCCTGCAGGGTACTCTGGCAGCCTGCTCCCAGGATCCACGCTGTTCTCAGGAGCCCAGTTTGCCAAGTGATCTGAGGCAATTTGTGTCAATGACCAGTCACTGCAGTGATTTACACTGTGCAGTTTCTACGTTACCTTCAACTTTCCTGGTTTTGTGTTTTCTTTGAGCTCATTTGGGGAAGACATTGATTAAATAGTATGCATCAAAAGCAGATCGGCTGGATCTCTGTACAAGCACCTCTGTTGGACATGGATTTGCCATTTATGATTACACTTCTTCTCATTTATGATTACTTTTTGAGACCTTTCACTTGACCAGTTTTTACTCCATACATTAATGACTTTATGGGTTTTGTACAGTTGGTTTTTAATGGTGTGTGCTGCTCAGTTAAAATCCTTACAGAAAAGTAAAAATGCTGTGTCAGCAGTTACGGTTGTCATCAGATACCGTGATCTTACCAAAAGTAGCATCAAACTTCTCTGATGACCTGTTTCCGCGTTGGTCGGCGTTAGTTACACTGCTGTCCTCTCATTCCTTGCTGATCGCTTCTTGCGGTGGCTTTTCCACAGTTTTGCCCAGTGTAAGTGTCTGGCTAAGTGGCCGTAATTACAAGGGTCATTGCTTTTCCCCTTGCAGATCTTGGCAAAGCGTGAGCTCCAAGGCATGTTAAAATCAGCACCTTTTAACCGCTGCTGAGTGAGCTCTTCGGATAATTCTCTCGGAGCTCTTGAAGGCAAGGGATCAGATCCTGCCACCAACACAGCTTAGCTTTTGCCGCTCTGTTTTAACTTTCTCTCCCTTGCACGAGTAGGAGGCGTTTACTTTTCACACTGTTCGCTTCCCAAGTACTGAACATAAGCGGTCTTGGAGCACTTCTGCCTTTTCTGCATCATTTATTGCTGATTTCATGGTCATGTCTGGCAGCGTTGTTACCCCAGCATGGGCCAAACCCTACAACTTTTTGTTGTGTTTTTCCATCATGCAGGCGCAGCAGCCTCAGTCTCTAGGCAGTGGGATGGGGCCGCCAAATATGCCGAGGCTGGCAGGACAGAGACTTTCTGTCCAGGTTTTTGAGGAGGTGCTGGCCTGGGGCCCAGATTTTTGCCACGTTAGGAACAGCCAGTCTGGATGTCTGTCCAGACAGTGCTTTCAGAGGGACTGGCCCCGCCAGTTGGTAGATCCAGTTTTTTCCCAGACTCTGTTATTCATCTGTACTTTTGTCCCCCCGGGCTGTCCTTTCCTCCCTGCCGGCAGCATACTTGATGTTCTCTCCCCGGTCCCTCTTCCCCAGCCCCTACGCCTGGCTTCCTGCCCTGTCTTTCCTCTCCCTCTCCACCTCTGGTCTTACCTGGTGCCTGGTGAATTGTGGCTAGAAGCAGATTTCCTGGGGAGGCAGAACTGGATGGGGGGAGGGTGAGGAGGTCCCCAGCTCTGAGTGTGGGTTCAGATCAATGGAAGTTAGTTCTGGGTTAGTTCTGCGTTGGGCTGCTGGGAGGAGGGAGCTTCAGGGCACGTGAGCACAATCCTTTTCAGGCCCCAGTAGTGTGCTGTGCCTTGAAGACCACAGGATGGGTCTCATGTAAAATCCTGATGTGGAAAGGGGGTGAACCGAGCCCTCAACTGCCCAGGACCTGCTCTGCCTCCTGAAATGCGTCCCTAGCTCCATTCGTTTGACATCTCTAAGGAAGAATTCCAGGCAGGCAAGGGAATATGCATCCCTTGTGAGACCTGTATCTTGGAGCGTTGTTACCCTGATCGGCACCTGCCTGTTCCAAATTGTCCTTGCCTTGACCATCCCTCTGGCTGTGCTTTTGGTGATGGACGAAGGTCTGGGAGCACTGTGGTAACACAGCAAGCAGTGCCGGTTGGTGGTGAGGTTGGCTTCTGCCTTGTGTCGGCACCGTCCTTCAGCACAAGGAAAAGTGCCCAGAGGGAGTGATTTGGGACAGCAGAGTATGTGATAAGTCCCTCAGAGGATCTGGGCACCAGCACTGATGTGTGGAGACCCTCATCTTTGAGACTGGGGCGGGGAGGGGGCTGTCTGTGGAGACATGCTGGGGTTGGTGAGGAACCAGGCCCAGGGAAAATGCTGTTGGGAAGGCCAAGCTGGAAGATGTTTTCTTGAGTCCTCATCTTTGTGTCTCTTCAAAGACTGGTCTCCTACAGGGGGCAATGCTGGAGCTGACCGGGAGGTGCCTGGGCCGAACAAGGTCTGAGACTGTTGACACTTCTCTTTTAGGGCATTCTCCTCAAACGCAGTGGCAAGTCTCTCAACAAGGAGTGGAAGAAGAAGTATGTGACGCTGTGTGACAACGGAGTCCTCACCTACCACCCCAGCCTGCATGTAAGTACTGTGCTGGGTTGGGTAGAGGAGCAGAGTGGGACAGAGCGGTGTCATCCTTCATGCTATGGCTGCTGCTGCAGGTCCTCTTGCAGATACCACAGTCGCAGAGAGCTGTTTGGGAAGAGTTTGGCGGCAGATTAAAGCTCGTCTCTGCCTGCAGCAGGGCCCTGCGTGGGGGCGTCAGCACTGGCCCTCGACAGGGCAGGCGTATTCAGCAGAGCTGGTTTTTATGAGGGTCTGGAGAAAACCTCTTCCTTCTCATGAAGGCTGTCTCTGCAGTGCCAGGCTGGGTGGGAAGAGCTGATAGAAACATGCTCTGCACAGAATGATGCTAAGTAAATGCATCTTTCTTTTCTCCGTTTCCCTTGCTCAGTCCATTAAAGCAGGGGTTGCTGCCTCCCTGCATCTGGGGTGAGGAGCAGGCAGAGAATTCCTTGCAGCCACGGCTGATGGTGCCATTTGGGTGTGGAATAATTTTCCTGGCTGCTAGGTATTGGGTAATGGAGATGAGGTGCCTGTGCAGAGCCTGCCGAGCTGAGCTGTCACTCGATGCATCTCTGATCCTCTTCACTGCTTGGCTCAGGCGCACAGCTGCCTCCCCATCCATCTCTGTCGCCTCCCCACTGTGGGGCTAATGACTTCTTCCCCATTCCCTCTTGAGCACAGTTTGCTGCTGAGACAGTGAGCCACGGACAGACACACCTGTGACACTGAGGCCACAGCACCCTCTGCAGAGAGGACGTGCTGCAGCAGGACAGACGGACAGCGGCTGGGGAGCGCGGGGTAGAGCTTGGGCGGAGGGCGGTTTGGGGGGTGCTGGAGCGCTCGGCAGGGCTGAAGGGAGAAGAGCAAGGTGTTGCAGCTCCTGTGCTTCCTGAATGCTCCCGGGCCCTCCATTTGTCCCCGATCTCCTCAGACACACGGGTGGTGGAGTGCCCTGAGCCTCAGAGCCTTTCCCCTCATTTCTAACCCTGCGTCTCTAACTCACGGGCTCGCAATGCTCCTGAGCCACTGAGCCTTCTAACCCTCCCATCCTTACACGGGAAAGGCAGTCATTGCATTTCCTTTCCTTAATTTGTGGGAGCTTTGAGAACAGATTTTTTTTCTTTTAGTCTTTGATCCCTGTACCATACTGTGGTTCTGCAGTTCCCTGACTTTGTAACCCCACTTTTTGGTCTTTGTAGAACCAAACTGGGAGGGAATGGCTGCTGCTGCTACCTGCTCTGCGTGTGTGCTCACACGCGTGTGTGGGTTTATCACATTTCCGTCGGAGACATCATAGGCCATTATTACAATCAGCTGTAGAGGCAGAGTTATTTCTGGGAAGTTGTTTAACCGCTCTCAGATGCTGCTGGTACACACTAGGTTTCTCTCCTGTTTAAACCACTTCTTCCTCAGGGGGTGATCTAGATTGGTGTCACTTGCTTTCCTTACTGCACTTCTTCACCGTTTCGTTTCATTACTACGTTGCCCCAAGCAAAATCTGGTTCGCTTCCACCTGGTGCTACTGGTGATCCACAGCCCGTTGCTAAGAAAGGTACAGGATGGGCCTCTCCTCCCCTAGGTTTCACTGAAAGCTTTGAACCTTGCACCCAAGATAGGTGGTGTATTGCCCTATGTATTGCCCTATGTGTTTACCTAGAGCAAGGACTAATTATTTGTGGGCCACAAAATGCAGAGCTGCTTGCTGCCCAGCTCTGACTTCTGCAAGGATGGGGGGGTCTGCATGCTCCCTCCGTGGCATGGCCTCCCTGAGAACTGGGGAAGAGAGCCATAACACCTACCATCGTGTTACGTTTTTTACTGCGATGCTGACGTAGGCTTTGGTGAGCAGCGTGCTGTTCTGATCAGCAAAGGCCCCTCTGCCTTGCCTTGCCTTCTCTCCGGATATCTGGTTTGCAGCCTGCTTGGAGGGGACAGATGTGGGAAGGAAGCCTGGAGGAAGAGGTGGTCTAGAAGCCAGTGTCCCATTATAGCCTCTCCTCCCCATCTTCTAGAGTGAATCGGGAGATGCTGCCGTGCTTTTGTCACCAGGTTCGTGTCCTGTGGCATGAAGCAAGTTCCCGTGTCCTTCACAGGATGACACAAGAGACCACGTTAGGGCTGAACAGCCTGGGTCACTAATGAAACCTGCGTTCCTGAGGAAGGGCACGTGCTTCTTTCTCACGGCCATTTGTGGCAGCGGCTCTCAGGGCAGCAGGCACGCGGTGAGGTAGGCTGCGGGCAGGAACAAGTATGCAGGATCCTCGGTCAAGGAGGCACTCGGCATCTTGAAGTTCCCTCCTTGAGCTGTGAAGTCCCAGCTTCTCCCCTGCCTCGCTCAGGGTGAGCCTGTACTGCCACGTGTCTGGGGGATGGCAGAATTCAGGGTGCAGCAGAGGGGTCCCCGAGGGCATGGCTGAGCACTGTGGGAAGAGGCTCTTTCCCAGCCCCTGTCAGGATGTTCAAGCCCCGGAGCATTTTTGTGTTCCCAGTGGCTTTTCCTTGGCATGATTCAGGGCAATTCCTGCCTGGACTTCTCTTCTCTTGCATCTGTTATGTTCTCTCCCTGTCCCTCTTGGGATGGGTGTAGGTACCCCAGGGATCAGCAGCCCTGCCTTTCTTCTTTTTCCTCCAGTAGACATATCTGCTCCAGCTGTGTCTGTGCCCTATCGGATGAAAATTACTGCATGGCTCTGGCTGGGTCATACTTCTGATTTTACCAACCAAAAGCTTCCTGGTGGGGCTATTCATCAGCTTTTGGGTGTCTATCACTGGACCTGTTTCTGGATCTGTATTTTGGCACCTCCAGCCCCAGTTTGAAGTTTCCTCACTGGGAGTTGGGCTTAAACCGTGGGTTTGCAGCCACAGGTTGACAGAGAGCACTCAGGTGAGCTGGGTCCAGCCCTGAGATCAAGTGTTCTGTGACTCCTTGATGGAAGCGTATCAGCTTGGACCTGTGCTTGGGTCCTACGGAGCTGTGCGTTCCTGCCCTCAGGTGCCGCCTCCGCCTCCTCTCTGGAACAGTCAGCAGTGCCGGAGACGTTGCAAGCAGGACGCCTGGAGTTGGGCAGCAGCTCTTGCTGAAGGCAGGAGCGCTTGGGGGTCTGATCCCTGGATTCAGCACAGCTCTCCTCGTTGCATCTGTACTTTTCTTACCTTTCTGTGAGTGTGTTCAGTGACAGGAAAAGAACAAGTTCTGTGAAGAGGCTGGTGGGGTTTCCTATCACTTTCTCAAAGCCTTGGAGAGTAAATGCTTCTGCTCATGAGGAAGGCGTATGTGGTTCAGCCCAGCTTCGCTGGCCAGGCTGTGCTGTGCTGCGCAGAGCTAGAGAGAAAGCATCTCCCATTTTGCAGCCAGTGGAGCCATTCACACAATCACCTTCTGTTAATTCTATCTGCAACATCAATTAAATTGTTTGTAGAAACTAATTGAATGTGGCTTAATCACACATCTTAATAGCTTTCCACGCTTTGAACTCGTTGTTAATTCCAGTAATAAAATGAAATGAGAGAACTGGCTGGGTAATTAGCGAGGAGGCTTGGGAAGAAATTGCTGTTTTATAGCATGTAATAAAAGCAGTGCGCTGGTGACCGCTCTCTCCGGCAGGCAGCCGGCTACCGCAGCAATTGTGCTGAGTTAGGGAAAATCCTCCAGCCCCTCTGAGATTCCCTGCCCAGGGGTGCCACGGGGCTCCCGCCCAACCGGGAACGGCTTGGAGCGACGTTTGGTTGGGCTGGTTATCTAGGAATTGCCCGGGCACCAAAGGGTGCGTGCGTGTCATTTGAGGTCAAGTCACCCAGAAGCTGGAAGCACAGAAGGGTGTGCTGCCGCGCTGCCCCATCGCTTGGGTTTGCTCTGAGGACTGCATGCCTGCACAGGGATCTGTGGAAAAAGAGTTCAAACCAAGGTGTTGAGGTGCTGCTGAAAGTTTGTAACCCTTGCAGGTAGTCACCTGAGACCACAGAGCATTGCCCATACCACCCCCATTCACCCGCTTCTTGGAGCCAAGGAATGGGAGAACGGTTGGTCTTAGACTAATCTCGTTCATGTCTTTATCTTCTTGGATTTGGAAGCAGACAGGAACCAGCTCTGAGTTAAATCTTTTTGGTGACCTCCTTGAGAACTGGAGCAAGCCCAAGCCTCCCTGCAGCAGCCGCAGTCTCACCCTGGGTGGTTGTTGCCTGTCCTCTCCCAGTTGCAGTGCCATCCCCAGCGCAGAGCCAGGGAGGATGCGCCCGTGTCGCGGTTCCTCCCAGAGTCTCTAGTTCAGCTTCCAGTCCCTGCTCCCTTGAGGTCTGCCCAAGAGCAGGGCAGGGTAGTCCCCTCTGTGCATCTCTCTGGAGATCACACTGGTCAGGTCTTCTTGGGGCACGAGCCCAGGAAAGAGCCAGCCGTATCGGAGAGGGTCAGGGGAGAGCTGCAGTGCCCTGTGGAGCAGGGAAGGGCTGGAAGACGTGGAACAGGACACAGCTGTCAGGAGAGGCTAGAGGTCTGCAGCCTTATTTTGACCAAAAGATGAGATGCTATTAGGAGGCAGTGCAGAATGATATTAACAGTCTGCACGTGGAGTTTTTGGTCGTACCATAAATAGTCTCCCAGAAGAAATGGTGGAAGCACCAACTTTTGAATAACGCGAAGCTATGCAGATGAACGTACAAGGGAGTTACCCTGAGTTGTGTTGTTTTGGGCTTAAATTATGCTAGCTGTGACCCAACAGGGAATTTCCAGGTATCCCATTACTTACACCATACTATATTATATTATTAGCTGTTATAGCTGAGTGCTGTGATTAAAAAGACAACGGATGTCAGGGAAGAAGAACTGCCTGCCACCTACGTGCTCTTTTGCTCTATCTAATCTCTGATCCCCAGCCAGGCTTTCACAAATGAGCTTGTCATGGCATCTGACTGCCCGTGGCAACATCCCAACGTTATTCATATCAGAGCTGACTAGCTCTGGGCACTGGAAGTGAGACCTGGCACTTCTCCGCTGCCAGTTCCAATGCACCAGCTAATCATGGGAAGAAGGCAGGTCAGAGTCAAGGCTTTGCATCCGTGTTGGCAGAAGACAGCTGGCTGTGGACCCTCGGGAGGTCGTAGGGTCTTTTACCTCTAACCCGCCTGACTTGAGACTTCAGTATAGTGCAAGAGAAACCAGCGTGTGATGAGCTCCCAGATCACCCCCGAGTTGCTGGCTCACCGTCTGTTAACCAGTTACCATGTGGATGAATGGATCCAGGTTTTAGTTTTGAGTATGTGAATGAGGGGGGAGCTGAGAGCAGTGGGCCAGGGCAGGGCTGATCCTGAACCGTTCTGCCTCTCTGCTGTAGGATTACATGCAGAACGTCCATGGGAAGGAGATCGACCTGCTGAGAACGACAGTGAAGGTACCAGGCAAACGGCTACCCAGGGCAACAACGGCAGCAGCACCCAGCGCTAGCCCCAAAGCCAACGGGCTTGCGAAGGAGAGGAGCAGCACACAGCTGACGGGAGGCACAGGTAAGAGTTGGTGTGGGTGCCGCAGAGCTGGCGGCCAGCCTTCCCTCCGGTGCATCAGCAGTGCCTTGCTTTGCTGAGCCCGAAGCAAAAACGCTGTTCTGGGGTTTCTTGCTTTCACCACTCTTCGCAAGTGCCTTCGGTGGGTGTTGGTGTTTGTGTGGGTCTCAGGTAAGCTCCTGTTGGGATTTTATGCTGGTTAGTGTCCGGGACAGAAGAGAGTACAAGGGCTTAACTCTTGGCGTGAACTCCCTGAGAGGAAACATTGAGTCTGATGCATTGCTGGGGGGGGAAGCTGTTGCTGCCTAAAACAAATCTCAACCAGGGATGTCTCTTGATCCCTGGCAACTTCTTCTGTTTCTTTCCTTTTTTCTGGCCCCTTTTTTCCTCCTCACTTTCCCTCGGAGAAATCGTAACGTGAGGGGCTTGTTTTGTAATTAGTCTTCTGCGTGCACATTCGAGAAGCGCAGCTGCCACAGGGAGCGGCGAGAGGAGGTGAGGCTGGGAGGCTCTCTGGTTTCTCACGGCGTTCGTCCCACGCTGCTTACTGCTGCTCCTGCCGCAGGAAGTCTCTCGCCCTGCCCAGGGCAGCTGTTGAACTTAGGGCTTTCCTGCCCGAGTTTCCCCGGGCGTTGACATGCCGTTACTTTGTCCTCCGGGTTGGTATCCTTGGCCAGGATGGACAGTTTGCACACGCTGTTGGCAGCAGTCTAGTACAGCAGGGTACGGGTACCTCTCCACTCTTCGGCGTAACAAGGGAGTGCTGATAATGCTGCTGAAAACAGAAATCCTTCATAATCTGGTACTGCACGCTGTGCCACCGAGAGTGAACTTGGGTGACCACGTCCTCGTTTCTGTTCAGTCCTGCTCTACAATCCATCTCTGCCTGGTTGCGTCCTGTGGTCAGGGTGTTGTCGGTACTGTGCTTCACCTCTTTCTGGAGCTGAGGACTCATGAGATGGGGTGCAGCTGGAGCGAATGCCAGGGCACGGCTGGGGTCCTCAGCATCACCCACAACATAGGGAATGGGGCATGCTAACATCGCTGTGTTCGCGTGGTGCCGAGTGTGAAGTAATAAGCCCTTCTGAACCCCAACTGCTGTTTCTGTAGAGTCAGAATTGGTCTGCAGACCAGATAAAGTGCCAGTGAGTGATGGCAATTACTGTCTTTTTTGACCAAGGATGTGCAACTCTGCCTGTTTTCTGCCACGGCTCTCCACCGTATGCTCCCATTTCTTCACCGCCACTGCACGCCCTCAGCATGCCCGAATGTGGTAACCATTCCTGCCTCCGTACAGAGGCACTTCTCAGGCATGCATTTCTAGGTTGCTTTGTCTGAGCTCCTACTTCAAGAAGGTTATCGGGGCTGTAGGAAGCATTCAAAGACAAACCACAGAAAAGCTTACGGTGATGTCAAACCAAATGCCCACGTAACCCTGTATTCTGCTTTCAACAGCCAACTCAGTCCTGTTGGGCTCACAAGAGCAGATTGAGGTGTGACTTGATTACTGATTACTGCTGCTTGGAAAACCAGCGCCTCGAAGTCAGCGCTGTGCGAGGCCTTTCAGTCTGGTTGACAAACCTTGAGGAGACGCAGTGCGTGGAGGCTGAAGTTAGAGCAATTTAAACTTGAGACGAGATGTAGTTTCCTAGCAGGGAGGGTAATTAAATGTTGGAATAGTTTATCTGGAGAGCTGGTGGACTTAGCGCTGCTTGAAGCCTTTAAAATGAGATTAGTTATCTTTCTACAAGATATGCTTTAATCCAGCTCATGTGTGAGTCGCTGCGTGCATGTGTGCAGGGGATCAAACTGGATGGATACAGCGGTCTTTTCTCACGTAGAAATCTGTGAATCTGAGGTCCCCTGTTCACTGTCCTCTCTCTGGGCCCCTGAGCAGAACAGTGCTACTGTGCTACCCAGAGCACATGCATCAGCACGGGGCTCAGCATTAAGACAGCAACCTTAATCAGATTTTATGTGTCTTGGCTTTGGGTGGTTGTCTGCATTGGTCAGAAAGGTTTTTTTCTCCTGGTACACAAATGGTAAGATGTTTTCTGAGGAATTTTTTCAACTCACTCTGATGCCTCCAAGACTGATTGCAGCTGACGATGCAGTCGCCACGGTAAGTGCACTGACATGATAAAAATCCTCTGAGGTGACTTGCTCATATCCCTGTGTAATGCCGAGTACTGGATTTGGGGTCGGTAAAGAATCGGCCCTGCGTCAAATTGGCAGGGACTTTGCAGTTTTGCCGCCTTTGGGGCTAGGGATGGGACTGCTACTGGGGTCCACTGGGCATCTCTCATCTAATACATGCTTTGGGCAGCTGGAGAGGGAGCACCTAAAAATCTGCAGTTCTCTGCCAGTGCACAAGTTAATCGTCAGAGGACATGAGCTTTGGAGACCTGAATGATTTGCTGTCTTATACCAGGAGTGTCTGGGTAGAACCAAATGGCCTGTGTTTAGAGTTCGAAGCAGGTGGTCCGTGGTTTCCTTGCGACCTGAGCTCCGCCAGGGTAAGTGAGCGTGCTAATTAATGTCCGCTAGATGCACAGTCCTTACCCAGGGGCAAGAAAAGGAGAAGTGGATAAAGGGAAGGAAAAGAAAAAAAAGATAAAATATCTCACACTGCCCTCTATGTGGATAAAATACACATATGCAGCGCTCTGGTGATGATTCAATAGAACCTCCAAAGTAGGTACAGACAGTACAACTTGGAGCTAAATAGAGTAAGAATCAGGAAGGAGCTTGTAGTTGTGAAGTCCATGGGACTCTGAGCTCAATGGATGATTGTACCCTGGTACTTAAACCATTAAAGAAGGCAACTTTACAGTAGTCAGAGTTGGTTTTATTTTAGGTTGCATGTGTTCCCATTGTAAACCCTGTTTTCAGAGGCACGGAATGTTATCATCAGACTTTGCATCTGCCTTCTGTCCACCTAAGGCTTACTTTTTGTGGAGCATGTATGCAAACGTGGTGTCGTATGTGCCCGGGGAGGTTGTGCAGTCTCCGTCCTCAGAGATAGTCACAAACTGTCCAGACCCGGTCCAGGGCAGCTGGCTCTGGGTGGCCCTGCTTCATGGGGGTTGGACAAGACGACTTCCAGAGGTCCCTTCCAGCCTCAGCCATTCTGTGATTCTGTATTCGTTTTGTCAGTATTAAATTTTTTTCTCCAAGAGCTGTAAATCTTCAGAGATTTGGTGCAAAGATTGCCCAGAAGCAGAAGTTTTGTCCTCAATTAGAAACGTTTTTTTTTTCCTTTGTCCCCTGGAAAATATACTGGGATTTGATCAAAGTTTTGGAAGCTGGTTACTGGAAGCTCTAGAGCACTTAATCTCCTCCTGGGCTGTCAAGAGCTCCTGGCAGAATGGTCTCTGCTTTTCTGTGCTATTTTTTCTTCACTTGCCAACTGTAATCTCCTAACTTTTATTCTTGTATGAAATTTTACTGGTAAAGAGACTATCCAGAGGTAGAATAGTAGTTGAGATCAAGCACAGGGTCTGTTAACAGGCGTAGAGCTAACTAAATGCAATAACCAGCATTGGTACAACCTTTGCAGCTGAGCCCTAAATCAAGACCTTCAACATCAGGAAATCCTAAAGCCCAGGCGACGGGCCCATGTCACCTCTGCCAGCCTGCGCTCCTTGCCTGCTGTGTTGCAGGCAGTGCTGTGCGCAGAGTTAGCCCTGACCAAGCAGACCAGCCTGGGAAGCAAAGCCCCACGCCTGCACCTCCATGGACTCGAGCGGCGTGTTCTTCATCTGTGTCTCGACGCAGGATTTGCTGTTTGTGCGTCGTGCTCGCTGTCTCCCCGGTTATGTCGTGGAAGACCAAGAGGACACCTGGGAAGCGCCAGCCAAGGGTAGCTCGCCTGAGAACATTTTGGATATGCCTTCCAGAAGCATCTGTTGTATGCCCAGATATTTCCGTGGCACTTCCCTGCACCTTCTTGTCCCCTAGGTTTTCTTTGGAGACTTGTTGTCGTCTACCATTGAGCCGCTTGGTCCTCTGACACTATGGCTCAGCCATGCCGGCTGCTGAGCCGCTGGGTGTTCCTGGCACAGTTCTGGCTTACGGCAAAGACTCTTCTGGGCAACACCGTAGGGAGCAGTGCAGGCTGGCACACAGATTGGGCACAGCTTTTGGGGAGAGAGAGTTACCGTGTGTAGGCAAAAGCTTAGTTGTGCCATGGGGTGTCCGGACCGAGGGACGGTTGTTAGTGTGCACGTCTGCAGCGGGACCTCTCCTGGGGCTGGGCAGGTGGCCAGGCCGCTGCTGCAGGCCGACCTTCCCGAGGCGGAGCAGCACCTGGGCTGCTTTGTGCGAGCAGCGCAGCCCCGCGGCTGGCACGGGTGGGGGTCGGACGCACGCCAGGCAAGCCAGGAGAGCAGTCCGCCCCGGTGCGCGCTGCTGTCCCGCTCAGTACCCCACACTGACACAGGTCTTTAACCAAGGGCCCCGATGGCTCGTGTTCCACTATAAAAAGAATCCCTGTAGTGGCACAGATGTGGCCAGGGACAGCGATGAAATCATTTGTCTGTTCGAGCCATCCCTCCGTTGCCTAGGGTGGGAGGGTGTTGCATGTACGTGCTCCATCTTCCGCAGTCGCAATCACAAGACTTCTTTGGGCCAAGCATATTATGTCAGGAAAATGAGTGGCCTTATCCTGGGAGACAGGCGGGGAAGAAGGGGAATGTAACACCGGATTCCTGGAAAGCCGCAAGGGGCTGGGGGGGCAGAGCTCGCCTTCATGAGCTCTCCTCAACAAAACATCTCATCACTTAGGTGAGAATATATTGTGACTGATGGGCATGAAGGCTAAGAATATGTTAAAGGTATAAGTGATACATGGATATAGATACAAAGAGAGTAAATGCTGCTTATGATTTGTAAAGTGTTACTCAATACAAAAACAGGCCAAGAAGTGCTTTGAGTAGCAAAGGCACAGGTGCCTCAATAAGCCATCTGTAGTGCATTGGCATGGAATGGGAGCACAGGCAGGCCTTGGCAGAAAGAGGGGTACACCACAGACAGCATAAGCTTACACGGGGAACCGCACCACGGCAGAGATGAGGCTGGTTGTCGGCTTCCATGTCGGCTTCAGTGTTTGGATCGGTGAGCGCTCCGACGGAGGGGGTGGTCACGTGGACGCTGAACCCCAGCTTTTGGAGCTAGGTAGGGATGCCGACGTGAAGTGGTCTTGCTGATGGACGCTAAGACAGCGTTACGTGTTTTTACTCTTTGTAACAATTTCTTTCTGAACTTGGAGTGAGAAGTCAGATGTTTAAGCATCGCTTAGTGGATCTTTATTTTACAGTTAAGTCTTCCTTCTTGTTGAGGCAAGATGAACTAGGTTGGAAAATTCAGGGTGCATTGCCCTGGTGTTTGTGGCCAGCTGCACCCTGAGACGTGAGGAGGGAACCCCAGAGCAGGCAGCCAGTTCCTGGCACGGTCTAAAGGCCCTTTGTAAAATGGGCATTCTCCGGTGTCCATCTGGGGAGAAATCCTCCTTAGCGGGCACCGGTCAGCACCTTCCAAATGCACCTGAAGCCTAAGGACACCCATGCTTGCAGGTGCTGGTGGGGTTCAGCAGTAGGAGCCCTGCCACGGCCCCGTCCTGCACAGCTCTGCCCCTGCTCCCAGCACAGCCGAGCTCCTCTGTCCCTCCCCTGTGTCTGTGCCACAGCCGGGGCTGTTCTGCGCAGTCCCGGCCCAGCCGTGGTGGGCTGTGGGCTTTCCCGTCCCTGCTGCCGGCAGCACCCCCTGGTCCCCGCCAGCGGGGCAGGGACTCCTGCCCACCCTTGCGGGAGGACGGTGCGGGACGCGGCGGTGCTGCCAGGCCTGTGGTGTCTCCTGGGAAGGATCAACACCATCAGCCATCACCAGGGCTCGGCCCCCCCACCTCAGCACCGGCTACACATCCAAACCACTTGCGCTTCTCCAGTGCCAGCTGGAGCTTTTAGGGACAGTTTTGGCGTCGGTGCGGCCCTGGTGCCGCAGCTGGCTGTCAGGCACCTGTGCCAGCGCTGCAGAGGCTGGAGGGGACCGCAGGGCGCACCGGGCCGCGGGCGCTTGGGAGGGTGCCGCTGTGCGAGGGGCGCGTGGCAGAGACTCGGCCTCCCCCAGGCTGCAGAGTACTCGCCCACGTCCCCATCCCGCCAGCTCCTTCCCTCCTCCTCCCCGGCCTGGGCGGGCCGTCCTGCCCCCACGGCGCTTTGCCCGGGGGGTGCCCTGCCTGGCTGGTGCTGGGTGTCCGGAACGCGGCACCCCCTTGGTCTGCATTACAGTGTGTATGCACGCAGCTCACGCTACAGTTGTCCTGACGGACTCCATCTTGACGTTTTCCAACTTGTAGTATCTTAACTTTGTAATAAAGGTGGGTTTTTTCCCTTTGTAATACATTTCTGTAATACAGCTAAAAGACCCATCCTTTTCTGAAGAGCAGACCTTCTGCTCTTTGTCTCATCAGCAGATTTATGCCCTCGATCTGGTGAAGGACTGGGCCAGCTGAACACCGTTACTCTCTGAGCGAGCCTCCTGTGTCAGGAGGTGGGAGGCACCGTTCCTGGGCACTTGGGGCGTGCTGGGATGTAGGGACAAGGTGCTTGCTCCAACAGCCGGTGGACGTGGCTCCTTTATTCCTGACCTCTCTTCTCCCTGTGCTCTTCTCCTCTGCTCTCTTCTTCCCGCCCCCAGCCATTCCTGCCTGCCTCTCCCACCAGCAGCTCCATCCCCTGCTCACTTTTCCTCCTCGGTGCTGCCGGGCAGCTGGTGATGGGCAGCGTGAGCACAGAAGAGGCGTCCTGGTGCTCTGATTCCCCAGACCTAATACTGCTTCAGCACCAGGTGCCAGGAGAAGCAATTGCTCATGTTGCAACTCAGGCTGCATAGAAATAGTCACATACACTTATCCTGTTCATGTCAGAGACTCCCAGAGACTTAGAAGGATCCATCTGTGCTTCTCCGTTTGTCTAAATTTCCACAGCTAGAAATGAGACCACCAGAAGCACTAGGTTAGTCAGAGCATCCCTGCATCTGGGTTTCAGAGTCAGATGTGTCCTAAAAGGACGGTGGTACTTGCTAAAGGACTTTTTTGAAACACCTAGTAGAAGCTCTCCACAAGCAGTGGGAACCGTGGAGACTCCTACAGTCTCAAAGGAAGAGCACAATTGGGTTCTTGCCTTTGGAGAAAGCTGAGAAAGAGTTCTTGGCAATTACTGCTCAGTCTTGTAAATCACCGGTCAGGTGAGATAGTGCTGGCTGGTGATGGAAACACCTGTGTTATTCTGGGTTTCTGGATTGGAGCAGTACTGGGCCAGATGCTGGGCGCGCCGAGCGTGGGCAGCTTCCGTCGGCCGCACCTGGAGCAGACGGTGCCCAGCAGTGCCCCAGGTGAGCTCTGGGCACGCAGCTTCACGCGGTGATGTGGGCACCTCGCCAGCCAGAGCGTGCGCAGCACCTCGCAGCGTCTCCTGTGCCAGGCAAACCCAAGTGGTGTTTGGGTTGGAGAGGGCAGGAAAGGGATGTGCAGATCTCGCTGCCAGAGCTTAAGTTTGCTGTGTTCTGGGTATAAATTGGCTCTGAGTATGGAGCCTGGCAGCGTGTATTCACTGCACGTGTGGCAGTGCTGGTTCAGGTGTCTCCTTCAGATCCCCGCGGGTCCTCTTCCCACTGCAATATTGCTTCTCTTCCACTCTCCTTCAGGGATCCCCAGATGTATCTTTGCTGTAGTTCAGCAAGCTCACCCTTCCTGCTTCTTTGCCCCATCTGTATCTCATTCAGTGTGTGTTTC
The DNA here is from genome assembly GCF_047370975.1 of Nipponia nippon. NCBI lineage: Eukaryota > Metazoa > Chordata > Aves > Pelecaniformes > Threskiornithidae > Nipponia > Nipponia nippon. Next base: position 167,662,892 of record NW_028262290.1, read on the forward strand.
TGGCTTGAAGAATGAGGGCAGCTCCTACTCAAAGTGCAGACTGGATGAAAAGGAATTTTTTAGTGGGGAAGGACAGATGGTAGCACAAGAAAAGTATGGAGACAATGTCAATCAGCAGGAGAGACTGGTCTCAGCGCAGCTGCAGCCCTGAATTCTTGCTTTGCAGAGGTTTGTAGGGACCTACTCCAAAGCAGTCAACGCAGGGGAAAAGGGTGTGAAGCATACTGCCTGAAAACGTGGTACGCGATGCCTGCGCACGTACTTACACGCACGCTTAACGTGGGCAGGCACAGAGCACATGAGCCTGTTCCTTGACACTGCATTGCAGCTGAGCAACGTAGAAGGAAGCCAAGCAGCTGAACACTGGAAAACCTGCCTTGAAATGAGAAGTTCAAGTGTAAGGAGAAGTCAGCAGAGATTGCTGAGATTGTTGTGGTTGCAAGCAGCTACATGGAGGCACAGTTTCCGACAGCAGAAGGCTGTCTGATCTCCAGGCAGAAGCAGTGCAGATGCTGTGCCTCAGCCAGAGATGCTGAGCTAACGCAGCAGCCCCAAGTGAGATTTTCTGGCCGGCATTGCGCAGGCAGCCGGCTGGGCGGCTTGGAGATGGGACTAAAGCAAATAAAGCGTGGGGGAGCCAGAGCATGGTGTTAGGGGCGGAGGCTAAAGGAGAAAGCTCTGTCTGTTCCTGCAGTGGCTCAGTGTGGGGCTCTCCCGCTCGCTGAGGACCAGGAGCCTCCCATGGGATTTGCCGCCAAGTGGTGCGGGAGAGCAAAGATTGCACCAGTGTCTGTGGCGCAGAGGAGGCCAAGTGGAATGAGCTGAGTTGGTCTCAGTGCAGGGGTGCGAGCTTAAGCATTGGAGTCTTTTCCGTGGGGAAGGAGTGGGAAGGGGCTGATGCTGCTTGGTCGCCTTCGCCCTGAGGAACAGTCTGCATGGTTTGACGTGTGTCAGGGCAGGCTGCATGCGAGCCCTTCTCCTCCTGCTGCAGCATTGCTTTTCTGTAGCTGAGGGAGAGCATTTTCTTAAGCGTGTCTGTGGTGGTAGAGGCACTGCTTGGGGTGCAGTGTCTTGGCTGATGCTCGTGTTTGCTCTGAAGTGACGAGGGTCCAGCTGTCCCCTGGCTGAGTTATGAGTGCTTGCATTGATTCACAGCTCCACGGGCCGGAGCCAGCCGGCCAGGCTCCTCAGGAACATGCAGGACAGCCCTCGGTGCGCTGCACATGGGTAGCTTGCCTCTCCCCTTGGCTGTTGTGCCAGATGGGGTGATGGAGAGCCTGGGCTGGTCTCAGCCGCTCAGCGAAGCGCCTGGGAGCCCAGCCTGGGCTGGAGATGGTGCTGGGTTTCCAAGCAGCCGCAGGATTTTTGCCAGGTTCATGCTGACGCCTAGCAGCCCGCTTCGTTGTTGCTTCCAGAGCAGATAGCCCGGGAGCATGTTTGCACAAGGCAGGCGGGAGGAGAGCACCTTGCCCTTGCCGGTGCCTGCCTGGCCGCTGGTGCTGGGGGAGCGTGGCGGCAGCGGGTGCCCCCCTCCGCCAGGCCTGGTGCGTGTGCGCTGCCCCCCGATGCTCTGCCTCTGCAGAGTGAGGGATTGGCTCCCCCAGGCCGGGGTTGCTGAGCCTGCTGTGATCATGTCACGTCGGGCTCCGTCGATGTTAACATCTCATTATCTTTGTTACTGTAATTACATTATCCGCTGCTTTATGCAGAATTATTCTCCGAGGACTAATTGATGGATCCATGTTTAATTCATTAATCATTAGCATCAAATTCGACAATTACAGTGCACACTGATTGTGGAATTTCAAATGTAATGAGGGAAGAATTAACAAAGAAAAGGGAAAACCTGTTTCCCTGGCATACCGCTGCTCGCCATGGGGGACAATGACATTGAGGGAAGAAGAGGCAGCAGAGAGCAGGGTGGCGCAGGTCATGGCAGACGGGAGGCTGGTGGGATCATCTTGTGCCTTTCTCCTGGTTGTGGCTGCACAATATATTCTTTCAGGTCAGAGCAGGGTCATTAATCTCCTACAAAAGAATGGGTATTTGGGTACCGAGGAGGAAAAGCTTTAGCTCTCACTTCTGGAACAAAGTTGCCTTCTCCACCCTGCAAATAGTCCATGGGTGCAGGAGCAGCACACCTCCCCCAGCCGTGGCAGGTTTCCGGGGACACCAAGAGCATCCCCAGTGCACACGTGTGCTCGCACACTTCGCAGGGAAAGCCAGCTCGTCAAGGTCTGGTGTCTTCAAAATGAGCTTACTGCCCCCATGATTTGCCCCTAATCCCGTGGCTGGTGTGTTACCTGCACGGTGCATAGGACCTGCTCTTAAAATCTATGGCTCCCTCTCGTCGTTCAGTATTTCCTGCTCTGAGGCAGGAATCCTGTAACGCTGCTCTCTTTATTTTGCTGCCCGTGAACTAGTTAGCAGAAAGCAAGCCAGAGCAGTGTTCCCAGTCCTGCCCCATCAGCCAGTGGATCTGCTCGTCTCAAGGACCAGGGTTGGTGAAAGAGCCCTACACAGCTGTTTCAGTACCAGATGTGGATACACTCCTTCCCTCCCTCTAGACGTGCTACCGCAGGGTCTCCTTGCTTATGGAAACGGGCAGCTTCTGCTTCGTATTTCAGTGGTCCTTGCCACTTCACTGAGTCTGAGGATGCAGACAGGCCTTCCCTGGCACATCGTGGTGAGTCGGTTAAATAGCCGGGGATGCTCGGTTTTGTGTTGTCACCCTTGACTGAGATGTTGGAACTGGCTGCCAGCTTGTGCCCAGTCTGCTTCAGTGCAGAGCAGAACAGTTCGATTTAGGTGGAGGTTTCCAGCTTCGTTTGCCGGGGTACCGCAGCTGCAGTCGGAGCGAGCAGCTCCGCGGACAGACACTTGCCAGACTGGCCCGGGCCGATGCTGCCTGCAGGAGCGAGGTGGGGTGTGCTTCTCTGAGCAGGGCCATGTGCTGCTGACCGCGAGCCTGGTGTTAAACCGCGGCTGGACGTGATTTCAGCTAGCTCGCTTTGCTTTCTGTTGAGTCCCACTGGAAAAGTTCAGCGTCAGTTACTGTTGTTCAGCCAAGGGCCAAGAACTTGGACGTGGGGACACCAAAGCTGAAAGGAAGAGGGTGAAAGTCTGTCTGTGGTGTTTGTCGCTGTGGGACCTTTATCCTTCCCAATAATGTGTTAAAGGGTTGTTTGTAGTCTGAAGATGAAGCAGAGATCAGAGATTTAGTAAAATCTATCTGTAATTAATACTTTGCATCATGAATCATGTATAAAATACTGCAAACTCATATGTATATTATGAATATTATAAATTCACTATAACATTCATACGGTAACATCTTGCGAATGTTTATCTGGCTGCCTGAAGTAGGAGGATGAATCCAAATGTGAGGTTGGAGCCATTGCATTCAATGCTTTGCCTTGAGCAGAAGCGAGAAGTTGTTGGGACTTCCTGGGGAGAGGCGGAGTGCGTCAGGGGCACGAAGGGATGACACGAGGCCGGGCAGTTCCAGCAAACCTTGGTGCCCGGTTCCTGTGGCGGACAGAAGCCTGAAGGACCGAGATGTGCTGGATCAGCTTGAGGTGGTATTTGCTAGGCGTATGCTAGAGTTACTATGAATTTCATGTTTCCAAGCGTTCTAACTCTGTTCTCTCAGCTACTGTTCTTTCTTTCTATAGAAGGAAAACTGAGGCAAAGAGGAGATAAAGCCAAAATCGTCAAAAGCATCCACTAACTATGTGCCCCCAGTTTAGAGCCTAAGAATTGCTTTTTCTTTCCCAAGAAGTTAGCCTTTTTTTAGCCCTTTAAAGTGTAGCTGTGAGCAGTGAGCTCCTGTTTATCAGTCCTCAGAGTCTCCACCTGGGCACTCAGAAAAGGAGGAGCATGTTATTGGTGGCTGGTTTTGATAAGTGTTGGTATAAGTGACTTGAACGGCAGTTCTGGGAATGTTGCAGCAGTGTATGGATTAGATCCCAGGGCCTCAAAGGAAACATTCAGCTCCTTAGCCTTGGGCTGCCCCTGCTTTCCCTGCTGCCTTCTGCGTTGTTCTTTTGCGCACCTTGATTCTGTGAGAAATCTTTCAGAAGTCCCAAAGATAACAGACCACCTCACCATCATCATCATCCCCATCATCCTCAGGTGCGTGCTGTCCCCAGGTCTGCCAGTTCATCTCCGGCCCACTGTCCTTCAGGTGGGCAGGAGATGTGCAAGCACCGGCCTGTGCAGCGACCGCCTTTGTGCCTGGACGAGGTGGCACCACCCTACTGTGCTGAGCTGTTTCCACTGTAGACCAAGGGGATGGGATTTTTCGAGCAGCGGTGGGTGAAGACGTGCAGCTGCACTGTACCCGTTGCCAGGGGTGCAGGGAGCGTGCTGCAGTCCAGTTCCAGCCTGGTCCAGGGAACTGGACATCCTGCAGGGGTTGGAGCATATTTGGTGCAGTGCTGCAGCAGGTGTTCTTGTTTAATTTCATCCAGTTTGTGTGCTCAGGGACTGCTCAGCCACATGAACCAAAGGCGCCGGCCTGGCCTAAGCTAAACGTCGGTGCGGACTGGACTCGGAGGCTGCGCTGCCTGGCCATCGCTGCCTGGCCATCGCTGCCTGGGCTGTGTGACGAGGCAGAGCGCAAACGGCACTGTCCGCTTGATCCAAGCCCTTTCTGCACCCCCAAATCACTCGTGCGCCCATTCTGAGTGCAGGACCTCTCCCAGTGACTCCCGTGGCAGGGTAGTCAGTTGGCTAATGTAGGGTTAACCCCTTGGTTTGGAGGAGTTTACCTGTGGCTGTGGGTTAGTCACCGTTGGCTGTTCCTGCACAACCTCGAAGTGGGAAACTCGATTTTGGGATGAGCGTCCTCTCCCTGCTCAAGGGACTCAGTTACCTGCAACATCTTCGGGGGTTTACAGTATTCCATACTCCATAAAAGTGTTAATTTTCTGTATGTTTCAGATAACCCATGAACTTTGTCCCATCCCCAGCTTTCGATAAAGGCCACACGGTCTCTCTGGACGTGCGAGTAGATACCAGACCCAGGAGCGAGGTGCTCGCCAGCCATGTCTCCGCAGGCTGGCCATCCTACTGCCACCTCACCAGCTGTCAGGCTCCAGGGTTGTGCAGGTCCGTTGCAGTTGGGAGACTCAGGTTGTCTCTTTGCTTTTACCAGGGACTCCTGGGGTGACTGGCAAACTGCTGCCCGTGGTCTCTCAGTTTTCCCATCTGTACAACAGGAATAGCTATGCAGAGCATTCCTGCTTCCCAGAGGGACGTTGCAGCACTGGCACTGTGACGTGCTTCCGTGTCCTCCCCACAGATCCCAGGGACAAAGTACAGCACTGTGTCACGCTTCCTAAACTGCAGAGCAAGGCCACTGTCACAGGGTGTTATTGGGATGTGCCATGTCACAGTGGCAGCAGTATTTATGGTATTGCAACATATTGCATCCTTAGGTTTTATCGCAGTTTTGTCTCCCTTTAGGTGGCCGGCTGACTCGCTCTAGCCTGTAGGTAGGCAGTGGAATGATTTTTCCAGAATGAGTTTGCACTTGTGGGAGGAAGGAAACGCTTTCTACCAGGGATGAAATCAGATACGCTAAGGTGTTTGGGGTTTATCTGGAGTGGCAAAGGTGTATACCAGCACTGCAGGTCTGAATTGGGGCATGCTGTGGCACATCAGCTGAAACTGCTGATCCGTTGGTTGTAAAGTGGCAAGGCACACTGAGCTGCTCCGCTGAGATATCCTGGACTCTGCGTGAATATGCGAAGTTGTTACTGAGTTGGGCAAATTGGATTGTGTTTGCACCGGCCAAGAGAGGAGAGGCGTGGGGGTATCTGTGAGGCAGAGCAGCAAGGAGCAACTCGGATGAAATCCCTTACAAAAACCCACAGTCTGTATACAGTCTATAGCAGCTCCTTGCTACATCTGCCTTCCTCCAGAGCCTGTCCTTATTACATCTGAAGACCATTTTATCTGCGCTTGAGCTATTATGTGAAAATACTGGTGGCCTATTCAGTCATACAGAAAAACTATTACTGTTGTATCATTTTCCAGCTTTACTGGTGACTCTGCAGATGTTTGCAAAGATGCTGCCATTCTCAGAGGTGATGACCCAACTTCCTTGAGCGTATTAAGTAGCTTCATCTACCGCTTCGTTTCCAGAAGGGCCTCATGCTCCCCTTGTCAGAGCATGACTCCCCTCTGGAGCCGATGAGCCAGGAGTCGTGCCTGGGAGCCGCGCTGCCTGCTCCCACCGTTCCTGGGAGCCATAGGAGCTGTCGCCCAGCCATGAAAATGAGGTTTCGGCTCCTGCCATGTGGCCGGGGTTCCGTACAAGCATGGGGAGAAAGGCAGCACCTTCTTGCTTCAGACCCGATCTTCTTCTTGCGGGCTTCCTTTGCCAGACATCTGGCTGCTGTTCTCCATTTTGACCTGCCAGTTGCCCGAGGTTTCTGTCCAGAACTTGTTCTGTCTTTGCCCATCTTTTAGAGAGCTGCGCACCCGTCTCTCTACTTTGTATGTCTGCACCCAGAGCCTTGCTGCTTGGGAGGTGCGAGCACTCAGCTCGCTAGACTCATAGGCTGGGCATCACAGACACGCTGTATTGTGAGTTTTCTCAAAAGGCAGCTTCTCTGGTGTGTGACCAGCTTCTCTTCCAGTTTTCACCCTCATCCACAGCTGCCTTCCAGTATATCCAGCCCTTCTACTTTTTACCCTTGCAACCACAGCAATGGTGTGGCTCACACGTGCTCAGCAGTCACGTTCTCCAAGAGTATGCAGGATAGGCGTGCTGGGGTACAACCTGTACCTGCGACCGCGGGCTTCGCTCAGACTGCAGAGCATCGCTCAGGTGGGCTGCCCTCGCCTGACGAACCCTGTGCCCAGAGGACGTGTGGAACCTTCTCGGGTCTCTGCTCCATGCTGCCCTCCGGGGAGCCCAGCCTCTGCGGCTCCGGCACCCCACGCTGCATCTAGACACAGGGCACGAGCCCCAGTGTCCCCACGAGAGCGACCTGCAGGTGCAGCCCTGGTCTGTGGAGGTGGCCACTAGCGTTGTGAGAGCATCCAGCCACGCTGGGCCCAGCGATGCCGTCGCAGCCCTGGCTTTGCTGTGCATCCCTGGGGTGGGCTGCCCTGCCCCTTGTCCAGACCAGCGAGGATGTGCCCTGGCTGCCATCGCTCAAACCCATCTCCCCCGCACAGAGCTCCTGGTCCTCGGGGTGAGCAGCACCATGAGCCGTGTGGGCAGGGAGAAGCTCGCAGGAGGAATCGGAGCACAGGAGGGAGCTGCCAGTGCCGGCTCCCCTCCCCACCCCGACTCTCTCTGCCCTCCCCGATGGGAAACCAGAGATTGATTTTCTCCAACCCAACAGTATAATCACTAACCCTAATTAGAGATAATTACTGGGACTTGATACACTTATTACTTGCTAGAACACTAAAGGACCTGTGCATTGCAGGGCTGAGCAAGGAAAAAGGCCTCAGAGAAAGTGAGGAGGAGAGGAACAGAGAGGAGAGAAGAACAAGGCAGACAAAACGCTGTGATGATCGGAGCCCTTACCGGGAAGTGCCGAGGAAAGCCAGATGGGCACGCAGCTTCGTCGCACAGGGGCAGCAAGCCAGACCCATCGGCTGCAGTTGTAGTTATAAGCATCCTGCATTTCTGAACATCTGGCTCTGGGTGCCTTGCACAGGGCACCTGGAAAAATGAAGAGGGTATAATTAGTAGCCACCTGTGAAAATCTCAGGATAAATAACTTGCCCCACATTGCCAAGGAAGACTGGGGCGACAGGGTAGCTGGTATTCTCCTGGGGCGGACTGAGGAGCTTTTCCAGAAAACCATGCTTTCGCTTCCCTACAGACCGCGCTTGTGCCGCAAAAGGAGAGGGGCAGGGGAGCAACCTTTTACAGGCAACAAACTCACGCCCTTTCTGCTGCCACCCCGTCTTCCTGCTGGCGCACCCCTTCTTGAGTGCAGGCTGCCACTCCTGGTCTGAGTCCCCCTTCCTGGCCTCGCGGCTGCTCTGCGCTACGGGCACGCGGTTCGGCGGCTGGGGTCTTCATTCTGTTGCTGGACAGTGAGGTGTCCCAGAGGAAGGTGCAAAAGCCCATTGCTAGCAGAGGAGGGATAGAGTCACCCTGTTACAGGCTTGCTCCAAATAGAGTTTTTCATATGACTGAATCTTCTTGTTGTTCAGGACCTGCCCAGAGCCACGGGGAGTATTTTGGCTGTTTGTTCCTGGCAGGAGCAGTGCTTGCTCTGTCCCCTCCTAGGGGACCTCTGCAGAACTTCAAGCCGACCCGCGGTCTCGCCTGGTATTGTGCGCGCTGGGTGGCTGTGTTGCTGTGTGCCAGGCGGCCTCTGTAGACAAAGCGAGCAGGGGTGGATAAAACATGTTGGGAGTGATTAGCTTTAGAAACGGAAGTTATGTAAGAAAATATAATACAATTCTAGCGTAAGCTGAATGGCCTTTTCAGTTGCTAGCGTTCGTGAGCTGTGTGCAAATGCTGGGTTTTCATCATTCGCTGCAATACTTGTCCAGGTCCGTACTTCTGCAGCAAACCCAGTGTCCTGGTTTCAGCTGGGGTAGAGTTAATTAAGAGGGTTAAACCACAACACCCAGAAAGTCCTGGGTCTGCTTCCTTCCTTCCTGCAATTTTGTATTATATATATACACTCGGCTTCCTCCTTCTGACTGTAAGTGCAAATGGCGATTCCTATCGTTGCAACCCGTCGTGAGCGTCTGTCTCCCACCACCGTCTTGGTGATCTCTTTCGGACTTTTCAGCTGCACAGTTTCTTTTCTGGTTTGTATTTTAAACAGTATTACATGTACATTTTCTGCAGCTTACGATTTCAGTTTTTACAGCGACTGTAAGTGACACCTCTGGTCGCGTTAACAGACCAGGAGAGAGATCTGAAACAAGGACCATTTTTCCTTCATCCACTCCCCACCGCTCATTCCCAGCACTTCGGTCGGTGTGTCTCGGAAACAGTTTCTGAAGTATTTCACGATAACATGTTGGAGAGTAAATTACTTTATCATGGTGATACTCACTGGAGGACTTAGCCAAGTGACAACAAAGCTTCCTTACACTTTCTGAATCCTACTGGGTCAAAGAAGCAATGCAGCCCCCATGGAGAATGCCATAGTTACCCTCATCTAAGCAGATGGGGAGAACGAATCACAGAAGTAAAATTTAGTAGTGGCTTAGGCAAAAGTAACCTTGACTTCATTGTGCTGGTGTTCAGGCGGAGTAAAATTCAAGTCAGAAATAGAGAGTATTAAACACACACACGCACAGACACACGCACACAAAAATATCTATATCCAAGCCAATTTCACAAAGCTGAAAGCAATTATGAGCCAGATCATTTGGGAGAAAGAACTTAAACAGGAAAAAAAAAGTGAAGCATAATTAGGAGTTTTTAAAGAACATTTTACTGGATACCAAAAAGTTAAAATGAAAAGGAAGATTGCACTGCTTAAAAATGTATTAATCTGGGTTAAGAGGAGATGTAAACTGTTCATTCTCTCCCAATCCAGATAGCAAAGAATGCACAGGAACAAAAGAAAGTGGAGGGGAGCAAGCTGTATTGTGCTAACGTATTTTGTACATCTGTGTATCTGTATCTGTATGTATATAAAAAGCAGTAAAAATAGCGGCCACATAATAAAATAATCAGTAAGTATTGCGCAGAAGTTGAAAGCTCCAGTAGGTAGATAGTGGTCCTGCACAGCCAGCTGGAGCCATGGGTAGAGGCTCTCTCTGCTATTTAGCCCTTTGCCAGAGCTCTGCAGACTAACATCCGCCGTGAGTGATTAATTATGAGCAGCCCTCAAAGTGACCCTTTTGGCTTTGTGGGCAGCATTCCAGCTCCTGACGTTCCCAGACTTGCTCTAGTTACAGCTGCACAAAGGGTTTGTTCCGCTGTTTTATCTGGGTTCATTGCTCGCGGAGAAGTCGTGCACCTTGTGCCTGCCCAGCTTCCCCAGACCATGCTTAGCACCAGTCAAATTTAGGGAAGAAGATAACTACGTTTAGCAAATTATGCTGTTGATTAAGAACTTAGAAACAAAGTCGCCAATGAGATAAGAAAACGAGCACACCGCAGCTGCTGAGTGCGCCGCCTTTCTCCATAGGGACATCGGTGCCTCGGCTGATGGGACGACCGACACTGCCTGCCACATCTGAGAGCTTCCTAGTTTGCGGACTTCTGCCCAAGTCTGTCATCTCTGCTGCCCTTCTGCTAGAGGGAAACCTCTCTTTCCTCCTCTTTCATAGCTGCTTTACTTGCAAAAAAAAGACAAATCTTTCATCTCGGTTCCTCCTCCAACACAGATCCAGATGTTGAGCTCGAAGCAGCTCCTGTGTCGTCCCCGGTGCTTTTTTCTGTTCTGGTCTCAGTGGTGCAGTGTGGAAATGCAGCAGGGTCTCCTTTACCGCCGCTCGATGTGTCTTGACTTTACACTCCTCTTGTGCCTCGTACTTGGTGAGCTTCTGCTGAAGTGGCTGCCTTGTCCACAGCATCTTGATCCCTGTAACACAGTATTTTTAGCCTGTGAATCATGAGAATAGTCACTGTTCAGACATCTTGCCAAGTTCCTAATCTTCAACTTTTACATGTTCCATGCAGAGTCTACATAACATACAAATAAAAGTGATGGATTTCGTATCTGAAGCTCGTTTCCCAGCTCACCTTCCCCCCTCTTGGCTCGTTTCAGCAGCCTACATTACCATGGGTGTTCAAGGGGATACAGAAAAAGTAACCAGCAGAGGTAGAGACAGTGAAAAGGTTTTTTTCAAGTTTATTAGGTACTAATGAATCCTAAACCCAGCGTTCATTCATTACTGTAAGGAAATAGTAGAATGGTTAATAAAGAAAAAAAAAAGAAGTGTTCCGTGAACACTTCTGTTTGGTGTCTGGGAAGAGGTAAGATGATGTGTCTTATCATAGAATGATGAATTCTTCATATTCCAGCTGTAATTAGGAAGCATATTAAACAGCAGGTAGGAGACTGAGACATGTTTGAATCAGCAAGTCTGAATTATTTAATTCAGGAATTCTAGAAGATGTGGTCAAGGTCTTTGTGAAGTGTTGATGGTGACTGTCAGTTTTGGGATGGAGAGGGCTGAAGGTCATGGATTTCATGTGTCCACAGCACGAGAATGAAGCCAATGGAATGGGAAGGGCTCAGAGAGTAGTTGTAAAAACAATGAAATGCTTGCAAAATGCACCTCGTAGTGAAAGAGTCAAGGAGCTCTATTTGTTTAGTTTATCGGCGAAGGGGTTAAGAGATTATTTCAACACCATCTGTAAATACCTATATAGGAGCAAAAATTTGGTAATAGAGAGCTCTTTATCAGATAAAAATATACCAAGATTCAATGACTGGTAGCTGAAGCAAGACAATTCAGACTAGAAATAAGGTGCAGATTTCAACAGTGAGGGTAATTAACCGCTGGAACTACTTATCAAGAGTTGCTGTGATTTCTCTGTCACTGACAATATTCTAATCAAGATTAGAAGATTTTCTAAAAGATACGTTGTAGTTCAGACAGGAGTAAATTAGTGGAAGACCTATGGTGTAATTTTATACTATGCAGAAAAGATCAGACAATCAGAGGGCTCCTTCTGGCTGCTTCTGACCCCCTGTCCAGGTGTGCCGTCACTTGCTCTCCTGGCAGATTTGCCTCTTCCCCACGCAGCTCTGGCCACCCTTCCGCGGCGGTGAAGCTGGATGGTGAGCAGACAAGGCGTGCTCCAGCAGGCTCCACGAGCTCTGCGTGGGTGCTTGGTTCGGGCAGAGCTCAGGCTGGAGAAGCACTGAGGAGCTGCGGCTGCCTGCGGCTCCCAGGCTGTTGGCGTGCTCTTGGTGCCCGAGGGTTTTGTGGGGCAGACGTCGCTGCAGTACCTGTTCGCAGGCTCCTCCGCTTTGCTGGGAGCCTGCTAACTGTATGTAGGCAGCCACCACCTGAACCAGAGATGAGTCTGGTGTGGTGTGTCAGCTTGACTTTCCTTGGTTTATCTCCTGTGCCCCTGAGTTTTGGTTGGGAGATGGGAGTATAAAATGGTAACCGTGTCATGGTCAGCTCTTCCCGTCCTGCTGCAGGCAGCTTGTGTTGTTGGTCCTCCCAGAGATGTCTGGACTACGCAGAGCTGTTTCTCCTGGCGGTTCGTACCCACCGCAGATTAGCGTTGGTAGGAGCTAGGGTGTTACATAGTCACTCACCACGTGCATATGTCCAAAAATGTGCTCTCCAAATGCAGTGCTAAGAAAGTAGGGAGAATTCCCTGTGTCAGAGCATCTGTGAGGCCCAGTGAAAGGCAATGGTTCCCACTGTGTGCAAGCTGGCAGATCCTGACGGCCTTGCTAAGAAGCAGGGCTGGGAAACCTCAGTCGCCTGTGGTTTGGATCAGTGATTTCACACAGACATTCGCTGTTGGCAGAGCTAGGAAGGACATCTGTTGTCCCAGAACATGGCCCGCCATGCTTGTGGGGCTGTATTGGTGCTCGGCGTTGTTGCCATCTCCCAAGGAGAATTTGGGAGTTGATGTCTTTCAAATGACACGTCTCCATCCTGGTGCTTCTGGTTGATAAGAGCTAGCCTGTGTTTTTTGGCCTCGTTACTGGTAGGGATTGTTCAAGAGGAAGGAACTGAGTGTGTCCAGCAAAACGGCATGGAGTGCTTGGTTCAGAAACCCAACCTGACAGAGAGTCTTCTGGCCCTGGACCTGCGCCGGGGGTAGGGGCAGCTCTGGGAAAGGCAGCCGCAGGGTGCTCCCAGGACGGCTGCATTCCTGCGTACACGGCAGCTGACCGCCCATTGATGGAGAGTGGTGAATTACGTCTTTACCAGCAAGGATTTCACAGGCAGTCAGCTTAACCGGGCTCATTGGCTCTCACCTCCCCTCAAGAACCAGTTGGTTTCTCAGAACTGAGGAGTTTCCCACCAGCTGGAGGTGGGTACCCGTCCAGCCCGCTCCACGCAACACAGGAGCAGCGTCTTGGGGTCCAGAGCAGCCGCGGCTGCCCCCCACGCACGGCTTTTGGGGAGGCTTTGAGACGTGCTCTGGCTGCATACACCAACAGAGTACTTGAGACTCAGTACGCTAAGGTGACTTGCAGTAATTCGAATTTTTATTTGGAATAAATGATGATCAGTTGACAGCAAATACCTTAAAGTTTTGGTTCATGGATAGTGGTAACTGACGACTCTCTGGGACACGGTTTGGCAGATAGTGAATAGCATTAATCTGCAGTGTGCTACTGGCCCACTGCAGTACGAGAGAAAATAGGGTTTCCTTCATGCCAGGGTGTCCTCACTGGGGATCCTGGGCTGACCCCCATCACCATCTCATGCCATATGGCCGGCAGTCTCTGCTGCAACGTAGTGTGGAGGCAGCGTCCCTCTTCCTCTGCTGGAGCAGGGCCTGGCACTTCAGAGAAAAGACCTGTGCTGTCCTTGGCCATAAAACAAGGGGGAATTCCCAAACTGCTGTCCAGCTTGTGCCTCTTTAAAACTCGGCATACCCCTGTTCCCCCAAACAAACCCTGTTTCTTCCACGTTGCAAGGGCCTGGTAGCAGCCACCCATCTGCCCCAGGAGAGCAGTGCCGAGGTAGGGACGGACAGTCAGTGACTCCTCGCAAAAACGTGACTGCAGGCAATCGTCTGTCCCTTCCCTTAGCTCTGCACGGCCTCGAGGAAGTCACGGGGTACAGATGGTCGGGGATCTGTCCCTTCACGTTTCTCGGGGGCAGGAGAACATACAAGCAGTCTTAGCTGAGATGAGGTATCCAGCCAGTGTCCTGTCTTCTCTAAAAACACTTGCCACCACTGCCTCAGCCTGTGCTAGTGGTGGCTTCATACACGGATAAAGAGCGTGTTGGGATAGTCCAGCTGAGAAACGATGGGAGCCTGAAGAAGTGAGGCCAAGCTGTATCCACAGGATGAGGCCCAGTCTCCTGCTCAGGCAAAAATGATGACCCCATCCATGAGTAATTAGGCTGTGCCAGAACATAGCTCCAACGAAGGAACCGAGAGTGAAGCTCACTCCAGACAGCAGCGACTGGTTCAGAAGTCTGCGTCTTCAGTTTTCATGGGAGCTGCAAACTTCTCAAAGTGTTTCCTCTGCTACCAGCTCCCTTTGCTGTGCACAGCTTCTGATCATCACGTCCAACCAAGCCATCCTGACTGCAGTAGTGTAGTTGGTGTGCAGAAGCACAGGCAGAGCAGAATTTAGCTGCCATCTGACCATTCTCCTGTTGGCCACGTTTTAATGTTGAATAAATACAGCAAGAGACAGCTCTTCCTTTGAGTTATCACCAGGCAGGGGTCTGAGGCTGTGAAGACATTTTTGTGTTGCAGTCTGTTGTGTGCATTGGCCAAAGGAGGATGAGCCTTCAGGACCCTGTCCCCTTTCTCGGGTTGAAACGGCAGTATTCCTGGGCTGACGGCATCAAACGCAGCAGAGGGATTAGCCCAGGACCATAATCACTGGTATCTGTCCTTTGTCTGCTGGTGCACAGAGCGTGTCCATCCATTCCGCTGAAGCCGTCTCTGCCATGCCCTGGCCAGACTGCAGACACTCAGCACCCAGGACGTGCATCAAGGAGACATCTGGCTTCACCGGGAGCTTGCTCAGAAGTGGGTGTCGGATGCTGGTGGTAGGAGGTAGAGCTGATGTGTCACAGCTTGGTTTCTTCACTGCTGGTCAGGTTATTGGATGTTCAGACAAGAGAAGGAGGTAGTCCTTTCCTGAATGAAGTTGTCAAGGATGTCGGTATTTCTACTGTACTCCCATTAAAAAAGCATGTGACTTCGCATGTCCATACACTTTGTGTTGCTATTACTGGCAGTCTGCAGTAGCTCAGGTGGCAGGCTGTAGGATGTGGGCAGGTAGGCTAATAGGATTAGTAGGAGTGGAAAGTCACCTTTGTTTTCTGTACCCGTTCCACCTTGAATTAGTTTTTTGCAAGGTAGGTTGTGCATGAGGATCTAGGTGAGGTTTCATACCAGCTTTGTGCAGAAAGTGTGCATGCTTCCCAGTAATGCAAGACATACCTCATCTTGCACACGTGGGATCACATTTGACTTAACCTCATCGTGCACACATGGGATCGCATCGACTTTCCGGCCTTACTGGCGGTGTGGTTTGGCGATGCTGTGACGAGGCAATACTTGGCAGAATTCTGCCTCCTCTGGTGTTCCCAGTTAGGAGCCCCAGCCTAGTGCAGACATTCTTGTCATTGGGGTGAGATCCAAATCCCATGGAAAACAGTAGGTACTTTCCCAGGATTTTCTGAATCAGGCTCATTAATTCCATAGTACATGTCTTTGCATTTTGTGCTAAATAAATTGTGTTGTGGTTTTGTTAGCTCACTTCTCAGAACCATCTAGTCCTGCATGGCATCTTCATCGCCAAAATACTGGCAGTGCTTCGAACTTAATATCACCAGGAAATTTCACCAGAACCCATGTATTATTTTGCCAAATCGCTGTTGAAAATATTAAATTTGTCCAAAGATTCATCCAAAGATCTTTGAGTGACTCCACAAATGATCTCCTTCCCAACTGGTGGTACCTGGTTTTGCTAACTCACCTTCATCCAGTTCTCTGTGCATCCGCACCATAAGGAAGAATTTCCAGTTTGCTTTGATTCAAGTGTTTTACTGCAGTGGCCAGGCTGCCACACTCCACGCCTAGAAAAATGATGTTCTGTTTTTAGGTCATTTTCCATTTACTGCCATGTCACCGTTTAGGCTTTACTTAAAAAGGCATCACAAACCCTTGCCTGCTGGTGAGATCACACTAACATGTCTACATGAATCTCTTTTTTTTGGGTCTTGAGGAAATAGTGATTGGGAGAGCTTTGCTTGAGGGAGTGTAGGCAGGGTCAGGGAGAGTTCAGTTCCTGGAGGCTTTGGCTCAGAGAGGCAGTTAGCATTTTACGTGTAGCCTTTTATTCACCTTTCACTTTGCTTGCCTAATTTAAAGGGAACATATCCAGCAGCTGGCAGTGGTGTCACTTCCAAAGGGCTCTAGCCTTGTTGGGACCACCCTGCAGATCCCTGGGACAAGCTGGAGTTGTGTAGCGGAGAGGTCCGTGAGCCAAGCGCGCGGCTGGGCTGTGAAGACATTTCTCTGCGGCTGGGTGACTCCAGGCAGCTGGTGTAAAGTGCAGAGAGACTGCGGAGGCTGATAGAAGCTGTTCCTGGAAGTCATAGCAGCACTGTTTCATTTCAAAATTAAATTGTCGAATTAGTACCGCTTCTTCATGGCACGCGCTGCTGGCAAGGCAGGTGCCGGATTCACGAGGCTTGTGCCGGGCGCCTGTGCGGGGTCGGATGGTCGCCGTGGGTGTGCCGTGTAGGCTCTGAGCGCGTCGGCGGCTTTCCCAAGCGTGTCTCCTTCTGCACGTGCTTGACGTCCTGCAGGCCCGGTGCAGGTCACACCACGGCTGTGGCCACCTGCCCTGGCAGTGTGGCGTGCTCCCAGGGTGGCCGCCGGCAAGCCAAGCAGGGCTGTGGGGCAGGCTCTCAAGACACCTGGGGTTGCTGCTCTGCGAGTCTGACCGCAGCAGCCCCCCTTTCCTGCTGCCAGCGCTCATTGCAGCTGCTCAGCCTCACTCACCACACGGTGCCACAAAACCGAGGAGGTCCATCACTGGGGGCGGGTTTGGAGGGTGCCTTGGCCACGGCAGAGCGGCATGTCCCTGGCTCTGGTCAGGGCTGGGGCACTTGGGCGTTTGTGGCAGCCCATGCAAGGGGCATGTGCCTGCAGGCTGGGGCTCCCAGTGTGGCTGGGGTGGAGGTGCAAGGGGCAAGTCTGGGCACCCTGCGGCTCTGCAGGACTTTCCCCTCTGCTGGAGGAGCTTCTCCCAGGCATGCTGCACTCCTGCTGTTCGCCTCCCTCTCCTCCATGGCGGTGGTGATAGACACGTGCTGTGTGCGCAGCCTGGCATGGGGCCAGCAGGCACTGCCTGAGCTCCGGGGGCAGCCCGTCCTGTCCCATCCCATCCCGTTCTGTCCTGTCCTGTCCCATCCCGTCCCCTCCCGTCCTGTCCTGTCCCAGCCCGGCAGCGCGGTTCCCAGGACCAAGCTCTTCCCGGTCCTGGGAGAGCAGCGTTGTCCCTGCTCCAGTGGCAGCAGGCTCCCTCCCACGAGGAGGCGAGAGGAGATGGATGCGGCAGTCAGGAGCGGAGCGCCAGCTAATTACCCTTCCGAGTGTGTCTTGTAAATTAAGGGCTAATTAGAGGCAAAGTCAGTGTCATGGTTTTACACGTGTTTCTGTGGCGCTGAACAAGGGGAGGGAGGGGGAGCGTGCGGCAGCCGGGCTGGAGGCAGACGAGCCGGCATCTCTGCCACTCCTGCCCCGCGGGCAGGGGCCCTGGCGGCTCGGGGTTACAGGGCACCGCGGCCCTGTGAGCTCTGCGTGGGCGCTGCCGGGGCAGGCAGGATCTGCAGGCAAGGCTTACGGATAGTCCCTGTGCAGTGCAGCAGAGAAAGGGGATTTTTGCTGCAGAGTGGGTACACAGAAGAGGAGGGTGGGAGGCACCTGCCATGCTGGCAGTGAATGAAAGGTGCTCGTGGATGGCAGGCATACCTGGTGCGCACGCCTTGGATCCACCTTTTGTAGGGCGAGGATTTGGGCTTCTTGAGCTGTCGTTTCAGACACTCTGCAGCCTCAGGCAGTGCTCAGGCACCGGTGACATTCAAATCACATTTCTTAGGCTTTCGTGGAAACAGCAGGGACAGAAATGTAACTTTATGCACAAAATCTGGGGCTCCCCATGGGATTTTACAGGGCTCTGCTCTTTGTGGAGGGTGGCTGAGCACTGGAATAGGTTGCCCAGCAAGGCTGTGCAGTCTCCCTCCGTAGAGATACTCAAAAACCATCCAGACACATTCTGGGGCAGCTGCCTCTGGGTGGCCCTGCTTGAGCGGGGGTTGGACAGGACGACCTCCAGAGGTCCCTTCCAGCCTCAGCCATGCTGGGATTCTGCGAGAGCAAAATGAGGCTGGTTTCACACAGCAAAGACACAGTCAGGTGAGCTGTCCTGGCTGTAGCAGATCCAGCTGGGGACCTGCTCCTGCAAGTGTCCATCTGCTCTCCAGCCTGCTTCTGTGAAAGGATCCCACTTACATACCAGTCCTGTGAAACAACTTGCTCGGTTTCTCTTAGCCCAGCTCCTTGCGTGCCCGCAGGGTGGTCGGCTCTGGTGGGGCTGGGGCAAGCAGATGGGTCAGGCTGTGGATGCACATCTCCTCGGCTGGGCGCACTGCGGCCGGAGGCATTCAATGGGCCCTGCCCTCATCCATGGCCAGAAGGGCTGGTGTGGGAGTCCCAGCTCAGCATCTGTGCCTCCGGGTGTGGAAGGAGGAAAGGTGGCTTCAGAGTAGGGAAAGGGACCCTTTGCTCGCCCTCAAGCTCCCAGAGCACTTGCTCTACGGTGGCTGGAGCTGAATGCCCTAAGGGAAGGCATAGGAAAGTGCTTGTAGTGGGCAGGTGTAGGGTAATCCCTCTAGGGCAGCATCATCCTCCTTAACAGATTGCCTGCAGCCTTGAACAGCAAGATTTTTGCTCCCTGTCAGAGCTCCTCTGTTTACTATTCTGGAAATTTTGGATATTCTTGTAATCCAGAAACACTTGACCCATTTTGAATCTCTGACTGATCTTATCTTCTATGACGGCCTCTAGTCCCAAAACCACTCCTTTCCTGGGGGGGTTCAAGGTCTGGGCTCAGCTCAGGGGGTTGCCAGCTAGTGGGAAGAGGCTTTTCCACGCACGATCCCCACCTTACAGACATCTGTTCCTCCAGTCGTCCCTTTGACATCCTCCATGTGATTTTCCATTCACTCCTCGTGCCTCCAGCATGGCTGTGTTTCCTGCTAGGGACACACAAGGAGTGAAGTGAGGGAGTGAGGATGGGCCCACTGGCTGTGGGGCGGGTTCGTGTTTGCCCAGGTGCCTGAGGCTATAGTGAAGACTGTGAGCAGACCGTGAACTCCAGCTGCAAAATCTGGCTGGAGGGGGAAGCCGTGTGCCAGGATGCCTAGCTATACATCCTGGGGTGCTGCGTTGAAACGCGTCAAGCTGGGTGTCCCTCTGAGAAGCGGTGTGTGCTGGGCAGTGCTCTTTTCTCAGCACCTTTGGGGGTGATGCACTGGCACTGCCTATCCTCACGCAGGACCACCTGGGGGCATGTCGCATCAGGTACAGGACGGCTTTTCCTTCTTTCACCGTGCTTCAGAGCAGCAGTTGGTCTGTGCTAAATTCGTGTCTCTCTTGCAGGTGCTCCCCACTCAACCAGCAGTACCTCCCTGCACTCAGAGCGCTCCATCAGCGGCATCAACCTGGTGGGCTTCAGCTCAAAGCCAGACGGCATGCACCAGCGCTCCTACTCCGTCTCCAGCGCGGACCAGTGGAACGAGGCTGTGGCTATCCCTGGCAGCTGCCCTAACCCCTGTAAGTAGCACTTCCGACCCCGCTCCCCTCAGCTGCAGCAGGTGGGGAGGTTTATTTTGGTGATGGAGCAGCCCTGAGCGCTGTCCTGTGGCTGCGAGCCCAGAGTTTGGTCATAGGTGTCAGACACAGCCTTTGGGGCCTTGTTGGGACTGTCCACCTTCGTGAGGGTGGACTGGCAGTGTCCAAACCGGGGGGAGAAGCTCTCCTGCCAGGCACGGTAAAGCAGTCTCCCTCCAGCCAAGGGATCCCGCTCCACAGCAGGACTGTTCTGACCTCGCTCCTCCGCCTGCCCCACTCTTGGCTCACCGTGCAAGGAGGAACCATTGCTTTCCCCCATCTCTGCTCCTCGTCGGCACCCCCAGCTCCCAGATTTTGGGGCAGTTGAACGAATAGGAGTAATTCCTGTCTCTGGAGCACACACTGAGCGCAGCCCGCCCCCTCCCCCCACGCTCACTCGCTCTCTGTGATGTTTCAGGACAGTTGAGTGAATTAAAATAATTCATACATTTCCCAACGTAGCCACTTTGCCGAATTGGAAAATAAATGCTTTTGTGCTGCATTCATCACTCCTTCGTTCCTGGCTCTGCCGCCGCACTAAAAAAGCAGTTAAATGCACATCAAGAGTGGAGGAGCCATTTCCATGCCTGCTCGCCCCTTGTAGTTCTCATTAGCGCAGCAGCCGCCCCCCCGCTCGGTCCCAGGGGCTTTTGCAGTTTAAAGAGAGCCTCTTTATGATCATTACCGGAGTCCGACTGTGCGGGCGCCATTTGCAGCTGAGGAGGCTCCTCATTTGTAACTGTGAAAAACTATCAATTTCAGCGCGCCTGATGCAGCGGCTCCATCATTGGCCCCATCAGCTCCCTGCTGGAAGCGAATTAATCAGACTGTTACTGCTGATGGGGCAGCGCAGGCGATGGGAGCGGAAGGGCGCAGCTCTGAGCATTAATGTGCCGGCAGCCCCCCCGCCCCTCGCCTCGGACATGGGGTGCAGCAGGGCAGCCTCCGCTCCTCCAGTGCCGGAGGAAACAGGGTGCAAGGGGGGGCCGCCGCTCCGCACACCGCTTTGGACACGGGCACATCTGCTGGGATGCTGCAGGGCCGGTGCCCTGCACCGGGAGAGGGGTGCCCCCACCACAGGCAGCACCTTGCCCAGCCCAAGGGAGCCATGCACGCAGGCAGCAGGAGCCTCCCGTGCTGACTGCCGAGCGTGCCCTTGTGCGCGCAGCAGTGAGGTCTGCGCACGCTCGTGCAGGCAGGCAGGCAGGCAGCACTGTGGTCGGCACACACGTTGCCTTTGCACGGGTGAATTTTGTGTCGCAGCCCTTCTGGACAGCAGCTGTCTGCCTGGATGGCCTCCTGCCCCAGGGACCATCGTGGCAGGTCTCGTCCTCCTCCCAGCAGCCCCGCTACGGAGGCGAGGCGCCTGGCGTGGCTGCGCTGTGCATCTGGCCTGCCCTGGCTCTGGCCTGAGTGTCACGGGACAGCAAGCTGGCCTCTGCTCCCTGTCCACGGGAGGAGCCTGCTGCACTTGCGGCCACCCGAAGCAACCTACCTCTTTCATGCAAAGTAACCTGGAGACTGACACAAACAGGAGCTGAGATGCTGCTGCTTCTCCCCGTGACATGGAGGGGTGAGATGTCGACTCAGTGCTAATTGTGTGTCTCGAGGGCTGATGGCTGCTCCTCTGCTCTGCCCGGGTCCCACTGCACTGTGCTGGACCCCAAGCCCTGTGGGTCAGTCCTGCCTTGCTCTGCCCTGCCCTGCCCTGTGCTAGTGGTCCAGAGACATGTCACTGGGCCAGCTGGGCTGAAGGGTCCGCGGCGTATGAGGGGCAACCAGCCTGGCTGTCCTGGGGCCCTCCTGGAGCAACCTCACAGTCCGTCGCCCAGCTCACAGCTCGTGGCGCCGTCACCGCTGCACTGGCAGGGAAAGCTGTGATTTCTTACCTCCCAGCATCTGTCTCCCATCGCAGAACCACTCGGGGCTGTCGAGAAAGGGCTGGGGCAGGCGGAGCCCCTGGAGCAAACCCCTGGCCCTAGGCGGGTGGCGAGCAGCGCCCTGGGCTCCTGTCCCTGTTGGCTGGAGCAGCCCCGGGCTGTGCACACGCCAGGCTGGCGGCTCTCCGGGCTGTGTACTTGCACGGTGTACAGTGGGTTCTCAGTGTCAGGAGGGAGAGGGCTTTTGGGGAGGCAGGCAGTGCTTCCCCTGTGGCATGGCGTGCCAAGCTGAGCAGCACGTCTGCCCCTCCGCTGCAGGGCTGAGCTAAGCCGAAGCAGGAATGCCTCTCACCCGCGCCTCCACCGCGGCTGTGCCACTGTGTCTGTGCAGCCCAGGTCTGAGTTCTTCACTGTGTTTCCAGCTCTACACAGCGGGGCAGGGTGGGCAATATTTCCCTGCTCAGAGCAGACTTGCAGACACGTGCAGAGGGTGCAGGCTGCCTTCACAGCTCCTAGGGACAGGCTGCCTCCTCCAGCTGTGCCCTGGAGAGCACATGGAAGAGGGGTGGGACAGGCTGTACAGGTCGTGTAAACGTGCTCCAGCACATTTTGTGTTTGTCCTTTATGGGAGGACCTCTGCGGCCGACCCGAGGGGACTCAGGGGCTGCCCATAAGGCCAGCTGGTTTGGAAGGAGGAACCGGGAGGTCCCACGTGTGCCTGCAGAAGGGTTCCCATGGTGAGATGGGGACCTGAAAGTCCTTGGGTGGGTCAGAGGAGCTCACTTCTGCCCTGCTGGGGGAAGAGAGGGAGAGCAAGCAATACCTGATCTTGTAGAGGGAGCGTGTTTCACTTTCTGCCCCCGCCCCATTGCAGTCCCATCCCCATCCCACTGGGGGCCCTGGAAGCCCCCAGCTCTGTGGCTTTAGCTGCTGGGCAGTAAGAAGAGCAGGGCCCTGGACGGTCTCTGCTCCGCAGAGCAGGAGGTGTCAGGCTCACTGCAGCCTGCGGGCACGTTGGTGGGAGCTGCAGAAGGGCACGAACCCTCATGCTGAACCTGGAGGGGGGCAGGATGCGATGCCGGCGGTGCGTGGTTCGGCCCGGGGGGATGTCCTGGTGAGCAGGTGGGCAGCAGGGGTAGGCTGGATGCGCCACGTGCAGCCTCAGATGAGAAAGTTCAGGTCCCCTGCGACAGCCAGGCTGGGAGATGAAGGTGCCTCACACCTGTTCTAAACATAGTCCTGTTGAACGGTATCAGTAATTTATATTTATAAAAATGGAATCTGAATTTATTAGATTTATCTCTCTTAATTGTCAAGGGTGAACTATTTCCCTGTGGATAAATAGCAGTAGAAACACCCTATTAGTGCGTGTCAAATGTTGCAGAAACCAGAGACGGAATTGCTCTGATGCCGCATCTTCTCCCAGCCTTGTGATAGGGGGACAGGCTACACGCTGGACCTCTGCATGGGGCAGCTCCTGGCCGCTGCCTGTAGCCCTCTCCGTCCCACTGCTGGGTGTTTGCCTTGCCCCAGAGAGCCAGTCTGACTGAAGCGGGCTGAAAAGGGAGAGTAGAGGCTAGGCTGGAGCAGGAGAAGGGCTTGCCAAGTCACAGGCGGTCCCCACTGCTGGAGGGTGCTGCCCTTGTTAGACGCTGTGATTGCTTTCTTAATTTCAGGTGCCATGAAACATGGAAATTGGAGTTTGGGACTTGATGGGAGACATTGGGTTGTTGCAAAGCGGACGGCGAGCTGCCCAGGACAGAAGCGGGCTGGGAGCAGAGCTGCCATACGTGCCCGGTGGGTGGGTGGACACTGGAGAGGCAGGAGTGCATTTCGGAGAGGGTTAACAGTGCAGCGAGGGCTCCTGCGCCTCGTTGCCTTCCCCGGAGTCTGCATTTTTATGCTGATTGGAAGCCTGCGCTGTGTGTGCTGCTGAAATTGAATGTCAGGCTTTTGATTTTGTTGCTGGTCTCTAATGAAATTTGACATTTAATGGTGAGTGCAGCGGCAGCGTGTGTGTGTGTGATCGGAGCTTGATTAGCGCGCTCTAATTGACAGTAATTAGGCAGCTCCCTGATTGTTTCTAATTCTGCTATTAATTGTAAGGAACAGTATGATTGAGGATAAATTTGGTGCGTTGCTGCTGGGGATGCAGCTTCTTCAGCTCCGTATCGGAAGCCTATTGAGACCATCATGCCTAGGTTCCTAAGTGTGGCAACCCCAGTCACCTCGTCTGGCAGAGCGGTGCCGCGGGGGATCAATGCTTCTGCAGCGGCAGTGCAGATCCTGGGACCTGGATCTGCACCTGGGGGACCTGAGAGCACCTCCTGGGACTGGCCCTTCCCAAAACGCACACATCGCCCTGTGAGGATGCTGCCGCTAAGCAGTACACACAGGGACATGCGCTGAGGGGTTGGCGTGTCGGGCTGCCCCCAGTGATGCCACTGTGCTTGTCCCGGCCACGTAGATGCCAGCCCTGTCTCTGTGTGATCATCCCAGATGAATCCCAGTGCAGAGCACGTCCAGCCTGACCCTGCCTAAGGAGCCTGAGCTGGAGCGGGTGTCAGAGCTGCCCCGCGCAATGGGGCTGAGGGCGGGTACTGTCCTGTCTCGTGGGGCTGTGCGTTTTGAGCCAGGCAGAGCACCCCAGGGCTGTCTCCAGGATGCTTGGTTGTCTCTACAAAGAGCAGGCTGTCACAGTCTTGCTGTACATTACTTTCTTTATCTTTGTTCCCAGCTAACGGTACTGCCGATTCTCTCAGCTCCAGCCCGAACATTTCCAGTGCTGCCAGCCCGAAGCTGGAGCCGCCTCCATCACCACATGCAAACAGGAAGAAGCATCGCAGGAAAAAGAGCACAGGGACGACTCGCCCTGACGGCCCCAGCACGGCAGCAGAAGGTAGGAAAGGTCTGCTGCCTGGGGGGCAGCTCCGCCGGCTGAGAGCACCAGGCACCCAGGAGTCCTGCCAGGGCTCGCCGGGGACCGGGGGCTTGGAGTGCTCCTCGTTCCAGCCGGCTTGTGCTTAGGCAGAAAGGAGCAACCCACCCCTCTTGCTCTGCTCTTGATTTCTCACCTGCAGTGGAAGCAGGACTGCCATCATGCCCGTGACTGCACATACTATTAGTGGTAATAATAATTACTAACTGTATTAGCAGCGCTGAGAGCACACCACATACTTAAGGCATGCTTAACTATGCTTAAGGTGTGCAGACACTTTCTGCCACAAGAAAGAACCTATTTCTGTTGGCTTGTAAATTTGCCAGACTTTCATCATTTAAAAGACCTATGCTAGCCATCCACCTCAGACTTTTGGAAAAGTTTGCCTACTTCAGGAAACCAGCTGAAGATGTATACATTACTTTGCCTGTGCTAAAAGTACTGATGGTTTTTCTGTTGAGAAGCTTTGGTGTCTCTGTGGTTTCTGAAGAGGGACCCAAAGCTTGGCAGGGAGCCTGCAAGGCATAGGGAGGTGCATTTTGCTGTGAAATGCCGTCCAGATTTGTCCAGGTAGAGATTAGCTTGGCAACCATGTTCTCCACAGCCTGCATCTGTGGTTAGCATCTGCGGGAAAAATGATCCTCAGTCTTTGAGCTTTGTCTTTATCCTAGGTTATCCTGTCCCACAGCACTCAATAAGCTTTTGTAGTAAACCAAATATAGATTATAGATAGTAAACCAAAATAAAGATTTGATTCAGGTGTCTAAAGGCAGGGGGAGAGGAGTTTAGTACAAGTTTGAAACTAATGGCTCCTGTAAAACAAACCAGAAGATGTTAGCCTGTACATTTGTTAGCCTGTACCTCACAAAGCGTGCTGCGGCTGTCCTGGCATCTTGCTCCAAATCACAGGTCAGCCTGGAGACCAGCAGCCCAGGTTTTTCATGGCAGAACGACCCTTCTTAGGTTCTCTCTCTTAGGAACACTGTGGTGATGATCTGCACAGGAGGTTGGTGGTTCTGTTGTTCACCCTTTTCTGTTGTAGTGTTATCTTCATCTGAAAACCACTGAGTTTAGGGAAGACTTCCGCTTTGCGGTGGCTGACTCAGGCATCTTGAGCATCATTTGAGTCTATAATGTAAACTGGGTGTCTCATGGAAAGCAAAAAGTATTATCTGTATTTACATTTTGTTAAACAACTGATGGGTTTCTAGCTACGGGTATATGTTGACTCTTCAGACATGTTACTGCCCTTCCCCGCATCAGCTCTTGGTTTGCAGTTCTCAGTCCAGTGCTTTGGCAAAAAGAGAGACGTATTCTTCATATGTCTGAAAAGGGGGATACCAAAGAGTAGAACGACTTTGCACCTAGATGTGAGACTAAGAAAGCGCGTGCTAAAGTCCTGTGTCCCATCCTGTAAATAACACGCCAAGAGAGTGTGGAAATACTGGAGAGAGTTGTAAAGAAAGTCCCAAAACTGACTTGGGTCTGATGAACGTATTTACGATGTGGCCATTAAGGTGTTCAGCTTACTAGAATGGAGACTGAGAAGCAAAGGACTGATGTTTTCAGTACTTACAGAGAAAGACGTCTGGTCCTGCAAGACTGTTCAACATAGCTGACGGGGGCACGAGAAGGTGCAGAGGCTGGGATCTCAAGTTACACAAAACTAAATACAGTTTCTTACTGGAAAAGGTAATTAAATGTGGGAACACTTCTATGAAGCAGTAATGATGTGGAGTAACCACTGCTCCAAGTCTTAAAATGAAATAAGTTACTTTTCCACAAGATGTGTGTGATCCGGCCCCTGGCAGAATTCCCTGCCCTCTGCATCCAGGTGGGCAGACCGGATGATTGTCATCCTCCTCCTTGGATGCCCAGTCCATGACTCTGAGCCATCCCAGTTTTTTCTGTCGTTTCTTAGGGAGGTTTTTTCAGACACATGCTCACTCTTGCTGTCTTTCCCTGTTCGGCAGTATCCTTGGAAGGCGGAGTGACCGAGGCTGCACATAGTGATGATGTGGTGCCCTGTGATGTGTATGACAGCATCAGAATATTTTCTGATATTCCCTGCCCTGGTCCTTGGCCATGGCGGTGTGCTGGGCAGAGGTCTTGTGCTATCTGCAGTGATATCCAGGCCCTGTCTTGGGTTGATACAGTTAATTTAGAGCCCTGTCAGGTGTTGGAGTAATGTGATTTTTTCCTACAATGTGCATTACTTCGCATTTATCAACATGGAACTCCATTTGCCAGTGAAGTGTCAGTTACCAAACTTCATTTGTCACTGCACAGACCTTGCACGCAGTTGCTCCTCCCGCTGCCAGAAGCCTCTGGCACCAGAACCGGGAGCAGGAAAAATACCTCCCCAGTGATCCGCAGTACTGCCGCTGCTGGGACACGTGGCAGCGGGCTGCTTAGCTGCTCCAGTGCGGCAGCGGGAAGGGAGCAGTGAGGAGACCACCGTGAGGAGTTAGGAGGGCCTGGCAGAGGCAGGAGGGGCACGGCAGAGCGGAGGGGGCATCGGTGATCTGCAGTCACACGAGCAATCCGACCTCTGTGTCTCCAGATTGAATCCAGTCTTTCCAAGTCCCTGTGTCCTTCCTCAGTCGGTAGATGCCTGCAGCATCCACTGGCTCAACACTGTTGTCGGGCAGAGAGGACAAGAGCTGGGCACCCACTGGGTCAGAACATCTTCCACATGGGGTATTGTGCGGTGGGTTTTCTGGCTTTTTGGTTGGCTTTTCAAAAACTTACCTTGTATTTGTGTTTTATGTAATCTACTGCATTAGAAAACTGTCCTGATTGCAAAATTGGGCTTCCAAAGGCCGGGCCAGTTCTGTCATCCTCACGGGTCACCCTGCATCAGCACCTCCTGGGGAGGCCAGGCTGTGCGTGCTGCGGGTCCGGAGGGGCTACGGGCAGCACCCATGCCAGCGGCACCATGCTCCATGTCCGCAGGAGCCGGCCTCTGCTGCTGTGTGGAGGCAACACGCACTTAGAGGTTCACAGCTTGGTCCTGCTGTAGACAGTCCAATGTTTCAGTAGCAAACAGCTGTACACCCTGTTTTGGGGAGAGGGGGGCGTTTCTGTCTGGAAAGGGTCCTTGCACATCCCTGTGCTCAGTACAAACTGCGGAGCTGAATCACACGCTCCTTTTCAGGCAGACGATCCCCTGCCTGCCGTATGTCTGATTGGCACTGGATCTCCCTGCCTGTGGCACCCTCCCTGGGCGACTCGTTTGTCTCTGTCCTGCCCCCAGCACTAGCACTGCTCCCTAGAGCTGATGCGGCTCGGGGTGCTGCGGCGGCTCGTCACCAGGACCGGGCAGCCCAGCGCAGATGCAGAGGAGTGACTCTGGGACTGTCTGCTTCCTAGGCACTCAGGGCGAGCACTAGACTGGAGTCACACCCAGGTCACTGTCCCGCCTGGCAGCCTGCATTAGAGGTGGAAACTGGCAGCAAGCAAATAAGAGATAATGAGCCTCTACGTGAGGTCCCATCCTGATGCCTTAATGGTCAGCGATTGGTTCCAGCTGTGAACCCAGGGCTGAGCATTGCCCCACATCATGGGCATGACTGATGACTTATGTCATGGCTTGGTGTCCATAAGTATGTCTGATTCTTCCTTGAATCTTTTTTAGCTGCTTTTGAACAGTTACAGCAGTTCTTTTCACAGCAGGATAATCTGAGCTTTTTGCTTTCACATAGTCAACGTGGTGGAAGTGTAAAAATCACTGTGCAGACAGCAGGGCTGCCGTGCTCTGTAGTAGAGCTGCCATCCCTCGTGGTGCTCATCCCGCTATGGAGGGTGCACCGTCCTCGGAGGAGTTTGGGGGACAGCCCAGCGGCCGGCTGTGCTCTCCATGAGCTCACGCCGGCGTGGCCGCGCTGGTGTGGAGAGCACTGCTGCTGGGACCCCGCAAGCCTCCTGCCAGGAGACCTCAGCAGCCGCGTCGGGCCAGGCACGGAGTCGGGCTCAGCTCTCCGTTGCAGCGTCTCCCAGGCACGAGCAGCAGCAGGGGAGTGCGGAGGAGCAGGCGGCTTGGGCTGCGGCCAGGCTGCCTTCGGATGCGCCCAGCCCAACGCCTGCGTGTGCAGGGCACGGGTGTCTCAGGTTAGCATCCTGGGAAAGTTGGTGAGGTCTGGGGATAAATTGCCATCAGTTTATCTCATTTAGGAGGTAATCAGAGCCAGGGACGTGCGGAGCAATTGAATCTTAGTTGTTCTGAAGTATCATAAATCAAACGAGCTGTTGCTTTTTTACATGGTCGCATGTTAAAGAGAGCGCAGTGTCAGGTTGCTAGGGAGCATCAGCAAACTATGGCAAGCGTGGTATTGGGCTGCCGGGGATGTCACCAAACCGGAGAGTGTGGCTCAGGCTGTCAGGGAGCACCCACCGGCTGGCAAACGTGGTGTCAGGCTGTCAGGGGGCTTCGCGGCAGCCTGGGGAAGAGCTCGTTACCACGGTGGGGTTGCAGCGTCAGTCTGCAGGGACCATCGGGAAAGTCTGCTCGAGATCAAAGCCCAGCAAAGTGCTGTGGGCAGGAGCACTCCGTCCTGCAGCAGACAAGCCCAGGGACCTCTGTCTGTCTGTGCTTGGGACCTCTGTCTCCTGTTTCGGGCAGCCGGGAGGGCCCCAGGGAGCCACCAGGCATGTCTGATGGCAGGAGCACCTTCGCGACGCTCCCTACGCCAGCATCCCCATGGCTGCCAGAGCTCCGGGGATAATGAACTTCTCATGTGCTTAAAGAGTGATGCAGGGTGCATGGCGAGAAGCTGACAGCCCCTTAATGTGCTTCTCAGTGGCGGCCAAACGACGCGGTTTTGTCTTTGTTTTTTAGTTTTAAAACCCACGGGAAATTGATGGCCAGTAAAGAGTTGTGTTGGGGCGATGTGCGTGATTAATACCAACTGTCAGGGGCTGTCGGAGGCTGATCTTGGCGAGCTGGGAGCGCAGGGCTGAGCTGCGCTTACCAGATTGCAGGGGATTCCAGCTGCTATTGCTCAGCTCCTGCCTGCCCCACGCAGCTTGTGTCACCCGTGCGCTCCCTTCCACCAAGCCTCTTAATTCAGTGCTAACAAGTCACTCCTGCTCATTACAGACCCCGCGAGCGCCCTGCTCCCTCCTGGCGGGAGGAAAGCAGCCTGTGCCTGGGCATCGCCATGCAGTGGCCAATCCCCCGTCTCCATCAGCTCCGCGCCCTCCTTGTTCTGTGGTTCCTGGAGGGACCTTGTACATCTCTGTGTTGCCCCTCTGAGAGACTCCTGTGTGCACATCCATAACCCCGCCAGTGCGTCTTGCAGCAAGCCTCCAAACGCACCACGAAGCCCGTGCTGTCCATGCCCTCCCCCACGCCCACGGCGTGACTCCCCCACCCCCAGTGCGCGCACGCACCCCGCTGGCCCTTCTGCTGCCTCCCAGCCCCACTGCGCTGTGTGCACACACTGCACCCCATATGGACCCCCCCCACATACACAGAAACGACACTCCTGGTCCCTTGCAGTGACCCCCTCTGCACATCCCAGCGTACCCTCCGGTGTCCCTCAGGAGCACCTTCTCTTCCTGACACGCCGGCTCAACTGCCTTTGCTGTCCTTCCCCCCACGTGCATGCACGCGTATGTGCACGCACCCCTTTGGTGCCCCACAGCATGCCCTCTGTTGTACAGTGGAGTGTGCCCATCTCTGCTGGCGTCGCTGCGCCAAGCCCTCCCCACCCCTACCCCTCCCGGCGCAGCATGGCCCCGTGGGCAGGGCAGGCAGCACGGGGGCGGTGGGAACGTGCCAGCTCAGCTTGGTGCGCTCTGGGGTCTGGGGGCACTGGGACAGAAGTCGCTGTGGGGTCTCCATAGCAATGTTCTTGCTGCGGTTCTCCTGGCGGCTTGTCACTGTGGAGGGGGCCTGTCCCTGTTGCACTAATACAGGTTAGGAATATTGGGTTTAATGATCTGCAAAATGAGGAGGCAGCGAGCTGACATTTACGAATGGTGCTGCATCCTTCTCTTCCCAGACGCCTGCTAATTTGTTGATATCCCAAACACCTCATAATGATGTGGTACAGTGGCAGCTTGCAAACAAGCATCCCAAGGCTGGGGGGCCTGCTGGCTGCCCTGCTCCTGGACACTCTGCATGGACTTGGCAGCAAGAGAGCGGAGCTGTGGGCCAGGGACTCCCCACACCAAAGGCAGGACCAGCCCTTGGTTCCTGCTATGCGCCCCACACGCTGGAAGTGTCCCCCCGTCTCCTCCCTGTGTGACCACCCACTCGCCAGGGCATCCGGAGGCACCTCTGCTACGCCATCTCAAAGTGGGAGGAAGGATGGGAGTAGAAGGGCAGTGCGAAGGAAAAGACTGGATGTGACTGGGAGCCGGGGAGAGCAGAGGTGAAAGGGGAGCCTTCTGCTTCAAGAGCAGGGCATGGCTCAGCGTGAGCTCTGCTTCTCGTTTTGCTGATGTTGACTGGGATCCTGCTCCTCCTTCCTGGACCTGCTGGGATGCAGGGGGAGGCATCCCGCACCGTCCTGCATGCAGGGCAGGGGCTGCATCCCTTCTGCTCAGGGAAGGAGCCAGCTGGGGAGCCAGCTGGCATGGAGGGCTCTCCATGCCTGGTGTGCTGGCGTGGAAGTGCTCCCGCCCGTCCCCTGTGCTGAGCTCCCTCCTGTCCAGCCCGACGGGGTGGGAAGTGCTGCCCTGTGTCTCGAGGGCTGGTGTGCGGGAGCTCTATCCAGTGCCTTGTACGGGGAGAGAATTGCAGCTCTGCAATCCCGAGTGCTGGGAGGAGCACAATCCTGCCGCGCTGGGTGAGGAGCATCGCGCCACATCCCCCACTGTGACTACAGGGGCATTGCTCCATCTTCTGTGTCTGCCCTGCAGAGCTGCTTTGTGTCCTGATGCTGAGGGATAGGGGAGTAGCACGCCCCGTATTGCTGCTTGTGCTCTGGGGGTGCTGCCCCAACCCTGGGGGGGGGCACCTTGGGTACGTGTGCGTGATGTGGCCAGCCGGTCCCACTGCAGCTCCCTGGGGAGGCACACTGGCCTGGGGTTTCATCCCGCACGCCAGGGAGAAGCAGGGTGTCCGTGGGGAAGGAGGTGGGAAGTGCCACTCCCTTGACTCCACGTCGAGGTCCCTGCAGTGGGGTCTCTGGGCTGGGCTCTTCTGCATTGCTGCGGTGTGTAGTCTGAGCCTTCGCAGAGCAGGACAGATCCCTGCGCCCAGCCGGGTGCTGAAGCTAAGGTGTTTTTAGCCACCCAGATGTACCACTTCTGCTCAAAGCTGTGCTTCCTCCCATTGAGAGCGGAGAGAAGGGCCTTGGCATGAGCTGTAAGGGCGACACGCCCGGGACGCCACTGCTTCCCTTTCTCCCCGTGCTGCTTCTCTTCCCCAACATCCCCGCTGCTTCCACAGGTGACAGGGACATATCCACCGGTCTGCTGGGCATCGGAGCTCTAGGGCTCCTTTGGGCAGCAGAGCTCTGTCCCACTCTGGCTTCTTGGTGGGGCTCTTCCCTTACCCTCTTCCTTTCACTTTGCGCAGGTTCCTGGCAGGGCGTGCAGGATGCCTCCGTTTCCCCATTTCTTCCCAGTCCTGTGGAGCTCATTTGCTGACCCTGAGGAGATGCTTCCTCCTAAGGCTGGCTTGTTGGCGGCGGGGGCTGCTGGCTTCCCCCCTCTCTAGCACAGGCTGGTGAAGGGTAACTCCATGAGCGCTGATCACCTCGCTGCAGTTGCTACAGAAGTCCTCAAGCCCACTCAGCTGGTGACTCAGTTGCTGGTCGGGTCTGAGAGCTGCATGGCCCTGGCCCGTCCTGGCCACTGTGCGGTGCCCTCCCTAATTTTGCTCTCATTTGGAGCACTCATTGCTGGGCGGCGTTGGAGCTGGGTCATGGGGTTAACGCCCATTAGTAGAGCCGGCTCGCACCGAACTCTGCTCAGCAACTCTTCACGGAGCTCAGTCTTTAAAACATCATCAAAAAATCATCAAGAGAGGGAGAGACAAGCTCATTCATTTCCACTGCCCACTAATTCTAATGGAGCTGGCGTAATGGACTCCCACCAGCATGCCTGCAGGCAGCCGCAGCGCCAGGGAGACAGACTCTGCCTTCTGGCCCTGGGATAGCCCCTCTACCCTGAGGCAGCTGGAAAGGGCTCCCCAGTCCTGTAGGAGCAGCTTCCTCTGGGACCTTAGCCCTGTCGAGTCTGAACAGGCAAGATCTGGGGCTCTTCTGGCCACACTGGCCACTGGGAAGGAGCCTGTGCCCTGTGCATGGTGCAGGGAAAGGCATTCTGCCAACTCTGTGTCAACCGAGGTAGTCCGAATCCTTCTGCCTGTTTCATCTGGCCAGAAATGCCTCTGCCACATCAGAAATCAGTGCCTCTCCCCAGAAAAATCTGAGAAGACCCCATACTTTCCCTAAAGCTATGACTTGAGTCTGATTCAACTTGTACGGGCCCCCCAGGGAGCTCAGGAACTCATCCCAAACCATCCAACAAACTGAGTCTGCGCACCGTTTGAAGCTGTTCTGAGTCCTCGAGTCCCTTCCCAGGTCTGCCAAACCCTACGTGCGTATCCGAGGGTGTGATCCCGCAGCTCCCCGCTTTCCTGCCACAGCCATGCTCAAGCCTCCAAAGAGGTCTGGCCCTGCAGTGCCGTCCTGCGTTGCTGCAAGGAAGGAGAGGTAGTGATTTTGCTTGCAAAAGAAGCCTTAGTGTGGAAGAAAAGCTGTCGTCCTTTGTTAGCTCTTCCCAGGCTCTGCCGAGAGCAACAGGCCCTTTGTTCGGAGTGAAGCTGGAATCCGTGAGGCACAAAGGAGGAAGGGGAATGGAGGTCCTGCAGCTTGCGAAGCCGATGCTGGGGCTTTGGTCTGACTGGGACCGCTGCCAGGGCTGGGACCGGGCAGCTCCAGGGCTCTGGGACGCCCCTGAGCTGTGGTGGTAGGAAAGTCTGTCCGAGTGGGGTTGGAGGCCCAGAACTCTCGCTGTTTGCCCATGGTCGGGTGTGGGCAGGCCAGCAGGGACCCCAGCAGCAGGGAGCCGCCTGCCCCTCCTCCGTGAGCATCCTGAGCAGAGGACTGGGAGACACACGGCACCCCCGCCCCAGTGCAGCGCCTGAGGCAGAGGGGCCGTGCCTCGGAGGAGCAGCAGTGAGCCCCACGTGGGAGCCTTGGGGCGGGCAGGCACGGCAGGGCGGGCGTTTGCTGCCTCATCTCTGCTGGGAAGCGTATTGGCACAGGAGGGCTTGGACTGGGATTTCTGCCTGCGTGTTTGGTGGGGTGGTACTGAGCAAGCGAGAGAAAGGAACAGGGATGATGGAGTCACGTCAGCCTGTGGCAGGAATCCTCATCATGTCCCGGGGACTCTACCGATCTGCTTGCTGCTGTTTCAGTGGCAGCAGAAGCAGCAGGGAGCACTTGAAGTGCATCCAGTACTTCCCAGGTCCAAGCGGCTGGCCTGGGCTCTGCAGCACTGACAGCAGCCACAGGTGGCTCACACCAAGGATGGGAGAGATGTAAGGAGAATCGGGCCCATTCTGATAAATCGGGGTGCCGCAGGAGTGGCTGTGTTGGTCGCTGCTCCAATAGTGGGGCCCGATCTGAGATCTGGGAACTGCAAACGGTCCCTCCAGAGCCTGGGCAGCCACTCGTTCCTTCCTGGCTATCAGTGTGTCACCCTGGGCAGCAATCGCTCCTGCAGCTGTCAGGGGCCTGATCCTTGCTCTCTTGTAGCCTCCTGCAGAGGCAGAAGGACCTGTCTCTAAGAACAGCTGGAGCGCTCAAGTCCCTGGATGCAGATCCCAGTCACAGGTTGGGACAGTGGAAGAGATGGGAGCAGCTGCTGGCTCACGAGTGGGCTGGAGCTGAGCGGGGACTGGGAAGATCCAGCCGAGCGCAGTGGCAGTAGGTTCCTGTATTGCCTGACTGCTGGCTGCCATCAGTGGTTGGGTGCTCCCTGCCCGTGCCCATGGTGTGGCAGCGCTCACAAAGAGGATGGTGCTAGCTAGCCAAGGAGGCAGTGGCTATTAGCCTGGCTGTTGTCTGGTTATTTCTTCTCCCCAGTATTCAGAAGTTACCAGGTGTATATTTTCCAAGATTCTTGTTTTTGAGCTGGCATTTGGTGTCCTTGGAGCCTCCACAGCAAACATCCTTAGGGTAGGAGGCACGTTGCCTGCAGGGAGCTCCCCAGAGCAGGGACTGTGGGGTCTCTTCTGTGGCTGAGAGCTGGAGGAAGGGGCAAAGTGCGGGACAAGCTTGATGTCCCGATTGGGCACGTGCATCACAGCGAGGGGAAGAGTCCAGCAGCGTGACTGACTGCCAGCACCCTGCAGTCTTGTCCTCCTCCTGATGCCCCAGAGTTTCTCATTCCTAGCAGGAGAAAGGCAGTTGCAGACGTCCTTCCCCAGAGGAAGAGTCCCAAGCTGATTCTAGAGTGAAATGAGTGAAACAGCCTCCCCTTCCTATCTGGGAAAGGCAAGCCAGTTGGCACTTCACCTGGAGAGCCCTTCATCCTGGAGTCATTCGATCCTCTCGAGGGTCTGCTGGTGTGGAGACCAAGCCTTGCATTCCTGCACCAGCCCACGTCATCGGCGCTGATAATCTCCAAGCCCCCATGGCTGCTGCTGGGATCTATGCAGGACGCACCACGGAGTGCTCTCAGCAATGGCAAAGGGCAGGCATCTTTCCAACCAGCTGTCACTCACACTTTTAACACCCATGAAATGCAAGATCCTGAGCCTGCTGTGTGCGTAGCATGACACTCTCCACCATGGCACAGTAGCAGGAGTGGCATTTTACCCTCAGGTTCTTCTGGGGTAAGCAGCTGTGCGTGATGGAAAGAGAGAGAAAGTTGGGTGCTGTGCCCGGTGCTTGTCGATGCAGGTGGTGGTGCCTCCGAAGGAAGCAAGAGCCTGGAAAGAGCACTTGCAAGAGAGGAAGGGCTGTGCTCTCCTGCCACCACCAGCAGAGCTGTCTTTCCTCAAGGAGACTTCCCGTGGCTGCACCCATTTTCTGAGAGTGTTTGTGGACACAGCCTTGCTCAGCCGGTGCCAGGCGGCCCAGCAGCAGCTGAGGTTGGCCGTGCCCTTGGTGGGACCTGGCTGGTGGCCTCTGCTGGGCTGCTGTGGGCTGCAGCAGGTTCCTCAGTCATTGCCCTCCTGCTGCTTCCCTCCGCAGTAAGAGACTCCTCTGGCCGCAGCTTTTGGGGGGCAGTCGGGCAGAGGAGAGGGTCTCCTCCAGACCCCCTCCGCTCGCCTCCCCACGTCTGCCGCGGCAGGCACAGACCCTGCCAGGCTGGAGGCCAGCACAGCTCTGCCTTGCTGTGGACCAGGCTGGGCCCCTCGGCCTCCTTGCTGTCTCTGGAGCTGTGCAGTTGACTCCCTGCTTTTAATAGAGAGCTGGGAAGGCACATTATGGAGATGAGGGTGTTATTTGCATAACGCTAATTAGGTAATTACAAATCATTTTGCTATGAGCTGAAGCGTGTGCTGTGACATAACGTTTATTAGTCATTCCATTCAGGCCCCGCTTAGTTAAGTCATTTACTGCACTAACTACTGAAGTTGGCAATAAAAGGTAAATGCTGGTGCTTGGGTGCAAAGCTGAGACAGGGCACCCCATGTAAATCTGAGGCTGTGCGCCCACTCGGCGCAGCCCGTGGCATGGGCTGGCTGGGCAGAGCCCAGCCCCAGCAGCCCAGACCGGGAGGGTCAAAGCAGTAGCCGGAGGGGGAGACCACATTTTAAGCCTTGCTTTTCGGCAGTGTCTTAGTTGGTTTGGGGCCGTTTTCGTAGGCCCGGGGGGCTGAGGTGCTTTCACACATTTTCACTGTCCCCCACCTCTCTGCTGCCGGCTCTGTCACCCAGCACAGAGGTGCCTATGCTCCAACTCCCTCCCTGGAAACCCACCAGGCAGCCTGCATTTGTAGGGATGCTAACGCTTCAGTTTGTACCCGGCGCCTAAATGCCTGGTGGTCTGAGTGACCCTTGGGGCGCACCAGAACTATCTTCCCAGAAGATGGAAAGTCAGGAATCTGTCCCCATCTGTTCCACAGCCAGAGAAGTGCTTTAATATTGAGGCTGTATCTTCTGGGGTTGCTTGCCGGGCGCAGATGCCGGTGCTGTGCAGAGGAGCAGCTGAGGCACCTGAGGAGCAGGTCGCCTGGCCCTGCCCTCTGGGGCACTTTGCCCTGCGCACGTCCCTGCTGCCCTCCCTGCTGCCGTCCACGTGCCTCATGGAAGCAGCTCCGCTTGGCCAGCTTCCAGGGACCCCCGTGGCCACCAGCCTCCAAGGTTTGGGAGCCGGATGCCGCCTGCCCGGCAGGGCACTGACAGGTGCCAGAGCCGAGAATGGCATCACTCTTGCCTCTTCATAGCTCCTGCCCTGGTATCTGTGACTTAGTGCTTCCCTGCGGGAAAACAGCAGCTGTGCCCTGTTGTGTGGGTCCATGGAGCACCCAGGCACTGAGGGCTTCCCGAGCGGGACCCCCACTCTGCTGTGCTCCTCAGCTGGCGATGATGGCCCTTCTCGATGCACAGGACTGTGAAGAACTGCCTTTGAGCCCAGTGCAAGGGCCTTCCTTGCATCTCCCGATTCAGTGGACAGGGCTCTGTCGCTCCAAAGCCACGCATCGGCAGGCACCAAGCGCTCTGTGGGACCCTGGGGGGTGATGGGGCTGTTCGAGGGCACCAGCTCTGCGGAGGAGCTGATCCCACTGCTCCAGAGGTCAGCAGCTTTCTCCGAGGGTGGGACATGCAGGGCATGGAGACCAGGGTGCAAGCAGTTTCCAGGAGTCCGGTGCCGCAGCCTGCTGGGTTTCCTGGCCCGGGATGGCTGGGGAGCGAGGCTGTGGATGTGTGTGTGTGGAAGGAAGGGCAAGCCCACGCTAGTGGAGCTGGCAGGCAGGGAGCTGTGTGAGCAGCAGGAGGGACGGGCTGGCGCAGAGCTCTGGTTCCTCCCTGCAGGCACCCTCTGCCTGCGCTTCCCTGTCCCAGTCTCCTGGGGACCACTGCTGCCAGCGATCCTGCCCGTGCGCGGGCACAGCGGTGGCCCGCAGGGATCTGTCTGTGTGCTCATGCCCTGCGAGGCAGGCAGACCCCCTCCTTCCCTGACCCATGTCATGGCATACCTTTCTTTTCCAGAACCAGATGAGCCATTTGAGTTCATTATCGTGTCCCTGACGGGCCAGACGTGGCTCTTTGAGGCCTCAACGTCAGAGGAGCGAGAGCTTTGGGTCCAGGCCATCGAGAGCCAGATCCTGGCCAGCCTGCAGGGCTGTGAGAGCAGCAAAAATAAGGTAAGCGGCCTCAGCTGAGTTCTGCTTTGTTCCCTTCTCTCTGGCGTCTGCTTTGCTGCATCTGTCCCTGTCCCAGGCTTCCCGCTCTCTCCAGGCTGGATCCCATACTGATCCCTCTGCTCCCAGTCAGGGTTGAATCCTGTCCCTGGGACTGTGCCGCTTCCCACTGCGTCACCTCTCTGAGCTCCCTGTTCTCTCCCCAGCCTGGCTCCGGCTCCACGGAGCTCTCTGCATCCCGCCAGGGCTGGGTCCTGTGCTGCCCACTCCCTCCCTGACAGCTCTGCCTTTTTGCTCCCCCAGCACACACCCGGCTACGAAATCGGTGTTCCCTCCGGACTCTGTTCTGTGAGCCCCCACACTGGACACCCCTCCTGCAGCAGAGCCTGTGGGGTGCCCGCTGGAGTGAGGTGCTGGCGGCTCCCCGATGGGCTCTTGGGGTGGTGATGAGAGGACATGTGGCGGGGCAGTTGGCCTTGACTAAACGGGGTTCCCGTGCATTCTGTTTCAGGCTCGGCTGGGCAGCCAGAGCGATGCTCAGGCCATGCAGGCCGTCCGCACCGCACGTGGGAACAGCTTCTGCGTGGACTGCGATGCACCGAGTAAGACATGCTGCACTGGGAGGTGGGGCCGCTCACCCAGGGAGGGCAGAGGAACTCCACCCCAGCCACCTCCTCTCTTACCCCAAAGAGACCTGCTCTGTGGGGCTGTCTGGTCCTCTCCTGCAGTGGACCTGTTCTTGAGGGATGGGGGGCTGACCCACCTCCACACTGGTCCATGACCACTTACTGACCAGCCTGGGGTCCTTGCCTCTGTGCTGCTGGAGCACTGGGCTTGGCAGGGATCTGGTAGGCAGGTGCCTGAAAATATGGGTCTCCTGGGTCATAGGAGACAGGCTGGTGAGTCCATGCTGGTATTAACTCTTCCCCACTGATCTTGCTGCCCTCAGATCCGGACTGGGCAAGTCTGAACCTGGGCTCCCTCATGTGCATTGAGTGCTCCGGCATCCATCGCAACCTCGGCACGCACCTGTCCCGTGTGCGCTCCTTGGACCTGGATGACTGGCCTAGCGAGCTTCTCATGGTCATGACGGCCATCGGCAATGCCCTGGCCAACGCTGTCTGGGAAGGAGCGGTGGAAGGCTACCCCAAGCCCACTCCTGAGAGCAGTCGGTAAGGGAGATGGGGAACTGCAGAGGTGCTTCTTGGAGAACCACACCAGGAGGCTTGAGGGCACCACAGGAGGTTGGGAGCAGCCAGCCAGGGAGGTGGGCAGGAATCCTTGAGGTACTCCAGTCTCTGGAGTCCTGCCTGCTCTTCAGGCACCGGAGGCCCTCTCCCACTGTCCTGGTGGGCCAGCAGGGCTTCACGGCTGGCCATGGCCATGCAGTGACTGGTGGAGCCATGGCTGGCTGCAAAGCAGAAGGGGTTAACAGAGACGGCTTGGCAGCGTTGTTCAGGTCTCAAGGGTGCGTCCCTTTCAGGCCCTTGTCTGTCCCTATCGGAGCGACTCTCCTGTCACTCATCCCAACAAGAGCCCATTCTGCAGCTTATCAACGGATAAGAGCGGGTCAGGGGGCGGCGGGAGTGAGCATGCTCCACGCGGGGCATTGATGGCCGCCCGCCAGATGCAGATGGATAGAATGGCAGCAGATAGCGGCGGCACAGCACACATCGATCCACCCGGCTCCGCAGCCCCAGGCGGGATGGACGCTGCCGCAGCCTTTGTTTGCACCAGGCGAGACGGCAGCAGTGATAACGTGCCTCCCATGGCACTGGGCTGTCGTGTGCAGCAGCTAACCTTTTCTTGCCGCTGGCCGTGGCCCACACACAAGCACGGGACAGAGACGGTCCCTGCACTGCCACATAATGGGCATGCAGGAGAGTGTGCAGGGGCACTCGCATGGAGGTGCGGGTGTCCCTTTGCACGCTGACAGGTGTGGGGTCTGGGTGTGGGACACTGCTGCTGTACATGCACGGACGTAAGCGCACAATGTACGTAGGGAGCTATAAGGAGGCGCGGTGAGACAAGCGTGTGTCGGATGTGTGTCCAGAGCAGTGTGACAGAGCCCCAGTGACAGCCATGTGTGCGGGGGGGGGCACAGCAGGGGCTACGTGAGGTGTGCCTGTGTGTGACAAACGTGCACTGCTAATGCGGGGTGCATTCAGGGTGGCAGCACTGGTACGCGTGCGCATGGGGTCCAGGCAGGTTGGCTCACCTGTGACAGTGACAGTGTCCCATCCGACAGGGAGGAGAAGGAGCGCTGGATCAGGGCCAAGTATGAGCAGAAGCTCTTCCTGGCTCCGCTGCCCCAATCGGACATCCCACTGGGGCAGCAGCTGCTGCGGGCTGTGGTAGAGGATGACCTGCGCCTGGTGGTGACGCTCCTGGCCCATGGCACCAAGGAGGAAGTGAATGAGACCTACGGGGATGGAGATGGGCGCACAGCACTGCATCTCTCCTGTGCCATGGCCAACGTAGTCTTCACGCAGCTGCTCATCTGGGTAAGGCAGGACCCCACAGCCTCCACCACGGTGCTTTTGACCCTGTCCTGGTGCTTCCCCACTGC
The DNA here is from genome assembly GCF_047370975.1 of Nipponia nippon. NCBI lineage: Eukaryota > Metazoa > Chordata > Aves > Pelecaniformes > Threskiornithidae > Nipponia > Nipponia nippon. The sequence continues at coordinate 167,703,073 of NW_028262290.1, forward strand.
AGCACCTCCCCGATCCCAGGTCTTGGGATACCCCTTGTCCATCCTTCTCCCAGGGGTTCCCCCACATACCCGCTCGCGCTACTCTGCCCACCTTCCAGTCTCCCTCTCCCTGCCCGCCCCAGTGCCACAGAGCCCCTCTGCCTCTGCTGGTGCTCTTGCTGCACCAGCCCCGTGCCCACAGGCCTTATGGTGCCTGGGTGCCACTGACCAGCTGCTTTCTCTCCTGCACAGTACGGGGTGGACGTGAAGAGTCGGGATGCTCGGGGCCTGACCCCGCTGGCCTACGCCCGGCGAGCTGGCAGCCAGGAGTGCATCGACATCCTGCTACAGCATGGATGCCCCAGTGACAGTGCTGTCACCACGCTGACCCCCAGCCTGCCCCGCCGCAACACCAACGCCAACAACAACGCCTGCACCATGGTGCCAGCTGAGCTTGGCTCCAGCCCCAGCGCTGTCTAGCTCCTCACGGGCCCTCCGCTCACCACACGACCAACTTGCAGCCCCGCCAGGGGACCAGGGCCACAGGAGCGGGTCTGAGAGCAGCACAGCCGGGCCACCCGCTGTGCTCGTCCTCCACCGGGACCCCTGTTCTGGCCAGGAGGAGGCCAGAGAGCCAGCAGCCTGCTCCTCTGCGCCCGTTCCTGTGGACTCTCCCCATGCAGCTGGGGCGGGGGGCTGTGCAGACCCAGCGCTGTCAGCTTGTGGAGGGGATCCCTCATAGTCACTAGGATGGGGGGCTCCAGTACACCCTGTTCTGATGACTGGTACGGGGGGAGGAGAGGAAGGAAGCTTCTCTGTGCCTGCACAGCCAGTACTGGGGAGGGCGATTGCCGCACCTGCTCTCCCAAGCAGTAGGGCAGTTTGGGCACTTCCCACCTGCCCTCCCTCCCGTGTCGGCCTCGCTATGCTCCCCTGGTGCAGTGGAGAGGTGGGGGGCAGCGGGAGGTGCATGTTTCTCCACTGCACCCCTGTGCTCCTCTCTGCTTCTGTCTGGTGCAGGGAGGGTTCCCCTTACTGGTACCGCTCCCCACGTGCTGATGCAAAGGGAGCTGCTCTCCCTCCAGCCTCCCTGGTGACCTAGAGGGGGAAGAGGATGGTCACCCTGGGATCCCCAGCTCTGTCTGTCTGTCTGTCGAGTCACTGTCCTTCCAGGTTCAAGCCCCAAAGCCATACACAGTGTCTCCATCAGAGCATCCCCGCTGGCTCCCGCTGCTGCCCAGGCGGGGCTGGTCTCCGGCTGAGCAAGAGGAGAGAGGAGATGAGTGTCTCCCTTTGGTTTTGGGCCGAGCCTGCAGCTGAGCGCTGGAACCCCAAGGCTTTGGACGCTGCTGTGGAATGTCTCTGTCACTTGTGTATAAAATGTACATTGGAAATATTTATATGGACACTCTGTATATACTGTTTCTTTGCCATGAGTTGCCCTGTGTGTGTTACCTGCAGCCAAGGAGATAAAGGCCAATAAAGCAACCCACCTCCTGCCAGCCCAGCTTTTCTGTGTGCTGCCTTTTGGGCCTCCAGTGCAGCCTCCGGTTCGCTTGCCCACCCTGCGGGGTCTGGTGGGTTTCCCTCCCAGACTGACAAACGTTCGGCTCTTTTTCCTCCATCTCGTGAGTTGGTAACAACAGTCCTGCACTAAACTGGGCCCCTTGGTGGACGTGGCAGAGTGCTGGGATGGGGAGGGGAGATGTGTCAACCCGGGCGCTGTGGGACACTGCAGGGACACGGCCCCAGAGGGATGCGTGGCTCTGGTGGGATCAGAGACGGGCACAGCAGAGGGGTGCACTGGGCAGGGGACATGCTGGGTCAGAAGTGCTGGGGCCAGCTGGTCCCTGTGCGCAATAGAGTGAGTTTGAAGCCGGGGGAGAAGGCAGAGATGGGCAGGGAATGGTGGGCTGTCCTGGCGAGCAAGGACCCTGGGTGGTTTGCTGCGACAAAAAGATCGCTGCAGAAGATGGGAGGTCATCTGGCCCTAAGGTCTGGACAGCCCCCCGGGCAGTGAAGGGAGCCATGGGTCTCTGCTTTACCATCCCTGGCCCCACATGCTTCCCTCAGCTTTTGGCAGAGCAAGGCCCCAGTGCTGCTGGTTCTCCACTGGCTGCACCCAAGGCCACGCCGCAAGTGATGATTTGGGGCTCCAGCATCCACCCTGGCACTGCACTGGGGCTGGGCACAGGTCTGGGTCCCCAAGCCTGAGTGGTGGTGCTGTAAGAAAGAGAGTCGCCAAGATGCCCCGCTCTCCCCCCAGCACCCCACCTGCCACAGGTGCCCCTCAGCCGTCCCCTTCAGACCCCTGTTGCCTCCTCCCCGTGCCCCTCCCATGGCAGAGGGCTACCACACTGGTGGCTGCAGATGGTGGCCCCAGCCCCTCATCTCCGTGCCAGCTGCGTGTGCCAGTATTGTGGAACCCGTCCCGGTTCTGGTCCTGGTCCCAGCCCTCCCTGCCTGCGCCTGTGTCTGCCCCTCGCTCCCCATCCCCTCTCCTGCACGGTGCACGTCAGCGCCCCTGCACCGGCCCCGGCCCCAGCCCAGTGCTGGGTTTGGTTAATTTCCTGGCGACTGCATTAGCAGGAATGGAAGCCGAGGGACGGCAGCTCCTCTGGGGCCCATTAATCATCCCCCTCAGACAAGCTGCCTTGATTACAAGTGGCAAGAAATTCATTAGGGCTGCGGCTCTGACAACTTTTATCTGCGCGGCTGGATCTGACTCATTAGGCAGCCAAATTAAAGCCATGATGGGCCCTGATGAAATTCACTGCTTGTTTATCTTGTGCGATCTGATACATCTGCCCATACATCATCTCCCGCGCGGGATCCCACCCGGCCCAGCCCAGGTGCCTCCCTTCCCATCCCAGCCCTGCCCTGACCCGCCGGGGCACCCCTGGCCTGCTGCACAGCCTGGGCCCAGCTCCGGAGCCAGCCCTGGGCCAGGGTCTCCAGCCAAACCCCTCACCTGCCCCCGCACTCTGGCTTCGGGGTCCGCCCCGGGGTCGGGGCTGGGAGCCGCGGCCATGCCCATAGGAGCTGCGTGAGGACAGCGCTGGGGCCACGCGGCCCTGAGCAGCCCCTCCTGGGGCACACGGTGCCTGTGGGGCACGCAGCCCCCTCGGGGCACCCACAGACCTGGCCAGGTCCTGCTGGTGGTGGCGCCACTGCCAGCGCACAGCCCTGTAGAGGCAGGCCTAGTGCCCTGCTGTTGCCCACATCTTGCAGAGGGGTGCAGGGGATCCAGGGGCTGCCCCTCCGCTTGCGCCCAGAGGAAGCGAGCGCCAGCAGCTTCCCTGCGTGCTCTGACATGGTCCTGAAGAGCCAAGACAAAAGCCCTTTTCTCCAGCTCATGAGCAGGCAGGCAAGGCCATCCTGGGCTGCTGGCACCTCAGTGGCCCTGGTTTCCTTAAGGGAGGCCACACTGCCACCACATACCAGCGTGCTGCCCCAGTGCAAGGGCCTGTGCTTGCCATGGGCAGCCTCTGGGCTGCGGCACCCTGTTCCTGTCCCAGCAGGAAGGGGTTTGTGCTGAACAAGTGTCCCTGTTAAGAAAACCAGCATGCCCCCATTCGGCAGCGGGGCCAGGCCCGAGCAGCAGCACTCTGGTCCTCCCCAGCCCAGCGTTACCCCACTGTTCTAGCACATCTCAGCGCCAAGGTGGCCCGCATGGCTTCACGTGGTCCCGGGCCCAGACAGGCTGAGGCGGGAGCTGCTGTGTCCACGTTTAGGGGCAGGAGCTGCTGTGTCCGTGTTTAGGCTGGCGCCAGGGAGGGCACAGGCAGACCCTCCACTCTGCTCTGTACGCCGCAGGAGCGTGCCCGTGCCAGGGCAGCAGCACAGTGGGGCTGTCCCTGCGCAATGCAGCCCCCAGCGATGACCACAGCAGCTCCTTGGCAGCACCATAAGGACCCTGCCACAGCTGGCTGGTACCACTGAGCTGAATCAGTGGCTGCAGCAGGGCGTGGGTGCTGCAGGGCAGGAGCAATGGATGCAGGCTCGTGCCATCAGCACATCCAGGGTGTGCAGCCCCAGGCTGGAAACCAGCCACGCCACGATGCTTCCCAGAGAGCCTGGGCACAGCAGACCCCACCAGGACAAGCCCCACGGGGCACAACTCACAAACAAAGCCCCATGGGCCCTCTCGCAGCCCTAGCTGAGCTGGCACAGCCTCCTGGGGGGGTGCGCGGGTGGGCAGCAGCCATGGCAAGGGGCAGTACCACCCAGCCCTGAGGCAGCTGGGGCCACGCACTGGATATGCACAGAGGTTCTTTTACAAGAGATGGCCAGAGCATAGATCATGCTGTTGCTCTGCACTTTGGTGTTTCCAATCAGCCCTGCCTCTTTGAAAGAGGGGGCAGAGGTGCGACACAATGTCCCAGCTCCCTTGGCCTGTGCTTACCAAGACACATCACCAATATGCTCCACTACAGCACCTGCACCCTATGCCCATTCATGTCTCGCTATCTGGCCTGCCTGTGGGTGCAGAAGTGCAGCACGGGTCCTCGCAAAGCCCTCTGGAGGAGGCTTCAGCCTGGCAGCTGAGGACACTGGCATGAGCTGGTAGGCTGTGCAAGGTCCAGCATAGGCAGGTGAGCGGGACCTCCTGCTTGGGAAGGGTTTCAGCAGCCCTGGCATCAAGCACTGCAGTCTCGTGAAGTGCTTCATAACTCGCCCAGCACCTGAGCGAGCAGCAGCAGAGCAGAGTGTGGCTACAGTCTCTCTCTCCTCCCAGCCCCCAGTTCCAGCATGCCCTTGACAACTTCTTTCAAGTCTTGGGTCACTGTCTGTGACAGTGAAGATGCATCCACCAGGAGTTTTCACTCTCCTGCTGAGGCCATCGTGACCGGACTAGCTACTGAATCCCCTCTGCAGCTGCACCCTGAACTCTGTGTGCTGCTGTGGAGCTGGCTGTAGAGGAACTGGCGGTGGTCGGAGGCAGCTCCTGACCCTTCCCAGGTGCCAGGTCGGTGAGAAGGGAGATTGTTGCTCTCCTGCCCATGTGCAGTCAGAGCCAATTTCTCCGCACCGGGCTAGAGGTTCATTGCGTTGCAGGATTCCTGCAGTGATGACACCCATGTTGCAGAGTACAGTTTGCCTAAAAGGGTGTGCTCCCTTGAGCACTGCCCCTCACACAGGGCTGTGCACCCTTGTGTCAGGGTGGGCACGTGCGGTGCCAGCCGTGTCCCCAGGAGGCCAGGAGTATGGTGAGCTGCTCCCTAAAGACAACCCGCAGCAGCACCCATTCCCCCGCAGGGCAGCACCGCGCAGTGCAGCGGTCCTCTGCCCTGCCTCGGTCTGCTCGAACCGGGGCCAGGGGCCCCATCACAGCCCCCGCTGCACACCAGCTTTGGGAAGAAAAGCCCGGTGTGACCTGCTGGAGAACTGCTCTGTGAGCCACCAGCAGATCAGCTAAGCATCCGAGCGAGTCCTGGGGAGGCTGGCTAATGAACACCAGTAGCACCAGCACCATGTTGTGGCCCAGCAGATCTTCATACAAGCCCAGTGTTAGAGAAGGCTATGGACCAGCTCTGTTGCACTGAAAACCTTTTCCTGAGAGGGGACCACTGGGTGAATAAACACCCTGTGGGATGCAACCGCTACTCCTTTCCTAGTTCTTTAAGAACCATTTCCCAGGTAAATGAGTGGGCAGGTCTGGGTAGAGAGAATTCCCTTGTAAATGATGAAACCGTCTTCATGAGGGCAAAATAAGTCTTGTTTGTATGTATCTGTGTATATATGTGTAAACACATATGTATAAATAAATGCATGTCCGTGTATACACGTATCTCTATGTGTCTACAGCTGTATCTACCTTTTTCTCTGCGTGTGTGTGCACACGTGCACAAGTGTGTGCGCTTGGCTATCCACATAAGAGTCCCTCCCCTCCCGCCCAGTTCCTGCTCCAGGACACAAGACAACAAACAGAAGGTGGTACATGGGAAATTCCAAATAGATAAAAGGAAAAAAAATACTGGGAGGGCGGTCAGACACTGGAACAGGGGTCCAAAGAGGTGGAATCGGCATCCTTGGAGATACTTGACATCAGCTGGACAAGTTCCTCAGCATCCTGATCTAATGGGGCCAGCTTTGAGCAGGTGTTGGACCAGAGACCTCCTGAGGGCCCTTCCCATCTGCATGGCGCTGCCATGCCAAGCTCTGTCTTTGCTGCCCAGTTTTTCATTGTCGCTCTCCTCCCACCCACCCCAATCTAAATGATGCAGCACCTATAGCTCCAGCTTGTGGGGCATGCTGCACCCTCTGCCCCAGCAGCTCTCCTGGTTGGGAAGGTGCTGTAGCCACTTTGTGCGGTGCAGGCAGTGCCATTCACTGCATGCACTGCTGTGTTGCAGCGCTTTGCTCGATGCTGTGCAGGAGGCATCAGATTCACTGCAATGCACGAGGTTCGCAGGGCAGCTCTGTTCTGCGCAGCACAATGAGCACTCTGCTATTCTGCAGCTCTCTCCAACACCCCTGGTGACAGCAGTGAGTCTGTCACCTCCATCAGCACCAGGCTGAGCTGCACCTCTGCAGCGCTTGCAGTTAGATCGACACGACTGTTTGCGGGGTTGCATTGTGTACTGGCTCTGGGACTGACCTAACTCAACAACAAAAAAAGCCCCAACCCAAATAACTTCTAAGCAGCTGAAAGCTCCAGTTCTCCAATCCAGGCTACAGGCAGTCGATGAACAAGTGTGCAGCCAGAGTGGGGGTGCTTTGCACAGAGTTCGGGTTGGCAACGGCATGCACAGCGGGGGAGGGGGCGGGTGGTGGGTTAAGAACACAATAAAGTGATGCTGTCACTGGGGCAGGACATATCAAACCACAGTGTCAGCTAGAAATGCCACGTGAGAATAAGGGGGTTCTTGGACCCTAAAATAAAATTCAACTCTTTTCAGTGTCACTGCCCCAAGCCTGGAGCTGTGGATGTACTTGCTTTGCTTGTACTGCTGTGCCATGCTAGGTTGCAGTGGCACAGACCCCTCATGTGGACACATTTATAGTGACAGAGCGCTGCTTACTGCTGCACAAGGACTTTGGGGGGGGCACCCTGCCCCCCCGCGCTCCCCCCAGCCGGCCCAGATGTACGTGCAACAGTTCACGTGCAGGAGCTATTGCAATTACTGCAAATGGCACGTTATCCCCTTCTGCAGCCGTGTAGCGTAGATAAGTTACCATTCGCTATCTCAGACCAGCCCAGACCCAAGGCGAGCGAAGCGGGGAATACCTGAGCTGTGGTTCTCAGGTGCAGGCAGCTCTGCCACTCTATGCTGAAGGGAACGGCCAGCTCCCGAGGGCAGGGCAGCGGGGTCAGCTGCTAGAGGACATTTGCGTCCCCTGATGCAGAGTGAATGCCAGCAAATGTTGCTACCTGAGCAGGCCAAGCCCGTGCTGGGGATGCTGTGAGCGACACCAGGGCAGGCAGTTCCTGAGGATGCTTTCTGCTTTCTAGGTTGTGGTGCAGGGGATAGAGGCAGAAACTGTCCTGCCATGGCTGCAGGAAGCCAGCTGTGCTCTGCTGCCCCAGCAGGTGCTGAGAAATCCAGGTCGTGAAAGGATCCTGCAGACCTGTCTTGGGACCTGCAACAAACATCTCCATGGAAAGAAGCACCCACCTGGGACATCCAGGAGCACAGCTTTGCCCTAACGGTTGCTCTGCTCTGAGCTGTGGCTGTCCCCACGTAGGCCAGCCAGAGCCAGCAGCCAGAGGGCAGGGAGAGCCACCCACCAGCGCGCTGAGGCTACAGGGCTCTGCAGGAGGAGTCGGCTGTGCAGGCTGAGCACGGGGCCCACGCTCCAGATTAAGAGAATGCACCTGCCAAAGAGGGAAGGGCCATGGGGAGGGAGCACTCCCCCGCCAGCCATCCTGGAGCTGGGCAGCCCTTGCTGTGGCATCAGGGAGGGCACCCAGGCAGGTGACGTTGGCTCTGGCTGTCAGGCATGCTGCCCGCTCTTACAAGCTGTGTCTCCCAGGGAAGGGTGCCAATGGCTAACTGGACCCTGTGTGACCCAAACTCCATATCAAACCGAAGAGCAATTGGTGTCCCAGCAGCACCATGTCCCACACCCTTGAAGAGAGCCTTGTCCCTGTCCGGGAGCCTCTGGTGGGATTGCAGTGGGTGTTGCTACCACAGCACCCTTGCCCCATGGGCTGGGCTGGCTGATGTTCGTCAAACCAGCCACAGAGGCTTTCATGGCTGGACACCTCAGTAGCGCTGGAATCACATGGTCCTCTGCACTGTTGACTCAGGACCGTGCATGCAGCTGTGCCCTGTGCAAAACTGGATCTTCCTCAGGTTCCGGGGTTGGGCTCAGCCATCTGAGGTACCACCTGGCTTCAGAAGCAGCATCTCATGCGACAGCTCTCAAGAGCAGACCGTTCCCGTCTGGCTGGCCTAGCTGTGAGACCCCCTGCTCAGGAAGTCTGGAACTCCTCTCCTGCACCAGTGCAGTGAGACCCGGCAGCTGCTCCAGGCTGGGGCAAGGAGACACAGTGTCGGCGCCAGCAGTGCCTGGTCCGCCCTGGCCATGCTCGCTGCTGCGGAGCCTCAGCAACACGGGAAGAAAAGCAGCAGCTGGTACTGGTGAAACAGGCTGAGATTCCCAAGGAAAGGCAAGACCCTTACCTTCTCCTCAGCCCAGCCGCGGGACACGCAGCCCTGGCAGCCAGCATTGCCCCAGGATTCAGTGGCAGCAAGGCACCTGAGCTGCAGGGGGATTTCCCCATCCATTCCCCATGGGCTGGGGTGTGCTCCTCGGGGCTGAGGAAGGAGGAACGGCTTCAAGGCAGGGCTCTTCTAGCAGGCAGCACAGCCCTGAAAAGCCGGAGGGCTTTGCATCGCTGGGCCTCTGATGTGTTGGTGGCATGGGGGGCTGAGCGCGCGTAGAGCTGGCACAGGGCGCTGGGGCAGCCCTGGGAACAGCAGGCAGGCATCCTGCCTGCATCGGGCAGGGTCCAAGGGGGCTGCGGGCACGGACTTCTCCTCACCGCACGGCTAGCAAAGGCCAGGTCCTGGCACGAAGCGCATGGGACGGGCAGGGCTTTGCCACCAGGGAGGGTGGCATCTGCCACCGTGCAGAGCGGATCTCGGGGGAGGGCCGCTCCTGCCCAGGGCCCGGGGCACCGGGGATGCCGCCTGTGCCGGGCAGGGCAGGGGACGCAGCCGTGTCGGGAGCCCGGGGCGCCACGTCCCTCCCGCCCGGGGGAGCGCTGCTGGCCGCGGGCAGGCTGCGGCGGGGGCGCGGGGGCGCGGACGGACGGCCCCGGGCCCAGACTCGGCCCCGGCCCCGGCCCGCGCCCCCCCCGGGCCCGGGGATGCTCCCGGGCGCTTCCCAGCCCCTCCCCTTCTCTACCGCCTCCCGTGTCTCAGCACCGGCACAGGACCGGGTCCGATGGGGCCCGCGGGCCCCGGTACCGGCACCGGCCGAGGGGCGGGCGAGCCCCGGAGCCTCCCGCCGTCCCCGGCCGCACGCCCTCCCCGGCCTCCGCGGCCGCCCCTCGGGGTCGGCGCCGCCGCCCGCCGCCCCTGCCCCTGCCCCTGGCCCTGCCCCAGTCGCTGCCCCTGCCCCTGTCGCTGCCCCTGCCCCTGCCCCTGTCGCTGCCCCTGCCCCTGCCCCTGTCCCTGCCCCTGTCCCTGCCCCTGTCGCTGCCCCTGCCCCTGTCGCTGCCCCTGCCCCTGCCCCTGTCCCTGCCCCTGTCGCTGCCCCTGCCCCTGTCGCTGCCCCTGCCCCTGCCCCTGTCCCTGCCCCTGTCGCTGCCCCTGCCCCTGTCGCTGCCCCTGCCCCTGTCGCTGTCGCTGCCGCTGCCGGGCCGGGGGCCGGGGGCCGGGGGCCGCTGCTGGCCGCGGCCGCCCGTCCCTGCAGCGCGGCCGGGCGGGCAGCACCGCGGAAAAAACGTCGCCTCGCTCCATAGAAAATAATTTATTGAAATCACAGCTATACATGGGCGGGCGCCCGCGGGCAGCGCGGCCCCGGCCCGGCGCGGCTGGCGGACGGGGCCCGCGGGGGCCAGGCGGCCCGCGCTCCCCGCGGCACGGACAGACGGACAGGCTGCCGTATGTACAGAGTTTACACGGAATAAATAAGGGACATGTACAGAGGAGTGCGAGCAGGCGCCCGGGCCGCGCCCCCGCCGCGCCGGGCCCCCCCGCTGCCGGCGGCCCGCCCGCCCCAGGGTCCGAGAGCCCCGACGGCGCTCAGGGCCGGGCGCCCTGCTCGATCTGCTGGTGCTGGCTGCGCACGGCGAAGCGGTTGACGTGCACCGGGATGGGCACCACGATCTTGGGGTTGCGGACGGGCTCGCCCGAGCGGTTGCTCACGTTGCCCGCCTTGATGCGTTTCCACTTGGCGCGGCGGTTCTGGAACCAGATCTTCACCTGCACCTCGCTCAGCTTCAGGGCGTGCGCGATCTGCGAGCGCTCCGTCAGGCTCAGGTACTTCTTGCAGTGGAACTCCTTCTCCAGCTCCAGAAGCTGCTCGCTGGTGAAGGCCGTGCGCCGCCGGCGGCTCTTGCCGGCCCCGGAGCCCGGCGGGGCCTGCTCGGCCGCGGGGCCGCCCTTGCCCTTGCCCTTGGCGCCCAGCGCGGCGGCGGCCGCCCCGTCCAGGAAGGGCTCCTCCTCGCTGTCGCCCGCCGAGCTCTCCTCCTCCCGCTCGCTGCACGGCGTCGCCGCCGACTTCACCTCCAGCTTCTCCTCGTCCGAGCTGTACGCCTTCCCGTCTGCGGGGCACACAGCGTCAGCGCCCGCCGACGCGGCCCGCCGCCCCCCGCCCCGCCGCGCCCCCCCAGCGCCCCCCCAGCGCCCCCCGCGCCCGCGGAGCCCCCGGAACCGCGGCCTCGGCGCCCCGCGGGGCTCCCCCGCTCCCCCCGGCGGCGGCGGGGCTCTCGGCGGGAGGCTGCAGCTCCTCCCGGCGGCCCTGCCACCGCCGCCTCCCCGGGGCCGCCCGCGCTGCCTCCCGCAGGAGAAGCGGCTTCCCCGGCCCCAGCTGCGCACCCGGCCCCGCTGAAGGCAGCGGGCGCCCCGACGGCTGGCAGGGCCGGCTGCTGCTGTCCCAGACCCCAGCGCGGTCTGCTCCGCGCTGCCCGCAGCCTGGCCGGCTCTGTGGGGCAGCACCCACAAACCCGGCGCACCCGCAGACACCCTGGGGTACGAGCCACCGCAGACAGCAGCTGCCACCATCCCCATCCCGCAGCCCGGCCGTAGCAGCCGCACCGCCTTATCCCAGCAGAGCACACTGCAGCCCTTCCAGGGCTTGTCCAGACCTCTGCATCCGGAAAGGAAGTCTGTACCTTGCCCCTCAGCTCAGCCCTCCCTCTGTTGCATCCCACTGCATCAGACGTCGATGCTGTTCTCCCAGGAAGAAGCCAGCCAAGAGGAGCTGAAGGACTGTCCTGGAAACAGCAGCCTGAGCCAGTTCCAGCCCAGCAAACCTCTATACAGGGCTCTACAGGACATGGGGGTCCTACTGCCAGCTCTCCCTCCCTAACCCCAGGATGCACTACAGCAGAGTTGCGCAGCCAGGGAAGACGGTGCTTGGGCAGCTGATGCCCAAGGCTTAGCTCCCCCCACCGGCCTGTGCAGAGGGGCAGGCCAGAGGCTGCCAACATCACTCAACAGGCAGGACATCATCCCAGGCCACCCAGACAGGAGGCAGCACTTGGACCAGTGCAGACACCGCAGTTAGGTTGCCTGCAAGGATACTGATAGGGTATAGGGGTATGAAGCTTCTTGCCAGCTTCTTGTGTCCCGAACTGCTGCCTGAATGATTAAACAGCCATGGAGCAAGGGAGGACGTGGGTGGGAGACAGCGGGGAGGAAAGAGCCCTGGAAGGCACTCACTTCCCTGGTAGAAGGTCTCAAACGAAGGCCTCACAGGAGATCGAGCGAGAAGATGCTCCCAGCCATAGCCAGGGGTCATGGAGGGAGAGGACCCACAGCTATGCACAACCAGATGAAGAAGCTTTTCTGTCATGCTGAGACCAGCAAACTCTCCAAGTCTGACCCACCAGCAGGAATCGCTGCTGGAAGGAGCTGGTCCTGAAGCACTGCACACACTCAATATAATCCTACATGCAGAAGAAGAAGCAACAGCTCTCCAAGCCTCTAAGCAGTGCCCAGGCACTGGCACGTGCACCCTGGGCCACTGGATCTCCGGACAGCTCACCTCACCTCAGTGGGAAAGGCAGAACAGCCCTCAGACGCCTGAAGGGGCAGGGTTGCAAATACACAAGCAGCAACTGCAAGAACCTGCTTGAGCCCAAGAGGCGTTCTTAGGAGGCTGGCTGCTGCGGAGCCCCCACATCCCTTGCCGGTCCTGCAGCAAGTCTGTGGCTTCCTGAGAGTGGGTGGGTGGCTTTGGAGGTCTGGCATCCTCTCTCTGCTCTGCCTGCTTCATACAGTGGGAAAGAAACACCTTCATCTCTATTCTGCTGCAGAAGAATAGACAGTAACCTTTTTCTTCTTGAGGGGCAGGGGGAGAAATCTCCCATATGCCCAGGGGGTATAGTAAAGACGCAGAGAATTTGTGCTTGTGGGGCTGAGGATTAGCAGCAGGTGGCCTGGAGCACTTTGGCTGCCAACGCAGAGTCTCATGCAAGCGCTTTGCTGAAGAAAAGGAGAGCTTTCATGTCTGTGTACCACCTCTGTCCGTTGGAGCACAAGGCCTGACAAGACAAGAGAGCCCTTACAAGGATGTCAGCGTCTTCACCAAGAGTACTCGTAGGTCCGGCCCTGGCTGCCCTTCCTCAGCAATGGAGGACGGCATCCCAGCAGCCCCACTACCAAAGAGCGCTGATCTGGCAGTTTGCTCTTGTAGGCCCAGACTGCGCCCCAGGAGACGAGAAGGCGGCTGAGCTGCCGGCTGCAACACGTCACTTTGTAAAAGAGGTATTATCTCTGGATACACTCTGCTTAACCAGACCCCCCCCACTTTAAATGGTCTCTACCAGACTAACATGTCTCATTTGTGTCTTGTAAAAGGGCTGGGTTTTCAGTAAGGAACTCAGAACTCCGATAGAGTCTAAACCAGAGGTTTTCACCAAGAAAATTGGTGTATCGGTCTGTCAGTCACCTAGTATGTCCCCATCGAGGAAGTAATGGACGCAGGGGAACCCACCGGTTTGGTGGGAGGGTATACAGAGACTTCAGAGGCCTTTGAAGAGAAGTGAAGCTGTTACGAAGCAAAGTATTGTGACTTCAAAAAATCAACAAGAAGGCAGTAGCCGAAGAATAGGATTGACCCATTGCTTTGCTCTTCACAAAGTCCCAGCTGTTCATTGATCTTATTATGGACGTGGTAAGCATGGTGAGGAGAGTTGGGTGTCACGGGTGACGAAGTTATTCAAGCGGGATCAGGGTTCCTGGCTCAAGACTGGGTGTTGTGGCAGCCAGAAGAGCCCTGTGTTGGGAAGCACGCAAGAGCTCTTCATTATCTCCATAGGGAACACCACGAAACCTCACCCTGTCCCTGACTGAATGTGCAGTTACTACATCAACCCAAGAGAGCGTCTCAGACCACTGCCTGGATCTCGGTGGGTACCTCTATGTCTCAGAAACAAACGTGCTCTCAGGAGAGGTGTGGAGAGCTGGGGGTGTTGAGTACCTTTATGCTGGGGGTCATACCCTTTGTTGCAGCTGTAGTAACAAACCAAACTCCAAGCTTTGCTGCTTCTTGCCACCAGTTTCCCTACATGCCTCTCCCCTCTCAAGAAGTGTGACAACAGCTGGAAGCAAGTTTGAAACACAGTAGATGCAGAGAGAGGCCCTAAAATAGAGCATTAACTCCTTTGGCTGATCCAGCAAGCAACCGGATTGTCTCCATAGACACCTGCACGATGGAGATACTAATGGAGCCCAGGGACAGAAATGGTCACTTTAGGGTATAATTCACTTGGTGTCAGCAAAACAGACAAAAGGAGGCATTTCTTCTTCACATGGTTCTGCTAAAAATAAGAGATCTGAGGAACACCTTGCCCCAAGATGGGGCTGATGCCAAGTCTCTCTTTCCTTTCTGGTGGACTCCAGAGGCGACTGGGTAAGGTCACAGAAGAGGAATTGGTCAAAGGTTACTAAATATACAGAAACAACACCTGGCTGAGGAAGCCCCTGAAGTGCAGGTGGTTGGATGCTAGAGAAGTGTCATTTTGGAAGGTATTGCACAGGTTGTGCTCCCTTACTCTTCTCTGGACAATTTCTTTTGGCCAGGGCCACGGACAGGGTGCTAGTGCAGACTGCGTTATAGATGGTTTGTGACGCTTCCTGTTGACATGAATCATTCTCTTCCTTAATTGGGGAAAAAGCCCACAGCAGCCATTCTGACTTTCATCTGAGATGGCTGGCAAAACAAACGCTGTTGTCCGTCTCCAAGGGCCTTGGCTGGTACAGTCAAGAGAAACATTAGGTAAAGGCGAAGGTGGGCACATTCGGCCTGACAAATCCTCTTGGACCTGGGCAGAGCAGCCCCCAGAGTCAGGTCCACATGGGCACATGCTTACGCAGAAGGACAAGCATCCTTCATGGCTCCAGAGCAAGCACAGTGCTAAAAGGCAGCAGCGAATGAACAGCGGTAGCAAGACATATTTCCTTCCATCATATGAGCCAGTCACAACAGGGCAAGTCTCGGAGATACGATTTCTCGATATCAGAAATGGCCACTGTCTGGAACAGTTCATCTGAGTCCCTCAGGAGGAGAGGCCATGTTGGGCTTAGCTATGGAGCAGCCGCGGAGGGAGAACAGGCACAATGCAGTTCGTTTCCCCAGAGACTGGGAAGAGGTGGTCATACAGACAGCTGGCTTTGGCCAGGGCAGTTCTGTCCCCAAGGAGACTTTCACAACAAAAGTGAGATCGCACTGGCCTTTTGAGTCAGCACAGAGACCTGGGAGCACCAAAGCCCCAATAACCCACAAAGGCAGTGGGGAGGCAAAATGCCCTGGTTGCCCTGCCGAGGGACGAGGTTCAAGGGGTACCTGGGTGAGGGAAACAGTCTTCTGAGGGAAGAACAAGGCAGGGCAAGGATAAGACCCGGGTTTACCCAGGAGAGGCTAAAGGGAGGATGGAGAACAAACAGCCAAGCACTGCAAGAAGCAGCAGAGACTTCTCAGCGCGCGCCCATGCCAGGAAGCCTGTGAGACAAAGGTGGATCTCACGGGTGACCAGGGGAGGCAGCTCTCAGGACAGGCCATGCCGGAGAAAGCCAGCAGTTGGTTTGCCTCAGCCTCGCTGCAGAAGGGACACCTCAAGAGCCGGAGCTGGCTGAGAAATACGGAGCAACAAGTCACCGAGGCTGATGCCGGCACGCTCCGGGGAGCGGCCGCAGCTCACAAAGGCGAGGGCTCATGGCCCCGCCACGGCAGCGGGAGCCGCCCCGGCCAGCACCGAGCGGCGTCCTGGGAGCGGAGCCGCCGCCTGCCCGCGCCGTCGGGCAAAGCCGGTGCCGAGCGAAGCCGGTGCCGAGGCCGCGGGCGCAGCAGCGGGGCGGCGGGCCGAGATGAAGGGGAGCGGGGCTCCGGGCGGCGCGGGGAGCGGGGCGGCCGCCTGGGCTCGGGAGGGGCTCGGAGCGCCGGTAGCCGTAGCACGACGCCGCCGGGAGGGCGGCGGAGCCCGGCCCGGGGCGGGCTGCGGGCGAGCGAGGGAGTCCCCAGCCCCGCGGTCCGCCCGGGACGCGGCATCGTGCCGGGGACAAGGCGCAGCCCCTTGCCGCAGCTGCACCGACCGCGCCCGGGACCGGGACCGGGACGGGAGGGGAGGGGAGGGCTGCGCGCAGTCCGGCGGCCGGGGACGGCGCGGTGCCCCGCTGCCCAGCGCCTCGCTCGCCGCGGGCCGGGTGCCAGGACCTCGGAGAGCTCCGCGCCGCCGGGCCGGCCTCGGCTCCGGGGCCCGCGCCGCTCCGGTCCCGCCGGGCGGTCCGTGCCCCGCCGGGGCGGCCGCCCCGACCCGCGGCTCTCGCGGCTCTCCCGCCCCGGGGCCCGGGCGCGGCGAGCGGAGTTTGCCTCCCACCCGCGAAAGTTGCGGGCGCTGCGGAGCCGGGCCGGAACGGAGGGGAACCGGCCCGGTCCTCCCGGCTCGGCCCGACGGGACGGAGCGGGAGCCCAGCCGCGGGCAGGTCCCGCCGCCACGGCCCACAGCGGCCCCGCCGTCCTGCCCGCCGCGCCCCGGTCCCCAGCGCCCCCGGCTCCGCGGCTCCCGTCCTGGCGAGCGCGGGGCCCGCGGTGCCGCCCGCCCGCAGCCGCCGCCGGGGCGGCGGGGAGAGCCGGGACAGGGCCCGGGCGGGCGGCGCTGCCCGCCGCGGGGCCCCTGGGGGCTGCGGGAGTCCCGGGCGAGGCGGGCCGGCGCTCGCCGCAGACGAGTCGCTCTCCGCCGGGCCGGGCTGGCCCGCGCCGCTCTTACCTGCCAGGCCGGGGAAGGGGTCCGGGAAGTGCAGCGGCGGCTCGGGCGGCCCCTTGTCGCGGCCCGGGGGCAGCTCCTCCGCCTCCAGGCCCTCGGCGCCCCGTCGGCAGCCGGCGTCGGGGTTGGCGCGCGGCGGGGGCAGCTCCTGCGGCGGATAGAAGCCGTCGGGGGGCTCGGAGAAGCTGGGCAGGGCCGTGGTCAGCGCCACCATGGAGGGCACGGCCTGGCCCAGGCTGGCGCAGAAGGTGTTGGTGAGGCGGCCGGCGAAGGAGGCCAGCGGCGCCAGCGGCGGCAGCCCCGACTGCAGGGGCGCGTGGGACAGCGCCTGCGGCAGCACCAGCGGCCGGTACGGCATGAACATGGGGTACCCGGTGTAGAGCAGGTGCCCGGAGCGCGGCGGCGGCGTCCCGATGAGCGAGTCGATGGAGAAGGCGGTCCCCTGGCCGCTGGGTCTCTGCATGGCGAGCGGGCGCCGCCGGCTCAGCCGGCACCAACTTTCCGGCGAGCTCGGGCCGCCGCCAACTCGCCGCGCCGCCGCCGCCGCCGCCGCCGCCGGGCCCCGCCGCTGCCGCGGCCCCGGCCCCGGCCCGCGCCCGCCGCCTCCCGTGGGCTCCGGCGCCCGGCGAGAGCTGCCGCCCGCCCGCCCGCTCGCTGGCTCGGCGCGGCGGAGTGGAGGCGCGCTCGGAGCCGCCCGCCCGCCCGCCCCGCCGCGGGGGGGCCGGGCCGGGCCGCGGAGGGGAGGGAGGGGAGGCGGGCGGGGGTGTCGCCCTCTGCTCTCATCCATCTTCCGCACATCACGGTCGAGTTCCTCCTTCAGCGCCCGCTCCGGCGGGGCAAGGCTCCCCCCGGCGCGGCCGGCCCCTGGGAAGGCGCCTCCCCCTCCCGCCTCATCAGCTGTTATTAATGGTGATTGATGATTAGCAATTACGGGGCCAGCACAAGGGCGCTTTTGTGGGGACGGGACGGGGCCGCGCCGCTCGGCACATCCTTCCTCGGGCTGCCCCGGGGCCCGGGCCAGCGGACGGGGCGAGCCGGGCTCGCTCCGCCCCGGCCCGGCCCGGCCCGGCCTCGCCGTCTCCCGGAGCCGGCCGGGGCCGATGCTCCTGACGGCCGAGCCCGGCGGGGAGCGGCGCGGGGCCGCCGGCGCCGGGCGGGCTGGAGCGCCCCGACGGACCGGCCCTCGCCGGGCACCGACCGGGCCCGGCAGCCGGGCGCGGCCCCGCCGCTCCGGGGCCACCGTGCTGTGCCGGAGGGCCGCCCGCCTCCGTCCCGGGCGCGGGGGGCGGCCGCCGCGCAGGGGCCGGCCTGCCCCCTTCCAGGCCCCGCAGCCGGCGCCCCGGAGCCCCGGCGGCGGGCTCGGAGCGAGGTCTCCGTGGGGCGGGCGGGCGGGCGAGGGCGGCGCGGGGCCGGGGGAGGGCGCGGGGCCGCCCGGAGACGCGCTCGGGCCGGAGTGGGAACGGGCGGCTGGAGCCCGAGCGGGGAATGAGGCTTCCCCGGCCCCCCCTTGCTGCCGCCCCGCGGCCCCGGCGCCGAGCATCGCGGGGGGGCTGCCGGTGCCCGGCTCCGTCGGGGCAGGGCCAGGCAGGCGGTGCGGAGCCTCGGCTGGGGGGCGCCGGGGGAGCGCCTGCCCGGGGGGCCGCAGCCTGCCCGGCCCTGTCGGCCACCGGGGCGTCCCACGGCCGGCCGCGGCCCGCGTTGCCGGCCCGCCCGCGCTGCGCTGCGGCTGCACAAAGCCCCTGGGCGCTGCCCCTCCCTCCCGCGCCCCCGCCGTGTCTCAGACGGGAGCCCCGGCTGGCTGCCGAGCGGCCCCTCCGCACATCGCTCGGTCTACAGAGCAAGCGAGACCGGTGCAAGCCGAATGCTCCTCAGCTGCGGCGAGAGCGCCGCAGCTCTGCCTTGCCCTGCTGCGTGTCCTGGCCCCGTGTGGGGAGTCCCCGCGCTAAAATGGAGTGTTTCTCTCGCTTACGTTATGCCCCTGCCTACAGGGAGATGCTCACCGGGCCTGTAATATGCTGAACATCGAGCAAAATAAAGCCCTGCTTCAGAAGAGCATCAGGATTACCACGTAAAGCACTCAGAAGCTGAGAAATGCCGGAGCTGAAGTTGTGTCTAAACTCACTCTGCCTGTGTTTTCAGTGGCACGGCTACACGCCAGACCTCCAGCTCTCACCTAGGGGTAGTCCTCCACTCGGGACCCCTGCGTGTTCCTGCCTGCGCTCACCCTTTGATCAGGGATGCAGTACCTCTGGCTGCTTAGCTACCCAGGCTCCCCGGTGGCATCGATATCTATGTGAATACGCGGATTTCTCCACCACCGCCCTCTCCTACTCTGTCTCCATGGGGCACCGCTTTGCTGCAGCCTTGAATCATGTGTTTTGTGTGGGACGTGACAGTCCAGGCATGGAGCTGGACACTTGAATCCTGTGTGGAACATGTAAATGAGGCCAAATGGGTCCACCAGGCTGACAGTGTGGTACGCAGCCTTCCGCCACCAAACAGACACAACCTGAATCCCCGGGGTCCAGCTGCAACACCAGTACCAAGGGCCTGCACAGAGCCTCCTCTTCCTTCTGTGTCTTTTGTGCCTTTCTCTATGGCACATCCTTGCAGTCTCAAGGAAATATCCCTCCATGGCGAGAGCTGCCCTACCGCCAGCCAGGGAAACAGAGGTGTGGAGAAGTCAATGTTAAAATAATCATCCGGACTCAAATTCTGAATCGTAAAACTGAGGCCCGGCGAGAGGGGTCCCTCTCA
Organism: Nipponia nippon; assembly: GCF_047370975.1. Classification (NCBI taxonomy): domain Eukaryota; kingdom Metazoa; phylum Chordata; class Aves; order Pelecaniformes; family Threskiornithidae; genus Nipponia; species Nipponia nippon. Next base: position 167,722,193 of record NW_028262290.1, read on the forward strand.
CCACTTTGATGCAGATACCCCCCACTAACCGATGGCCCTTGGATCACTGAGCAAGAGATGCGTGTGTTTGTAGGGCGTAGGCCATTTGGCCGCTAGCCTAGGGTGAGGGCCCAGATTTCAGGCTGGGAAGGAGGCTGGCAGCAACCAGCATTTGGATGAATCCCACCTTAGGAATCAGTTGTGACATGATAAGGGACACGCTCAAGGTCTGCAGGTCAGCATCCATGTTCCGTCTGTCCTTGGCCCAGCTCTCCTGGCTCATCCACCAAATGTCTCTGTGGGAGAGGAACCTTTGCGTTGGAGTGGAGTCATCTTCACGCACACAGTTTGGGTTCATTCCACTGCTATCAAAGCACATTAGACCATGGAGAAAATGAAAGCATAGCCATCCGTAAGTTACTGGATCTCAAGACCTGTACTCAAAGGGTCCAAAACAAGGCTGTGCAAGCACCTTCCTAACTCCTGGGCAACAGCAATTTGATCAGTTGTTCAATGAAGCTTTTATATGTAACCTTCAACCCACCCCTCACACCCTCGTGTAAGTTAGCAAGATACCTGAGAGCAACAGGACACTGCCATCTTCAGTGACCTTGCTGGGGAAACGGAGGAAGCTGGGGAATGAACTACAGCTCCCATAAGGAAGGATGCCTGCCTGTGCCCAAAGCAGCAGGTCCTTCCTGAAGCCAGTAACATAAGCTCCCATACCGACCTCTGCAAATCAATAGCTTACACCCTGCAAGTCCCTACGTATGTCTCCAAGATTAAGGTTCTGCTTACCTGATCATACACTTGCGTTACCTGCAGCCCCTGTCTCTCTTCAAGCACTGAATCTCAGTGCGATGCCCGGAGCAGCAAGGGCAGGCTGCCCCAACAGGGAAGGGAAGCAAGAGTTGCAGCGAGGCGGGCAGGGCAGCGGCTTGGCTGACAAGGGTGCAGTCCCACAGGACTCAAGGAAGGTGAGCAGAGCAGACCTGGTGACAGTAACCAGGGTCACCAATAGTCCAGTGATTACCCAGAAAGTCCCACTCTCCAAGTGGTGAGGCAGGTCCAAGGCCAAGCCAGAAAGTCAAATCAGTGGGTCGGGATCATTGTCAGCATCAGGGAGGTACAAGATCAGGTGTACGCCCAGCTCAGGTCAGGCAGAGATTAAGGGGGAGAGCCTGAGCTTAAAAGCAGCTCCTCAGCCAAAGAGGGGCAGGCTCTTGCGGAGGCTCCCCAAGGACAGAGAGCTGCATCATCAAAGTTGGCCCTGACCCCGGAGAGCCAAACCCCCAGGAGGAGGGGAATGTACTCAGGGCCCTAACAACTTACTCCACTCTGGTTTATTTTGTCTCATGAGACTTTGCAGTAAAGTAAGGTAGAAATTAATTTGCCAAATTGTAAAGCAAAGATCCAGAGAAGAAAAGGTTGAAGGACTGGGAAAAAAAAAAAAAAGGGTTCCAAGCAAACTAAAGCAAATATTGTACTATTGTACTCTAGTGTGTAGATTGAACAAGACACTGATTGAGAGGAGGTCCCACGTCCACCATCCTTGCCGGGGGAGCCAAACTGGAAGGGTGAGGGTCCCGGTGGCACATGATAACTCTACCACCCCTTAGACCTTCAGGGGCTTTCCCAGTTTCTGTATCCTGTATCTAATCTTCCACAGTTTCTCACTGTCTGGTGGAAATGCAGTTTTCATGGCTTCCACTTGAGGCTCAGACCTCCGCTGTTCAGTACGCTCCCTGGGCGTTTCTGCCTCCCCACACGCCTTCTCTGCGGGGAGCCACTCTATTCCATTTTATCAGGCTCCATCCCCCACTCGCAAGTAGCTGGTATGTTCCCTTAACGTGCCTGAAGATACAGCGACCAACACACCGCGTACATGAGAAATCTTAATTGCATGTGCAATTTGTAAAGCCCCTGGTCTCATTGAGCTCTCAGCTGTTGACAGAGACCTCTCAGGACCTTGCTGGATACGTTAGCAGACACTGAGCTAAAAAAGAGTCTCAGGAGGAGACCTGCTCTCTCCCTTCTGTTTTGGGGTTGCTGGGTCACAGCTCCGTGTTTATCAGCCTCAGCCCTTGGCCCCGAGTCTCACCCGGCTGGGCCCCGAGTACTGAATACAAGTTGAATGTCTGCAAGCAGTGCCCTTAAGCAACTACAGACCAGCCTGTCCCATCTCCTCCAGCATGTCACGGCCCGAGCTGGCCCTCCTTCCTCAGTCTGCCTTTGCTTCCCACCCCTCTTCTTGTCTGTTTTCTGCATTAGAATTGCTGAAGCTTCTTCCTCCTCCTCTTCTCTGTTCCTCGCTGCAGACATGCGAGCCTGGAAAAGTCAGTTTTCCTGCATTTCTGGAGCCAGTAGGCAAGACTGGAAAGTGTCCTGCTCCATAGTTGACACTGGGCACGGTGTCTACGCTGAAGATGATACATGACCTGTCAGGTCAGCCCAGAGGATCCGGCATAACTTCAAACTGCTCAGCATAGGCAGGGGCTTCCTGGGAGAAAACTATCAGCCTCTAAAAATGTCCGTGCTTGGTATGGCTTGGTATCCCCAAAATGGGATCCTCAGAGGCTGGTAATTTAGGAAAAGTTGATCCCGAGCTACTGGGCAGAAGAAGAAACATCCAGGGCAGCTCTCCTTCCTGCACTGTAAGCTGCTGCTCCAAGGGGGGGAGTCTGGAGCGTGTTCCTGGTACACAGGCTGTTGGCTAAGCAGAGGCCAATTAATTTTTGCTGTAGCTGTAACGGGAAAAGTTCAGTCTGAGACAAGCACACAGCATGGCAAACCACAACTGCAACAGTTAAAGTTTAATAACTGACTGGCAAATGAAAGCAGGTCTTTCTAATGGAAACTGCTATGCAACCTTAACTTTATGCCTCCACCTGCTCCACTTACAATCTCTACGCAGAATCTAGCACAACAGGACTAAATCTAGTCACGGCCTCTAGGCATTCCTGCAATATAGCTACTACACATATTAAAAGCAAGGGTAATGTTGCAAAATTATTTACTCAAAGTTGGGAAAGTCTAGAGAATGGGCCGGCTGTGATGTTATGTTAACAGAAGCTAGGCTGATACCAGGCACATACTCTACTATTGCACTATACCCATGAAGTGGTCCAGATGAAACAAACCTGGCTTGAGCCATCAGGCTTTGTAGGCACCCACAGCCTGGCAGGTAACAGCTAATGTGGAGGTCCTGCCCCAGCAGGCAACCTGGATGCAAGGAGCACCCGGGTGGTTCCTGCTGGCCTCTGCAAATGGAGTCTCACAGGCTTTCACCCCACGGTCGAGTTGCCCCACGTGATTCTGTTTTCAGCTTTCTACAGCAAAACCTGCCTGCAGCAGCTGAGGAGACACCCTCTCTTGCCTGGGGAACATATTTTAGAACTAGCCCTGGCAGAGCCGTAGCTGGAGCAATAAGAATCCAGAATCCTCATTAACAGTAGAAAGAGCATTCCCACGTGCAGAGTTTTGCTGCTGACAAGAGCAGAAAAAGGCTGCTTCCAAGGGCCTGTCCCAAGCTGGGGTTTCCAAAATGGGGAAAGACTATAACTTAAAGAGAGGAAAACTCAGAGTGGTCCATCTTAGGATGTAAGGGGAGAACTAGCATTCTAGAGCAACACCACATACCTGTCTTTTTGATAAGCCTTGCACAAAGCCGGCAGTGACAGTGGCCTGTCTTGCGTACCAACCTCCGTGACCTCTGTGGTTCAGCAGAGTGCCTAGAAGCAGCCCCCAAACTGGGTCTTTCTGATCCAAAAACTGTTCGTTTTTCCAGACTGACAAGCGAAGGCTTTCTTCCCAGCCACAAAGGCCTCCCAGCAGGACCTACAGTGGCTCAGCTCCCAGTTGCGCACTGGGCACACACATGGCACAGGAGCACAGCTCCTGCATGGTGTTAGCAAAGGAATACTTTCTGAGAGCTGGTGATTCAAGGCTGTTGAGTTTGCTAAGGGCACACAGGCCAGCTGAGACACCAACCAGCTCTTTCAGCAGCCAAGATGACAGCAGCCGAGGCAGGCACCTCTGCACCATCTCCCCTTACCCTTTAGCCCCAGGCCCCACCCACAGGTGAGGCAGAAACCACAGGCAATGCATGTGTGAAGCACCCTCACCAGCCAGCAGGTCTCTCTAGCAAGAAGCACACCATACTCCAGACCTTGTCCCAGAGCGGAGCACAGCCGTACCTGGGGGAGCTCAACCTTTCCTGGCATCTCTCCTGACTTCTGCACCCAACGCTGCACCCACATCTTGGGCAGACGGATTTCCTGCACAGAGCACTTTAAAATGGTCTTAGAGCACATTAGCAACAGCACTGACACGATGGAGCTGGCTCAGCCCCCTGTGACTCTCAGTTCCCTGGGATCCTTTGCACGCCACCTCGCCTCCCTGGCTGCCTTTCAGCATAAGTTCAGAGTCATCCGCAATGGGCCACAGCCTATCCAGCCCAAAGCAAGCCAGCCACGCTGGCCTTTGCCAGGCATGTCCCTGAGCAGCTCAAACTGAGGCAGGACCCAGGACGAATTTGAGCAGATTCTGTGGGCAGTGTGGCTGTCCGCTACTGGGCTCCCCTAGGACAGGGACAAAGACACAGTGCTGGGAGCTGGGAGCTTCACCACCTAAACCTGATATGAGACATGGCCCCAGCAAATGTCGCTGCTCTCCCAGACCCATTGGCAGGTCCCTGAGACCCCGTGCCCTGCAGGAACAGGCTGCTCAGCAGACACAGAGCCATGAGCATGGGGATGCAGGCAAATTGCTAAGGTAGGGGGATCTGCAGGCAAGCTGCTGGCAGTGATTGTAGTGATTACACATCCCAGGTAATGTGTTGCACTTGTCCTGCTCCAGCCTGCCTGAGGAGCAGCAACGCACAAACAGAGTAAGTACAGAGAGGTCCGCTTGATGGGACCGTCACAGGCACCACTTCAGCTGGAAGCTGGGTTGAGCCCTTCAACCCACTCACAATACAGATGATAGTTCAACCTGGAAGATGGCACTGTTACCTGACTTGTCTGCACCTGGCAAGTGTCTCTCATTTTCATTTCTTTACTCCTGGATAAGGTAGGAGCCTTTCACACATCTCTTTGAGGATTGTTCTGTTTAGGAGAGCTAACACCTCCTTCACTCCTGGGTTTTGATCCTGCTTATTTATTAGCCAAACACTTCAGATAATTCACTGGGTTCCTAAGGCACAGGGCTGGCTTATATTGGCACCGTTATGGTACTGTCTCATTTCCATTCTGGCACCAGGTGTTGCTGAAAGTTCTTGGTTTCTTTTGGCTTGTGTTTGTACAGCAGACCAAGGCTGGGCATTCTTGACAACATTCCCAAAGCGATGTCCACACTTGGGCTACAAAGCTCTCTTCAGTTCCTATCTGGATAAGGTCTCCTAGGAGCATGAACATGTCCACTCCATCTAGCTCCTCACCTGCAGCATGGCTGTTCCCCATGCTGATCAGAGACATTGTTCAGGAAGCGTAACTGGCATCAGACAGAAAGAGAAAGAGCAAGAAAGGGGAGAAGAGAGAGAGAGAAGGACGGAAAGAGAGAAAAAGCCAAAAAAGCGTGAGATCTCCAGAGGGAAACCATCACCAGAAAGTCATCAGCTTCATAAAAGAAAACTACTCAGGCAGTGCAGGGTCCTCAGCAGGCAAGATGGGACCCAGTTTGTAAGATGGCCTACCTGGCAGATTGTCAGCCCCTGGCTGCAAGGAAGGGGCGAGGGGACAGGAGCATCACTGCCAGATGTGCCCTTTGGAGGTTACCAAGGAAGCTTTGCAAGGGAGCAATGCCAGAGGACAGGTACGCCCAAGCACTATGGTTGTGCACGTTGCCTTCAGCCAGCATAGGCGTATCCAGCCCGTGAGCAGATGGCCTCTCCCAGGACCCAGGCCTGATACTTCTGGCATTTTCAGTGCAGAAGCAGCTCTCTCCAAGCGCACTGCTCTGCCCCAGCAGTTATGTGAGCATGGCACTCTGGATGCTTTCATTCAGATGACATCTGTCTTCTGCAGGTCACTATATGAACATGGGTTTCATGACTATCTGACAGAAGCAGAGTCTATAAGAAAAGGTCATGTTCTCAGAGTGCAGGATGCAGGACTCAGAGCAAAATGGGTTATGCAACCCAATCCACAATAGAGGCTGGTACAGGAATAACGCTGATACGCCTGTCTTCAGCTGGCAATAGGGTACTGGCTTATCACAGGATGCAGTGGCCCTAATTTCTACACCACCATCATCCAGTGTGGACTCAGTGTATGAGAACAGTCCTGCTAGTCCTGGGTCCTGCGTTATGAAGAAGAGGGCTCTCTTCACTCAGTCACAGCGTTACAGAATCACAGACTGGTGGAGGCTGGAAGGGACCTCTGGAGGTCATCTTGTCCAACCCCCCTGCTCAAGCAGGGTCATCTACAGCCGGTTGCCCAGGACCACGTCCAGGCAGCTTTTGAATATCTCCAAGGAGGGAGATTCAACAAACTCTCTGGGCAACATGTGCCAGTGCGCAGCCTCCCTCACAGTGAAAACATGTTTCCTGATGTTCAGACGGATTCTTCTGTGTTTTTGTGCCCATTACCTCTGGTCCTGTCACTGGGCACCACTGAAAACAGCCTGGCTCCATCTTCTTTGCGCCCTCCCTTCAGGTATTTATATACGCTGATGAGATCCCCTTGAGCCTTCTCTGCTCCAGGCTGAACAGTCCCAGCTCTCTGTCTTTCCTCATAGGACAGATGCTCAGGTAATTTTTCCATGTTTAGATATCATTATTTTGTCACCACTCAAGTTTTCTCTTCTTTGGAATATACAGCTCCAGGTCCTTGACGCTCTTTTTGATGATCATTTCCTTGTCTTCTTACCATTCTTGATGTCCTCTGCTCCCACTGCAGCCCACCCACTACGCTATGGTCACCGCACCTCCAGAAGAGAAGATCAATGAAGCACTTCTTTACAGACCGGACTCTGATCTGTGCATGCCATTACAGCCATGCCTTTTCTGTGCAGCACGTGGCTGGTCATGGGCAGTACATGGCATGTTTGTTCCTGCACATCTCAGCTTGCACCATCTCTGTCAGGTCAGGCCCTACTAAGGCTTTTGCAGCTGGGCTCCACTGATTCTAGGGGAGAACTTGGTATTTGTCCTGCTGGCCTTAGCTGCAGCTGGGGCCACAACCCCAACCAGCATAGTGTCTTCTGCAGATTAAATGTATCTAATGTCTATTCTTTCATGCAAGTTGTCGTGGTTTAACCCCAGCCAGCGACTAAGCACCACCCAGCCGCTCACTCACGGCCCCCCGGTGGGATGGGGGAGAGAACTGGAAGAGTAAAAGTGAGAAAACTCATGGGTTGAGATAAAGGCAGTTTAATAGGCAAAGCAAAAGCCGCACACACAAGCAAAGCAAAACAAGGAATTCATTCACTGCTTCCCATGGGCAGGCAGGTGTTCAGCCATCCCCAGGAAAGCAGGGCTCCATCATGCGTAACGGTGACGTGGGAAGAGAAACGCCATCGCTCCGAACGTCCCCCCTTCCTCCTTCTTCCCCCAGCTTTATGTGCTGAGCATGACGTCACATGGTGTGGAACATCCCTTTGGTCACTGGGGTCAGCTGTCCCAGCCATGTCCCCTCCCAAATTCTTGTGCACCCCCAGCCTCCGCGCTGGTGGGGTGGGTGAGGAGCAGAAGAGGCCTTGACTCTGTGTGAGCACTGCTCAGCACTAACGAAAACATCCCTGTGTTATCAACACTGTTCCCAGCACAAATCCAGAACATAACCCCATACTAGCTACTATGAAGAAAATTAACTCTATCCCAGCCAAAACCAGCACATAAGTCTTTAATAACTCTAGAAGAAAGCCAGATTCAGGACAGACCTCCAGGTAACACCCTCTATGTACCACTGCAGTTTGACTACTGATAACTAACTCTGAACAGGGTTTTCTGACTAGTCATGCTCTCACCTAATAGTAGTTCACTCTGTATTGTCTTTTCTTAATTTCTTTCTGAGAATCTCATCTGAAAGAGCATGAAATTAAGACATTTAAGACATACAACATCTGCTCCTTCTGTCCCTTTCCCACAGGCCCTTTGGCCTGACACAGAAGGAAGCAGGATTGGTCTGACCAACTTTGCATGTGTCCAGGCACTTACAAATTCATAGAATCATAGAATAGTTTGGGTTGGAAGGGACCCTTCTAGGCCAGTCCCCCCTGCAGTGAGCAGGGACATCTTTCACTAGATCAGGGTGCTCAGAGCCCTGTCCAACCTGACCTTGAATGTGTCCAGGGATGGGGCATCTCCCACCTCTCTGGGCAACCTGGGCCAGTGTCTCACCACCATCATTGTAAAAAATGCCTTCCTTATATCTAGTCTAAATCTACCCTCTTTTAGTTTAAAACCATTACCTCTTGTCCTATCTCTACAGGCCCTGTTTAAAAGTTTGTCCCTGTCTTTTCTATAGGCCCCCTTTAAGTACTGAAAGGCTGCAATAGGGTGTCCCCAGAGCCTTCTCTTCTCCAGGCTGAACAACCCCAACTCTCCCAGCCTTACTTGCTGTAGTATTTTCCAGGAATCGAAGTAAGGCTGGCCAGGCATAGGGCCAAATTTAAGAACTCACAGGCTACTATCAAACATGTGCTTGCCTTTGGCCTAAGCCCATGTGGCCCAGAAGCCCGAGGGACAGCCTTGCAGCGAGGAGTGCAGTGCTTGGAGGTGGGTGGGACGGCGCGGATGTGAGCAGCATTGCTGACATCTGGTGATGAGCCGGAGGAACAGAGCAGGGGCGGACAGGCCCTGGAGAGTGCCTTTGTACAAAAGGGATGAGTTCCTCCAGGTTTCACCTGCAAAGCATGGTACCTCAGGAGCATCAGCATCTGCTGCAGAGTGTCTGGATGGAAACAGAAATGCAGGAAGCATTTGGAGTCGTGCTCCTAATGGTGAAGTACCAGAAGCACTCGGCACTGGGAGAGCTGCTGTAGGGCCATATCAGCCACTGGAGTGAGTCCAGCAGAGTTCTGCATGGGGCTGCTCGAAGAGGGTCTGTGGTGCTGTGTGGGGTTGCAGCTCAGGGCAAATACTGAGGGTCCTACTGCTGTGAGTCAGAGATCTGATCTGAGTTCCTCCTCAGGTGGGATCACTGCTACACCACTTAGACACACCCAAGACTATGGGGTCTGGATGGGATCCACCCACGGGCACTGAGGGAGCTGGCAGAAGTGTTCACTGAGCCACTTTCAATCATTTATCAGCAGTCCTGGTTAACCGGGGAGGTCCCAGTGGACTGGAGGTTAGCAAATGTGACGCCCATCTACAAGAAGGGCTGGAAGGAGGATCCGGGGAACTACAGGCCTGTCAGCCTGACCTCGGTGCTGGGGAAGGTCATGGAGCAGATCACCCTGAGTGCCATCACGCGGCATGTACGGGACAACCAGTCAGCATGGGTTCATGAAAGGCAGGTCCTGCTTGACTGACCTGGTCTCCTTCTATGACAAGGTGACCGCTTAGTGGGTGAGGGAGAGGCTGTGGGTGTTGTCTACCTGAACTTCAGTAAAGCCTTTGACACCGTTTCCCACAGCATTCTCCTGGAGAAGCTGGCTGCTCATGGCTTGGACGGGCGTACGCTTCGCTGGGTAAAAAACTGTCTGGATGGCTGGGCCCAAAGAGTTGTGGTGAATGGAGTTAAATCCAGTTGGCGGTCGGTCACAAGTGGTGTCCCCAGGGCTCAGTAGTGGGGCCAGTTCTGATTAATATCTTTATTAATGGTCTGGACGAGGGGATCGAGTGCACCCTCAGTAAGCCTGCAAATGACACCAAGCTGGGGGGGAGCGTCGATCTGCCGGAGGGCAGGGAGGCTCTGCAGAGGGCCCTGGCCAGGCTGGAGCCATGGGCCCAGGCCACGGGGTGAGGGTCAGCAAGGCTCAGGGCCGGGTCCTGCACTGGGGGCACAGCAACCCCAGGCACCGCTGCAGGCGTGGGGAGGAGCGGCTGGGAGCTGCCCGGCGGGAAAGGGCCTGGGGCTGCTGGTCGACAGCCGCTGAACACGAGCCAGCAGGGTGCCCAGGTGGCCAAGGGGGCCAACGGCATCCTGGCTTGTATCAGGACCAGTGTGGCCAGCAGGAGCAGGGCAGGGATCGTCCCCCTGTGCTGGGCACTGGGGAGGCCGCCCCTCGAATGCTGTGCTCAGCGCTGGGCCCCTCACCCCAAGGCGGCCATGGAGGGGCTGGAGCGTGGCCAGAGCAGGGCAGCGAGGCTGGGGCAGGGGCTGGAGCCCAAGGCTGGGGAGGAGCGGCTGGGGGAGCTGGGGGGGCTCAGCCTGGAGAAGAGGAGGCTGAGGGGAGCCCTCATCGCTCTCTGCAACGGCCTGAAAGGAGGCTGGAGCCGGGGGGGTCGGTCTCTTCTCCCCAGGAACAAGTGATGGGACGAGAGGGAACGGCCTCAAGCTGCGCCAGGGCAGGTTTAAGTTGGATATTAGGAAAAACTTCTTCCCCGAAAGGGCTGTCAGGCCCTGGCCCAGGCTGCCCAGGGAGGTGGTGGAGTCCCCATCCCTGGAGGTATTTAAAAGCCAGGGAGATGTGGTGCTTGGGGACATGGTTTAGTGGTGGCCTTGGCAGCACTGGGTTAATGATGGGACTGAGGGACCTTAAAGGTCTTTCCAACCTAAACAGTTCTATGGTTCTAAGTGTCATGGGGCAGCCCTCTGAGGTCCTCATGTGCTGTCAGACTGGTGAGAGGAGGGAGTTTGCCTTTGTGTGTGTCACATCCAGCTCTGAGGTCCTTTGGCAACCCATAAACACTGCCCGGTCCCACTGGGTGAAACATGCCAGTGCTTCCAAATGCCTGAAGTCTCAAAGCTAAATCTTGTGAGAGAAATTGAATAAGAGCAAATATTTAAATAAAATTATAAACTGGCATCACCCTTTATTTCAGAATGTCTTTTTCAGAAACCAGCGCAGGCAGCAAATTCAGAGCAAGGAAGCTGATAGAGCCAGTACAAACCAGTAGTTAGAAAAAAGCAGGTAACTAAGGGGAAGGCAGAGACACGAACGAAGTATCGGTGAAGTGAGCAGCACCAAGGGAAACACGAAACTGTTTCATTACCCTGGGGCCAAACACAGTCCCAGCGGTGGCAGAGGCCAGTGACGGACCAGTACGGAAGAGTGACAAGCCTCTGGCTCATAGATCTGTAATTAAGCGGTCTGATCTCTTTGGGACTTGGGCTGAGCACCATGCAGGATGAATTCTGGTCTGGGCTAGGGCAGATCTTCTGGTGATTTTTAAAAAAGCCAGAAATGAGAAATCTATATCCACCATGATAAGCTATTCTAAGATGCAATTAACTAGTAGATTAATTACCCTTACTATTAAAAATGTGTCTCATTTCTAATACGTGTTTGCCCAGCTTCAATTTCCAGCCACTGGATCCAGTTTTCCCTCTAAGTGCCAGTCAGAAGAACTGGCAATGCTGAATAAACTCTGCAGCCTGTCCCTCAGAAAGTTCGGTGAGGCGCGGTTGAGGACCAGCAGTGGATGCCAGCGCGGCGACGGAGGGTGTGCTTAGCCTGTGTGCCCACAGTGCTTCGTGGAAGACTGCTGCTAATCCTTCCTGCCCTGTAAATCTGGGACTGAAGGACAGGCGCCTACAGCTGCACGCAGGATTCCAAAGATTGACCGTGGTGTGTCCAGCCACCACCTCTCCGAAATTCCCACTGCCAGGAATCACTGGCAATCCATAACTCACTTATGGCTCTTCTCTGAACCCTCTCCAATTTATCAGTTTTTTGAAACGTTAACCCCAAAGCAGGATGCCCCAGAAGCAGAGAATCCAAAGAATTGCAGTTGCTGGGCACCTGCCCCAGGTTTCTGTGTGTAAACATACGTTCTGCACAATGAAAACCAAGAACTCAATAAATATTTCTGCTCTGTATTTGAAACGACAATAGATAATATTCGTATTTTACAGTGGTAATGAAATACTTTCTATTCCATTAGTAATTAAGGAAGATGCTAAAGAGAAACTGTTTAAGTAACAATTTTTATAATCTGCAGGAGGATAACATGTCCAAGAGTATTTATTTGGCTAATGAGTTCACTGAACCATTGATTTTTTTCTTTATAACAAATCATGGCACGCTGGGGAACTTAAGATAACTGGGTGAAAAAAAAAATCCAATGTCTTACCAGTATTTAAATGTGTTCACACAGATATCCAAGGAACTACAGAGCAGTTAGTTCAACATACATCCCAAGCAATTGCAGACAAGCAGCCAAAGGATGTCCTGGGTGAATCAATAAAAGCTAGAACCCAAATTACTGTCATTCAAATCAATGTCGTTTGAAAGAGGTACTTTCAACTAATTTTATGTAACGTTTGTAAGCCTACAAGTTTGATAGAGCTAACTAGATAGATACGGCACGCTTAGACTCCTGTAAGTCATTTGACTTAGTACTGCGTGACATTCTAATATGAAAAATTAGCTGTATGCTACAGTCAGTGTGATCGGTATTAACAGATTTGAAAGACTTGGGTAACTGAGAAGACATTCTATGTAGTCATTTGACAGATATATTTCTAATTGTATTCTATTCGCATATCAATGCTATATGTTATTAGCAATCAGGGAGAAAATAAAAAACAGTTGCTGGTAAAATTATTGGGGTAGATAAAAATGAATTGTTGGGATGGTAAAAGTAACAGGTGGCACTCGCCCAGGACAACCTAATCTGGATTGCTCGAAACACCGGGTTCATGAAAAAAATGTTTTGTTACGTCTAAGTATAAGGTGCAACATATAGGAAAGAAGAGTGTGAGCTTCATTTTAAAACAGGGACAGCAATCCTGGACAGTAATGAGTCTGAAACACATTTAGAGGCTGCAATATGTGCCATCTGAACACAAAACCTGCTGAATGGGAAGGCATCGCTGCCAAGGCCGTCCTCCTCCTGGACTGCGTAAATAATCAAGTAATGTCAAACATGAATCTAAGGTTCCTGAGGCATTTGTGTAGATTTCACAGCCACGCAGCTAAGAATAACTCTTACACAATCATAGCGCAACCACATTTTAAATGTTGTGTGCAGTTCTTGTCCCTTCATCTCAAAGAGATGCACTAGAATCAGTAAAGGGACAGGGAAAGCCTGTGCTTATGATTCAGGGTTGGGTGACAGCTTCCATACAGGGAATGACACAGCTGAATAGAATTCCAGCCTGAGTACAGAGAGAAATTACAGGGATCTATATAGTTTTGAATAATGTGATGAAGAGGAACAGACCATAGTTGCCCACATATTCTTAGAATACAAGAGTTAAAGGGCATCAAATGAAACAAGAAGGTGACAACGTAAAGACAAATAAAAGGAGGTGATCAACACAATCTGCAATTAAGTTATCCTTGCCACAAGGATATCAGAATGCTCAAACATACATGGGTCCAAAAAGTGACTGGTCAAATTTATGGAAGAAAAAAAAATATCTGTATGACTGCTAAATACAAAGATGCCCTTTTGACTCAAAAGTGCCTGAAATGCAATTTACAGAGCTCAGGGGTGGGGATGGGCTTTTTTCTTCTCCCCAGTAACAAGCGATGGGACGAGAGGGAACGGCCTCAAGCTGCGCCAGGGGAGGTTTAGGTTGGACGTTAGGAAAAACTTCTTCCCCGAAAGGGCTGTCAGGCCCTGGCCCAGGCTGCCCAGGGCAGGGGCTGAGTCCCCATCCCTGGAGGGATTGAAAAGAAGGGTAGATGTGGTGCTCAAGGACATGGTTTAGTGGTGGCCTTGGCAGCGCTGGGTTAACGGTTGGACGCGATGATCTTAAGGGTCTTTTCCAACCTTAATTATTCTATGATTCTATGATTCTATACTTGCTTTGTCCTTGTACCCTTCTATACATACCATTATGGCTTACTAGTCCACCCGTTATGGCATGTCATGCTCTTTACTGAGGAACAGGAAAGGTCAAGTAAGAGTCAAGCAGATATTCGAGGCTGGGAACCCTACAGGATGATACTGATGGAGTTGATCTTTCAGTTAAAAGAAGGGGATACTAGGAATAGGCAATGCTTTGACTGCACAGAGAGGGTCAGGGTAAGACCCGGTGGCTGCAGCTAGGATGGAAACTTCTGTCTAGAAATGGGATGCATTTTTCTTTCCCTGAGCACATCGCTCCCACTTGGACAGCCGCACTGAGAACGTGGCAGTGGACTCACATTACTTCAGCCAGTCACGAGGGTGTCTCTTCCTGACTGCTCTGCCCAAAAACCCAGGTGGATGCTGAAGGAGAAACAACAGCACATGCCCAAGAGACATTCCTGGTGAACCTGGGACACAGTAGCAATCAGCAGCTGCCTGTGCCTGTGGCAGTTGGCAAAAACACATCAGAACCACATACCCCTGTGCTAATAATGTCACATGCTTGCCATCCTCTGTTGAGATCATAGCCCTCACGCTCAGGACAGCTAAATCTCCCTGGCATAACTCCTGTCCCAGCAAATACATTCACTGCTGCATTAGAAATTTCCCCTTTAGAAACCTGAGAAAAAGTAGCACATCTTGTTATATTGCCAAAATGTGCGCTGGGACATCAAACCTTCTTAATTCTGTTCTTGTAAATGTTTTTTTTTAAAAATCAATTGCTAATCAGTTAGCATAACTGAGTTAAACGCAGAGCATTTGTTCTCAGCCTGCACTTAGCTTGAACTTTTCTGATAGTTTCAGTTCTGAAAAAGGGCTTGAGTGCCCAAAAGCTTTTCTGGTGTGGTGGGTTTTTTTGCTGGTTTGGTTTGGTTTTTCCCTCCAGTTAAATCAGTCATTCTGTAAAAGGTACTCCCCTTTTCCTACTAGCCTCGCATTGCTTGAAAATGGTTACTCAGTGGTATTCTTACACACGGTGACATCATGCCTTTTAATTTCAGTGGGAACACAGATGAAATCTAGTCTATGAAGACTTGTGCCCAGGGACGGCTTGCCCCTCTCAGCCACCTGCCTGACCTCAGCCCTCCCGCTTATGCTGGGATCCCCTGCCTGCAAACCTGCTAGCTCTGAAAGGAATGCTGGGATTTCGCCTGCAGCCCCAGCACGGGTCCCTCATTACAGCAGGTGCCTGTCTACGCCAAGACGCCTCTGTCCAAAGAGGAACCGCAGTGCCAGGAGCTGGCCTGCCCATGTATGCAGTGGCCCTGCATGCTCCTGTGTTTGCAGAAACGGACACTGCAGGTTCGCCTCTTTCAGCCTGAGCTGCCCTCACCACCCAAATGCAGAGCAGACTTCAGAACCAACAAACGTAATCAGCGAGACTCGAGGCGCGGCTTTAAGTCTTAGAGCTGCAAGAAACAATTACAAAATAAAGCAAACCATTAAATTCAATCCTTCCCTGTCCTTAAGGTGATATTATCTTAGTGGCTGAGTACACATTACTGAACATACATTATTGCAGATATATGGACAGTGCCAGAAAGAAGAAGGACCAGTAAACGAGCCCCACGTACTGCTCTGCAGACTGCCTTCATACCGAAGATATCCATTCAGGCTAAGCAATTCCAGACTGTGCTGCCACCAAAAGGGACAGACCCTCCTTTTTCAGCTCCTCCTCCCAGTCACAGACATGATCTGGCTAAAAATGAACACTATAAAGTGGTGATTAGAACTGGGGAATAAGACTATGGGACCTGCTCCCATAAACAGATCACCCTGAACAGACCTGCGAGCGCAGCCAGCAGAAGATGGTGACTTCAGGCTGGGCTCCTGCGCTGGTCCAAGGGAAATGCACTGCTGATGCCTGGTAAGAGTGGGGGCCATTATCCAGGTATTTTAAAAGCTTTGACTCTCCTGCTCCCTTCATCCTTGTTCTGCAGATAGTTTTGGTACATCACCTGGAGCCAACACCTCACCTCTCTGCCCATGGATGTTATAAAGCGCATCATTGTTAAACCTTTTTGAGTTGTACCATCTCTACGCTGCTATAGTAGTACTGGCACACACAGGCTGCCACAACTGGTTTCCAACACCTTTTGTAAGCCTGTAACACGTGAACGCATTCCTGTTGTATCCCGTTAGCATTCATGCTGTGATGCATCACTGGTGTGAGTGTATTAGGAACGGCACGCTGAACCTCACATAGTTCTTTCAAGCTTGCTGCTTCAGAGCAGCATGGTCTAGTTGTGTAAGGCGGTGATGATTAGAGGAGCAGAGCTACACCCTGTGTCCTGACAGAGGCAGAAAAAGACAGAAGCATTGGGTCTGCTTAGCCTTCAGATCTGTGTGCTCCAGTGTCCTGGTGCTGATGTGGACGTTAACAGAGGCCTTGAAAGACCAGTGCACCAAGAGGAGCAAAAACTGCGGCGCTGCCCTAGCGTGCCTTCTGCCAGCCAGCAGCACTTCCAGCACTCCTTGAGTCAGAAGCAGGAATGGGGTTACAGCAAATCTTTAAAGGATGGTTAGTGCTTTGATTTGTTTCCAACTGTGTATTTAAATCGCAGAAACGAATGTTACCCTTTACCTTGTCCAGAGCGTGGTGCGGCCCAGGCAGCAGTGTGTGGACCTGTACTGCGCTCTGGTAGATGCTGGCTGGGCTGTCACAGGGGCTGGCTGCTCTGTACCCAGGGGACCTGCATTCTCAGGGCATGCTTGCTCCTCGCCCCACATCAAAGTCCTCATTGCTGGCACAAGCACCACTGTCCTGCCCCAAGCTGCAAAGCCAGGCAACCCCAGACATCCTACCTGCATGGGAAGCGGTTGTCTGGGAGGCCTCAGCCCCACACCTACCACACATTTCCCCCATGTCCTTTGAGAAACAGAGGGATGCATACGCCTGAGAGTGCACATGCCACTATGCACGGCACGTCGCACGGATGAGCAGGACAGTCTTCAAGGCAAGGCAGAAGTTGTACTCTGGTAGGTATAGCGAAAGACTGGGGTTTATTCCAAACACCTTTGGGTAAAAACTGTAAACAACTTGACTGAAGACAGGATCCCAGCAAACGCCTAGGGCACCAGAGCTGCCTGGTTCAGGTTAGAGTTTGTAGATTTGGGATAGGGACACTGGTATCCTACAACCACAACTCTGATCAATGCAGCGTATTTGCTCCTTGTCCCACAAAATGCCCTAATCCCCATCTCGTGCTTTTTTTAGTGAGTCTTGAGATTGTCCTGATTAGTACAGGCAAACAGAATGCTCCAAAATAGGTGCGTGAGGCCGAGCACAAGGCTGGCTGGGGCAGGGACGCAGTGACAGGTTTGGCAGAGGGGGCTGACGTGGCCTGGCAGGAGGTGTGCAAGGGGACGGGGTTAGCTAGGAAGGCACAGACTGCGCCAGCAAGGGTGGAACATCTGCACAGAAAGGCACAGTAGGACTGGAACCGCAGCCCTTAGTAGAGGACGTCCTCAAAGCTGAGCAGCAGGAAACGGTGCAAGGCACTTGGCAGGTGCAGCTGAGACAGGACCAGAAGCAACCGGCCCTCCAGGAAGGTCCTGAGTGTGTAGCGAGCCAGGTGCTGCAAGGAGCGAGGTCTTTGCTCCAGGGAGAAAAGCGACTGGTAGAAATGTGGGTATTTCTACAGAGAGAGAAGAGAGGACCAGAGGCAGATAAAGCTGGAGATGCCACCCTGGGAGCAGAGGTAGAACCAGACACACCTTTACGTTATTCACTATGGTGCATCCTCCCTATCCCCCAACACCACCTCCCCTGTGCCCTGCAAATCTCCACCCAGCCCCAAACCCCCCTCAGCCCCAAGCCTCCCTGGCACCCTGCCATGGTAGCCCGGCTGCATGTTCTCTAGCCAACAGCATTCATTCCCTTACCTGTACAACCTCTACTGGAACGGCTTCCACCCAGTCCTCGGAGACACGCACGTGATCATAGCTGTTCATCAGGGCCTCGATGACTCGCGGGCAGGTATGGCAGTACCGCAGCACCTGCGCCAGGGAGGGAGCAGGTGAACACAGCCTTTGGACAGGGTCCTGCAAGCCCCACCTTCACCTCTAAAAAGCTGCACATGCTCAAAACTAGCGCTGGTGAACCTAGGGA
Source organism: Nipponia nippon (assembly GCF_047370975.1). Lineage (NCBI taxonomy): Eukaryota > Metazoa > Chordata > Aves > Pelecaniformes > Threskiornithidae > Nipponia > Nipponia nippon. The sequence continues at coordinate 167,740,192 of NW_028262290.1, forward strand.
ACTCATGTCCTTCCCTCATGCTGCCCCAGGAGATCAAACCCACTGATGGTGGGAAATGCCAGAGCACCATTCCTGCAAAGAGGGTGACTGAGCCAACATCCAACATGCACAGCACAGTTGCATTCAGCACAACCCACAGCCTCTCCTCAGACGCAGGGACTAATGGATATGGCTGGGATGCAGATCTCCTTCATCTGCCTCACTGCTGCAAGTAGCTCACAAGCAACCAACACTCTGCTTTACGCCAGGCACCTTTCCTCACATTTTTCTAGTTAGAGCATGAAGCATTCTGAGGCAAGGACTGACACCCATTTTGTGTGCAGCAAGCCTAAGGCACGCCATGCCTCTGCAGCAGGCTACGCAGTGGTGTCAGGGATGTATTGTGCCTGTTCGGCGTGGGGCTGCAGAGTCATCCTGTATCTGTGCTGTGTGCAACGGGCGTCCTAAGAAGTACGGTGCCCACGTCAGCCGCCACACAGAGCCCCAGGAAGGCATCATACATATTTTGTGCAACACATCTCTGGGGCGTACCATGCCCATGTTTTAACAGCACATGTAGGTGCAAACACCACACTGGTGCTATGTATCTTGCCCCACCGGCGTGGCCTTGGGAGCACACCCCACCCATGCATAGCTGCACAGAGGCAGATCCCCCCCGGCTCTTGGCTCCCACTCCCTATGGCCCAGGCCAGCAGTAGCTGTCAGAGTCTATTCCGGCTGTACGAGTGATTCTCATTATCTGGCGTTAATAGGAGATTAATTAGTGTTAATTGTTGATTTTCCTGTATTTTCCCAAAGGGGAGAGCAATCTGCTGATCTCCGGGCTGGGTAATTATTGCACTGCTCAGGAATTAAGACAGGAAATTAACCCTTTGTTTGCTGGTGTCTTGCAGAGACAGTAGGAGCTGGAGGGTATGCCCCAAAGAGGAAACTCCTCCCCTGAGAGGAGAAGGGCCAACAGTTTCTGGGGCAAGTGATTATGGAGACTGGGTAAGTACTGTCCACACAGTTTAGCAGACAGAAGCAGGCGAGTCCTACAGGAGAACATACCCCAGGAGAAAACTTCAGGGAATTCCTTACCAGGAATCCCAATTCCCCCTCCCCCAGCCCCTGGGAAGAGATAGGCAGGACAGCAAGCAGGCTGGCACAGAACAAGCCCTGCTGTGACAGAAACATCCTTGCTCTCACTGGGGCCCTGATGTTCACAGCCTTCCCTTCCCACCATGCTCGCAGCACAGCTGTGAGCCCCGCACCTTGAGGAGGGAGCCAGGCCAGATGCGGATGGCACCGTAGTTGAGCAGGGCTTGCACCACAAGCTCTGGGTGGTGCTCTAGCTTGTAGGCAGTTGCTTGCAGGATATTGTGCAGTGCCGTGTTGCCGCTGTAGTTCATGACGTTGACGTTTGCACCCCGGGCCAGCAGTAACTCTGCTACTTGAGCATTGGCGTTCTTGCAGGCCAGGTGAAGAGGGTGCTGGCGGTCCCTGTCTGCAGCATTGATGCTAGCACCACTCTCCACCAGCAGCTGGCAGACCCGGTAGTAGCGGTCCATGTCCTGGGGTTGATGGGGCTGAGCACAGGCAGCATTCAGTGGCGTCTGCCCCTCCTCATTCTTTGCCTCCAGCTCTGCCCCAGAGCGCAGAAGCAGCTGGACGTGGTCTACTAGGCCATGCCGTGCTGCTACATGCAGTGCTGTGTCGTCTTCCTCCTCTGTCTGACTGTTCACACTGGCGCCATGCTGCAGCAGCTGCTGGACACACCTATGTGGGCCAAGACGACTCAGTGACAGGCTCTCCTCTCCAGCTCCTATCCTACCTCCAACCCCCCCACCTCCCATGTCTGTACCATCCCAGGGCTTTCACTTTTCCCAAGAGTCCAAAACTCCCTGCTCCTCATGCCCTGGAGTAGTGGTTTTAAGCCAGGCTGACTGCTGAGCACAGATACTGTCATCCTAGTTCTAGCTAACTCTCCACAAGTGGCATCACACCCAGAGTCTGCTCCCACACCCACGGAGGCCTGTCTGCATAGCGCATGCCCTGAGCTTCGCAATGCGGCCCATCGGCTCTGCGCTGCTGGTGGGTAGCAAGACAATGGCACCAAGCTCAGTTGTGTCAGCTGAGGACTGAGCTTGCAGCCATCTGCTGGACTTCAGAGGTGGTCCTGGTCCAGGAACAGGCAGTAAGGCTACCCCATTCAGCAGCTATTGCTGCAACCACCAGCCCACCTGCAGGGGTGAGTAGGGACCCCTTCTACACAGGATGAGGCTCGAGGGGCAGGGAGGCCCCCTATGCCCCCTGGGTAGAACTCACTCGATAGAGTCTGGGCTCTTGCAGAGATGCAGGGGCTTGTAGCCATCCTCAGAGACAGCCTCAGGGTCAGCACCAAAGCCGAGCAGCAGGCGCACGCAGTCTGTCCTGGCTGCCGCACAAGCCTCATGCAGGGCAGTCTTACCCCCTGGTGCAAAGTTGACGGCAGCACCCCGGAGCAGCAGGAGCCGCAGGCAGTCTGTGTAGCCCCGGCTGGCCGTGATGTGCAGCGGCGTGGTGAGCTCCTGCTCGTAGCTCAGAGACCACAGTCCTGCAGGGAAAGAGAGGTCAGGGAGCCACGTCCAGCCACAGTGCACAACAGCACTGGGCCCAGACCTGCCCCTTCCCCCAGGGTACCTGATGTACATCCCCTCTTGAGAGACTCGGGTTTCCCCTCAAAAGACTGCCTCTTCTTGCCAGTCCCTGCTCTGCAAGGTCCCTGCCTTTGGACTGGCCTGCCAAAGATCTGGGGATGAGTCTTAGACTCCACAGCCATGCTGACAGGGAGCTCAAAGGAGCAGGAGCCTTGGGGCAGAGGCTGTTCCCAGAAAGTCTGCTTTTCACCTGCAGCTCAGTCATGCAGCACAGGGTTTCTGTTGACGGGAGTACAGCGGATGAAGGGCCTAGGGGCACAGGCAGGGCTGAAAGCAGCAAGGTGGCTGGAAAGAGCACATGCATGAAGCACCACAGTAAAACAGAGAGGTGCTGGAGCAGGCTGCCATGCACACAGGAGATTCAGACAAATCCTGAGCATGGCGCAGACAAGCAAGCTTCAGCAGCGATGGACATCTAGGGCCTGGGAGAGAGCAAGGGGATGAAACCTGCCAACTGTCAAAGATGCTGACCCAGCTGGAACCATTGCTGAGCTGGTGCGGTCTGCTGGCAAGCAGCCTGCAGCTGTTAAGAGGAAAAGGGCTTGTTAAGTCATGCTTCTTGCTGCCCTTCCAGGCTGGGCTGAAGGACCGTGTCCCAGACTGCGTATGTTCAACACTGCATCCCTCTCACCACTTTCTCACAGAAGCAGCATGCGGTCAACTGTGTTTCCCAGGGCCAGGTTCAGACTGAACCATCTTGAGGACCTAACGCAGGGCTGTGACAATTTCTTGCCCAGCACAACCCACAGAGAGAACCAGCAGTCCAGCACAGGCTGCACACAGACAGAGCCAGGCTCCAGGGCCGGTCACAGAAGGAGCACAACCTGGACCTTGAATCTCCTTTGCGCTGTGGGGGAACCCAGGCCGTTTCCAAGCACCTGCACAAACCCCTGCTAGAAGAGCCGGGTACCGCAGACACACCTCACACTCCCAGACACATGCACGCTCTCCCACAAGCAGCACAGCGCAACCCAACCACATCCCAGGGCTCTCACTCCCACCCCCGTGCCTCTGTAACCCAAGCGGCACCCATAACACACAATCCCAGCAACAGTAATGCCCTGCAGCATAAGCAAAAGGCTCTGAGCCCCTGTTCCGCTGGGCCACGCCGCCTGCCCGCTGCCCCCCTGCGTACTCAGCCGGCGGAAGTTGAAGCGGTAGTTTTTCCACTCTTCCAGGTCACTGGTGTCAAACACAGCATTGGGACTCAGGTTGTTCTGAGGGTTGCTGAGGATCTCGGCCACAGTCCCCTGATCCCCAGTCAGCAGGGCCTGCCAGTAGACCTGGGCAAGGCCATCCACCTTCCGCGTGCAAATGGGCTCCTGACTCTTGTCTCCTCTGCCCGTGATGCTACCCATGATGCAGTACCCAGAACCTCTGCAGAAACCACGGCAGGACCTTCTGCTGCCTCACTGGCCAGGCTTTGAGCCTGTGTGTACAACCCCACCAGTGCCCTGTACTCCGGCTGACGGACTGCCTGTCTGCCCTGGGGTGCTCCGCAGGGAGGACATGTCACATCACTGCTGGCCCAGGCTGGGCACAGCTCAGGTCTCAGCTGTTCTATTCTGGGAAACCTTGTGACCAAATGTTTGGGCCAAGAGGCTGATAAGGACACTCCTCCCAGGCAGCAGGATCTCTGCAGTCACTGGCTGTGAAGGGAAAGCCCCTAGGCAGGGCAGGGTAGCAGAGTAGCCTGAAGGGTAGAAACGGAGACCCGACATCACTAAGAAAGCAGAGAGGGGAGCAGTCTCAGGCCCAGCTGGCCTGCTGTCACCCAGCTGCTGCCCAGACCACAGCAGCACAACCCAGCTGCCTCCATACACCACCAGCACACCTTTGTCCAGCCCTTGGCTCCTTGCACATCTCCAGCACTGCACCTCCGTTTGCTAGTTCCACCCGAGCCCTTGGCACTAAACAGGTTTTTAAAGGAGCCACAGGAAAGTTCTTTTTAATCAAAGCTTAAAGCCAAAGGACAGGTAGAAACAGGCACAAGGATGGGAAACAGTGCATTACAAGTGAAGTAAAAACATGGAAGTTAATTATCCTTTAGACCCCTGCCTACTTTTCCTTGAAATTCAGCCTTGCAGAGAATTCCCGCATGGTTTCAGTAGTCTCTTTCCCATCCTCTGACAGTCCCCTCACTCGGGGTTCCTCACTGCTGGCCTTTCGCTTGAGATGGCATTTTCCCCTGTCCCCACTTAGTTGTATAAACCCACCTTACCCCTACTTTGGTTACAGAACAGTGCACTTTGCTGTGTCAGCATTGTGTGCATTTTGTTCAGACCATGTGTTCTAAAGACCACATCAAACTGCGTGGAAGACTAGCAGTGGCTAGTTTAATTTTGTGTCATGGAACTATTCCGCTCACGCAGCTAAAAACAAGTTAAGTGACCCCAACAGACCACCAAGCAACAATTACCTGGGGGACCAGAGAAAAGTGTAAGATAGGGAACTTTACCCTTCTCAGTAATGAAAATAAACGACCGCATTCTATACTGACAGTCTCCAACATCCTCTGTCTGCAGACTTCACCACCTTGTCTAGCTACAATGTAGTGCATGAAAGGGTAAAAAAAGGGCAGACTTTCTCACCTGATGGGATCCTCTGTTTCCCCAAAGATATAAGCAGGTATCCCATGAGAGCCTGAGGTTCCCAATCACAAAAGCATCGCCAGGGAGGCAAAAGGCTGTGTGAGTTGGTGTCAATAACACCACACAATTTACACTTCCTCTAGGCTTCTTAAAATATCAGTATGGGTGACTTGGGAAAGACCAGGTCACTCGAATCTGCTTTTAAGATTGTCGGCTGGGTAAGTTTTAAGAAACTGTCCCTGCAGGCCAGTGAGATACATAACCATACAAATCCTTAGGTAGCACGAAGATTAGCTTTGGGTTTTGTTCTATACCCTTACTGACAAATTTGGCAGTACATTTTCGGTCTGTGCTTGATGAATTATCTTCTTTGGTTGGGTTTTCACATCTTGAAATTTTGGTGATGAGAGCATCTTCTGTGTGAAGTTGTTTTACATCAGCTGTTCTGTTTTCTTTGGGGCACTAATCTTTACAAGCAGACTGACTTGCTGTCAAGTGTCTGTCAGCCCAGCATAAGACAGGAGTTAAAATGTGCAATTAATATTTTTCTGATAAGTGGTCCCAGTTACACAAAAGGTAATACCTAAGTAGACTGTAACGATTCAAAACCTGGGTTGTACAAATCTTGGAACTCAGTAAATAATATTCACCACCCACAAGCAGCATCACTTGCATCTGCAAGCCCATCCTATCTGTGCCTCTTGCTAGTGTGAATCCCCACAGAACACTCAGTCATGGTCGAGCTTTACCAGTGTGCTCCATAGCTTTGTAATGGGACACTTGAAAAGACCCCACACCGCTGGGAAAGTGGCCTTCATCAAGAGCTCTTCCATTCTGGAACAGGGGGGCTTTTGCCACCAACCTTCTATGGAAAAGAGTGGTGCAATTATGGCCCCTTCACACCTGACGCTCCCCATCTTAAATTCTGGGAGTCTGCCTGCACCGCACTACTAGCAGAGAGCCGCAAGGACGTGCACTGCCAGATTGCTAAGCACGTCTCTCCCTTTAACGTATCGGCTATGCTGCTTACTGAAAGGCTCATAGATGACATGGATGAGAAGGGAAGCAAAAGGGACCAGAGAGCGTGGAAGCATGTGCGGTAGCCACAAGATGTATCTGGGCGAGGTACAGCGAGGTGAACAGATGGGAGGAAACACCAAGGGTGACCTTCTACACCTTCTACCTCCTGTCACTCAGCACAAGCTTGCTTCCACCATCTATGATCTCTCTGGTAGACTAGATTTCCGCTCCCCTTGCCCAATCCATCTCACAGAATGTAACAGCTTGCAGGGTGCAAACCCCACATGTCAAAGAAAGCAAAACAGCAAATGCTTTTGTTCTGGAGCAAAGCCCCCCTCCAGCTGATCACTGGTAGTCCTCCCACATCAAGCCCCCTGCAGCTCCGCAGTGTTTGGAGCAGGCATCGCAATGGCTCTGCTTCACACCTGGATTTCACCACAGCAGCAGGAACAGGTGGGTATGGAGCAATTGTGGCTTGGTCCCCAAGCAGCTGCCGACAAGGCTGAAGCACAGCCATGGCTCTGCCTCAGGATATGGGCTAAGCCCTGCCCGAAGGGCACTGCTAGGACCCCCTGCTGTTCCCAAAGCATGTCACAGCCTCCAGTTTTTAACGAACTGAAGTAACAGACCCAGCTTAAGAGATAAGGCAGGAAAAGCATTCTTATGCCACCTGATGCCTTCTTACCCAAGCACTCTCTCCACCTCACACATATTTCACATCTACCCCAGCAATCTCTAACAGGACTGTCCTGATGTTTTTTCCTTTCCAGCAGCCCTTCCAAGGGCACGATTCTCACCGCTTCCCAGTAGATCTGCCTCTGAGCACCTTCAACAAGCCTGCTACCATTTGTTCTACAGCCCTGGAATCCTCCTTCCTCATCCAAAAGCCTTTCTTCCCAAGTCCTTCTTCCACCACCCTGTTTCCACCACTGGGGATTCCTCTCAACACTTTTCTCAGGTGTCTGTGCTCTTTCTCTGGTCCCCATCCTGGGCACTTCCCATACCCCCACGTCCCAGCCCTGCACACCCACCAAATTTTCTGCTAGTCCAGCGCAGCTCATCCCCCTTGGTCTCAATGATGAGATTGATGGCTGCGCTCTTGGTGAAGTACTTCCGCAGCATCTCCAGGTCCCCAGTGAAGAGCGCATTCTGGACCAGCAGATCCCGGCACTCCAGTGGCTCCAAGCGACTGTTCTGGCATCCCTGGCCAACTGGGTTCAGGCTGTGCTCACTGTGGTGGTACTGGGGCCTTACACGCCGAGAGTACTTCCACTGATCCAGCTGTTCCTCGTCCAGCTGCAGCAAGCGTTGTGTGGCAGAGCTGAAGGGAAAGGCGCAGTCCATCACGAGGAAAAAACAGGACAAGTCTGAACCTTACAGTAAACAAGCTGCTACAGGCAAAGAGCCTCTTATCCAAGGCTATGTCCTTTGCAGGTTGCCCTTGGGTTCCAGCTCCCCAGCATCTGGCTGGATTCAGGCACAGGCCTGACTCATCCAGTATAAATAGTCCTGCTTGGCAGCTCCCCTTCACCACCTCCCCTCCTTCCAAGAGCTTATTTTCAGCTGCTGGATGCAATCACCAGCACAGATTAGGCACAGGAGAGGGGGTAGCAGGCAGCCTTGAAACACTCTCTGTGTACTTGCTTGTTTGCTCTTCAAAGTCCCTGCTCTGCCCTGTGCTCCCACCTGGAAAGAAACGGAGCAAGGCAGGGGCAATCGCAGCGCGGGGTAGCTAGGGAAAGGCCTGCAGCAGAAGCGGTGTCAGAAGTCATAAGGGACTGAGTACAGAGGCCTTCCCCACAGGGACAAAAAAAACCCTCACAAGCCCCCCCCACAGCTCTTGGGAACCCAGCATCTGCCCTAGGGCAGCAAGGCTGGCTGGCTGCCTAGAGATGGCCGAGCAGCACAGAGGAGGGCACGTAGGCAAGCTCTGTGAAAAGCAGCTTGTATGACATGAACCAAGTTCCCTGGCAATAAGGAAGACAGTCTCCCATGCAAACCTCAAGAGGTTCACAGGTGTCTTCAGGCTTCTGAGGGGGGTATCGCCATCCACTCCTCCAGCCACAGTGGGTCACACCTGGAGGGGTGAAAGATGCTGAAGTGCCCTGCCCTGCCCCAGTTATCACAGCTCACTCTGCAGGACATTAGCTAAGATGTTGTGGTAGCTTGACATAGGTTTGGGACCTGTTGAACTTTGTTTACCCTCAAATTACTCTCCTGTAACTAACCTGTTAATTGCTGTGTCCCTGCCAACGTGAGAACCTTCCAGCGGGCAGGCTGTGAGCACCAGCAATGACAACAGGGACTCAGTAGCTGCTGGGGGAATTTCAGCCAGTCTTCTCTACCCAATCCTATAACTGAGAGTGTCTGGGGTTGCTGGAGCGATGCAGCAGAGACCCACAAGAGTGCCCGAGGGCTAATGAGGGCGGCCGTGCACCCAGACCACGTACCTCTACCTGGAACTGCTACGCTGACCCACTGACTCTCTCCTGGACCATGCTGTCCCACTAGACAATGAGGTTTTGTTAGAAGCCATGGCACTGGCCCACCTGACTTATCTCCTGGACCACACCATCCATCCTGCAAAACAGGCAAGTTGTGTCACTTGTTATATATTTTATATATATATATCTCTAGAAGGTTTTTTGGGGTTTGGGTGTTTTATCTTTGATTTTGGGGCTGGTTTTTGGGGGAGGGGGTGTTGTTATTTTTGCTTTTTTCTTTGTTTGGGGGGGAAGTTCTTTGGTTGTTGTTGTTTGGCCTTTTTTTTAAAAAAAAAAAAAAAAAAAAACAAAACAAAAAACCAAAACCTGAGCCCATTTATTCTTTACCCTGTCAACTTGGTTCCAAACTGTGACAGAGTTGTTTCTGGTGGGGACAGACAGGGAGCTAGGCTTTGCTTGTGTTCCTTTCGGTAGCTGTTTCCAGTGTGGAGAAAAGGACTACATAAGAACCGGGAAGCCCAAAAGGGTCCATGAACCAGTCCCAGGTCTGCTGCCTGCCTTCAAGAGCTGCCAGGCACATTCCCCATTGCCACCGCATGGATACTCTATGCCCAGGAGCAGTTTGCAGTGTCTCACCGGTGCAGCACCGGGGTCACCAGCACACTTGTTCTCCAGAAGGATGCAGCGGCCATTTCTCCAGCCCCACTTTGGAATCCACATTCAAGCTTAACAAAGTGAACGGCCAGGCACAGGTATGACAGGAGGGCACATCTAGAGCCGGCTGGCCAGAAGGATCTGCTGGTCCTCAGAAGGGCTCAGGGCCTGCCCCAGCCCCTCAGTTGCTGCAGGATCTGCCGAGGAGTCAGGCAGAAGAGGCACTCGGTGGTTCTTCCCCATGCTCCACTTCCCCGTGCCGTTTGTACAGCAAGACCAGCAAAGGGCTGACAGGTCCAAGAGCTCCCAGGCTGATGTAGGCACTAAGATTGGCAGTAGATGCCTGTCGTGGTTTAACCCCAGCCAGCAACGAAGCACAACACAGCTGCTCACTCACTCCCCCTCCCCGGTGGGATGGGGGAGAGAATCAGAAGAGTAAAAGTGAGAAAACTCATGGGTTGAGATAAGAACAGTTCAATAATTGAAATAAAGTAAAATAATAATAAATAATAATAACAACACACAAAGCAAGCGATGCACAATGCAAATGCTCACCACCCGCTGACCGATGCCCATCCCATCCGTGAGCAGCAGTCCCCGCCTCCCGGCCAACTCCCCCAAGCTTATATACTGGGCATGACGCCACAGGGTATGGCATAGCCCTGCGGCCGGCCCGGGTCGGCTGTCCTGGCTGTGCCCCCTCCCAGCTTCTGGTGCACCGGGCAGACTGGTGTAAGCACAACTTAGCAACAACTAAAACATCAGTGTGTTATCAACATTATTCTCATCCTAAATCCAAACCACAGCACGATACCAGCTACTAGGAAGAAAATTAACTGTATCCCAGCCAAAACCAGGACAATGCCACTACTGTAAGGATTTTCATATAAGCTCTGGCTCTCCCTCCAGACACAGCCACAGTCCAAACGCACCTACAGAGACCTCCCCACCCTCACTCGCATGTGGTGAGCTTCACCACACCACAGAACCCCATCACAAGTATATCTGTACACACATGCTCAGTGGCCTTGTTTTTCTTCTGTACACACCCCCCTCCCAAACCCTCGCCCCCCTCAGTGGTTTGTCCCCCTTCTTCACACTGACAGGGGCCAAAACTGACAAACAGCTGTCCTGTCCCAAGACAGCATGTGCAGAGCTCATCAGAACTATTCATTATTTCTTTTGTTTGGTTGGTTTTTATTTTTATTGTCTTTCCCTTGCGCCTCCTTTCCTTCACTTCTGCTTCTCTTGCACTGCCTGGAGCCACATTTTACCCAGGGCTGTCTTCATTTACCAGTCCTGCAGAGAGAGCAAGTATGCAGGGAGTAAAAAAGGCTGCAAAGGAGGGTCACAGCACGGAAGATAGAAGTGGGCTTGGGGCAGGAGGAAAGGCTGGCCATTTGTCCAAAGCACAAAGGAAATGAGACAATCAGACTGAAACTATCTGGAGAGGAACAGTCAAGCAGGAGAAGGCAGAGGGGACAGGTTGAATTACCTGCAGACTCCGCCAGGCTCCCCTCCCTGCAGATAGGACACACCTTGCTCAGCAGCTGCAGGAGCTCGCACACTTGCACTACGTGCTTCTTGGCCAGCTGCAGGATGCGACACTACCAGCACCAATGCTCACAGCCTGCACTGTGTGGCCTTGGCTGTAGCCTCTGACACCTTGACCAGGGCACTGATGCCCAGCCTGCTGGTAAGAACATCCCACTTGCTTTTGGATCAGTCACCGCCAGGTCTCTGAACAAAGCAGAGCGCGCATGAGAGGACACCATGGCAGGAAGGGTGGAGAGAGAGCACGACAAATAGCCAGTCTCCTCTGGCCAGATAAGGGGCTCAGTGCCACAGCCCCAACTTGGAAACTTGGAGTACAGAGAAGGCTGGATTCTCTTAGAGACGAGGAAAAGGAGAAACTAAGGAGAACTCTCAGTTTCTCTCCAACCTGTCTTTCCACCTCCTGCTGCTCCTGCCACTGGAACCAATGGCATCATGCTTCCCCCAGCCGTGGGCTTGGGCACAGAATCCAAACCTAGGCCTTCACATACGGTACCATTCACGCACCCTACAACCATCCAGGAAAGGCATCCAGGAGGAAGAGGTCTCAGCCATCGCACCCAGAATGCTGGCAGAGGGCAGGCAGTGCTTTCGCACTCAGGCAGGTTCACAGACCTTGGGCTAAGTGGGTGTGCAGTTCTGCCTTTGCACCAGCTACCCTGGAGATTTCCTCCTGTTCCCATGACTAACAACATCAACCACCAAAAACACCCCACCACAAAAAAACCCACACAAACACCAAAAAAACCCCACCAAACAACAAAACAAAACACACACCAAAAAACAAAACCCACAAAACACAACCAACTACACACACACATGTACACACCCCCCCTGCTCCCAGTACAGCCTTTCCTTCGTGTCTGACAGGGCTCTGGCATCTGCCCTGGCCCCACAGCAAAAGAGGTCCTTTGCTTGCTCTGCCCAACAGGTCACAGGAGGGAGGGCAGGACCATCTGTCCCCTCGGCACTCTCATCTGGCAGGAGTCGTCCAGCTACTGGCATGAGGCTTTACCTTCAAATCCAGTTTACTGACCCCACTCGCTGCACACCCCCTAGTCCGAGTGGGGAATAAAAGCAGGCTCCTCCTCAATGGTTTTGCATAATACCTTCATATCAGGGACACGGCCTGTCTGATGCACGGATCAGCAGCGCCCAGGCCTCTGGCCCCAGTGATTTCAGGGCCTTTAGCAAGTCCTTCCTCAGATGCTTTGGATCTGTCTGTGAGGAAGAGGAGGGTCCTCAAAGGTCAGAGTGAAGGGGATCACGTGCAAACCCACGACCCAAGGCTGACCAGAGTGAGGAGGATGCACATCCTTGAAAAAAAAATAAGTGTTGCAATTTTTTTCCCAGTGATCTGTCCACTTCTAAACATCGTTGCTCTTGTTGCAAGAGATTTGTTTTCTCTCTTACTAAATCATCTATTTGTTTTATGATTATGCCTGCCTTGTGTCAGGGGCCAAGATGAACAGAGTGGAATCAGAAAGGTTACAGCACATTTCTTGTATAACAGAGCATGAGAGACATGGAATCTCTAGCCCAACAGTAATGCAGGTGTGTCCGTTTACACATACTCATGTGCATGACAAAGCGTGTCTGCCCCCAAAAGACAGATTTAGGGAGAGTACCTTGTTACTGGCAAAGTCATTGTGTAAGCTACAAGCCTAAAGATGTAGCATGTGGCCCTATCAGGTCAGAGGCTACCCAGGAAACCATGATTTCATGCAGATATTAGCTGGTCATATACACTAACACGAGATATTAAATGGTGCCACCTTCAAAAGGTCCCGATGACACATAGTAAGCTACTGGAGCCCATACTGTTTTCAAGTCTTGAACTATTAGCTCTTAATTTTCTACTTTAAGCATTAATAAACCCTGGTTTTGTTTTACTGTTAAAGCTGCTGGGTATACAGAAGCCACTGTACTGGCTTGAAGCCAAACGCAAAGCACACACCTCTACAATACAGTAGATGAAAGGAAAGAGGGATCCAAAAGAACTTGCACCTTGAGCCTAAGAAGGGGGACCAGCAGCTAGATCCTGCTAGTCTACAAAAGGTTAATGCAATAACTGCGTTAGCCAGCTGCTGCTGTTTTAGGAAAGCCTTTACTGCAGCAAGCGCAGAGAGTCCCTCCTGTAAGCAGAGGCAGCAGAGAGAGACCTCACAGAGCTTCAGACCAGGCTCCAAGGACAGAATAAGTAGAACATGTCTGATCCTCAAGACAACATTGCTGAGCTGAAGCCCTCATTCACAAGTATGGCCGTGAGACGTGGGGACCAGGTTAGAGACCCTCTTGTGGGTAGAGGAGGTTGTCCTTCAAACACTTGTCAGGACTGCTCCTGCACAGCAGCACGTGGGCTGGGGCAGTAGCCACCCTCAGTAATACCTTCTCTGCTGCTCAGGAGCAACTTGCTATGGCAGAAAGTCATTCAGAAGAGCTTTCCAGGCTCACTTACGTCTGACACAGGCAAGCCAGCTTCTCATGGAAGAGGCCCTGACAAGGGGTTGTGAATTGCGTTATTAGAAATTGTGGGTTTCTAACCCAGCTGGAAGGGAAGTTTGACTATACAAGCTGACAGCCCACCTATCTCTCTCACCTCCTTCTCCCCAGGTTTCTTATAATTTTCTTCATTCCCAACCCGGATTACTGACAGCTACAGCAACTTTGCTAGCTGCAGTGTCCGAAGCAGGTGAGAGAGGCCTTAACCAGAGCTAGAGTACAGGAGTCTGAGTGGGGAACACCAGCAGAGACTTAGCCCAAAGAGGCAATCTCAGGTGAGCCAGCCCTAGCTCCACCCACAGCCTTGCTCAATTACGAGTTCACTAGCTATGCATTCCTACCCATGGGGCCTGGAACACTGGGCTCTTTTCCTGACCTTACTGCCGCCTTTGCCTTGTGTGGCTTCTCATCTTCTTGGTCCGTTGCCACATTCAGTATCTGTGGCTTCTCTCTCAACGGCTCATCATGAACCTGGAGAAAAGACGACCTCAACATAGCACCTAGCAGAGGTGAACCAGGAGTCTTATGGCCCACTTGTCTTCAGGTCTAACCAGGAACACCATCCCTAGAGGCCACAGCACACGTTAGCCATTCCCAGCCTAACTCCCTCCTGCACATGGACACAGGCTGCACAGAGCAGTGATAAACTGAGCTTTCTCCAGGAAGAAACAGCCATTAACACTTTCCGAAGCCGGAGAGTTCTGTTCTCCAACCCCATGAATCACAAAAGCCCTTCCATTTCCCTTCAGCATCTCCAAGCAAAACACCCACAGTTGCCAAGTAGGAAGGTCCACAGGGCACATTCAAGACAACGAGGGCCCATTCCCCTCACCTGCAGGCAGATCTCTTTTTCCACCTCTTTTCCCTTCTGTGTCTTGATCAGCTTCAGGTCATAGTGCTGGACTTGGTCTGCAAAGATGGGGCAGCTGAACTTCACCAGATTCCCTCTTCCAGCTCCATTTTATCCCACCTCCCAAAGGCACAGTGCCTTTTACCTTAGGCCTCCCTGTCTCCACACCACATCTGTCAGGAGAATATCTCATCACATCTCTCATCCCCTCGTTCATTCTCATGTCACACCCTCCCTGCTTGTGTTTCAGCCCACTGCCACCATCAGGGAAGAACTGCTGTCTTCCCCCGAGCAGAGCCCACCCTACAGATGGGTGCTCCCTACAGCACCTCTGAGCCACCCCCCGGGAAGGCAGCTGCACAGGCAGCTGAGAGACACGCGACACAGCTTGGCTTGGATGAGCTGAACCACAATGCACATGAAAAATAAAGCTTGGCAGACAGAGCAGCCAGGTTCTCCCCACCTCCAACACACCAGACAACACTCAGGGGCTCAGCAAGGCAAGCCAAGCCAAGCATCCCATGCATGTGCAACCGAAATGCCTGCATTTGGCATTGCCCACCATCCACACCAAGATGTGCTAATAAGCAAGCAACTGGAAACTCAAGATGGGCTCATGCCTCTTGCACCACAGCTGTAGCCACAAGAAGCAGCAAGTGGAGAGCAGACACCCAAAGCCCTATGTGTAGAAGATGAAATGTAGTGTCCTGAAGGACAAACCCACCACAGACAGTCCTGTTCTCTGAAAGCAAGGTTAAGGTTTCAGCTGGAGCCTTACTACTCACAGGCACATGCAGAGGGAGGCAACAATCAGGGCAATACACCATCTACAAACAAACATATGCATATAAACCGTTCAAAGTTCCAGCCATTAAGTATCAGCTTCTGGTTTCTTGATCTATGTTGCATTTACAGCAGCTCCAGTCCCCTCCTAAACACAGCATGCAGCCCTATTACTTGGACAGTACATTGTGAATGCTCCATTGATTGCTGGCAGCAACATGGATGAAGGCAGCACATCCAGGCTCATTGCAAAGCACTTCCTTGCCCCAGATTACATCAGTTAGCACCCCTTCAGCATAAGGCTGTGGGACCCAATCCCTCCATCCCGAGACCATCCCACCACATACATTTGCCAAACACACTGGAAATTCAGACTCATCAGCCCGGGGCGGGATGGGGGAGAATTCCACCTCCTGAGAAAGTCTGCTGCCTCAACCACAGATAGGCCCCCACGTTTTATACCTTGCCCTTCCTCCTCTGATTTGACAGCCTCTGCCCCTACTCCAGCTTTGCTTCTGCCCAGTGGTCTTTTCTGACAAAAGGATGCTAGCGCCAACCATTTACTATTCAGGAAAGCAGCCAGCAAGGCCACTGTGCAAGGGACATAGACGTCAGAACCCAGCATGCTCTTAAGTATCCCTGGGGGCTTGATCCTCGCCCCACTAACGTTTGGTCACAAGGTGGGACCAAGAAAAACCACAGCTGGGACCCTGGCTAGAAGGGGCTGAACATGATCAGGAGGGAGGGGACGAGGGGAGAAGACTGAATATTGCTCATGCCACCAAGGCCAACCGGACAAGGATAGGGCGGTACCAGGAGCCTTGCACTACAACATAGGATTTCTGTTTTGCACAGCTTGGGAGGACAGTGGAGGGTGCCCATGCAGCAGTCGGAGAGGAACAGGGATAGAGGGACAGCAGCAAGGCCACCCTCCCATCCAGCCACTAACCAGCACTCAGGGAACCACTGCTGAAGCTGCTGCTCCACCTGCTCCCTCATGCCTAGTCCCTCCAGCTCACGCAGCTTCCCGTGGACATTCAAGAGCACGTGCTGGTACTCAACTTCATAGTCAGCCTGGTGCAGGTGCTGCAGCTTTCTCCCAGCTGTGCCCAGAGCACAGCAGCTAAAAGCCTTGGGGCTGCAGGGTCTGGAGCCTGCAACAACACCAGTTCAAGGGATTGTCAGAAAGTAAGCACAGTTCTGCATTGAGCATGGAGCACAGGTGAAGGAGAGGACACCCGAGAGACAGTCCCATCACCAAGCATGCCCCACATATCCCCATTCCAAAGGCCAGCACCAACTGCCACGGCCATGCCCCTTAATCCTCCTGCTGCAGAGGACACCAGGCCTGCCTTACCAAGTAAATTTTTCCCTAGTGCCAAGCAGAAGCAGCCATGGCGGGGAAAAAACATTAGGAGCATCAGAAAGAGGTGGTGTGAGGAGTGAGCAGCATGCGTGTAAACGAGCCTGTAACGAGTTTGTAATATGCATGTGTGGCGCGGCCTGCGCAGCGTCATCACAATGGCACAGGCACTTTCCCGCCTCATTGCCTCCCAAATGGATTTTAAATATCATTCCGAGGACACAATTATTTAAAACGCTGAACTAAACACTCGCTAATGGGAAAACGGCGTGTGGCCTGCAGCAGCCATTCCTCATGGGGCCACTCTGCCCATGTCATCCTCTTCTCCAGCCCCACACCCTGCACGGGGCCTCATGGAAGCATCCTCCTCCCACTTGGAGACCATGTAGGGTACCACTAGGTAACTGTCCTGAGCCCAGCCCAATACACACTGCTTATGTGAGAACACACTTTTTGCCCCCGTCCCATTTCTGTCGACAGTCCCAGAGAAGCACTCTGCCCTCTCCCAAGCTTCTCAGCACCCGGGGCACTGCAAGTCAGTCGCTGGGGCTCCGACAGTCCCCGTCTGCAGCTCCAGACACAGGCATCGGCAAGTACCTCGCCAGACAGCAGGTCTTTCAGTCTCCCCCCGTGTTTGGCAGCAGGTAATACAGGGCTATACAAGGAGAGGACATTAGAACAAGGATGCCTTCTGACTCCCATTGTTATAAGGCCCTGGAAATTACGGATCTCAAATAAGACTTACTTTTTCACATAATTAACTTATGAATACCTCCCCCACCCCTACTGCACAATCCCGAGCAGGGAAGAGGAAGGAAGGCTGTTATTGCTGGCTACATCCAGAACTCCAGAGTGAACTGAGTACGAAGAGAGAGAACAGACGAGGAAAAAAAACATTTGCAACAATCCTTGCTGGGGAGAACATAGATGGAGAACAGCTCCAAGGACACCACAGACCCTCGGTCCCATTACAGGGCCGGCAGCATCAGGGATAACAGCGCCTCAGACAGCAACGCGTGGGCTCGTTGAGGAGTGCCTGTCTGACCTTTGATCATCACTCATCTCCCTTTCTCCAGGCAGGGATTCTGGGCCGCCACGAGTTACGGACTCGGAGTTACCATTACTCAGAGACAACAGCCTACCTCAGGCCAAACCAGAAAAGGGAAGGGACATAGACCGGCACTGTCCCCACACACCAGCAGCTGAGCACAGAGAGGACGAGAGTCCCTTGCTGGAACCCTGGCTGCACTTCAGAGGTTCATATTTTAACAGCTTTGGCATCACCAGAGCTATCCATCACCAGCTCATTTTCCTCCGAGTGCTGAACCGTTCCTGCCTATGCTATTTGGAGCAGCGTCTAATGATGCACCAGAGCAGCCACCTGGCAGCACTGCTGCCGAGGGACACAACAACACGGGAAGAGAAACGCGCACAGGTCTGCACACTGGTGCCAGCCTCCATTGCCCAAAAAGCTCCCTCCCCTCAAACCTGCACCACTCATCACAGAGCAGAGACACGCTCTGCCTCACGGTCCCCCACCCGTCAGAGGAAAGAGCACATACTCTTAAGTCATGGTTCTCTTACAAAAAGGAAAGCAGAGAACAGAGGCATTACTGATATTATGATGAACACTTTGATTCAGTTTGTCACACTATAGCGTTCTTTTTGAGGGGTTTGAAGAATGGACCAAGCATGGACCATGCTTCTAGCTCATGAACACATATAGCTTGGTAAGAACAAATCAGATGGACATAGACATGGGCTCAGGGACACGCAACATGACAGTGCACTAAGAACTCGCTGGGAGAATTGCAAGGACACAGGCAGACCTGGAAAAAAGACAGATTTACACAGACCAAGGCAGTCCTAAGACACTTTGGAAGGCTGCCTGCATGGGCTCTGAGTTAAGGTTTGCTTTTTATTGTAATCTGAGTGCTTCTGGGTCATTTTCGCAGTGACCTTTTTATTGTGAGTCCCTGCTGGTTGGCACAGTCTACCCCCTCCTCCCAAAGCAACTTCATTCAGATCTCACCTGATCCACTAGATCATCATGGCACAAACAGGGCACGCAGCCACAAGTCCAGTCTGGAAGAAGCTGAGGTGTGGAGCAGTCATCACAAAAGCTAATCCATGCTAAGCATGCAGAGTGATCCCTCGGGAAAGGACGACTGTGTTTGACACCCTGTGCAGCTGTATCAGGGCAGCTCCCTGGGGAGGTACTGTGGGGAAACAAGCAGCAAGACTCCTGCACAGTGAAAGATGAACCCGCCCCCACATGGGAAACGCAAGAGAGACAATCTGGGCAGGTTCAGCGCAGAACTCGCCATTCCAAGAGCAACCATCTCCTTCTGCCTCTCACGCCTGGTGCATCTGCACTGCAGGCTGCCCTTCCAGATCTGTGAGGAAACACAGGGATGTAGTGAGAGGGATACGAGGCCAATCACCAACTCCATCTTTCCAGCCTTTCGGGGGGGGGGGGGGGGGGGGGGGGGGGGGAGCAGGATGCACAAATTGCAGTATTGGAGAATCAAGCACCTGCACCACTAAAGCCTTCCTCCTCGTGGGCTCACCCCGTGCTAAATGCTCTAGCAGACACTTCCAGTAAGCAGCCGCTCATCTCCCCATAAATCAGCACCTTGCCCAGACAGCGGCCAGTTATCTGCTAAGCGGGCCAGGGTACCACAGAGGGAAGTGGCACGGCGCACAGGCAGCACCGGGCTCCGGCCCACGCCGCAGAAACGCCTTTGACATCGGGTGGTCAGAGAGAACCACCCCCAGGGCAGGAGCAGAACTGCAGTCCCCAGTTACTCACGAACACTCTGCATCCCACGCAAAGCACACGACTGCACATCGTAGGGCTAGCGAAACGGGAGCGCTGCTGGAAAGGGGAGTAAACAGACACTGTGGCCTAGGGAGCAACGGAACAGACTGGGCAAGGAGATGGGCTGCTCGCCTTCCAGATGCAAACGGCAGCCTGCTCATAAGCCCGCTCTTGGGCTGGACTCGCCCAGGCCTGCTTCCGATGCCCTGCCGCCGGCCGAGTCTCCCCCATGAAGCTGGCTCACCGGCAGCCCTGCCAGAGCCTCTCCGACACCCGCACCAGCTGCACAGCCTCTCCCCACAGCAGGACCCGCCACAAGCGCTAGAGGAAACAAAAGCAGCATAGCCCTGTTGGGCAAGATGCTGCTCCAACACCTGTGCCCAGGACCAGTTCCAGCTTGCAGGCAGGGCACTATGAAGGAAAGAGCACTCTTCAATGCTGCCCTACAGTCAAAAGGAAACAGAGCACCCAGTACAACCTCTTCCCTCCCTCCTCCAGCCAGACCCACACCACAGCAGGAGGGCTGGGACTGAAAGCGATACGCTCAGTCCCAGTTCTGCCACCTCTTGTACGCCCTCTAGGAGCATCACGTACATCTTGTCTGGCCCGCGCTGCTGAGCCAGACTGACTCAGATCAGAGACAAGCACCTGTCACAGCTCCATAGCCCGCGAGACTCAGCGTCACCTCACAAGCCTTGCGAAGTCCAGGATTGCCCCACATACTGTCACCTGGGACCTACCACAGCTCTGGTTCCTCCCGACACTCCTACCTCAATTTTTGCTGCCACCAGAAGACCTCAGAACCAGGCATCCAGTCCCACCATGCAGCTGGCAGAGGACCTCCACCACGTCTCCACCCAGAACACAGCCCACATCCTTCCATCACTCTACCACAGACCCTGAGGCAGCACCTCCGTGCAGGAACCCGGGGACAGCCCTGCACAGCCCGAGAAGGTGCTGCACTCGCGGGGCAGTCAGGCTGTCCCGCCACGGCCCAGGAGGTCGCACCCTCCGCCATCGCTCCGGACCCAGCACGCACTCAGCCCGGGGGCTGCCCAGGTTCTGTGCAGCCCGCTGTCTCCGACAGCGCCTGCTAACGCTCCCTTCAGGGCCCTGGCTCACTCCGGCGGGAAGCACCCGGGGATATGAACTTCCCAGGCAGCCTGGGGAAAAACAGACAGGGCCAGTCATTAACAAGATGGTCCAAGGCAGAATGCAGGAGGCTCAGTCCTAGCCCAGTTTGTAACCCTGCAGGATAAAGTTGTCTCTTCAAAGGCACTGGAAGCAAGAAGAGATGGGGTCCACGAGTCCTAGAAAGAAAATACCTTTTGTTTCTCCTGTCAGTCCAGCTCCTTTTGCACTGTTTCTTCTTCCCCTACCTGGAAGGGAGACATTTTTCACTGCAAGGAAAAAAACCCAAACAAACCAACCAACCAACCCACAACCCACCAGAAAACCCAAAACCCCTTTGAAAACATTTTATAAACATGAGAAAAACCCTCTACCCACTGCTAACTGTGCCCCACTGACACAGAGGGATTTTAGCAATCAGGAACCTGAAAACTGAAATAAGGAGTTTGGAGAACTGGGGAAGAACCCACCCTGCTTCCCAGAACGACCCTGGCTTTCCACAAGCACGCCCTGTAGTCTCTGCTTCTGGTTGTATTTGGTTGTTTTCACGCAGCAGCTGTTCATCCAGCCCTACCAAACAATCCAGATGGCCACCGCTCAAACTGCCTCGCAATTTATGATGCAAAGATTAAAGACATGATCTGTGGTTTTCTGCGTTTATTTGCAGAAAGCCAACAGGAGGCTTTCCTTTTTTAGTTGCATAAGACTGCATACCGGCTCCTGCAGGACTACGCAAGAAGGAAAGTCTCCATTTGTTGTCCCTGTTAACAACTTGCTGAATAGCTCAGAGAAATCGGCCTGCTACTGGGTGCTCTGTAGTTGAGATATAGAGCTCATTACAGCCAGAGTCAGTCCTTCTAAAAACTGTAAGTGACAAGTCTGTGACATTATCAATCAAGCCTGTGACTTGGTAAAAAAAAAAGATATACTTACATAAACCACTTCAATTACTTATGTTCCAACCCCTTAATTTATGATCAAGCAGGTCTTAGAGCAGGCTTCCCTTATTTTGCCTGGAATTAAGTCTAGGCTAACTGACCCACACCTAACCCTGCTATCCTCCTTTCCCAGAGTGACACGTTTCCTCCCTGATCCTTCACTTAGAATTTCCTGCTACTCCAGTATTTTTTTTGTTTGTTTTTTTTTAATACACACCAGCAGACCAGAGAACTCCAGCCTGTTTTTTTCAAAACTCAGGTACAAGTTACAGACATACTGACCTTGAAGCAGTTGTCCCATCTAGCTGCTATTTAACAGCTTTTTTTTTTTTACCTACAAACGAACAAGGAAGTAGCTTTTTTAATAACTTTTTTTAATCAAATAAAAGTCCATTAGAAGCAGATGGTATTTCTGTACTTACTGCGTACTTTTTCATTCCAAGGGTTTTTTGTTTTTGTTGTTCTTTATATGTAGAATCTTTTATTCATTTCTCTACTACCTACAGATGCTTCTAACCTCCTTTATGCCTACAGTCAGCAAGTATTTTCCACTTACCATTTACGCTACGTTTCTGTTACACCACTCTCCAACCCCTCAGTTGCAGCTTTCTGTGAATCAGGTTTGATTTTCAGTCCAACTTTGAGCCCCCTTGATCGACAGGCCCCACTCTACAAACATCTGAAGAGGTTTTAGAAAACTTAACATTTTATCTTGCCCCCCCCATTCTTGAAACTAATTTGACAGAAGACTTTACTTACAGTTTTCCTCCTTTGAGATGCGACGTCGTTAACACAAACGTTTTCCACCTGCTCATCATGCTTACGATGAGGACAAGACCTTAATAGCAACCAGCTTCCAAGTCCAGTGGCTAGTTCATCCTTACTCATTGTAAAGGGGCAAGACTGCACATTAACTCATTCGAGCTGCAAAAGGTTGTACTGGAAAAACGCAGAACAGTCGGGCACCGCAGCAACTTCACCGGTTTGGACCACGCTTCCAACCCGCGCTCCCCACACCGAGCTTCCCCTGTAGCTTCCCTGAAGCGGAGCACACGGAGGCAATTCAACCAGCGCCCTGATCAGCTGTGACAGACCCGTGCTCAGTCCCCTTTCTGGATGGCTAGTTAAGACCGGTGCAACACACCCGCGGGCGGGCTAGCTCCCAGGCTGAAAGCCCTTGCAGCGGCCGGCAGCACGCCGAGCGCCCGCTTCGCCTTTTCTGGGCACTTGCGCCCTTCCTGCCCGGGCTCGGCCGAGCGACTCGCACACTCCCCCCGCGGGAAACACCCCACCAGTTCCCGAAGACCGGGCACGCCGCTTCCTCCCCCCGATGAGGGCCCCCGTCCCCTCCCGCCCCTCGCCCAGGCCGCACCGCCGCAGGCCCCCGCGGGGAGCGGCGCGCCCCATCCTCCCCCCGCCCCGGCAGCGGCCGCCAGGGCCCCCCCCCGGCCGCTCCGCACCGAGTCAGCGGCGGCAGAGGGCCACGGGCGGGACGGGAGCAAGAGCCTCTCCGCGCCTCCCGCCGGGCCCGAGAGCTCCGGCCCAGCCCCGCCGGCACCCGCTCCCCGCGGGGCGCCGCAGCCGCCGACCGGCCCCCGCCGCGAAGGAACGGCTCGGGGAAGCGGCGCCCGCTCCCGCGGAGGCCTGGCGCGACCTCGTCCCAGAAGCCGAGCGCCCGCCCGCGGCGGAGACGGCCGGTCACCTCCCCCGGGTCCCGGGCCGTGCCGCAGGCGGCCACCCCGGGCGGAGAGGCCCCGGCGCTCGGCTGAGGAGCGCTCCCCGGCACCCGCCGGGTCGAAGCGTAGCCCCGCAGGGCCGCCCCCGGCCGGGGCCCCGCGCCGCCGAACGGCCGCGGCTTCCGCGCGTGCCAGGGCGTGCCCGTCGCCAGGGCAACCGCGCCGTCCCCATGGCGACGGCGAACGCCCCCCCGCCCCCCCGGCGGCGCCATGACAGACGGGGCGCGGTCAGCGCAGCAGGACTTTATTGGGGCCCGGGCCGGTCACTTGCTGCTGGTGTACTTGGTGACGGCCTTGGTGCCCTCGGAAACGGCGTGCTTGGCCAGCTCGCC
Organism: Nipponia nippon; assembly: GCF_047370975.1. Lineage (NCBI taxonomy): Eukaryota > Metazoa > Chordata > Aves > Pelecaniformes > Threskiornithidae > Nipponia > Nipponia nippon. The sequence goes on from NW_028262290.1 coordinate 167,763,589, forward strand.
GGGCAGCAGGAGCCTCACGGCCGTCTGCACCTCGCGGCTGGTGATGGTGGAGCGGTGGTTGTACTGGGCCAGGCGCGAGGCCTCCAAGGCCAGCCGCTCGAAGATATCGTTGACGAAGGAGTTCATGATGCTCATGGCCTTAGAGGAGATGCCGGTGTCTGGGTGCACCTGCCAGATGGTAATCAAGCACCGTCTCACACACCGATCACCCTGGGGAGAGCGGGGGCCCCAGCGCCCCAGAAAAACGGGCCCCCCTTCCCACCCCAGACAGGACGCCCTAACCCCGAAGGGACCCGCAGTTGCCACCCTGAGGGTCTTGAGTTGCGTGCCACTTGCATTAGACTGAGGAGAGGCCCCCCGGACACTGCGGTGGCTTTGGGACTGCGCCGGCAGGAGCCCCTGCACAACCCCCCGTGGAAAACAAGCCTCTAAGGGGTGGAAATGCCCGCACGCTCCAAGCCCTGCCTGCAGGCTCCTGCAGATGACCGAGGCCTAGACAACTCATGGCCACCTCTCAAAATTCTTTTTCTCATCTCCCCAACAGCAGTTACCAGAAAGAAAGATTTTAATACTTACTCACAGGGCCGACAGCAGCTGTCCTTGCCCTGTGGAGGTCTACTCAATTGTTTCTTTAGGCAGAGCCATGCACTAGAGCTTATTCTCTCTAGGAAACCCTTTCTGATCTAGGCCCATCTCTTGCCTCCTACCCCAAGGACCCTCACACACACTTTTGAGACTCAGCTGGGGCTCTCCTGTACTCACTCACTCTTTTTTTCATCTCACTAAAAAAGCAGATTTTCCTTCCTTCCCCTTTATAAGGTTATCATGCAACGGGCAGAAGTAACATTACATATGAAGCGGTTTCTAGCAGAAAAGAAGCATTTACTCACCTGCTTCAGTACTTTGTAGATATAGACCGAGTAGGTTTCCTTCCTCTTAGGCTTCCTCTTAGGCTTCCTGTCCCCGGAGGTGGGAGCATGACCACGCTTCTTCCCGGCTTCTGCGCTCATCTCGGCCCCCAACAGAGCAGGCAGCACGTGTGATGGGGCTGGTTATATAGCAAAGGCAGCAGCACCTCAGCTACCTCAGGTGCAGCCCCCGAGCAGCAGGACAAATACACATCTGTGGCTGATGATTCCACTTTGCACCAAGGGCAGCTGGCCTGAGAGGATCTTGGAAGTAACTGATTCAATTAAACTTTCAGACCTGAGAAAAAGTTTGAGGGCAACATGGGCAACAAGGTGGGCAAGAGCAGTAGCACCTCACTGACGTGGGGCAGAAGCGCCAGAGAAGAGCTAGTCCGTCCAGGGTTTTGGTGACAGGAGGGTTCCTGCTTCGGCGGAAGGGTGTAAATCAGAGTACTCAAGGTATTGCTTCCAGAATCAAACGGGTGGAACCACTTCCGTGCTACGGAACAGGTAATGCAGTCAGCAGGGACTCAGTAACTTTCTCTCAGCAGGCACCACAACAGGTATTTCGTAACAGGGTAACGCTGGTATGTACCTGTGGGGAGGGGATGCTGGTATCTCCGTGCGGCCGTGCACACCGTCTCCTGCTCAGGGGCACACGTTCTACTGGCATATCCTTAGCAACTCACGTCTTCCAAGGACTGAGTTTGGGAGACCTCATCAGTCACTCGGCCAGCGCTTGTACAGCCAATAGCGTTTCACTGAACTTAGTTTTATTCTAGGCCTGTCCTCACGGGGAGGCACCTGATCTCCCACCCCTAGTGCAAATAAACACCACAGCGGCAAACGGGGTCTAAGTATCACAGAAGGCCGTCGGGTGGGACAGGCTGGAATGGTCACGTCGGCACATTGGCGAAGGGGAACGGGCTTGGGCATTGAAGGTAGGGGGTAGTGGGTCCTTCTGGGAGTGCCGTATTCTGTGATATTGAGCAGCATCAGGAGATAGTGGTGGATGACGCGTACTGGGAGTGAGGAGCAGGCAACATCACCGCTTCCGTTTTGTAAGAGGCCATGAATTGATAAGGAAGAACCCAGGGCTCTCCCCTCCGATGCACGTTCCACCCACTCGCCGATTTACAGAGCTGTCAATAGCTGAGATCTTTGCGCTGGGGGAGGCTGTCCACTGCGGCCGGAGCTGTTTTACCTTTTCCACCGGTCATAGCACACACAGGCGCTCTCATGCTAAAGGAGCTGTTAGCCGTTGTCTCTCCACAGCTGCAGCTGTGCCTGGCACGGGCAGTTATACACACACAGCTTGTTTTTCTGACAAAATGTTTAGTTAGAAGGAAGCCCTTTGGTGGACAAGGAGCAGTGCCTGGTCACTCAGCATTAAGCACAGGGAGCCATTCTATAGCAAGGGTGGAGGCTCATGCGCTGAGCAGCATAGTCAAATGCGAACTCCCAGATTTGGGGAATTACCATCCGCTTCCCTAGATCGCATGGGCTAGAGGCTGGCTGTTCTGGAAGCCGTGTGCTGGCCTTGACTCATCCTTGTGCTATTTTTGTAGCGTATGGAGCAACTCACAACACAAAGACAAGGGAATCCCACAGCCCTGCGCTTGATGTAGTATCTGCCACTTCTGGCTGTAGCTGTGTTAGAGCCAACCTCACTTGTAGACCGCAAGCAAGAGTAACGGCACAGAGGCTCTAGGCCGCTTCTTTCACAGAAATCACCATCCTAGCAACTAAGGAGCAATTATCATAATTCACCTAGATGTAGTTTTGCTTTTGTGCATGACAAGAAAAGCCCTAGTTGAAACAGTTCAAAATGCCACTGTCCCAGCTAGGGGCTGTCTCTCTCACAGAAACCCGTACTCCAGGACATATGCCTGCCACAGCTGCTTCAGTGCAGTCCAACAAACTGTCACCACAGAACAGGTTTAAACCAAGGCTGAAATACCAGACTGATAAAGCATGTATATATATTCCATTTTACAAGTCCTGGCCTACTAACTGTGGCCCCTGGCGCAGTTACAGCTGCTTTTGCTTTGAACGTGTACCCGTGGTCCTTGTTTGCTGTACCAGAGACCTGTCTGCAACCGAGCTCTCGTTCTGCAGCAGCAGCCAGCTGACACAGCTCTCCTCTTTGCTACATCAGCTACAACAATTCTCCAACTACTCTCCGCCCCAGTGTTCCCATTCCCTTCTGAGGATTTACCATTCCCAAAGAACTCGGCATAAGATCATATCCTGCATTTATTATTGCCACCATGGCTCTCAACTACACAGATCTGAAACGTAGTGGTAAGAGTTGCTGCCAAATCTTTGCTGAGAATAAGGAAGAGCAGGATGAACAGCTCTAGCCTCAGGCAGCACTTCTTGACCTCGTCATTCTCCTATCTACTTTGCAACCCTTTCCAACTCACCAACACCTTTTTAAAACCTAGAGAGCGGAACAAAGACATGCATTCATCTGTCCTTGTTTCAGCTTTCGTGACACCAATCAGCCTTTACACTAATTACTTATCTGTGGGTTGCTTTTACTCCGTTACTGTCTGTCTGTTCTGAGTACTACACTGTGAGATATTCATTTAAATGACTTTTCAATGCAACCTAGACTTTTCTGCAGAACTTGAACAGCATTCATACTAACCTGCATTATTTTCTCAGAAAAGACTTTCCCCCCCCGCCTCCCCCAGGTCATTGCTAGAAACACTGAAAACCTGAATGTTCTGCACTGTCTCCTGGAAGCAGCTCCCATCATTGTGACATTTGTCCTATGGATGACTGATACACAGAGCTTCTACAGCAGCAGTCACAACTTGGATGGCTCCTTTGGAAAAAACCAAGGAACGACTCTACTCAGAAGGTGCGAGCCACAGGCAGTCGGCCTCTGAGAAGGCACTCCAAGAGAGTACAACTACTACGTACTCGTCCTATCCTTCAGCTTCCCTGTCAGCAGGTCCTGTTGGAACAGGTTACTGGGCTACAGGAACCTTGAACATGAACAGTGCAGCCATTCTCATGTGTCAGGAGTAACTGAAGTGGTAACTCATGATCATAAGAAGTTATTTGGTTTGACTTGCTACCTTTTTCTTTAGTACCTTTTAATTGTTTTAAAAATACAGGAAAATTGTGTTTTATTCAAGCTTCTGTGGCACAGGGTGAGGTTTAAACACCAACTTTTCTAAGAATTTGTTAAGAACAAAAATAAAGGTTAAACTAACTTTAGTTGATTAATCTTGTTTAGTTAAACCTGCAAGGAACAAATAACTAATTCATAGTCCAAAAATCCTAAATTATTGAGTCTCACTGTTAGACCCATAAAATTCAAGGTGAAGGAAAAAGCATACAGCTAAGCCGCTCTGTTGTAGAGAACACCCCCTGGTATTTTATAGACCTACGTTCTGTCTCTAGCTTCCAGTCTTCAGAACCCTGTCAAGTTCTGTCTGTCAACAGCAACAACAAAAAAGCCTGCGTGGCTTGCTCCCCCTTCTGTCACTAACGGGAAAACCCAGTGTTCACTCTGGATTAGCAGAGGTTTCCCAGGTGCGAGGATCCCACTCACGGCTCTGTGCTGCCAGATCTCGGTGCTCACCGCTTCCTGCATCCCACAAGTTCTGGTCATAACTTTGGTAGTACTGAAGAACCGAACCTTCACCCCCGAAGACAGGGCTCTGCATCCTCACTCAAAGCTCAGCACTAGTTGCTTTACCCCAGCATGCCCCAATAACTACTACAGCTCACAAGACAAGACTGTTCTTCCCTCTTTATTGACTGATGGATTCTCAGGCAGATCTGTTTATTACACTGTTAAATAATAGTTAAAAACAAACCAAGGCCAGAGGAGTTTGAAGTGAAGTATCTAAACTGAAGCAGAAATTGGGAAGGAAGAGGCGGGAGAAGCTGGGCTGGGGTCTCCACTTCTGTATCACTGCAGCTCAGACACCCTAATTGCCACTGCCAGGACCCCAGACCATTAGATTCCAAGGCCTGGCTCAGATGGGACATCATCTAAATACGGAAACGGTTGCCCAAACGTAGCCAGGTCAGGAGAGAAGAGATCTGTCCAGATACAGAGGTGCAAGGCAAGTCAAGGGGAAGCAGTATTGCAGCAATCCTAGAACACAGCCACAGAGATAGCAGCAGAGTCCCATTCCAGTCGGCAGATGGGTGAGTCACATTGGCCACTGTCAGTCTCCATAGAGAGCACCCGACCGACTGCTCTAGAGCTCACACATTGTGGGTCTTCTTGGTGAGCTGCGGATCCTCATCCACCAGCTTTGACTTGAGATGTTCCTTGTAGGCGAGGATGTCGCCTTGCCACTTTGTGATTGTCTGCTTCTCACAGACCCAAATCTCCTGTGCAACCTGAAAGCAAGCACACAAGGAGGAGGAGAGGGTGACAGTACAGCATTTTATAACTTTACCAAAATTATAAAAGCAGCCAAAATCTACTCTCTGAAGTCTGGTAAGAAGAGTCTAATAACTTTCACACTCCAACTACCGAAGAAAAATATTGGCAGTGAAGTATCTTACCTGCTGTTTTCTGCATAATTTATACAAGATTTTAGGACGAAAAATCCTTGACCCCTCAACATTTCTTTTTTTGTACAGGGACTAAGAAGGAAAGCCTTTCCTGCTAAATTGGGAATTGAAAAAAGTAGTTCTTGACCTGAACTACTTGGATATAATGCACTGAAAAAGAAAATTATACCTGAGCTTGCAGACAAAGGCATAGCTGCTAAATCAGCACTTGACATTTGTGTGTACGTGGTGCAATTTCCTTTGCTTGTGCAGACTGAGTCATAAAAATCTGTGCTAGAACTACTCCGGTTATCATTTAAAAAAATCTAGTTAAGGCCTCCACAGTGTGTCACGATTTCCATTTAACTTATTCTTCACTTCTAGGGGTTTTTTTTGTTTGTTTTTCTTTTTTTCTTTCATGTACGTAACGTTCTCCTAGGCTAGCTCAGTAATTGTTTCACATGACCATGGCAAGGGAATCATGTCCAGTGGTTTTTTTCACTCACGCATCTTTTTGGGATGAGTAAGAGACAGTCAGTTAAAACCACCTTGATTTAATGACTTAAAGTGTCAGAAAGGTGCTCTGACAAAATTCACTGCTTTTCTTACCTGTTGGATGAGTCTGAAGTCATGGCTGACGAGCATCATTCCTCCTTCAAATTCATTGATAGCATCTGCCAGAGCATCTATTGTTTCTATGTCCAAGTGGTTGGTGGGCTCATCCAGGAAAAGCATGTGAGGATTCTGCCAGGCCAGCCACGCAAAGCACACACGGCACTTCTGCCCATCAGAGAGGTTCCTAATGGGACTCACCTGACAAACACAGACACTGTTTGCAGCTCTGCAGGGAAACTTACGGACTGTCACCCTGACCACAAAATATTCAGATCTCACACTGTGTTTCCAGCAGCTACATGACACAAGAGAACAAAGTTTAGTCAGTCTTATACCTCGACTGAGCTTCTCTCACCAGCGGAGCAAGGGAATTCCAGGGGCTTCTGAAGAAGGAGTGTCCATAGCAAGACCCAGCTTGTGTTAAAGGTTAACTGAGGTCTGACTAGCGTTCACTGCATCCTGACACAACCATAAAGCCACTCAACTTCTGGAGTGACAAATGGGGAAGAACAACGTAAAAATCAACATTGAACTGCAGTGGTGAGGACAACTCCTGTCATACGTGTGACGTATGATGTACAGGAGCATGTCATGTTTAGACAGCACCACTGGTGATCCTACCCTCTTGTTTGAACCAAGTGGTCCCCGCTCCCAGTTGAGAATGTGTTCTAGCATTTCTGCTTGGTATTCATCTCAGAAATAAGAGATAAGCAAGCTAGTTCAAGTTACAATTGAAATAAGCTCGAATCTAGCACTATGCCACAACTTGTCTTCTCTTCACCCAGATTCTGGGGAGGTCCACCCATTCCAACCCACATATTGCTGCAATGCAAAGAAAGTTCCTATGAGCCAGAAGTTATTTTTTTCTCCAATTTCAAAGGCAGAGATGGAAGAAGCATTTTGGTGCTGTGGTGTGCCATGCTGCACACTGCATCACACTGTCAGACATCAGCAGAGCAACAGAAAATGCAGCAGTTCTACTTCCCTAATGAGCAAAAAGCAGACCTCAACAGCTCATACTCACCTGCTGCTTCCCTGTCAGACCGTATCTGCCAATGATTTTTCTCATCTCCTCCTTCTCCTTGATCTCTGGGTAGCATTTCAGCATGTACTCCAGGGGTGAGAGGTCTAAGTCCAACTGCTCTTGCAAGTGCTGACAGAGAAGAAAAGTCAGCTTCAGGCTGTGCAGGCCACCCACTTTGTGGCCAAAGGTACTTCCCCCCCCTTACACCCCTCTGGTACCAGCTGAGCAGCAGAACACAAGAGCCAATAACCCCACTCACAGTATATCCACCGAACTATTATGGAAGGAGTCTCCATTTCAGGAGCAGGAGTGCTGCTTCATAATAGCAGGCTTGTCTACCACCAAGCACAAGGCAACCATCTCTCCCATAAAAGGTGAGAGGCTAAACAGAAAGGACCACAGCAAGCCTCTTTTCAGGGTAAGAACATTTGCTGGAGCCCCTTCAGCCAACGGAACAGTCCCTTCCCCCATCTCCATGCACAGCAGGCAGCAGAAATAGAAGGGCAAGATTCCTCATTCCTGACAGCTTCTTCCTCAGCATTTCACGTCCCAGCGGCTGCTGTAAGGAGTACCTGGTGGTATCTACCGATCTTCACATGCGAGTGCTTGCGAATCATCCCATCTGTGGGCAGCAGCTACAAAGGGAAGATAAAAGCATTTCACCAGGAAATCCCTCCTTTTGCTGTATGCCAGAAATACGGAATCCAGCCATCTCCGCTCTGGCACAGAGGAGGCAGCCTGAACAGATAACATGAGAGAAAAAGCCCTATATTGCAGCAAGACCTTAGGATTTCCAAGGCCTGATTGGGGAGCTCTGGCAAATAAGTGCAGCTTCCTTGAAGACTACCCCAAGAACAAAGGTCCAGAGCAGGGCAGACAGTGTAGGAAGCATACCTCTCCTGTGAGCAGTTTCAGCAGTGTTGACTTTCCGGCTCCATTGGGTCCAACAAGAGCTACACGGGTATCCAGGTCAATCCCAAACTCCAGGTTATTATAGATCCATGGCTGCAAACCACAAAAATCATGACACATATTATGCCTTTCCACTACTACCCAGAACCTCCATGCTGCACCTGTAATGCTCTCTCCTCAGCAGACTCAGCATTAACACTGCTAAGAAGTTTGATCCACTAGTCATATGCTGCAGCCTGATCAGAAAGCTTAGCCAAGAGCCTCACGCTCCCAAACAAGGCAGGGATACAAGTAATCTCCATACAACCCATGCACACTCCCTCTACTTACCCCATCCTTGGTGTATTTGAAGCTGACATTCTGCACCATGATGACAGGAGGGGGGATTTTCCCACAGGGTGGGAAATAAAATGACAAAGTCTGTTAACACAGAATATCCACTTGTTAGATACCCTGGAGCACAAGACAACCCAATTATTCTGTATAACCATGCCTCACCACAAACATCATCTGCAGACCAAGGCATCAGACTGTGACTTTTTATGAGCCCCTCTAGCAACTCACTCACAGATTTATTCTGATCAGTTGCTTGCAAGCTCATCTGCTGGCTAATGAGTCCCTGCTTCTTTCCCCTTGAAGCAAATGTGGGCTCATACTTTTCAAGCAAGTAGGAGTTGCTCTGAGCATCCTCCCCCATCTTCTCCAACCCATAGACATTCATTTCTGATTTCTGTGTCTGCAAAAAAGCCTTATCGATATGACAAATCCCCTCCTCTACCCTAGAAAATCACTCCTCCTCTTTGCACTCTTCGTCATTCCACTATCTTCAGTACAGTCATTCCTGGCATCAGGAAGGGTATACCATTCTTCCTCCCAGCTGTCAGCCATTCCTGCTGTCAGCTAAAGATCATTCTACTTATCTAGCCCATGTTTCCAATACTCATCTCTAGATGCAATCCCGTGTCTGATCCTACCTTATCATTCACAACTCTCTCCGTCAAGCCAGAAGCCATCATTTTTTGAAGGGTCTTCTCCTTGCTCTGAGCTTGCCTGGCCAGTTTTGCACTACCATGACCAAATCGTGCAATGTAATTCTGCAACAAAACACAGAGTTAGCTGAAAGCCACAATAACAAGGTTGAGGAGGTGCAGGGATGCCCACCTGCATGGGCAGAAAGATGTTCGTGCAGCTACGCAGATACCTTCATATGGGCAATCTGATCTTGCTCCCAGTGGAATCGCTTCATTTGATTTTCTTCTAGTTCCAAGCGAGTCTTTACATACTGATCATAATTTCCCTGGAAAGAGACCACAGAACATCAGACATACCCCAGAGAACAGCTCCTCTGTTTTTGCTGGTTGCGCAGGGCACCATTTACTCACCGTGTAGTACTTCAGTTTGCGGTTGTGCATGTGGATTATGTTGGTGCAGACACCATTCAAGAAGTCCTGGGAGTGGGATATCAGCACAAGGATCCGCTTGAACCTGTGGCACCACATAAGTTATTAGAGACTAAGCTAGGAAAAGAATTCGTGCTCGTTGGCCTTGATGGTGACAAAGGATTTACATGCACCAAATCTCTCTTGCCTACAACCAGATTAAGAACAAAAAGATAAGAGCTTTGGAGGTGCTTCGGGAAATTTGGAGTAAAGCAGCTACAACCAACTGCAGTAAGCAAGTACTGCAAACACTTTTCATTGTGTTAAAACACACTTCACCATAAGACAAGCTTCACCCGTCTTCACAAAGAGTCAAGAGCTGGCTACGCAGCTAGTAGATGACTAGTGCTACTGACGCAACAGACTCCACCGGCATTGCACTTCTAAGAAGTTTCAACCTTTGCTGCTTACTTTCACCTTGGTACAGACTACCATCTGTTAGGTAGACTATGCCTGGCTCCGCTCCAAATCTGTAAAATGACTGGTTAAAGCCTCCCAAAAAGAGAAAGGTTCAAATTACTTTCCTAAAACACGACTTCTGAAGCAGCACGCAAAAGGTTCAACTGACAAAGCTGATGGAAAAAACCTCTGCAAATGAAAAGCCCTTCTGACAATACAGTCCTTTAAATGCACAACCCAGACAACCTAAGCTTCATAGCTATTGCTAAGCTTTTTGCCTTAAGCCTTAACATTTTACCTTTGTTTACAAAAACCAGTCACCGGACATACTAGAACAAGATGAAACTGACACACTCAGATATTACTGCTCTGTGAAAAGAGAGGAACAATACGCGGAGGATGAGCTGGAAGCCGGGTCTGGAAAGCTCATGCTACTGGTACAGCACATGGTGCTGGTACACAGGCCGCCAGGGCTGCCCCTGGCTTTCAAGGAAGTAGCTTTAACCAGGGAGCACAAACCAGCATTTCTCATTTCTTCAGTGAGGGAGAGACGGGGCCTTGTCCTGAATTCATTACCCTTGCATCAAGAACCCTTCTGCAGACACATGTAGCAGCAAGCACAAGGTGTCACGGGTACTGCAATACAGTTATGTAGCCACAAGAACTACAGACAGTTATTCCTGTAGCACTTGCTCACATGCTGACAAGATGTTCCAGCAGAAAAGCACAACCCACAGAAGCAGCAAACTCCTTCATGCTTACGTTTTCAGCTCTTCCTCCAACCACACACAGGCATCCAGGTCAAGGTGGTTTGTGGGCTCATCTAGCAGCAGCATGAAAGGCCGAATGAAGAGGGCTCTGAAAGGAGAGGGGAGATGACAGCACAGGGTAAATGCAGGTAACCCAAAGCCTCTCAGCTCTGCTCTGAGTTCTTAGAACTGTGTATGTGGCTCTGCAGAGTCAGGAGCAGGCAGGCACTCTCCCAGGAGGCAGCAGGCAGTATACCACTCACCTAGCAAGAGCCACCCTCATTCGCCAGCCACCACTAAAGTCCTTCAGCTTCTTCCTCTGCATGGCTGGTGTGAACCCCAAGCCGTGAAGGATACGCGAGGCCCGTGCTTCTGCCTTGTCAGCGTCCAGCTCCTCCAGACGTTCATATAACTCCAAGAGTTTCTCACACTCCGCTGAAAGAGAGCCTGCCTGTCAGCACTTCTACCAATAAAGGGCTCTCAGCTGCACCTCTATACAGCTGGGAAAGCTCATAGTCCATCTGCTTTACCACTATTCAGCCCCCTCCATTCCCAAGCCTGAGACACTTCTTAAGAAGCTGCATGGAATAATTTCATCCAAACAAGTGTAATCCCACAGGACTTTTCAACTAGTACAGGACAGCGGGGGGAAACAGGTACTGTAACATGTAAAATCTCTGCCAAGGAACACAAATAAGACCTTTTCTTCGGTGGGGAGGGAAATGGAGGAAACGTCCCTTGTCCACAGGGACTCCGAGAAGCTTTACCATCTTCATGAGCCAGACGTTCCGCCTCTCGTTCTAACATGGCCCTCTCTGTATCCACCTCCATCACACACTGCAGAGGGGTCTTGTCACTGGGAGGCATCTCTCGGGTCAGGTGATAGATGTCAATATGCTCTGGGATGGGCACTTCTCGTTTCCCAATAGCTGACAAAAGCATGGATTTCCCTGTGTGCAGACAGACACTCCACAGTTAATTGTTGGATTCAAGGAGATACAATGTCACAGAGAAGCAGATGAGATGCAGTCAGATCCCACTGATTCCCTCCCTTTCCAACCCCAGAAAATCCTTGGGAGTTTCTTGCCCAAGAGGCCAGAAAAATTAGAGACACAACGGAGCCTACTGCCTCACTGCGACAGGCTGCCCTTCCAGCTAAGGCTCACCACCCCAAGGACAGGACTGAGACATGAAGAAGCTCTTTGGAAACCACTGCAGTTCAGCCCTTGCCTGGATTTAGGGAACTTTATCTCTGCTGTATACTTCCTGCTGTCTAATCAGGTCTGACATCTGTCATGAGGACCCCAGACTCTAAAGACTTCTAACACAGAGGAAAGTAATGCACTCATCACTAGGGAACTTAAGTGTTTTCCTGAAAGTTAAACCAGCTGGTCACTCTTACTAGCTCTTCTCCAATTACACCCATATTCTGTATCTCTCCATGTAAAGAGAGCGTTGCCTTCTCCAGGGATTGTACAGTTGTTTTCCCACTCAGGCCAAACCACACACTCCCTGCTCCTCCATACTGTGCAAGTTCTTTGACCAACAGCATCAGCATTGGGTTTATTGACGTTGCTAAACAAATCCTGCAAACGGGAATCGGACAGATTCACAAATCCCAGACATCTCACCAGCTCTCCACAGAAACCAGTTCAAATGCACGGTCCAAAGCTGGAATGCAACCTTATACTTCTACCAGCAATCTTAGCAATTCCTCTTCCTGGGTGGGGAGATGGGAGAACGGACATTGCCGTGTCCCAGCCATGTCTGTCTATCAGCTTTCTTTCCGGGTTCCAGCATTTACCACCTGCATCTGTCCAGCTTCTCAGCAGCACAGAATCTTCTCTGAACTCCAAGAAGCCCACCTCACCGTGCCCCACAGCTTACCAATCCCATTGAGTCCAATCAGGCCGTAACGCCTCCCGGAGTTCAGCTCAAGTTTTGTATCACTCAGCAGCTCCTGGCCGTGGAAGGTCAGCGAGAGGTTAATGATGTGCACATCGGTGCTGTTGGGATGGGAGGCCAGCACTCCTGTCACAGCACGGGCAGCAGCTTTCTTTAATTCAAAGTCCTCCAACTCCTTTGTAAGAGCATCCACCTCTGTATGCAGAGACAGACCAGAAGTGTTACTGATTTACAAAGCAAGCCATAAGCCCCTGTACCAATAGGCCCAGGACCACAAAAACAACTCTCATGTCCCCATTTCTACAGAAATGTTGAGGAGGCCCAGATGCAATGAGCTTTTCAGCTTAGCGGATGGATATATATGGTCTAACAAGAACTTCCACCTACTCTCTAAATAAAATCTGACCATTAGAACTAAGTGAGCAGCCAGAACAGCTAGCCTGTTATCCAAGTATGATGGGACTAACCCTCGCTGCAGGAAGGACTGGGGTGGGAAGAGAATTTACGAAGTATTGTTTGCAAGCTTAAGGAAAGGGCTGGCCAAAAGAGAACTTGACTAGAAAATAAACGAAGGGAAGGCCGGGAGGAGGAAAGAAGCAGCAGCATTGGAATAGGCCCTACCAATTTTTTGAGAAGCTAATATGCCCATATGCATGCCCCCCTCTTTCTTTCCTCCTACAGTATAAGCAGATCTTTCCTGTCATGCTGATCTTCTGTTGCAGCCCTGAGTTACAGTCCAGGTTTCACTCCTTGGTGAGACATCGCCATTTGAGGAAGAAAACGGCACTGAGGATCTCAGCAATACTCCAGCTGCTCAGAGCAGAGACCTGATGTTCAGACTGTTTGTGGTCGGGCCAGTGAGGGATAGCACCCTGGCTGTCAACATCTAGCACTCCTGGCAAAATCACCATTATCACCAAGGCAAATGTGCCTTAGCCAAGAAGGAGCAAAAAAAGTCAACCGCACTGACACAGGACCCCCTTTGAAAGCATGGGCAGTGCATGTAGACCAGTTACATAAATAAGCAAATCAGATGAGTGAAAAGAGGGGCAAGGCAGTTTTATCCTTTACATGCAATTATTTCACAGCAAATTGCCAATAAGAATATGCACGTACCGACGCACGTAACCTACCCTCTGATGTTTGCACTGGTTTACCAGCCTCCCCTTGACTCCCAGCGCCTGCTGACCACCTCTGCTCTTCAGCAACCTGAGGCACTGGTGCCTGCCCTGCCTGCATTACCCTTCAGCAGTGCCGCTCACAGCTGCAGGCAGAGCGCTCCCACCCAGAACAGCCTGTTCCTGGAGGAGACTGGATGGGGAATGCTGAGAACCCAGGACCCGGCCCCGCCACAGCTCCCCAGGCTGGAAGGCAGGGAAGCTCTGCAGAGGGCCCTGGCCAGGCTGGAGCCATGGGCCCAGGCCACGGGGTGAGGGTCAGCAAGGCTCAGGGCCGGGTCCTGCACTGGGGGCACAGCAACCCCAGGCACCGCTGCAGGCGTGGGGAGGAGCGGCTGGGAGCTGCCCGGCGGGAAAGGGCCTGGGGCTGCTGGTCGACAGCCGCTGAACACGAGCCAGCAGGGTGCCCAGGTGGCCAAGGGGGCCAGTGGCATCCTGGCTTGTGTCAGGAATGGTGTGGCCAGCAGGAGCAGGGCAGGGATCGTCCCCCTGTGCTGGGCACTGGGGAGGCCGCCCCTCGAAGGCTGTGCTCAGCGCTGGGCCCCTCACCCCAAGAAGGCCATGGAGGGGCTGGAGCGTGGCCAGAGCAGGGCAGCGAGGCTGGGGCGGGGGCTGGAGCCCAAGGCTGGGGAGGAGCGGCTGGGGGAGCTGGGGGGGCTCAGCCTGGAGAGGAGGAGGCTGAGGGGAGCCCTCATCGCTCTCTGCAACCGCCTGAAAGGAGGCTGGAGCCGGGGGGGTCGGTCTCTTCTCCCCAGGGACAAGCGATGGGACGAGAGGGAACGGCCTCAAGCTGCGCCAGGGCAGGGTTAGGTTGGATGTTAGGAAAAATTCCTTCATGGGAAGGGCAGCGGGGCCCTGGCCCAGGCTGCCCGCGGAGGTGGAGGAGCCCCCACCCCAGGGGCGCTCCGGCGCCGGCGGATGGGGCCCGGGGACGCGGCTCAGCGGCGGCCTTGGCAGCGCGGGGCTCGCGCCGGACTCGAGGACCTCGAGGAGCCGCCGGTTCACCAATAGGAGGGCGGTATGCAAATGTGCCACGGGAGCGGGCGGCGATTGGCCGGCTCGGGCCGGGCGGGCGCCGAGTCCCCGCCCGCAGCCGGCGGCGCGGCGCGGGCCGGGGCCCAGGGCGGCCCCGCGGCGGGGACGCTCGCGCCGCGCTCGGGCATCGGCGGGGCCCTGCCTGCGGCCGCGGGGCCCCGGCAAAAAGCGGGGCCCCCCGAGACCGGCCCCTCCGCCTTGCCCTCCTCACCCCGAGCCGCGGCACACACGCAGTGACTCCGAAAACGAGGCGCCGTGGGCTGAGCCTGGAAAAAAACTCGTGTGCCCGACAGCCTGCGCGTCACCAGGTGGGCGAAAGTAAGGACAAAAAATAAACTCTCCCTCCGTAGGCTTTACCTTGCCTACTGCCGTTAGGGAGGGCACCAGCTCTTTGCTAAGGAAAGAGACTTTGTCAAGGTAGCCAGGCTCTTAGTTTCTGCAGAGCAGATATGTCGCAGAGAAACAGATGAACAGAGTCATAGCAAGATCAGTGAGAACAGTAAGAATTCAGACACTACGGTGGTCCCTGCAGCAGGAAAAACAAAAAGCAGCGGAAAACAACACACAGGTCTGGGCATCAAACACCAGAAGACTGGGCAAGTACCTGACAGGGAACAGACACCCTCTGTCTCTACCCTGCAGGACTCAAGAGGGGGCCTGGGAACCCTTCCCCTGCCCTTTGTGGGAGCCACCGCAAATTGCTGTAGGGGGCCTGCTGGCCCGAAGGCGCGAGAGCGGCCCCAACGGTACCCGCTGCAGCCGGCCCAGTTCAGCACAAGCCCGCGGCCCCCAGGCACTTCATCTGAAGAGGAACAAACGTCCCGGTTCACCAAGCCGCGGGCACAACCGAATGCGTACGGTCCTGTCCGTGAACAGGCCCTGGCCGGACACTGCCTGCACCGGCGCGCACGGGGCCGCCCGGCCGAGCCCCACCGAGGGCACCCTGCCGGGGCGCGGGGCGCCGTCCCCCGCGGGGCGCAGGGACGCAGACACGCACCCGCCGCCGCGGCGGGACCGGCGCTACCGCGGGCCGTCTCTCACCTGGCAGCGACGTTCCGTTGGCCTCCGGGGGCCGGACCTCCTGCGGCTCCGTCCCGGCATCGCCGTTCTCCTCCGGGGCCCGGCGCGGCCGCTGTCGGGCCTTGGCCGCCTCCTTCTTCTTGGCCGCCTTTTTCTTGGCCAGGTCCGAGGGCATGGCGCGGCGGAGGGGCTGCGGCGGAGGTGCGACAGGCGCCGTTAGGCCGCGCCGATCCGGCCCGCACCGGGTCGCCCCGCCCCAGTTCCCCGCCTCGGCGGCCCAGCGCCGCCCGCCCCGGCCCGGAGCACGCGGCGCCGCCGGGCCCGGCCGAGGGCTGCCCGCCCGCCCGCTAAGCTGCCCGCGCCGCGCCGCGCTGCCCAACCCGGCCCGGCCCCCTCCGCCGCCTGCCGCCCCGCCGCCCGCCCGGCCCGGCCCGGCCCGGCCCGCACCGGCTGCTCCGCGCTTTCCTTCTGTCGCAACAGGACAGCTGCTACCGCGTGCGCAGGCCCCACCCCCCCGGCACAGCGGCCAATCGGAGCGCGCAGCGTCACCCGCGCCGGGCTGTCGCGCGGCTCTGGGAAGCGGGGTCCGCGCCCCCTCCGCCGGCTCCCGGGCGCTGCGCCTCCCGGCGTGCACCGCGCCGCTCGCGCCAGGACCGGCCCCAGGCCCCGCCCCCGGCGCACCCGCCGCAGGCGCGGGGGGCGGTAGCTCGCGGTACCATAGAGGCGCCGGCGCCGGCAGGTAGAGCGGCCGCCGGGACGCCATAGCAAAAGGGGAAGCGGAAGCGCAGGAGGGTCGCGATGTGGCGGCTGAGGTGGCAGCGGCGGGAGCGCGGCCGGGCGGGAGCCGCTGTCTCCCCCCGCGCCCCCGGCACGGAGCTCCGCGCCGCCGCCGGCCTGCGCGCGGAAGGGCCGCCCTGCCTGCAGGTGAGAGAGCCGCGGGGCCGCTGACCCTCGGGGGCCGGTGCGCGGCCCCGCGGGGGCTGCCGCCTTTTCGCCGTCCCGCAGGGCCCCCCGCTGCCCGCCCCGCCCGAGTGCCCCGCGCCGGCGATGTCCCCGAGCGCCGGAGCGGCCCCGTGAGCCCGCCCCGGACGTAGCGGGCCTGCGGCCGCCCCCGCCCGCCCGGAGCGGAGCGGAGCAGAGCGGAGCGCCCCGCGGCTGGACGTCGCCCCGCCGGGACCCCGCTGCCCCCAGCGCCGCCATGCGCCTGGCTGCGCTGCTGGCTGCGCTGCGGCCCGTGCTGCCGCTCGTCCTGGGCCTCTCCCTTGGCTGCAGCCTGAGCCTGCTGCGGGCCTCCTGGAGCCGGAGCGGAGGCGAGGACCAGTGCCTGGGGGCGGCGGGCCGGCCCGGGCCCCTCGCCGGCGGAGCGCGTCTGGAGGCAGCGGATGCAAGGCCCGGGCCGGGCCACGAGGACTTCAGGCCTAGGATTGTCCCGTACTACAGAGACCCCAGCAAGCCTTACAAAAAAGTGCTCAGGTAAAATCTGTTCTTTCGGTCAGGCTTTCCTTCAAGGGAAATAATCACGTGTGGGTGGTATTGGGGTTCTAAATCTTCCGGTGAGTTAACGGGTTCGGGGTGGAATGTGCTATTTGAAATACCTTGTGTAGTAACAGCACAATGCAACAAGGCAATGGCTAAGATTGTCACCTTAAAGGGGTGCAAGAGAAGTGTCTAAGAAGTTAATTTAAAAAAAAAAAAGGCAACAAAAACACCTGAGAAGATTTCTTCTTTTATTACTCGTGTCTAATAGAACACATTATTAAAAACTTTTTTAACCAGTCTATTCATTAGGAAAACTTTGAGCAATTAATAATAATGTATGTAACTTGTAAATGGTTAGCTCTGTATTTCTTTTTCTAACTTACACTAGCACGGTTTCCTAGCTCGAATAAATGTGTGAGATTGTAATTTCCTTGAAGGAAGCAAATGTTTTTACAAAATTTTTACTAGTGAGTCTTCTCTTAAGACTCTACTTTTAGGCTTAACCAGTTTCACCATTGGTAGACTCCAGCAGATAAAGACTTATCCCAAGTTACCGCAATACTTTGATTTTTGTCATCCAGCTGTTTGTCACGTAGGTATGTCTGTTAAGGGAACAGCAGCTGCCCGAGCATTCACACACCGTTTGGGGAGTCGCACCTGCACCACCTGAGACTTTAACTGCTCGGAGCGGAGTCCCTTCGCAGCAGGCAGCTCCACTGAGCTGATCGGTGCCCCTTTTCGACTCCTTGCTCACACGCGCACACACACATGCTCACCCTCGGGCGTTTTCTCTCCCCTCAGGCTCGACCCCAGGTCTCCCCGAAGCACAGTCTCTGACACGACGTACGCCAGGGGAATTTGTCGAGTGGTACAGTGGTGAAGAGCAGCTCGACCTGGGTGCCTCCGGAGAGGGACCCCAAACAAAGAAAGCCCTGGGCAATGACACCCTCGCAGTTTAAGTTCCCCTCCCCTCGTGCAACGGTTCGGTCCAACAGCAGTATTTGGGTCTGGGATCTTCTTGTTCCTTATTGGATCCTTTCCCGGTCTCCAGGCAGGACGTTCCTTTTCTTATCTTGAACAGCTGCAGCTTCTGCTGATGGTTTCGGCTACCTTATCTTCCTGGTTTGCACCGGTTTCAGGGCCTTCCTTCATGTAGCTAAATAACAGTTCAGCATATGGTCAGCGTATCTAGGTGAAAGTTCACAGCTTGTAGTCTAAGGCTTCAACAGGTCTGTGGATCCTTATTTGAGCTCAAGAATGACTGCCACAACATGTCCTTCCTTTACAGAACTCGCTACATCCAGACAGAATTGGGATTCCATGAAAGACTGTTTGTGGCTGTGCTGACCTCCAAGGCTACCCTGAATACGTTGGCAGTGGCAGTGAACAAGACGGTAGCCCATCACTTCCCACGCCTGCTCTACTTTACAGGGTTGCGCAGTGCCAAGGTGCCTCATGGCATGGTGCTGGTGGCCCATGGGGATGAGCGTCCCATTTGGCTCATGTATGAGACCATGCACTATATCCATCAGCATTTTGGTTCTGACTATGACTGGTTCTACGTCATGCAGGATGACACCTATGCCCAGGCTGAACAGGTCAAGGCTCTGGTGACACACCTAAGTATTAACCAAGATGTCTACCTGGGACGAGCGGAGGAGTTTATCGGGGGAGACGAGCAGGCCCGCTATTGTCATGGTGGCTTTGGCTACTTGATCTCCCGCAGCCTGCTGCTGAAGCTCCATCCGCACCTGGACAGCTGTCGCAATGAGATCCTTAGTGTGCGGCCAGATGAGTGGCTGGGACGTTGCATCATCGATTTCCTTGGCATCACTTGCGTTTCGCAGCTCCAGGTACTACCTCCCTTCTCCGGGTTTTGTGTTAGCTGAGCCTGACAGAACTCTTACTAGCTCCCTGCTGCATAACAAAAGGGCTTTTCTGTGAGCCTCTGCTGTGAGGCGCAGGGAAGGAAAGGGCTGTGTGATGTGGCAGGACTGGGGAGAGGCCCATAATCAAAGCTGAGGCGCTGAGGATGAGAGCACATGCAGTATTTAATTTTCAGCCTACCAGCAGATGCTGATCCACAGGTTTTTGGAGGTCGGATAAAGGGCACATTGGTACCAAGAAGCAAGCAGGCAGGTAGTATGGGGAGTGGGGTGGGTGGGGACAACTCTTCTATTTTTGTCTTTGGGTACTGCAGTCAGCATGGAAAGAGGGGCAAATGCATGTCTGGGGTGAGGGAAGGCTTCTCTGTGAACTCGAGTTCCATGCCAGTCTTTCTGGCTCTTGTCCACTTCAGGGCCAGCATTATCACACCTATGAATTGGCCAAAAATACTGAGCCAGAGAAGGAGGAAGAAGAGGAGTTCCAAGCAGCTCTTGCTGTGCACCCTGTTTCCGACATGACCCTGATGTACCGGCTGCACAAGCGCTTCAGCAGGATCCAGCTGGACAGAGCCTACCAGGAGATCCAGGACCTCCAGGTATGTGGTGAGGGATCTCTGCAAAGCCTCCTCAACCAAACGGGTTTCCTTTTCTTTCAACACAGTGAAGGAAGATTATTGCTTCTCTTTGTAGGTGCCCTTCAGCCAGACACAGGATATAGTCCTGCGTCTCAGAAATAGCACTTCTGACACCATGTTATCCAAAACTGCTGGTGTGATACTACCAAGATAGGGTTCTAGGTGGTGAGGCAGGCCTGGGTGGGAGATGGACTGGACCTCTTTGAGAAAGTAGTAGGGATCAGTATGCATTCTCTCTTTGCACAGATGCAGATCAGGAACCTGACGTCATTGACCCCAGCAGGTGAGGCAGGCTTGACGTGGCCTGTGGGCATTAATGCCCCGTTTCTTCCAAAGTCGCGTTTTGAGGTAATCAGCTGGGACTACTTCACTGAGCAGCACCTCTTCTCCTGTCCTGATGGCTCCCCCAAGTGTGAGCTCTCGGGAGCCAGCAAAGCAGATGTCAGTGAAATCATTGAGTCAGCACTTGAGCAACTTAACAGTCGCTACCAGCCTCTGCTCCGCTTCAGCAAGCGGCAGTTGCTGAACGGCTATCGGCGTTTTGACCCCACGCGGGGCATGGAATATACCCTGGACCTGCTGCTGGAGGCAGTGACCCAAAAGGGCCACAGTCATGTTCTGGCCAAACGAGTGAGCTTGGTGCGGCCTTTAAGTAAGGTGGAAATTATTCCCATGCCATATGTGACGGAGGCCACACGGGTGCAACTGGTGCTTCCCTTGACAGTGCAGGACCTGGATTTTGTGGCAAACTTCCTGGATATGTTTGCTATGAACACGCTGGACACACATGATAATGCCTTGCTGACTTTGCTTTTCATCTACCACCCGTATGATGCCCAGCGAGTCAGTCAGGTGGATGTTTTTGCTGGAGTCAAAGCCATGGTAGGAGAGCTGGAGAAACGCTATGCAGAAGTTAAAATCCCCTGGATTAGTGTTAAAACTGAGGTACCGTCGCAAGTGAAACTCATGGATATAGTTTCAAAGAAGCACCCTGTGGATACACTATTTTTCTTGGCCAGTGTCTGGACAGAAATCAACATGGAGTTCCTGAACCGCTGCCGCATGAATACCATCAGCAATTGGCAGGTCTTTTTCCCAGTGCATTTCCAAGAGTTCAACCCTGCATTGGTGTACCGCGGCGAGCAGACTGCTTCCTCCAGCACTGACTTCCTGAGGGATGGGCATTTTGACAGACATTCCTTTGCTGAGGCCTGCTTTTATAACTCTGACTATATGACAGCCCGTACCAAGCTAGCAGCTGATATCCTAGACCGAGATGAGGTGCTGGAGAGCATGGAGGTATTTGATGTCTTCCTCCACTATTCTGGTCTGCATCTATTTAGGGCTGTGGAGCCAGGGTTGGTGCAGAAGTATGCACTGAGGAGCTGCAATCCCCGGCTTAGTGAGGAGTTATACCACCGCTGCGTGCTTAGTAACTTGGAAGGACTTGCATCCCGCTCACATTTAGCCATGGCGCTCTTCGAGCAGGAACAGGCCAACAGCACTTGAGAGACTAGAAACATCAAGAGCTTCTCAGCACCTTAACACTTGGCACTTTCCATCCCCTTCCCAGCCTTGCCATGGGTGAAGGGCACGTGAGGTGAAGGGAGGAGGAAGACTTTCCCAGCCCTGCACTGAGGCACAGGTATGGGCTATGGAGAGAGGCTGTTTTTGTGGGGGTGTTTTTGTTTGTTTTTTAAATAAATAAAAGTTTCTTTCCAGGCAGACTCATGTGGTTGGTTGTGAACTTTATAGCATCGGGGATGAGGGATGTAAAACACGCCGTAGAGTCAACCTCACTTTAAGCCACGCAATTCTGAGCAGTGCAGAGAGAGAGTGAATATGAGCTATGTACTGGAACAAAGTTACCTTGACTACCCAACCTTCAGTAGCTGTCGTTGCACCCTCCTGTGTGTTTGTGTCTTCATGCGTTCATTTTTCAAGGAGGCATAAACACAGCTTGTCTAGTTTGCTGCTGGACGAAGCTATTTAATGCACTTTCACTTTGCTGTGTTTGGCTCCTCTGCAACTGCAGAACATTAATTTTCTTGTGTAATCTGGGAAGGTGAAGGAATGGAAAATTCCCTTTGACATGCACCAAGCTTGCTTCAGTTGGGCCAAGCACCGTGGTATGACACGAGGTTGCTACATGCCCTAGAGAGGAACCGGGAACTGTCTGAAGGTCCTCAACAGCTACCTCTCGGTTCTGCAGACTGAGCCAAGTATCATCCCTGAAAATAACAGATACGTCACTTCCTATCACAGATGGGCAGATGGCATGGCTAGCAGATTTAACAGTTCCGCTTCAATTTGATTACCGGGTAAGTCCTGCACCTGTTAACACAGTGAGCCTGGGCGACTGTTGTAAGGGACAGAAAATTCCTCGGCTACACCATACTTTTTGATTGTGCTCCTGGCTTTACACAACTTCAAGGCACACAGTTTTAGGACCTGGTTTCCATCAGGTATACCCACCTGCTTGTCGCATGCGTCTTAGTGGAAGCAGGCAACTGTTTGCTTATTCTCAAGGGCTGTTATTCTCAACTGATGTCCATGTTTTCATTAATGTAATCTATTAAATGGATGAAAAGCTGTCTTTTAATGACCAGATATGGATTTTCAGTGTGCTTCTACAGGAATAGGTTTTTGGCTACATGTCGCTCGTTATATTTGATTATTTGAGGGGAAAAATGTTGGTAAAAGTTTGCAGATAACAAAGGCGAACTAGATGGAAGAAAATGAGGACAAGTCTGTTACACAGAATGATTCAGGTATAAGATTTACTTGTACATAAGACAGGTAATTGCAAAATCATTTATCTAGAAACTGAACGGGTCACGTTTTAGATTCCCCTATTCTGTATCACAGAGAAGGGACCTCTGGAGTTCATCTAGTTCAACCCCCCCCTGCAAAAAGGGTCAGCTAGAGCAGGTTGCTCAGGACTGTGTCCAGTTGCATTTTCAATACCTCCAGGGATGGAGACTCTACAATCTCTCCTGGCAATCTGTTCCAGTATGTAATAACTTTTACAGTTAAAAGTTCTTTCTCGTGTTTAAATGGAATTTCTTGCATTTCAGTTTGTGCCCATTGCCTCTTGTCATGTCACTGGACACCGCTGAGAAGCGTCTGTTTCTGTCTTCCTTATGCTCTCCCATCAATGACTTCTAGACATGGACAGGAGCCACGCTGAGCCTGTTCTTGCCCAGGCTCAACAATCCCAGTCCTCACAGCCTCACCTGTCGTTACGACAGGCACTCTAATTACTTAACCATCCTTACAGCCCTTTGCTGGACTCGCTCCAGTATGTCCATGCCTGACTCGTACTGGGGAGCCCAGAACGGGACACAGCGCTCTGGATGTGTCTCACCAGTGCTGAGCAGAGGAGATGGATCACTGCCCTTGACCTAACGCTCCTCCTAATGCAGCCCAGGATGCTGTTGGCCTCCTCTGCTCCAAGCGAACACTGCTGGCTCGTGTTTAACTTGTTATCCATCAGGACCCCACCAATCTTTTTACTGCAAAGCTTTCAGCTTTCCAGCTTCTTCCTTCCAGCCAGTATCCTAGCAATCAAAGGCCAAAGCTCTGATGTGAACTTGCAAATTTCAGCGTGATGAGCCGGTGAGCGGGACTAACCCCATTCACGGCTGCCTAAGCGCTGTTTAAGGAAAGAGATTGTATTTGCTATACTCGTGAGCAGTGTGAGGTGGAAGTCTGGTGTCAGCATCAAAAGGGATGCCGAAAGATTAGAAAAGCTTCAAAAGAAGTATTCAAACTCTGGAACGTTGCTTCGAATTGGACAGGAATCTCAGATTTGTTTATTTAAAAAGTGAGAGATGTCTTGATTACATTTACATGGGAAGAAGTCAGATCTCTGCTGAATGTCTTCCTGGGATGTTTGTTGCTGTGCAAACCTTCAAAGAGTGAGAACGAGAGAAGCTAACTGGGAAACTTTTTCTTGTTATGGGTGGTGGTTTTGCATGAGGAGGTGCTGATCCGTTATGATCCCAGCAGGAAAGGCACTCAGACTGCGTAAGGTATCGTTTAAAACATGATGTATTAGAGCTAACTATAAAGATAGAATAGTGTAAATAATCTTACGTGCTTTAGATGCGGGGAACCCCAAGTGGTGTAGCATTGAATGGGCCTCTGATCCACACACAGCACGCCACGCAGACCCTGTTGGTAGAGGAGATTCTCTCATTTTGGCCATTAGAGCTATTATAGGATTACAAGAAAACAACTCCACTCGTCATTTCTACTGTCGGACAGAAAGGATGGTTGCATGAGAATTCCTTGCCTCACTTTTAGACAAAGGCAAGGCCACGCAGGTGGCGTAATCACCGCTACGGACTGAGAGCTGCTGCGGGCTCCTCTGTTACAACGAGGTGGTCCTGCGGGCAAGGGATTTGTGCAGCGAACACAGGCCTGAATGTCACGCTGTGCCAGCAGCACAGCGCAGCACAGGCCTGTGCGCGCTCAGGTTAACGGCTACGTGGGTCATCGACTCCCTGATGTACAGCGGCTGTCTTCCAGTCAGGATCACTACAGCAGCAAAGACGGATGGTGTGAGAACCCCTGCTGCGGCTTGCCTTGGTGATGGTGTGTTTGTTTTCTTGAAGACAAAAGAGATTCTGATGCATAAAATACAAGATGCATAGCTTGTAAATGCGAGTTTCGATATGGTGTAATATCCAAGGAGAATTCACGTTTGCAAGGACTGGCAATGGGCGTTGAACGCTGTAGAGAGCTACGTAAGCAAAGCAAGCAGTCTGATAGGATGCATGGGGGTAAAACAGGTGTCATGCAACCAAATTGAAAGAGTAAACATTGCAAAAGATGCAGTAAGTTAACTGTCAGGAAATCTCTGTGATAATGAAATTGAAAGCTATAGGGCACGTAGCAGTTGGGGATATCTGTGATGTAACCCACGCTGCTGCAGCGAAGGTTTTGAAATGACATAGGGCAAGGTAGAATTATTAGTGGGTCCTCATTAGAGAAGAAAGAATCATGGGAAACAGGATAGTGAGATTTGACGGACTGTCATTTAAACAAAACGAAGACGTAAACCAAAAAATTGGAGTGGATCATTGTTTGGTAAGTCACTGCCCGTGGCAGTGTATATAAGACAATGATGCAATATTATACAGAACTAAAAACTCTTAAGAGCATCCAGGATCTTGGGAGAAAACTGAGGGAAGCTGGAAGCTAATTTTTTTTTTTTTTAAAATCCAGCTCTGTGGGAAAGGAAAGGCAGGAAATACTGCCAGCAAACTCCCGAGTCCATAAACTAAAGATTCTGGTTTACTGATCAAAACTCTGCGTTCCAAGGTGAGATTAGGCTATGTGAAAGGAACAACTGGCGTCTTACAGGCAGACAGGTTAACTTTCAGGGTTACGCTCTAGCTGGAATGGCTGGGGATAGTAAACTAAAAATGCAGTAAGGCAAATGCTGTAAAGAGGAAAGAAAAAAATCAGATTAAATGTTGAACGAATTAGTCCAGTGTTACACCAAACAAGAAAAATGTTAATCGCTCTTTACAGATACCTAACATTAGTCTATAAGGAATTGAAACCAGAAATGCTAACTGATAAGGAATCTGGTGTAGATGGCAGTACTCTATAACTAATACTAGTCAAGGTTGTTGTACAGCAAGTAAGACTTGGCAAACGACTTAAGCCTTTGAAGTTATATGTTGAGTTAAAGATGATCAGCCAGCCATTACAGACCTGAAAATCCATTTGATTTAATGCAGTGCTTTAACTATTAAACAGAAAGTTACACAGCAGCAAACAAATCATGTGAGTTAAGAACTGGTTGGCATATCAAATAGGAGGCAGTTGTTGGATTTGGGCACTTCTGCTTAGGCCCTAGGGGGACAGTTCTCCAGACAGTGTCGTTAGACACTTAGCTGATGATTTGGAAGCAAATGCAAGACCTCTACTGATAAAATCTGCAGATGATGTAAAAAATGAGTACTGCAAAAAACGGTCATAAAGATAGGATAACAACAGAGAAGAGTGTGTAGCAGGCTATTCAAATAGATTTTGCCTCAAAGCAGTCCAGGGCAAACTTACCAGCTTGGGGAAAATGAAGGTGTGTTACTCCTCCAGAGAGGACTGTATCAAAAAAAAAAAAAAAAAAAAAGGTACTTCTGGAAAGAAATTGACTGTATTAATGTGCGAGCAGCTTAATTTGACCAGGACCCACTATTTTAGACAGTAAAATACAGAGCTATCCCAGCCCTGTAAAGTTTTACAATTTAAGATTAAAGCATGGTATAACGGATCTGTACAGGCAGACAATCTGGGGGAAACAGGTGCTGTTGATGTGAGACAGCAGTAAGGCCCCTGGTGGCATAGCCCTTTTTTTTAAGGTTTGAAGGGAAGAAAAAACAGAATGTACAAGATGTTCACAAAACTTATCTGAAGATTGGAAGAAATATTTTACAATGAGAGATGCAAAGCTCCTGTAGCGATAAGACAAGGGGTAATGGCTTTAAACTGGTTTTAATGGTTTTAAACTAAAAGAGGGCAGATTCAGACTAGATATAAGGAAGGTGTTTTTTATGCTGAGGGTGGTGAGACAGTGGCCCAGGTTGCCCAGAGAGGTGGTGGATGCCCCATCCCTGGACACATCCAAGGCCAGGCTGGACGGGGCCCTGAGCACCCTGATCTGGTTGTAGATGTCCCTGCCCATGGCGGGGGTGGGACTGGATGGCCTGGAAAGGGCCCTTCCATCCCAAATCATCCTGTGATTCTATGAACTCCAATTACTTGGAAGGTTGCGAGGTGATCTGATTAGAGTGTATAAGTACATTTACTAAGTAAAAATGCTGGATGCTAAAGAGGTTTTTAATTGTCTAGGGGTAAGGCACAACAACAGCAACACCAAACTAACAGCTTTAAACTGCAACAGATAATGCCAGCTGAAAATAGGCAGATGCTTTTAGTGATGAAAGTGATTAGCTAGCAAAACTAAAGAATGGTAGGTTTTCCGGTATCTTACAATTTACTTGGTTTGCGTAACAGAGATCATTGGAGGCCCATGTGAAATTACTTGTCATATGTAACTGGGCAGAATTAATCATCCTTCATGGCCTTAAATTTCATGACTGTGAATATAAAGTGGATGAAAGTTGCAAAAGAGAAATCCATCGAAGGCTATTAAACACAAAGCCAACACCTCTGTCACAGCAGGTCTCTGAATCACAAATCTCTACGAGCGAGGAGAGCATTCAGGGAGGTATCGCTGTATGTCTACCCTATTTTTATGATCTTTTCCAGGCATTCAGTGCTGGCCGCTGTCAGGAGCAGGGTAAATGAGTCAGGTGCACTTATGATTTGACTCTGTACCACCATTTTTGTGTCATTATCTGCAAAAAAGGACTAGGTCTTTTTCAAGGACACACTTCAGTTCAGCCAGGAATGATAACCTGTGTGAGGATCATGATACAGAATTCATGGACTGCAGTGGGGTCATGGATTGGCCAGGAAGACAAATGACCATGATTGTCATCTTTGACCTTGTAAAATGCCTTCCCCCAGTAGGTGCCTGCTGTGGCTCCAGCTGTGCTTACCCTGCTCCAGGTGTGTGTGCTTTTGTGTGTACTTCACTTTCTTTGGATATTTTTCTTCCTCTTCCTCAGTTGTGGTATGGGTAACTTGCTCCATCGGATGTCCTAGGCAGGCTTACTTATCCTGTTGGAAGAGTCTTGGCTGATCCCAGAGAAAAATGTTCGGTGTATGTTACAAACACAGGAAGCTTTTGTCCCAGGTGCATTTTTAACTCCAAGAAACAGGTGAAAACAGACTCACCATCTTCTCACCTATGAAGGAGCTGCCTCTCTATCCCTGCCTGAAAGGTATACTTTTTAGAAAAAATAAAAACACAGATGTGAACTCAGATATTGTATCTGATCATGGTGTCCAGCAATCTTCTCCAAGAGTGGAATATAAATGATGTGACTCCCGTGACAGGGGGACGTGCAGCCTGTCTCATCTGGACAGCCTGCACGGGGCGGCCTCCCCCTCCCGCCCCAGCGCTAAGCCGTCCCGTTGTGTCTGTGCTGTCCTAGGACGGCTGCGCTTGCCTCCCTCGCAGCTGACGGGATGCTGAACTTTCTCACTCCAAAGTGGTTCGCAGCCGATTGCTAACGCTCTGGAGAGTGCAAGCCAGTCACTTGCAGATGGTCTAGGCTGTTCCACAGAGAAGTTTTGGAGCTGCTGCTAGCCAGATCAGATGACCAGATACAGAGGATGATAGTGTCTCATCAACAGGTGCGTATTTCCCCAGCAAAAGCGGGGTATTCTTGCTCAGCAGACGCCTCCGTTCTTAACGCCAGCATGAAGACTTCTTTTCTGAGGAGCTTGCTCTTCTATTTGGCCTTCAGCAATTACCTTGTCGCACATCCGTCATGAAACGTGCTTCACAGGGCTGCAAGACGCGCGCGGGCTGCTAGCGCAGTCTCCTGCCAGGAGTCCTAGTCGGAGCCACTACACGAGGCGCTTTCTTGCAACGCTGCCTCAGGGCGTGACCCTCAGGAGCCACGTGCCTTAGCCGAGGCGGTCGCCCTCTCGCATTCCTCTTTCGGATTGTCTTTCCTGGATATGCCTAGCGCTCACATTATCTTCCCAACATGCACGCTGAACCATTTCTTCCAGGATGCTCAAAAGTGGCCGTTTGCGGATTACAGGTAACACAAAACCTCGTTTTCCATTTACAACAGTTTTTCTAGTGTAAATAGCTGTGGCAAGAAACGCTTGAGAATGTGACAACATGAAAAATGCAGACTGGAAAAGCTGAAGGCACAGAAATATATAGCCTCTGTTTAAAAATAGCCAGTGAGACAACGATCCACCTCATAATCTTTACAAGATTTTATTTCAGCTTTAAGACTTACGCCCTTTTTGAACACTTGGAGTTGGCAGAAGCGGTTGGCTTCTGCTCGTCGGATACGCCTTTTAAACAGCGCCGTTTCCTTTCACCCCTTTCTCGCAGCACCTTGGAGCATCACTCAAAATTACCCACTTCCAGCGCTCAGCGTAGGCACGCTCCCCACCCCCACCCCCACCGTGTGCGGTGCTGCTCCGGCTGAAGTCGGACTCTTCCAGCGCTTCTTCAGATTGTTCTTTGAAAGTGTTCGTCCTAAGTGTCTTCCACTGGATGTTCACGAAACGGTTTTTCTTTTCCCGCGACAACTGGCACAGCGTAACAGACCCGTGGTCTCCCCATCCTCCCAGGAGTTACCAGCTCCCTAAGAGAGGAGCGTGCGAAGCCGCGTCCAGCTACGGGACAGCCACTCCCGCTGCGGGCCCGCTTTGAGTGCGACATGCCGCGCGCGCTTGGAAGCTGCGTTCCCGCGCCTTCGCTCCCGGCCGTGGTGCACCGAGCCCTGGGAAACCCTCGCCGCTGCAGCGCCCCGCGGCGGCGCGCGCCCCCCCCCCCTCGCCCGGCGCCGCCCGAAACCGCGCCGCGAGCCCTGCCGCGAGCCGGCGGCGCCCCGCGCTGCCCCGCGGGCGGCACGCGCCCTCCCGGCGCCGCCCTCCCCGTGCCGGCACCCGCCCCGCCGCCAGGTGGGTCCGCGGGGCGGGGCGGGGCGGGGCGGGCCGCTGCCGGCACCGCCGCCGGATGGGCCGGGGCCGCGGGCGGCCGCTGCGGCCCAAGGGCGGCCCGGGCGTGGGCTCCGCGGCGGAGCCCGACCTGCCGGGCGGCCAGGGCTGGGCGGCGCGGGGCTGGGGCGGATGGCGGCGGCGCTGCGGTGCCGCGGGGGCTGTGGCGACAGGGGGCGGTGGTGAGCGAGGGGCGCTCTGGCAGCGGGAGGGCGCCGTGGCGGGTGAGGGCCGCTATGGCGGCGGGGGGGGGCTTTGGCGAGTGAGGGGCGCTCTGGCGGGGGGGCTGGACAGTAAAGGGTGCTCGGGCGAGGGGCGCTGGGCGGGCGCGGGGGCTCCGGCGGTGCGGCGGGGCGCTGTGGCGGGCGAGGGGGCTGTGGCGGGCCAGGCGGCTGTGGCGGCGCGGGGCGCTCCGGCGGGTGAAGGGCGCTGTAGCGCCGGGGCTCCGTGGCGGCAGGGGGCGAGGGGCCGCGGCGGCGGGAACGGGCCGTGGCAGCGTGAACGGACTGCGGCAGCGACGCTGTGGCGGCGGACCGGCGGCCTGCCCGACCCCCTCCCCAGGCTGCCGTGGGCGCCGCCGGCGGGCGAGAGAACGCCGTCCGGCGGCGGCAGGGCCGGGGCGGCTCGAGGGGCTGGAAAGGTAGGGGCGCTGCCCCCGCCCGTCCACAGGCGGAGCTCCGCGCCGCGCCGCGCCGCCCCCGCAGGGCTGGGAAGCGGGCGCAGGGACCGCGGCGGCACCGCCTCCCCGTCGCCGAAGCGGCGCTAAACCGCCGGGGGCCGGAGCGCGGCTGGCCTGGAGGAGCGGTCGCTCTCGCACCGGGACCCTCTCCCCCGCGGCGAGGGCGCTGCGCGCAGCCCGTTCCGGCGCCGCGCTGCCGCTCCTGCGCGGGCGGCGAGCGACGCGCACTTTGCAGACGGTCCCTGCGCCGCTCTCCGCAGCGCCGCGCAGGCGCCCCGCGCCCGGCGCTGGGACGGCGGCCCCGGGGCGAGCGGGCGAGCGGCGCGGCGGGGAGGAGCATGGACGGGACGGTGAGCCTTGCCCCGGGTCCCGGCGCCCCCCCGTCCCGGGCTGCCATCCGGCTCGACCCCGCGGCGGCGCTTGCCGTGGCTCTGCCCCGGGCACCTGCGGGAGCTCTGGCTGCGAGACGCCTCCGCCCGGGCGCTGCCCCCCCGCCAGCGGCACCCCCGGGCCGGGCACGGACCCCGGGCACCGCCGCCGTTCCCGCTCCGGCGCTCCCGCAGAGCCCTCCCGACCGGGAGACTGGCAGGGCCCGGGCAGCGGGCCCCGCGCCGCCGCTGTGCCGCCTCCCGCGGCGCTCCGCTGCCGCCGCGCGGCTCCCCCGCGGAGCCGGGGCATGGAACCCCCGGGACTGGCGCGCGCCGCTCTCTCCGTTCTTCCCTTCGGGCTCGGCGTCCCGCCGGTGCAGCCGCCCGGCCCCTCCGGTTGTCCCGCGCGTGCCTCCGCATCCTCGGCCGGGCTGCGGGCGCTCTGCTGGCCCGCAGGGACCCAGCTGGCTCGGAGAGGCAGGCGGGGAGGGGAAGCCCCATACTCATTTACCACTCCCCGATGTGGACCGCAAGCCCCCTCGGGAGGCTTTCCCTCAGCGGGGAGTGACTTTCCCCCGGGGAGACACCAGCACTCGCCTGGACAATCGCCCAGGCGTGGTCCTCTTCTTAACACCCTGTCCCTGGAGGTGCTCCACACCCCGGTGCTGTTCTGCGACTAACTAACAGCTGTCTCCAGTGCTCCAGGAACAGCCAGCCTTCGTGCAGGAGATAGCGCCTTTGAGAAAGAGTCTTCATCTTGCTGCCTCTGCGGTGCCCTTCAGCTCTGTTTTCAGAGGGAGATTCGTAGTCCCCGATACCATCTCAGGACAAACCGATCCGTATCTGTAGGAGACTAATGCTCCGTGTGGCCTTCCAGAAGATCTTGACTCCCTACACAGGCAGACCATCTCACTTCGGTGCCGTGAGCTTGCTGCTGGAGATTGCTGCTACCTCCCTCCCTCCCTCCTGTTCCCTGGTGCTTGAACTCTCCTCCATTTCTTCTATCAGCACGGCCTGTGGAGGGACCCTGTGTGTCAGCTGCCGCTGGGAAAGGCTGAGGTAGAGATTAAATGGGGGACTGAGGAGAAAGCAAGGTCGCTCACCAGTTAGCATGATCTGGGGGCGCATTTATGCGGTATCCTTGCCTAATGCTGTCAGCGCTGCCCTTCTTGGAGAGACTGGCATCATACCGCTGCCCATTGAGGGGAGTCCTCTGCCTTCTGAAAATAACCAGTTCCGTGGTGCTGCCTCAGGAGCAATCAACAACCTACCGTTTACCGTGGGGACACCGCCATGAGAAAGCAGCCCTTCTTCCCTGGCAGAATCCCCTGCCTGGCCTTGCCCCTAAGGCAGGGTGAGGGTGAGACTCCCGACATCGTCAGCCTTTGGTTGCCTCCTTTTCCGCAGTGCTGCAGTGATGTTCCTTTCCGTACCTCGTGCACTCTCCTGGCCCAGCCCTTCTCACTTGCATTGCCTCCGTTGCTGTGTTCTGCCTCAACCACTGCTTTGCTGGACTCTCTCCTTCCTTGACTTCAGCTCTATTTTATCACAATTCGCTATGATCTTCTTTCTGCCCTTTGTTCTTCCCTTGTTTTGACCCTGCTGGACTGAGAGCCCTGTTACTGTCCCTGATAGTCGTCTGTTCTTGTGCTGACCAGCACTGCCTAGGCTGGCACCGTGATGCTCCTGTTTCCCTTTCTTGCCTATCCATTCTTTGAGCAGTTGCTTCCAGCTGCGTGACTAGGTATGAGCTTACACCCGTGAATGCTGTGGGTGCCGGTGTTCATACCTGTTCTGCTGTAACGCTGCTTTTCTTCATCAGCTACAGCAGAGAGCTGTCAGAAGCAGCAGTGCTTCGTATACACGGGTGCGGCTGGCTCAGCTCTTCCCAAGGAGCAGCTCCCTTTGCCGCCTTTCCCTGGCTCGTCTTCTCTGGCACCTATCATGAATATGCAGACACCGAAGCTGCCTGACTATACCCTAAATCTGTGGCATCGTTAGTTCTCCCTGTCTGCAACACTCTCACCATCCTACCGGGGCAGCTAACAATGCCTGCTGAAACGCTAGAGTATTCTGATAGCCTTTAAGGATTTGATTTTTTAAGAATCAAAGCAAGCTGACTTGGTTCAAGTTCCTGACCTGCTCTGCTTTCCCAAGGGTTACCAGAGATGTCTGATGGCAGAAGCATAACGGAGAACATCTGTGTAAGAAGACGCCCTTGCTTCTTCGTTAGGCCAGGCAAATTCCAGGGGTCCCTTCCAGTCTCAACCGCCCTATGATTCTTATTAGAGCATGCGTCAACGTGCTGACAGGTTATAGGCAAGTGGTGTACTTTCTTCGTGTTTTCTCCAGTCTCCCCAAGCACAAGCTGGCTCCCATCTGTAAGTTGAACAGCCTTGTAAGGATGGCCTAGTGCCTGGGCAAAAGTGCTGTCTTGGCAACGTGGACATGCATCTGTGTGCGGTTGTCTGCAGAGAAGTCCCTAATCACTGTGTCAGTTGCATCTTCTCTTTCTTGCCTTTTCCCTCTTTTTTTCCAGTTGTGCTGCTTATGAAGTGTCACATGGGTTGGTGCTGTTCTAGGGAATTTTATTTATATTGTATGTTACTTCCCTCTCACTCAGTATGTACTTTCTCTTTTCAGAGCTGGATCCAAATGCATCCTCAGCCTGCTGCCTTAGAGCTGTTCCTGCTTCAGGTCAATGAGAATATCTGCTGCTAATTCATCATGACATAATATCTGGTCTCCGGCCCCATCCTGTTGGATAAGTTTCCTGCTTCCTCTTGGTCTGTACAGATGTGACTCCGGGTGTTCATCAGCTACCTAGTCTGGTACAGGTAGGTTTTAGCCCTTTGAAAAATGACCTGTTAGAGGTGGGAAGAATGTGTCTGTGACTTATACTGGGACTGGCAAATGTTTGCCTTTGGACATATGGGAGATGTTGTTTTGTGAAATGAGTCCTGAACTGCCTGCTTGCTGCTATTAACTTAAGCTGGTCCTTTCACTAGCCAGCTGCTTCTGTGATGGTTTCTGCTAGTGCTGGCGGATGATTAGGTAGACTGGCTCAGAGCGAATAATGTCAGAGAATGCAGTTGCTAAGAGCGGGCCTAACAGAGGAAAGAATGAAGAGTAGTAGTAATAGCAGGTATTCTTTCTGGTAATTCATTACTCCATTAGCTACAAGTAAATGTGATTAGTTCTTATCAGATGGTTATTGATTTGTAGGGTTACCATGCTTCTCACAGCAGCTTGAAATCATGGTTAGGTCTTCCCAGCTGGTAGACTTCTCCAGTACCTGCTGTTGTTGGATATGCATTGGTCATCTGCGTGATAAGGTACTCAGATCTGCCACTCAGGTCTTTATTTTCTACCATTAGTTCCATTCTTCTTGTTGCTTCCACTGATGAATATCCACCTGTATCCATCTATCTTTTTTCCCAGTCGGTACACAGTATACCTGTAAGGGACTTTGTTTTTCCCGCAGCCGGATCACTGCCTTTTCACCTTTTACAGCCTGCACAGGTCACTTCACTGGTAGCATAAATTGTCTGGTAGAAAAATGCATTCTATTTTGCATTGGAAACAAATAGCCTAGGTTATAACTTTTTCTATTTTAAGACACATTAGGCTTGTTATTGTCATCTGATTTGGCCCTTTAACAGCCATACTGCTTAGCCTGCTGCAGCACAGTTAGGAACTGTGCCCAGTGCCTGCTACCTCGGGTTTTTCGCTTCTGGCTGAGCCAGGGAAAGTCTGTTCCAGAGAGATACCAGTACTAGTCTACCAATCATGACTTACATGGATTTAAGAACTGTGTTGCGCTGAGTCAGACCAAAGTATCCTGTCTCTGACTAGCAATGGATATGTGGAAAAGAAATAGGAAAATGAGGCAAACGCTGAATCTTTTTGTTCTTCCGCATACCTTCTAAGTTTTTGCAGTCATCTGATTATGGAGTCAGCACTTTGGAGTAAACAATGTTGGAAAATCCCCCAAATTCTTAGGTCTGCTCTTTCAATGTTAAGTTATCTTCATTGGAAGGAGTTGTTGCAGTTTTCTGTGGTTATGTTTTCCATCACTATTCTGTCCTTTTCTGTTCGGTTGAATGTTCTTTTGGATTCTGAGTCCGGGGAGGGCTATAGGACCATTCACTTTGGCATATTCCTAAAGGGAGTGGGTACCTGTATCCAGCTCGCAGCTGTTGCTGAGTAAAGGTATGTCTTTTAGAACGGCAGTTTGGTAGTTCTCCTCGTTCGGGTTCCAAATGATAGAAGACTGAGGGATGGATGAGAGCTGTTTGGCAGAGGGAGAGACCAGACAAAAACGGGGTGACTGCAGATGCTTGGCAAAAGGAGCTGGAAGTAAAGACAATGAGAATAATAACGGGCTAAGCAGGAGATGCTTTTGTGATTTTCACTGGTGTTTGCGCTTACGGATGGTGTTGGGTTCAAGATGGCCGCTGAATGCCAGGCAGCAAACATGGCAAAAGGCTTTTTCTAGTTGACATCTAGGAAAGTTTCTTTATTTTTCAGTTCTGACAGCCCGCTTGATTTCTTTCTGTTCCTATCAGACGTACGTTAACTATCACATGCCATGTTCTCTATGCTAACTTGTTAAGAACCCATTGATGTTAAAGTTAATGCGGAATATACCTGCTAATGTATACTCCTGCGGAGAGTGCACAACCCTTGCTGGAATCAGAAGAGCTTATGTATTAAAACTCCTTTTGCTTCTTGATGAAAGGTAAGGTGTTACCTTTAACCTTCAGTACTCTTAATCATTTGGAGCTCACTCCTCTTCCGCTGTGGCAATACCACAGTGGTTTCCAAACAAGAGTGCTTGGGCTAACACCTGGAATTTGCTGGTCTCCCCTTAAATTGAATAGCATTCTAGGAGCTTAGCTTTTCTGGAAAGGTGCAGTTGGAGGAACTGAATGGTTCTTAATCTAAAATGTAAAGAATTAAGAGTTCTGGTATTATACCACAGAGTTATCCAGGTTTTTCATTTATACAGAAGTGTCCTAAGTGCATAGAAGCAAGCAAATAACAACTTGCATGCTTTTTCTTCTAGCTCACAGAGTTATTGCTGTGTTCTCCATAATGCTTTCATAATGTAGACAACGGCTAGTAGGTCTTGTTCAGGAAATGTTACTCAGAGGTCATCAAGTGAGGTATGTCTGATTTTTGTGAATTGACAGCCCGAGATGCCCTTGTCAAATGTTTCTGATAGCCACTGAGTAAACATGAAAGTAACAGTGGTATGATCATTCTTGTAGCTGGGTATATTGATAGCACTGGCACCTCAATGCTTGACAAGTGTCCCATGAATTTTATGGAAAGCTGTTTTGGTCTTCCTTCCATTTTTAAAAAAAACCTCTCTATTCATTGGTTCCAGTGTTTGAGAGAGAAACTTCCTGTCTTCTCCTTTATGGCCCTTGATAGTCCAACAGCCTTTACTGTTTTGTACTCTTACAATGACGATGTCTGTGTTTGTCTATGGTAGTTGTCCAAAGCTAGGGATAGAAGCGTTTCTCTTTGAATAGAACTATTACCGTGGCTTAAATGAAGCCCTTAGCTAGACTGAAGAATTTGCCTGCTCCAAGAATCTCAGTTTCAGAGTCTAATCAAGATTGTATCTTTTACTTTTTGCCCTGAAATTTGGCACACTTATTCTCTGCCTGTGAATGAATTTTAAAAATAATTTGTTTAAGGGCAGTTCAGCTCCTTTCAAGATCCTAAACTGCAGAGAAGAAAATACAATTTCCCGATTACATATTTTTAAATTTATAGGCACAGCCATTGCACTGAAGTGGGAAATCGTATAAACTTAACTTCTGATAAGCATGTGGCCTTTGATTTGCAAATGTGCTTTTGATGATGTGAAAGACATTGGACTGCATTTGGTGAAATTGCAGGGCCTAACAAGGCATAACATTCAAAATTTATAAATTCGTTATTTTAAAAGATTTAAAACAGGCATTTTCCCCTGGCAAAATACATATGATTCATGGCAACTGCAAAAGTTACAGTTAAAAGGTGATGTCTGGATGGAGAGCAAGAGCTGTGTTTGCAGCTGTTAGGTCAGCGAGGAATGATTTTTAAATGTTACTTGTGGATAATTTTTTAAAGCTTTCCATTTCCCTGGTAGAGAAAGGACATACTGCAAGGTGACTTAAGTTTTTTGTATTCTTGGTTTTTCTTCTTTGAGATCATAGGGATAACCACATAGTAACTGAGCTGGCTGGTACGCTGATCAGACTCTGTGTGGCCAGTGGCCACTACGAGTAGTTGCAGGAGAAAGTACAAAGCTCATTCAGTGTCTGGTTCATAGAATGATAGAATGGTTTGGGTTGGAAGGGACCTTCAAAGTCCTGTTCCAGTGTCTCACCACTCTCATCGTAAAAAAGTGTCTTCCTTATGTCCAATCTAAACCTACCCTCTCTCAGTTTAAAACCCTTGCCCCTTGACCTATCACTGCAGGCCTGGGTAAAAAGTCTCTCTCCATCTTTCCTATAAGCCCCCTTTAAGCACGGCAAGGCCGCAATAAGGTCTCCTAGGAGCCTTCTCTTCTCCAGGCTGAACAACCTGTTCAGCCAGGCTCTCTCATCTTTTATTCACAGGAGAGGTGTTACAGCCCTCTGATAACTTTCATGGCCCTCCTCTGGACACGCTCTAACAGGTCCATGTCTGTCTTGTACTGTGGACTGCAGAGCTGGGTCCAGGTGGGGTCTCAGGAGAGTAGAGAGGAAGAATCCCCTTCCTTGACCTGCTGGCCACGCTTCTTTTGATGCAGCCCAGGATACAATTTGCTTTCTGGGCTGCAAGCACACATTGCCGGCTCAGGTCCAGCTTTTTGTCTACCAATATCCCCAAGTCCTTCTCCACAGAGCTGCTCTCAATCCATCCATCCCCCAACTTGTACTGGTACTGGTGATTGCCCTGACCCAGGTGCAGGATCTTATACTTGGCCTTGTTGAACTTCATGAGGTTCACATGGGCCCACTCCTCCAGCCTGCCAGCGTCCCTCTGGATGGCATCCCTTCCCTCTAGCCCATCAACTGCAGCACTTGGCTTGATGTCATCTGCAAACATGCTGAGGGTGCACTCAATCCCACTATCTATGTCATTAGTAAAGATACTGAACAGTACCGGTCCCAATACGGACCCCTGAGGGACACCACTTGATACTGATCCCCGTTTGGACATTGAGCTGGCAGCTATTTAAAGACATTTTTCTTAGAGCACAAGAACTATTGATTCCCATGTTCAAGAAATCTGGCGAGGAAGGTGGGAGACCAGCGTGGCTGAGTAAGGACCTCCTGGTCAAACCGAAACAGAAGAGGGAAATGCACAGGCAGTGGAAGCAGGAGCACGCATCCTGGGAAGAATATAGGGATACTGCCCAGGAGTGTAGGGATGGGATCAGGAAAGCTAAGGCACAACTGCAGCTAAATTTGGAAAGGGATGTGAAGAATAATAAGAAGGGCTTCTACAGGTATGCTAGTCAGACAAGGAAGATAAAAGAAATTGTACCCCACAATAAATGAGATGGGGAATCTGGTGACAACTGACCTGGAGGAGGCTGAAGTACTCAACAACTTTTTTCCCCCCTCAGTTTTCACTGGCAATTTCTCCTCCCAAATCTCTCGAGTCCCTGAATCTCAAGGCAGGGACTGGAGGAATGAAGTCCCACCCACCGTAAGAGATCAGGTTCTAGACCATCTGAGGATACATGCACAAGTCCATGCGACCTGATGAAATGCATGCCAGGGTCCTGAGGGAACTGGCTGATGGTGAATCCTGTTTCTCCCCAGTAATCTGTAGTCATTAAAGAACATCCTGTGATCATAGAAGCCAAAGTCCTGGCATCAACACCAGCCGCGAAGCCAGGTGCTGATCTGCATGATCATGGTTCTTTACAGAGTAATGGATCTTACGGCTAAAACAGACTTTTGGATCACCTGACCCCTGTATTTTACTGAGCACTAATGGACTTCAATTTGTCCTTACTGTGAGCCTTACACCTTCCAGAAAGACAAGCTGTGGTTTGGTTAGCTATTGTAAATTAAAAATGGAATATACTGCCTGTAGAGCCTCTATCAGCGGAGGGTTTAAGAACTTAGACAAATACCTGTTAAGAAGGGTTTTGGCAGGTCAATACTGACTTGGGGCAAGGAAGGATTTGAAGATCTTCTAATGGCCATGCTAGCCCCTCTACTTTGATTCTGTAAATATTTTGTTCGTGATGGCTAGACTATCCTGAAGGCAAGGGGTGAAGGCTATAACAGTGTCAGCTGTGCTTATGTAGGACAGAGCGTCATTGTAACTGTCTGTTATGAGTGTAATTCCGCACTCCCCCCGCTCCTAACTGACATGCGCTGTGTGGTAAGGGTTTGTGGCATAGTTTGTCTCGTGTCAGCTTTTGTCCACTGGCTCTTGTTCTGTCCTTTTTTCTATTTAATTTAAAAGC
The DNA here is from genome assembly GCF_047370975.1 of Nipponia nippon. NCBI lineage: Eukaryota > Metazoa > Chordata > Aves > Pelecaniformes > Threskiornithidae > Nipponia > Nipponia nippon. The sequence goes on from NW_028262290.1 coordinate 167,802,423, forward strand.
TTTTTATCACTTGGGATTTTGTGAATGTTTGTAGTTACATTGAATGTACTTAAACATCATCATCATCATCACGTTTATCTCTCAACTTTATGTTTTGTTCATTAAACATGTTGCATTATTTAAATCTTTCATGGACAACATTTTTCAGACTTCTGGACTGTACTTGGCACTACTTTATTCAGTGTTCCAACATGGACTTCTCTAGCAATTGAAGTATATAGAGAAAATCATCCTACTATCCTTGCTTCCTCCCCTTCATAAATCCAAGGGTTCCCTTGGCTGTCCTTGCCACAGTGTGGCACAGGTCATAGAATCATAGAAGGCCCTGAGTTGGAAGGGACCCACAAGGATCACTGAGTCCAGCTCCTGTCCCTGCACAGGACAACCCCAAAAGTCACACCCTATGGCTGAGGGCGTTGTCCAAATGCTTCTTGAATATTGTCAGGCTTGGCGCTGTCACTGCCTCCCATGGGAGCCTGTTCCAGTGCTCCACCACCCTCTGGGTGAAGAACCTTTTCCCAATATCCAACCTAAACCTGCCCTGGCAGATCTTCCTGCCGTTCCCTCGGGTTCTATCATGGGTTGCCAGGGAGAACAGATCAAATCAAGGTAGTTCAGTCTGAGTTGTTTTCCCACTGTGGTCCCTACTTCCTTTTCAGATTTTCCACTTTTCAAGACACTATCTTCTGCTTTAGGGGGATGTTTTTCATTCTTTGTTCTTAGATCGCTCCTTGCCTTTAAACACACACTTTGAATGGATCCATCTTAATGAGATGGCTTGATCCAACAGTTCTGTCCTGCACTTCAGTTCATTAGAGGTGACTTTGTATTAATTTCCATATGTCGAATGACACTGTTGAATGTTGTCTGACTAGTCACTAACCCTCCCTGTAAAGGTACCTTCACTTTTAACTACATTTACTGTGTAAGTTGTGCCAGCAAATTGGGGACATTATTGATATTTTGTAGTGCTTATTTGTAATCAGAGAAAAATAGCCTAATAATACCCAGTCATCTCTCTAGAATGGTCTTTCAAATCCCTCATGATTAATGCTAGGCAATACGCTGCGCCTCACGGAAGGATCCTGTTAGTTCCCAGTAGAGCCTGGCTTTTGTTCTATGGGCTTTGTTCTTTACAAACTTTCTCGTTGTTCTCTTAATACCTAACGTTACAGCTCTGGATATTCTTGTATGAATGAAAAGGTCTAGTCCAAGGGTATCTGTATATGGTTTGTAAGTAATTCTGGTGCCATTTTTGTGCTTGATAGTCCAGATCTATCTTTGTAAGGAAGCAAACCAGCGGGGACTGCCAAGAATGCCATCACTAGGTCTCCCTGGGATCCAGTGGTATGCATAGACCAGCTAGGGCCCGAGGCAGTGTGATGCAATGTGTGAGACATCTGCTATCATAACTTTTCTGTGGACTGTCTGGTACTTCTCCTCTCTGCCATCCTCTGAAGTATATGGTGCTACGTGTCTTCTGGCCATTTGACATGTAAAAGTTTTGCTGTGTGGCTTGCAAGGTCAAGAAAACTGGATGCTCCTTACCTAGTTGACCCCTCTCTACATCTTCAGTGTCTCTTGGCAAGTCCTATGCCAGTTAGTGCCCAAGGCTAACTATTCTGCATGAAGAAGCTTTTGTTGATTTTTGAGTTTGTCGCCCTCTGTTTTTGTTGGTAGTCCTCTAGTTCTTCTGTTACAAGATAATGTGCTCATAGTTCTGTGTCCGTACTAGTCTTAATTCTGTACATTGTCCCCCTGCCCTGCAATACAAACAAGCATTCTTTTTCAGGTCTTCTTCATAAGAGAATTATTTTGTACCTAGTCTTGCCATATCTGTATCTTTATTAATTCTTCTGTATACTTTTTAGAGATGTGACCAGCACTGGCTGCAGTATGATAAAAGCAAGAGAGAACTACTGACTGATATCGTGTTCTCTAATATCTTCTGTCAGGCTCTTTATAACTCCTTCAAATTTTTTTTTCTGAGTGAATGCTTCTGTCAGGTGCTGCAGCCATCCTCATCTGTTAGTATATTTAACAACGTAAATTGCATGTGAAGTTGTAATTAGTGGAGTCCCGTCTTTTGTTCAAAGGATTGGTGTCTAAGCGTGCCGTTGCAGATAAGGAGTTAGCATGTCTTCTGTAGAGGCAAATGGTGCTCCATGGGTCTGTTATGTTCCTATTCTATTATCTGTTGTGCCCCTATTTTATTAGGATTAGAATTCTTCGACAGGTCGTGTGAATAAGAGTGGGCCTGTCAGCGTATTGTACTTAAGTGTTTTGAAAATGCTCTCAGCAAGGTTTCTAAAGAATGTTAAAGCTAATAAGGGAAGTATATAGTCAGTAAGGAAAACTCCTCATAAGCAGTAAGGAAAAGTAGGAAATCACAGAATGGTTGAGGTTGGAAGGGACCTCTGGAGGTCATCTTGTCCAACTCCCCTGCTCAAGCATAGCTGGTTGCCCAGGGCCACGTCCAGACAGCCTTTGAATATCTCCAAGGTGGGAGACTCCACAGCCTGTCCGGGCAACCTATTCTAGTGCTCAGTCACCCTCACTGTGAAGTAGTGTTTGCTGATATGCCAAGGGAACCTCCTGTGTTTCAGTTTGTGCCCATTGCCGCTGGTCCTGTCACTGGGCACCACTGAAAAGAGCCTGGCTCCATCCTCTTTGCACTCTCCCTTCAGGTAGTTATGTACATTAACAAGATCCCCTCCGAGCCTTCTCTTCCCCAGGCTAAACAATCCCAGCGCTCTTGGCCTTTCTTCATAGGAGAGGTGCTCTAGTCCCTTCGTCATCTTCATGGCCCTTCACTGGACTCTCCAGTATGTCCATGTCTCTCTTGTACTGGACAAGCGCAGCACTGGACACAGTACGCCAGCTGTGGCCTCGCCAGTGCTGAATAGAGGGCAAGGATCACCTCCCTTGACCTGCTGGCAATACTTGGCCTCATGCAGCCCAGGACACCATGTGCCTTCTTTGCAGCAAGGGCACGCTGCTGGCTCCTGTTCAACTTGGTGTTCACCAGGACCCTCGTTTCTTTTCTGACAAGCTGCTTTCCAGCCGGTGGGCCACCAGCGTGTATTGGTGCCTGGGGCTGTTCCTCCCCAGGTGAAGGACTTTGCACTTCCCTTTGTTGAACTCGTGAGGAAATGTAAGGGTATGTGGAAGGTGAGAGTACCCCTCTTCTGCATCAAGTTTATGCAGTCAAGGATGTTTTCGGTGCAAAGGGGATAAGAAGTGAATGGGGGAAGCGCTGAAGAAAAATACACAGAGACACAAACCTGCTAGTCAAGGGATAATGGAGGCAAAGAGCAGAAGTACACTGTCACTAAGTGACGAGCCATTAAGACACTGCGGGTCTAGCTTTGGAGAGGACTAACCTGAACTAGTGGAATCCCCGGGCCCTGGAGCTGCTGGAGGTGGTGGCTGCAGAAGGATGAATAAATGTTCAGTTTCTGTAATGGAAGGAGTGCCTGTTTGGTTCCACATTGGTGTTCAGTGAATGATGAATGATTTCTAAACAGGTAAATAATGAAGCAACAAAATTAGCTGATAATGTGGCATTATTCAGTGCAGTAGAACCTAAACCTGTCTCTTAAGATTGGGGAAGAGTTTCAAAATTAGATGATAATATGGCAGAATAAATTTAAGGTTGATTAATTCATATGTAAAGCGTGTAGAGAAAATAATCCTACCAATGTTGCCACATTGTTGTCAAAATTATCTCTTCTGGCTCAAGGAAGAAATCTTTAGCATCTTTATAGATAGTTCTCTGCAAACATGAGCTTAACAGTAGCGATTAAAATGGAAAATTCAATGTTAGATATTACAGGAAAAGAATTAACAAAACTGAAGTTATTGTTATAACATTCTATGAATCCATGGTTCACCTATGTGCAGAAGAGCGAATGCAGTTCTATATCCCTTAAGATGCAGTGACCAGTAGAACGAGAAGAATTCTAGAAGAAGTGATAAGGATAGTGAGAGGTGGAGAGATTTCCATCAGAGGAGGTATGTGAGAATTCTTCAGAAAAATGATAGCCGAAGATAACTGTGCTAGAGATCATCAGGCATGGAGGAAAGGCACGTTACTATTTATAGAACATGTGGACATGTGATGAAATTATCAGGCAACAGGCTTAAAACAAACACAAAGCTGGTTGGGTGTGGTTTTTTTTTTTCTTTTCAGCTTATGCCAAATTAGATTGTAGCATTTATTACTAAAAGATGTTTCAGCTGTCTACAGTGTAGATGGGTTCAAACACAGGTATTAGACAAGTCCATTGCTGGCTATTGAACATGCTAGTCCCGGTTCAGGATGTTAGTAGACCCTGGCTGCTAGAAACAGGAAGGTTATACAAGGGGAATATGTATGTCTTGTTTTTTGCAACAGTAGTGTTGTGGCTATGATGCTCTACCCATATAGTAAAAAAAGTTTTAATGTATAGGAGTATGTTTATTAGAATACCTGATATAGTTGTAAAAAAAAAAAATCGCTAGATTTTCTTTTTTTATTTCTTATAGTCTTTCTTTGAGCATCTGGCACTAGCTGTTGGCTAAGTGGACCTTTGGTCTGAGATCTGATGGTGTCAGAAATGGGAATTTTTCCACAGTCTTTGTTAAACGTCTGAGGATAGTAAATGATAAAGGCTTCTTTTATTCCAGATGTCAGCCATTGCCGTTAAGCAACTTTAAAGGAAAAAAAAAAAAAAGACGTTAAATAGTTTAATTGAAACTCCCTTCCTCATCTTTGAGTTCGTTGTTTCTTTCATGTATTAGCCCTCTGAACTATATTGGCTTCCCATACCTCTACAAGTCTTTTGTACTGATTTAAAATTGAATATAAAAATCCTTTGTTTCTATTTATAGAGTGTAGTTTGGATGGGAAGAAGAGTGGAGATAGGAGAACTTTCTTTGAAAATCAGTTTTCACCAAAAGGAAGTAAAACTTCACAAGCCAAATTATGTTTTTCTTAGCAAGTCAGGTAGTGGGTGTTCTGCGTGGTGTGGATAGATGGGGTCCCTAGAAGCAGGTGGTAAGTTTAGGGTTTTCTTTGAGTTTCATGCAAGGGTGAAGGTGCCTTGGAGAGAAGCAGAACACAGATCTCGGATCATACCATCCAGTAGGCCTGGGTGACACGGGATGGGAGAGTTCTCATTCCGGATTTACAGAATTGAGAAAAAAGCTTAATAGATTTATGCTGCCGTGTGGTGAATGTTGTGCATATCACAGTCCCTTCACTTTTAAGTTGAAAAACAAACCTAGCAAGTACCAAGCAAAAACACTACTTAAAAGAGAAAATTAAAATGAAACCCTCTGAAATGTATTGCTCAATTCAGATGGAAAGAGTGGGAAATTCTCAAATATTTTAGCAAGGATCTATCTGCACTTAATGCTACTCTGCTGGCTTACTTGCTGTTTAGATTGCACTGTCACATATGACTCTTCTTGCCTTTTCTTTCCTCTGCTTTCCCTCCTTGAACTGCTCTGCGGAGGCCTATTCTGCACATCACATTTGGACTCTCTTGTGCTCTGTTTCTACTGCACAGAATGATGTTCCTGTGCAGCACTGCCTCTTGCCATAGCTGAGAGCCAAGTACTTCTTTGCATCAGTAAAGACATCTGAGTGCATGTTGAATAAAAAGGCAGAGGAGCAGTGGGGGGCTAGGAAGCAGTGCTTTGAAAACGGTAGGAAAATGAGGAAAAGAATATATGACAGAGGAAGGGGTAGGGAGCTCCGGTGAATGCCCGCAGTTCTGGAGGTGGGCTTGGGGGCTGTTTTGATGTGAAATGCAGACTAGGAAACGAAAAACAGCCAGCTGCAGAGTATGCAAAAAGCACTGGGGAAAGGAGCTGTAAATATGGAGAGCTTTCTTTATCCAGGACAACTCAACCTCTTTTGCCTGCCTGCCACCTACTCTTGCTCCTGTTGGGGGGGGAAAAAAAAAAAAAGTATGAAAAGGAAATGGTGGGAAGTGGTTTCGGTTTGTTTGGGGAGAACTTTTTGGCTTCAGGAATGGAGCTGTATATGATGGCTGGGTGGGAGGAACCTGACCTGAGAACTTGGCTTTTGGAGATCCTCACTTTTTTTATTGTCATGATACCAGAACCTGCAATTGTGGAGAGAAATACTGTCATGCAAATTAGAGCGCACATTAATATTATACATTGTCTTTATGAAAGACATTTAATCACTCAATAAAAGTATTACAAGTTCAGGTGGGTGATAATCTTACAGTTATGGTTATATTATGAAGTACTTGCTTATTTTCTCTGAAAGTGCTTCAGGTCACTTCTTATTTACAGACTTTCAGTCTAGTTTCTTCAAGCACCTGTAGGTTATTGCCGAATTTCCCCGACTTTCCAGGTATGAATAGAATGGATGGTGATTCTCCAGCAAAACTGGCAGCAGCTACTCAGTGGTGCTGACGTAGCTAGGCCTTGAGCAGCACGCTTATGAAGGGATCATGCCTGGGCTGTACTTCCACCTCTCACTTCTGTCTCCTGCTCAGCCAGACAATCTCAGTGGCTCCTTGTTTGAATGCTGAGCCTGCGTGGACAACGCTCGTGCGGACATGTCTTCCTGAATGGCTGTTGCTGCCCCACAGTTTCTCTATTGCATTCTGCCATTCAGCAGCGGAATAGCTCCTAGGAAGCTCTTGCGTGGCAGAGGCCATATGAGAGCGTGCTGGTTTTGGCTGGGGTAGAGTTAATTTTTGTCGTAGTAGCTACTATGGGGTTATGCATTGGGTTTGTGCTGGGAACAGTGTTGATAATACAGGGATGTTTTAGTTACTGCTGAGCAGTGCTTACACAGAGTTAAGGCCTTTTCTGCTCCTCACCCACCCCACCAGTGAGTAGGATGGGAGTGCATAAGAAGCTGGGAGGGGACACAGCCGGGACAGCTGACCCCAGTGACCAAAGGGATGTTCCACACCATGTGATGTCATGCTCAGCATTTAAAGCTGGGGGAAGAAGAAGGAAGGGGGGGGTGTTTGGAGTTACGGCATTCTGTCTTCCCAGTAACCATTACGCGTGATGGAGCCCTGCTTTCCTGGGGATGGCTGAACACCTGCCTGCTGATAGAAGCAGTGAATGAATTCCTTGTTTTGCTTTGCTTGTGTGTGCGGCTTTTGCTTTGCCTATTAAACTGCCTTTATCTCAATCCACGAGTTTTCTCACTTTTACTCTTCCAATTCTCTCCCCCATCCCACTGGCAGGGGAGTGAGCGAGTGGCTGGGTGGTGCTTAGCTGCCGGCTGGGGTTAAACCACCACAGAGAATCTGACCATATATCCTCTCACCCCATCACATAGCATTGGTACCATGTAATACAACTTCTCTCTTAACTCTCTGTCCTGTAACTGTTCTTCCTTCTCCTTAGGCACTGACAGTGCTGACGCACGTTTTTTTTGTTTGGTTGGTTTTTTTTGTCTTGCCAGATCCGTGCTCCGTCTTAGCTTCTTTCTTGTCTCAGTAACTTCCTTGCACCTTCTTTGTGGGCCTCCTACCTCGCTTTCTAGTAAATGCTTTCTATACATCTTTAAATCCTTCCTGGATCCCTTTCCCTTATCTGGTCTTACTGTGCTTTTCTCCCCATCTTCATGTTTTGTACTGACTATTTTTTCTAAAGTTTCTGTTGCTTTTACCTTCCTCCTATTTTACCCCTTACACCTGTGTTTTGGCTTTGTTCTTCATGGCTGTTTCAGGGTACCAGGATGACCTTGCTGCTGCAGTAGTGTGCATCAGCCGCTGGTACCAGGTTGTCCCTGGCTCATGCACCCACTTTAGTTCTTGCTTTGTGTGGACAGTTTATGTGCATTGTTTCTTCCATGTTTCTGAAGACCTTTTTAGGTTTCTTGCTTCCCGACAGTGCACATCCCATGCAACAAGTGGTCTGCCTACTCTTTCAGGCTCTCTCGATGCACGTTTATTTATGTATAGTTTATTTTGTTCCCAGTTCACCCAATGACTTGGGTAAGAGTATAAATGACTAGTCCTGTCTCCTTCTGACTTACGCAAGCTTAATTGGTATACATATCCATTTCATACTTTCTCCTGAGTCACTGACAAATATATTACATGATGTTAAGCAGACAACAGGCCCTATCTGACAATGATTCTTCATTTAGCTGTAACTATTTAGGATTTGCTCTCTTTTGACATATATGAAGTATGTGCTGTATTGATTTTTGTGGAGGGTTGAGTATTTTATTAAAAATGTTACAGGGTACAGCAGATATCTCAACAGTGTATACTTGAGTCAGAATCTAGGGTTTCTCTTAACCTGACCAGCATTTAAACTGTTGAAATCCTGAGACTGTCCCCTGGGCTTTCTTGATCTTTTTTTCTCCAAAACCCACTCTTCCCTGAAGGGCCAGCGCTGAGCCAGCAACATGTGGCAATCTTGCTTTTATTCTTTTTCTGATTATACTGCATCAATCCAAATGAGTTTCTTTCAAATGCCTACAAACACAGCTATTTACAAGTGAATTTTATTGTGAATTTTCTTCACCTTTCCTGCTTCCCATGTGTAAAAATGTTTCCAACTGCTCTGCTTCTTTCTTATCTCTGAAAATATTTAAGTAATGGTTTGACATATATGGAATTTATTGATAAAACTGATTTAAGAAGTTGCCACTCTGCCCTGGCTGCTTATTCCTGCTTCTTGTGCTGGTTTTTCTCCCCTGCACTGTTTTGCTGTAGCAATTTGTGGGACCTGTAAATGAGGTTAACACTGGTTCTTAACCTGAACGGTATTCCTCTGTCACTTCTAACTTGTGAAGAAATTCTTGAAACATGAGGAAAACAAGGACTGTGGCCCAGCTCAAGACAACGAGACAGTGTTTTTCAGCTGATGCTGCTCCAGGTGTAATCATCGTTTCTGGAGTTTGCGCAGCAATTTTTTATCACAGCAACTAATTGTAGAGTAGCAGTTTAGGAACACCAGTCACTTTGCAACTGTACATCTCAGTACTTGTTAAATAGTTATGTTGTTCAAAATGTTTTCGCTATACTATTCTGTGGTTTCTTGGGTTAAATTCTGGCACCCTGCATTACAAGTGCATAAAGATGATGTGGTTCATTTGATTAACTGTAGATGTCTGCAACTGAACTAGTTGTCATAGGTTCCTTTTACAGTGAGTAGAGGGTTTGACTCCATCCTTTATTGGATGCAGCGGGCAAACGTAGTGACAGAGGACAAGGAAAAGGCTGAGGTCCTTAATGCCTTCTTTGCCTCAGTCTTTAATAGTCAGACCAGTTGTTCTTGGGGTACCCAGCCCCCTGAGCTGGAGGGCAGGGATGGGGAGCAGAATGAAGCCCCCATAATCCAAGGGGAAATGGTTAGCCACCTGCTACGCCACGTAGACACACACAAGCCTAAGGGGCCAGATGGGATCCACCCAAGGGCACTGAGGGAGCTGGCAGAAGTGCTCACCAAGCCACTTTCCATCATCTGTCAGCAGTCCTGGTTAACTGGGGAGGTCCCAGTGGACTGGAGGTTAGCAAATGTGATGCCCATCTGCAAGAAGGGCTGGAAGGAGGATCCGGGAAACTACAGGCCTGTCAGCCTGACCTCGGTGCTGGGGAAGGTCATGGAGCAGATCACCCTGAGTGCCATCACGCGGCAGGTGCAGGACAGCCAGGGGATCAGGCCCAGTCAGCATGGGTTTATGAAAGGCAGGTCCTGCTTGATTGACCTGATCTTCTACGACAAGGTGACCGCTTAGTGGGTGAGGGAAAGGCTGTGGGTGTTGTCTGCCTGGCCTTTAGTAAGGCCTTTGACACCATTTCCCACAGCATTCTCCTGGAGAAACTGGCTGCTCATGGCTTGGACGGGCGTACGCTTCGCTGGGTAAAAAACTGTCTGGATGGCTGGGCCCAAAGAGTGGTGGTGAATGGAGTTAAATCCAGTTGGCGGTCGGTCACAAGTGGTGTCCCCAGGGCTCAGTAGTGGGGCCAGTTCTGATTAATATCTTTATCAATGGTCTGGACGAGGGGATCGAGTGCACCCTCAGTAAGCCTGCAAATGACACCAAGCTGGGGGGGAGCGTCGATCTGCCGGAGGGCAGGGAGGCTCTGCAGAGGGCCCTGGCCCAGGCTGCCCAGGGCAGGGGCTGAGTCCCCATCCCTGGAGGGATTTAAAAGCCGGGTAGATGTGGTGCTCGGGGACATGGTTTAGTAGTGGACTTGGTAGTGTTAGGTTTACAGTTGGACTTGATATTAAGCATCTTTTGCAATCTAAATGATTCTATGATTCTGTTCTATGATTAGTGACTGGAGCTTGTTCCCCTTCACTGTTAGGGCCCTGCGCTGGTTCTGTAAATTCAGATATAAGGGTGGAGAAGGGGCCTTTCTGCTGCCAGAAATGCCAAACTTCCAGGCTCCCCTATTATGGGAGACTCCGTCCGTGGCTCCTTTAAGCATATTCTCTAGCTGTCCCCCCTTCCCCACATCAGATCTAGGGGAGCAGCGGGCCCCCGTTTCAGTTGACACTCCCTCCCCAAACTGCAAATCTCACCTGCCAGTGCATTTTTTTTCAGAAAGGATGCAGAAAAAGTTGCGCGAGGGAGAAGAGAATGTGAAAGGAGCACGGGCGGCACCCGCAGCCCAGCGGCCACCGTTGCCTGCGGCCCGCGGAGCCCCCTTTGCCCCTGCACGGCAGCTGGAGGCGCGTTTCACGGAGCTTGCGGGGCTGCCGCTGCGGGGCTGCGGTGCAGATCCCGCCTCCGCCGCGGTCCCGCACTGCAGAACCTCGCCCGTGAACTGGTGAACGCTGCCGCGGAGGGGCAGCAAGCAGCTGCACGGGGCGCTGCCGGTGCGGACCGCGGCCTCCCCAGCCGCTTGCCGCCGAGCTTGGAAACGCGGCGGGCGGCCGCCGGCGGCGGTGGGGGTGTGCTGCCATCAGCGCTGCTGCCGCCCGGGGGCCGCCAGCGCACGGAGCCCCCGGATTTTACAGACGTGTTTTCTGCTTAAAAATAGCGGAAGTGGGAGAAGGCGGAGGAGAGATGGACGCTGGCTTTGCCAACCAGCTTTCCTCTAAGTACAGATCAGCATCGCAGGAAAACCATGGAGAGGAAGGAATTGGTTTTACGGCAGGTTAGGTCAGCGAGAGTGAATCGGAAGAGTTACAGAACAATAGTAGAAAAGATTCCCAGGCATACAGAGGTGTTTAGGTTGACAATGTAATTTTAAATGTTGATATCAAAACCAGATATTAGAAAAAATCTGACATATCAAAATGCTTAAAAGAGGTTCTGGAAAACAGGAATGGGGAGAATGATTGACATGTTTAACTGGGGAGGGGGTGATTATGCCTGTGTAAAGCTCCTTATGATCTTAAAGATGCTGAAATGCTTTGGGCACAATGTTCACTGGTCTCAAAAAGCAGTCACTGTCTCCTCGGCAACAAGAAAGGCATGCGTCTGTTCCCATGGAAATGTACTGGGAAGGCTTCACGGGGAAGATTCTGTTCAGAGCTCAACAGCGCAGGCTCCAAGCTCTTTGTTGCTCGTACCTGAAGCCGAGGCAGTCAGCACACTCAGGTGCTCTGATCCTGCAGGTGACAGAGGAGTAAGCTGCGAATAGCGTGGTGCCGTTCCTGGCTCCCCGTATAAAACAGATTAATTGTGCACTATTGCTCCCATCTGAGGAGTTCCTTCCTCAGTCACTAAAGACTTCTTTGCAACTCTTCATAAGGAAAGCAGTATTCTTGCTAGCCAAAGAGGCATCAGAGAGTTTCTGATACTAATTCTTTCAAAGGAGTGGACAGCCAAATCTGAAAAACAAAGTGTAGGCAGGGAGTCTGCATCTCAGCAGTCCTTTCTGATGTCTGAAAGGAGAAAAGGTGAGAACTATGTAGAAGCACTGACAGGTCTACCTGCAGTAGATCCACCAAATAAGAAACTGCTAATACAGTAAACAAATATATATTAGGCACCACTTCTTCTAAACCCATTGTGATGCTCTTCCAAGGGAGCAAACTTACATTTAGCAGGGACCAGAAGGAGGATCCAAGCATGGTTTGATCTTTTTGGTTTTTTTTAAATGAGAGGTGTGGGGTGCAGAAGCACTAGTGGAACAGTGATCATTTCAAAGCGATGGACTGGGAAAATTATTTCAGAAGCAGCATTTTGTATGCATTTGTATGTGTTATGTATAGGTGTTGCTAAGCAGTGTTCTTTTGTTTTAAAGTTTTTTCAACAACAACCTGCTTTTCATTCCAGTAGCTTCTTCCTAGTGGTGCATTAAGGGACAGTAAATAGAAGTGCGTTATTTACCTTTATTATCCTCCTGTTTTGTCCCCTAATACCTACCTTCTAAGGTAAAAAACTCTAGCATTTTCAACCAGTACTCCCAAACTGGCCTGTCTAACCCCTGATTTTTCTCCCCATCTCTGCACTCTATCATTTTGCTGTGCTTGCAAAGAGACAGCAGCTAGCTCTGCACGTGTTTCCAGGTAAGGGCATTCCAGGTGTTTTGTCACTGCCTTGTTTCTGCTGTCAGTCTCCATTCCGTGGTTCCTCATGTGAATCTACTGCATGTTGACTGGGCATGTATTTGAGTTACTTGTAATGCTTAGGTCTTTCCTGAGTAGAATCATAAAATCATAGAAGGGTTGAGGTTGAAAGGGACCTCTGGAGATCACGTGGTCCAACCTCCCTCCCCGAAGCTGGGTCAGCTAGAGTAACTGGCTGACTACCAAGTTCAGTGACGTTTTGAATATCTTCAGGGATGGAGTTAAGTTGCTCTTTGGGCAACCTGTTGTAAGCGAAAAAGCTGTTCACCTGTTCACAGTAAAAAAGTTTTTTTTTCTTGTGTGTAAATGAAGTTTCCTGTATTTCATTTTGTGCCAATTGCCTCTGGTACTGTCACTGGGTGCCACTGAGAATAGCCTGGCTCTGTCGTCTTTACACCCTGCCATGAGGTATTTATGTGTATTGTTAAGATACCCCTGAGCCTTCTCATCTCCATGCTAAAAAAATCCCAGCTCTCTCAGCCTTGCCTCATTATGATAGATGTTCCAGTCCCTTAACCATCTTTGTGAGCACTTGCTCCAGTATGTCCATGTATTTCTTGTACTGGGGAGCCCAGAACTGGACACAGCACTCCAGATGTGGTCTTACCAGTGGCAAGTAGAGGAGAAGGATCACCTCCCTTGACCTGGTGGTAATGTTCTTCCTACTGCAGCTCAGGATGTTGTTGGCCTTCTTTGCTGCAAGGGAACATTGCTGGCTGATCTTCAATCTGTTGCTCACGAGGATCCCCTGGTCTTTTTCTGCAAAGCTGATTTCCAGCCAGTCATCCCTCAGCCTGTCCTGGTGCATGAGTACAATTTCTCCTTCACAAATTCATGCTGACTATTCTCAGTCACCTTCTTGTGCGTCATGTGTTGGAAATGGTTTCCAGGAGGATATGCTTCATTATCCTCCCTTGGATTGAGGTGAGGCTGAATGACCTGTTTTTTCCCAGTTCCTCCTTCTTCCTCTTCTTGAAAATAGAAGTGACACTTGCTTTCTTGCAGTGCTCAAGAACTCTCCCAGTTTCCATGAGTTTTCAAAGATAATTGAGGGGTATCTCGCATGACATTGGCTAGCTCCCATAGCACTTGTGGGTACATCCTGTCGGGTCCCATGGACTACTGTACAACCAGTTTGTTTAAATGTTCCCTAACCTTGTCTTCCTCCACCGAGGGCAAGTCTTCCTTGCTCCAGACTTTCTTACTGGTCTCAGGAGCCTGCGATTCCTGATGGACAATCTTGCCAGTAAAGAAGGAGGCAAAGGCGGCATTCAGTACTTCAGTCTTTTCTGTGTTCTTTCTCAGCAAGTCCCCTTCCCCATTTAGCAGTAAGCCCACATTTTCCCATGTCTTTCTTTTGCTGCTGATGTACTTGTAAAAGCCTTTCTGTCTGCCCTTCATGCTTCTCGCCTTCTCGCTAGATTCAACTCCAGGTGGGCTTCTCTTATCCTAACCACGTCCCTGCATGCCTGGACAGTGTCTCTGTATTCCTCCTGGGTCACCTGTCCCTGCTTCTGCCTCCTGTATGCTTCCTTGTAATGTCTGAGCTCAGTCAGGAGCTCCTTGTTCATGCATGCAGGCCTCCTGCTGCTTTTGTTTGATTTCCTGTCTGTTGGGATGAACCAGTCGTGAATTTGGAGGAGGTGATCTTTGAAAATCAACCAGCTCTCCTGGAACCCTCTTCTTTCCAAGGCCATAACTCATAGGGTTCTTGCAGGCACATCCCTGAACAGGCCAAAGTCTGCTCTTCTGAAGTCTAGGGCTGCAATCCTGTTTTCTGCCCTGCTCCATCCTCTCATGTTCTTGAACTCCTCCATCTCAGGGTCCAGCCAAGGCTGCCCTGACCTTCACATTCCTGACCAGTTCTTCCTTGTTTATAAGAATAATGTCCAGCAGAGCACCTCTCCTTGTCTGCTCCTCAGTCACCTGTGTTAGGAATTCATCTTCAGTGTGTCCCAGAAGCCTCCTGGATTGCTTGTGCCCTGCTCTGTTATCCCTTCAGCAGATACTGGGGCGGTTAAAGTCTTCCATGAGGACCAGAGCCTATGAACATGAGGATTTCTCCTGCTGTCTGAGGTCTCATCTACTTTTTCCTCAGCAGGTGGTCTGTAGCAGAGACCCACCACAATGCTGCCTGTGTTGGTCTGCCTGCTAATTCTGACCCATAAGCTCTCAGCTGATTCACCGTTCATCCCAAGGTGGAGCTCCGTGCACTCCAGCTGCACTCTCAGCTAAAGGGCAACTCCCCCTCCTCACCTCCCCAAGAGCCTGTATCCATCCATCGCAGCACTCCAGTCGTCTGAGTTGTCAGCTACCTTAGAATTCAGTGCACGTTTAGGATGGGAAAGGAGTCGGAGAGAGCAGTACTAACAGTGCGTACACGATTGTGCAGCTTTCTGTGAGAAGAGAGAGGTGGTCTATTAGTCTAGGAGCAGATACTGCACTGTTGCTATAGGAATCAAGAGAATACGTCACACCTTCGTAAGTCTTAAGAGAGTGTCTTCTGTCCTCTAGCCAAAAGCAAATGACTGGAAGAGCATTTGCTTGATTCTTGCTCTCTCTCATGCTTTGCTGCAGGAAGGATCCTAACCAGTTTTATTTTGGGAGACTGCAACAGATTCAGAAGCTGAAAGACCATTAGCTATTTTAGTTATATGTGGTCCGTTCTTCACCAGCTGCCAGGCAGACCAGCCATTTTCTGAAGGTATTCTTCAGAGCTTTGTCTGGTTTGAAATGTCGGAGAACTGTGTCCCGTAAGCATGTAAGAGGGTTCACAGAATTGGTCCTTTGATAGATAACTGGAGTTAGCATACAAAGGCGGGAAATAGCGAAGAACAATGCTAAGCCTTAAAATAAGGCCATAACAAGGAGAGGGATGTAGGCTTGCAACTGATTCTTGATTAAATTCTTTGTCATAAGGAATGGTTGCGGCACTGTGGAAGAGGCAAGGCATCCTGGAGTTAAGTGGCATGATAAATGCATGGCAAAGCTGGCGTAGGGTGGGGTAAAATCAGCAGATGGATAAGACAGGGATGCAGAAGAAGCGGGCACTTTCTTACTCCTTTATTTGGCATTTTAGACAGTTTCAGAGCAAATTTTTGCCAGCAGCATTCCAAATGGATTTAATCAGAGTAAAAAAAGTATTTGCCGAGTTCAGAAAAGACAGAATTGCAGTGGTGAGATATGCAACGGCAGGAGCTTGACTGGGGAAAGGAAGGATCGACTCCAACAGCAGAAGGAGGTGGAGAAACTGAAAAAAAAAAAAAAAGGGTAACAGTTAAAATCAGCTAAGTGGAAGAGCTGTTATAGATCAGATGCAGTAGGAAAGGAATCAGTTACAGACAAAAGAAGCTTTTCTCAAGAGCAGAAACAGGACAAGCTTTTTCTTTTGTGTTGGAATTTTTTTTCCCAATATTCTGCTCCTCATATTTCTTATGGTTGGAATATTAGTGATTGACCTTCCATTACATAAACTTTTCACTAATTTTTTAAGTTTGCTTTATGCTTGTTTAGACTAGGTGAATATCCTACTCCAGATTAATATCCAAGATCTTAACTAAAGGAATTTAAAGAAATAATTTTCTAATTCTCCTGGTATCTCGGGCTTATAACTAGCAATTTAGAAAGCCTTTCTCTCTACAACCTTAGCAGAGGTTTATGTCTTATTATTTGGCATCATATTTATAACTAACATCCAGTGTTGCTGTATCGTATGTACATGTACTGGCTTGGTTGTAGCATCTGAGTGCTAAGGAATCTCTTTGAAGAATCAAGCATACTTACTTCCTGAGAGAGCAGGGTAGACAAAATCCCCCACAAGTATGTTGTTTCTATGGTTTCAAGTTGCAGGCTGGGTATAAATGGATCAGAAAACAGGTGCCAAGGATGGGGTGCACAGAGTAGAAATTCACAGAATCACAGAATGGTTTGGGTTGGAAGGGACCTTCAAGATCGTCTGGTTCCAACCCCCCTGCCATGGGCAGGGACACCTTCCACCAGACCAGGGTGCTCAAAGGCCCGTCCAACCTGGCCCTGAACACTGCCAGGGACGGGGCATCCCCAGCTTCTCTGGGCAGAAACGGCCATTCCAAATAAGCGTAGCTAGGCAGCTGGTGTGCCAAGTCCGCTGCCTGTCAGGATGACTAGCGCGCTCTCTGTTCCGTTGCGCTCTTTCTACTTCCATCTGTTAATTTAATTTGTAAACTGTAAAGGCCAGAGACTACATTGTTTTTATCTGTACCTCTTAGTACTCTCAGGCCCTAGAAACAACCGAGTACGAAGAATGGGAAGAACTGTGAAACGTGACAGACAATATGACATAAGGTACCACACATAGCTCTCTTCCCTCTCAGTTCACATCCACACACAAACACACCCCTCTGCTATTTGAGCTTTACCACTGTAAATTCTGTTTATTTTGCAAAGCGCTGAATGCCATAATGATTCAACTTATGTTTCTTCTGCCTATGTTTCTTCTACATGTGTTGTGAAGCCCATTTAACAAGTAACCTGTGCCACCACTTACGTGCCTTGTCGTTTAGACGTGCTTTCTTTCTGGGAGCATATGCAGTGTGTTACTGTGCACACTTACGACTTCATGGCCCCATTGCCAAGTGCAGTTTGTTGCTCTAAGCTGTGATCTGCCAGCCTGCTGGGCCTGTGCTATGGTGAGAGAGACAAGGAGACAAACCTCTGCATTGTGCTGGAGCCAGACGTTTTCCACTTTTGCAACACTCAGTTGCTCAAGAAGAGCCTCAGTTGAAAGCCTGTTGTCCAGCTGAAGCCTGAGTACTGTAATCATGTCTCTGTGTCATAAGTTGCTGTGTCTGGCATTTCATTATTCCTGTGATTTCATATATGTATTTATGTACTAGGTGAATGGAATGCTGAAAAGATTAGAAAACCATCTTACCTGCTGCTGCAGACACAGCACAGTTCTTTCACCGCAGGATTTTTCTTCTACCACCTGCTTACCTTTTCCAGCCTAAATCTGCTGTCTAACGTTTTAGGCCCATTTGATGATTTTTTTTTTTTTTTTTTTAATCCTCTCTCCTAACTGGCTGTGAAACTTCCCCCAAATCTTCTCATTTGAGGATTTAATCTACGTGTCTTTTACTTCCCTCTTTTAGATCTTTGAAGATGGTAAAACAATCTGGATATAACAACCATCCTTGGTGTCCTTAGTAGCTCCTTCCCTTCCACTTGTTTTTATCATTTGTTTATAACATTTTGTTTATAACCTTTCAGTATTCTTTATTTTTGCTGGCAATTTCATACAAATTATGTTCGTGTTAAGAACTTCAGGCATATCATAATGTTTTACTACATTGCATTTAAGTTACATTTGCCATTTCCCACTGGCTGCCATTTTCCAACGTCATTGATGTTTGCTGTAATTATGTACCGTTTGAGAGTAACTTTTGGGGGGGGTAATCTGCTTGGAATTGTTGTAATTATTCTGCCAAATAAAATAATTTAAAAAGACACTTGGCCTTGTCTGGCAATACAGTTTTTTTATGATCACTTGTTGCTCTCAGGTCCATTGTGCTCGGAGTCTGATGTGGTTTCATTCACCTATTAATTGTTCTGCTAGTTTAGTTGAAATGGGAGGTGGATTTATTAGACAGTCTATGCCAAGATTGTTCTGTTTTCCTTCTTTGGTTGTGTGCTTTCTCCAGTCTCCTAGTGCTTTCTAAGACAAACAGTTCTTATGTAGCTTTGCATGTTAATACATCCTTCAGTCAGTATTTACTTCTTATTGATTTGCTTAAACTATAGATACTTTTCAAATGATTTTCAGTGAGAACGGAATACAATTCCTAGCATTATTAATATTAATCAAAATGGGCTTTAAAAAAATACTTTTTCCTGATAAAGAAACAGGAAATCCTGTTGGTTTTCCTATAATACAGAAGGGCAGGAATACTCTAGACAGTTGCATTAGTGTGATCCTAAGTCCATGCAAGGCTCAAGAATGATTTTTGAAGGAGAAAACAACTGAGCATGAGGAGGATGTAGATGGTAGATGGGATAAAAAAGCAGCGTAAGTTTACTAACCTACTATCTTTCTCAGATAGCTAGTTTTCTACACAAAGGAAACTGTATGTTTTATTTATCTGACTTCACTGAAGCCTTTGATACAGTGCTATCTGAAAATTTAGTTGGGACTCAGAAGAGAGATAATAGAAGAATTGCAAGGTGGGTAGGGAGCTCAGTGAAGAAGACACAAAAGACACTGCAGGTTCTTCAGGATTTGCCTTGGGATTGACGTCATTTAATATTTTCAGTAATGCCCATGGCACAAAAATAGGAAGTGTAGCAATTAAATTTGTTGATGATGCAAAATAGACAGGTATCGTTGAAGCAGAATAAGTTTCATGGAAAGAACTGGATGATTCTGAAGACTACACAAATAGAAATCAGATGATACCTGATGACAGAACAGTGCATAGTCAGGCACTTAGGGACTTGTAACAGGAATCAGCACTGTAAGCTGGAGGCTTATCTAATGGCAGTGATTAAGGAGAAACAGCCCAGTACATTAGTCCACTTGCATGAGAACGTGGGGTTATCGCTGTCATTGGGGAAGGCAGTTGTGAACCTAGCCAAGTTTGGTAGAGATTTCTGCTGGCGAGAGAGTATTAACGCCACACCCCTCTGGAGACTATAGGTGGGGTTCTGTTTGCCCGTGTTTTAGACAGGTTGACTGGGACTGACATGGAAAAGGCTGATGGAATGATGAGGAACGGGCACTCCGTTTTAAGAGACCAAATAACAGTTTCACTTGTTTTGTCCGACAAGAGGAGGAGTGAGTGTGGGTATGACGGCTATGTATAAATGCTTCGAAGCATAAACATTAGACACAAAGAACCATTAAGGGCAATGTTGGTAAAAGAATAAATGAGAATAGCCAGATATACTAAAAGAAGATAGTCAGTCAAAGAACTTAGCAGCTGTCCCATAGGAATTCCAAGGTTTAAAGTGCTATGCAATAAATTCATGCTGAAGGGGTTACATGCAACATGGTTGCTATTGATTATACAGCAGTGGACTTGCTGATCCAGCAGTTCCCCCATCTGTGTTCTGGCAATGAGTGATAGCAGGTGAATCCTTTATGATGCTCTTACCAAACACACCCCAAAGCCACGGTTCTCATCACCAAGTATCACGAAGATATGTACACTTTTCGGACTGGGGGGCAGTAGATCTGTGGGTAGCTGTTGACAGGTCTTTTTCTCTGTTCCCCCAGGATTCCCCACCAAAAATTCCTCTATTTCCTTCACTTCTGAAAAAGAGAACTCCATACTCCCAACACAATCTCCTGTCTTCTCTGTTCTCCTTCCAGGACCAAAGTCTTCCCACTAACTTCTCATACTTTGTAGCTTTGCTTTGGCCTGTGGCTAGAAAATAAAAGGAGTATTGTAGACCGCTGCCTGTAGCACTCTGCTTCTTTGGTAAGAAGGTGTGAGAAGCCGTGCCCAGATGTCACTGCACAGGCTGTGGAATGTGGGTTTGGTGAGGGTGGAAGAGTGGCGGCAGAGGCGTAGTATGGCTAGACAGGTTACTATGAGGTCACACAGAATTGTGCAGAGTTGGGTAAAATACAAGTATGGTTGGTATCATGAGAATACTAAAGACAGTATTTTGCATCCTATAGTAGTACATATCTTTTGTCCATCTTTTGGCATCCCTGCTGTTGCCTTTGATTGCTTTTAAAATAATTAGGAGGTAAGTTTGTAATGATCTCTCTACCTCTGCAGAGTAACGTTTGGAACCTCTGGAGACAGAGCCAGATGATTTTCTTTGCCTTCATTTATTCTTTTTTGCCTTTATTTCAAGTCTTCTTTCTTTCTTTATGCGTGCTACAAATTGCTTATGGTGTTTCCTCATTGCAGATGGATTTTAAAAACAGTTAGTGGAAAGGCCTAACATAAAAAGGTAGGTCTATGAGACAGCGATGCAAGACGGTAGTTGAAGGTACGTGAGTCAAGGAGAGCAAAAAGCCACAGTGTAAAAGCTGTATGATTCTTGGGAAGTCTCAAGGATCACTGGCAGCAATCTGTGTATGCAGATTCCTTCTTCTTACATTGGTGTAGCAATCAGATGTGTATTTTTTCCAAAATAAAAAAATGAAGGGACCCTTTTTCATCGGTTTAAACTTGTTTGCATCAGATATGTGAAATCCGTCAGGGGAAACCACTCTGGATAGAAAAGCGCCTTATCTTTGTCTTATGACATTCCATACAGTTTCTGTAGGGAAATAAGGCAAAAGGAACCCCTGGGAATCAGCTAGTCCCTCGTCCTGCCCCGAGTCAGAACCTACACGGCCTACATCACTCGGGACAGATGCTTGTCTAACCTGTTCTTGAAAGACGTTTGGTGATGGAGATTCCCATCCTTGCTGGACAAACTATCCCAGAACATCTCTACTTTTACTGCTGTATTTTCCTTAATATCTAACATAAATCTTCCTGGGAGAAATTTTAATCCATTATTTCTTGTACTGCGTGTACGGGGAGCAGCTCTTCCCTGTATTTGCAGCAGCCTTTTGGATATCCGAAGACTGACATTTTCTCTTTTGGGGCTTTACAGTTCTTGTCACGCTTACTGTTCTCCCCTGAACCATCCTGATTTCTCCCACGCAGACTTTCTCTGATGCACAGAGCCCCAGACTGCAAAGGACAGTCTGGCTGAGACACCATCTATTCTTACCACAACAGAAGGATTACTTTGGAAGGGCTCCTCAACAATACTGGCAAAATTTAATTTTGCAGCCTCGGGGAAATGTTGAGCTGGGACTGCTTGTGCCCTGGAGAGAACAAGGGATGGGGAAGCAGCAGAGACAAAATGTGCAGGAGAAGAAGGAGAATCTAGAGTGTCGCCGTCACTGCTGCTGCTGCCACCAAGGGGGTGAGAGAAGTGGGGCAGCATTCAGTTACTGCTCTTCTGGTTTGGTTTTTTTTGTCTGCTTATTTTGTGTCAGTGTGGTACTGTTAACTCACATTCACTTTATGATCTATTACATCCCCAAATATTTTTTCTGGAAAAAAAAACCAAACGCCACCTCTTCAGCCAGTTGTTCTCTATCTTCTGTTTATATAGTTGTTGATTTCTATCTTGATGTGGAACCTCGCACTA
Source organism: Nipponia nippon (assembly GCF_047370975.1). NCBI lineage: Eukaryota > Metazoa > Chordata > Aves > Pelecaniformes > Threskiornithidae > Nipponia > Nipponia nippon. The sequence goes on from NW_028262290.1 coordinate 167,824,083, forward strand.
TTTCTGATGATGGCCTGTTTTTTCAAACCACATCTCCAGCTTCTCAGGATTTTAATTTTAATCGTCTCTCCTAGCACACCTGTAACCCCTCCAAACCAAATTTAATAAGCACGTTCTGTAGTCCATTATCCGTATTGTTAATGAGAATATTGAATAATTCTGAACTGAGGAACAAGTGGTCATTTCTTTATAATAGGCAGAGCCTTAGTCTTGGGATATTTTCATTTGTTTTTCAGTACATTTTCTATGCCATATTGCATCAATTCCAGAACTGTTGAGAATATTTTAAGTTTCAGTCAACAGAGCGCTGCTGACTTAAGTGAAAATTGGATGAGAGAAACCACACCTCTTTAAGGCAACCAGCACCTTCACGTACTTCTTTAATTACCTGCAGATCAGAAAGTTGAAAGCAGCTGCAAACCTGACCATCTTAGTTTAAAAATCTTAAAGGCTTGAATAATAGCGCAGAAGTGAAAACAAACCCCCCAAACTTGTGGGAGAACACGTGGCCTCTCAGAGCCCCAAGAGGAAAGGAAGAACGTCAGCCTTTCCTTGAAATAAAACGGGCTAGGAACAGAGCATAAAGTGAGCTGGAAGTGAGCAGTGGAGGCGTGAAAGGAGGCCCCAGGGCGTGCTCAGCCTCCAAGAACTGGTAAAGGAGCACAGGCGTTACAGAGTGAGTCCCACGCCGCTGGTACCTTCTAGACCAGCCGCGGCTGGGGGCTGCGGGGACACTTGTGGCGGTTGGGGAAGACTTGGGTTGAACCAGGCGCTTTTTTAAAGAACACAGACGCTTATTTTCTACACTTTTAAGAAAAAAACATGTAGGGAAAATAGAAAAAGAAACAATTTAAAATAAAATTACATGACTTTTCTCTTAATTTGGGAGAAGACATTCTTGCACCGCAACCGTCGCCCTTCTGTGCGAGGGCGTTGCGCACTAGTTGTCCTCGGCGGCATCGTGGCGAGTGGAAGCATCACAGGGAACAGGTTTCGTTCTGAACTAGGTGATGTTGGGCAAGTCACCTCCAGCCACTTGTACCTTATTTTCCACTTGCAAAACAAAAGAGCTACTTCTACTGATTTCTAAAGTGCTTGGAGAACTACAATATGCTAAGTAAGAGCTGAGTTTTATTATTACATGATATTTTTTTTTTACTTCTACTCATTCTGTCTATGTCTGCAGCGAGTCTGCTATTCCTTAATTTTCAAGTGGCTGACCTTGTAATTTGATGTTCTTTTGAGGAAATCTCTTTATATAACGCCTGTTCAGAACATCCAGACAGAATACAATACATACTGTATGGTATTCAGTTGAAATTCAGCACCGCTTCATAGGATACCCCCTGCTTCAGAACGTAATAGAGAGGCCAGCTGCTGATGGCGATGGCAGCAACTGCAGCTTATGGCTTTATCTAGTATTTTTATTTAGCGCTGACCGCCGCCGCAGCGGGGCGCGGGGCCCCCTCCGCTGCCGCGCGGGGGGAAGCCCGGGGCGAGCTCTGCGGCCAGCGCGGGGCGAGCTCTCGGCCAGCGCGGGGCGAGCTCTGCGGCCAGCCCGGGGCGAGCTCTCGGCCAGCGCGGGGCGAGCTCTCGGCCAGCCCGGGGCGAGCTCTGCGGCCAGCGCGGGGCTCGGCGCCGCTCGCCGCGTCCTCCGGCTGCCGCCGGGCACCAGTTTGCTATCACGGGAACGGCAAAACGTCTGCGAAGCGCCCCGTTTGCTTTGTCTTCCACCTCCAGCCCGGCAAGCCCGGCATCAGCGGCGCCTCGCCGGGAACGTCTCCCGGCGGGGGGCGGCCAGCGGCGCCGAGCCCCGCGGCCCGGCCCGGCTCTGCCCGCGCGGCCCCGAGCCCCGGCGGGGGCGCGGACGGGCGCAGCCGACCCCCGGCCCGAGCAGCGCCGCCGCCCGCCCCCACCGCGACACTGTCTCGCCCCGCAGCCCTCCCCGCACACCGGCCTCCGCCGGGCGGGGCCAGCCCCGGTCCTGAGGGCGCCGGCCCGGGCGGGCGCGGCGCGGAAGGGGTTAAGGCGGCTCCCGCCCGCGCGTCCGGCCGTCCCCGCCCGCGCGTCCCCCGCTAGGCCACGGCTGACCTTCACGGGAGCCGCGCCGGGCATGCGCGCCGCCGCGCTCGGGGCCCGCGGGGAGCTGCGGGCGGCCCGCTTCGCCGCGGTGCGGTGCGGTGCGGTGCGGTGCGGTGCGGTTCGGCCGGGCCCGGGGCGGGCGGCACGGCCCCCGCCCGCCCGCTAGCGGCGCGCCCGGGACCGCGGCTGGCGCACGCCCTGCCCGTGCCGGGCGCGCCGTTGCCATTCGGTGCCGCTGGTGCTGGCGGAGGAGCGCGGGGGGACGCGAGGGGGGACTGCGCGCCGCGCCGCCGCCTGGAGCCGCGCCCCGCCGCCGCCGGCCCCTGCCCTCTCGGCGGCGCCGTGTGCGCGGGCAGGGCCCGGGCCGCTCCGCGGGCCGGGCGGTGCCGGGGAGCGGGGCTGCCGCGGCTGCCGGCGGCTGCTGGCCGGGAGCCTCCTCCGGCGAGCCGCTGCGGCCCGAGCGGGCCGCCAGAGTCTCGTTCGTGCCATTTTGCGCAGTGAGGGCGGCTGCACGGTTCCCCTTAAGGAATGGGAATGGGGATGGGAATGGGAACACCTGCGCAGGCCTGGGTCGGCAGCCCCACTGCAGGGACAGCGGGGGCTTCTGCGGCAAGCGCAGGAGCCACCGGTCAGCGTGGTCGCTGAAGAAAACGCGTGTTGTCTTGCCGGAGCAGGGAGAGGGCTCACAAGATGGGAGCCAACATTCCTGCGTACTTCTGGGATCTGAAAAAAAAATTGCAGATGCAGGCCCAATGCCGCCTTGCCAGGCGTGCTGACACCTAGAGTCGTAGGTTCATTTAGGTTGGAAAAGACCCTTAAGATCGAGTCCAACCGTTAACCTGACACTACCAAGTCCACCAGACACGACGCAGTCTGGTTGCAGATTGCACGTGCCTTTAGTTCAGGTCAGCTAGAACCTCAGGAATAGTTTAGGCACTGAATAAGGCCATGACGCTTCGCTTGGCACGTTCCTTCGGAGGGACTGAGAGGGGGAGGGGGAACGGATAGCAATGCCCACCCCCCCGAAATTCCTGCGATTCCTATGGCTATTGCCGCGCAGTAGCGCTTGGATTGGGGTCACCCTAAAAATCACTGGAGGTTGTTGCCTTCGTTCCCACGTGCAAAAGGCCGTATGATCCTCAGAGCTTGCTCTTCGCTGCTGGCTAATGCAGTATCTCTTCTGTGCTTGTTTTTATTACTGGTTGAGGGCAGAAATTTATTTGTTTCAGATCTGATTCTCTTCTGCGTGCAGTCTTGCCAGAAAATTCACAGCCCCTAGACAAGAATTTCAAGCAGAGGAATAGAATAAACCTCTCTCGTAACCTGGCAACATCTTGTCTATTGCTGTGTTAGGCAAACTGGGAAACGTCAGCCCCTTGCAAGCTGCAGACACACAAGGAGCTGTCAGTAAGCAGATCGGTGCCCCAGGCCACTGCTGCCTGCTCTGCCATTACGGAGGAGCCTGCACCGCTCCTCGCAGAATGGCCGCCGCGCTGCCAGCGCCTGGCGCTGCGTGAGCTGATGGCCGCCCGGGACCGCTGCAGCAGCAGGCGGGTGCGGAGGGGGTGGTCTGCCGCTTTCTGCCCCCTTCCCCTGGGTGGCAGGTGGGCTCCTTGCTCCCAGCGGTGTCCCGGGATGACGCGCGTTGTCGCGCAGGGCTTTGTGTGATAAGCAGCGAGCTGCTGATGTCTCGCGGCAGCTGCGGTGTTAATAATTTGTCTGCGTCTGTCAATCACCCGGGGTCTCTAATGGATCCGTCACAGTGGTACCAAAGCATCCTGAGGGCGGTCACCCGCCAGAGAGGCTGTGGGCGGCTGGGAGCGTGGAAGCCAGTCGGGCGTTGTGCAGTCGCCATGCTGCCCCCCGCCCCCTTCCTCCCGCTGTTCTCACACTCTTTCTTTCCCCTCGCTCTCACACGCTGTCCCTCCCTGTTCCCAGCTTTCTGCCTCCTGCTGTTTCTCTCCCTTGTCCAAAGGGGTTAGTTCTCAGTCTCACATGCTGGAAATGCTGCCAGTGAATGTTTCTGTGTGCTGCCTGCCAGGTCCCTGGGGAAAAGGCCTGGAAATGCAGTGCAGGAGGAGCAGTGGGAGCAAGGGAAAACCATTGTTTCTCACTGCTCTCCTGCTGCATTTTCTAATGGGAAAACGCTCTCTGTGCGGTATTGAGTTTTATTTCACTGCTGAAGTTGCCCCCTCCCCCTTCCCCCTTGCCCCAGAATTTACCATCCCCTGGTGCAGAGGAGGAGAGGCTGCAGCACTGCTACGGAAAAGCTGAGACGTGTTTTCAGTTTGCCTCCTGCTTATCTCTGCTGTTTGGACAGAGGGGTTTAAAAAGCTGGATTTTCTGTCCCTGCAGAGTAAACACACAGAACCCGGCAGCACAAACTATTTCTGGCTTATCAGTGGAGGAATGCAGCAGCTGAGGCTTCGCGCGAGTGGGCCGTCAGGAAGGCCCTGAAGGGGCCCCCTCCCCACTCCGCGCTATTAGAAGTGTGAGAGCCCAGCAGGACTCAGAGGGGAGAGTTGGAGAAAAAGGCAGAAAAGGGAAAGAAAGAGGAAGAGAGAGAGTGAGAGAGGCTGAGCAGACCCTGATGGCTACAGACGAAGTTACAGGAGGGGCTCGCAAAGCTACGAAAAGCAAACTTTTTGAGTTTCTGGTCCATGGGGTGGTGAGTCGGGAAAGTTAGTGAGCTGGCTGGCTCTAAATAGAGGGATGAGTGGAAACTGGAGGCTCTGTGCTGGGCTGGATCGGCTCCTGCAGTGTGCTCCTGGGGCGCTGGTAACTGCCGTGCCAGAGGAGCACCGGGGTCTGTAAAGCCCCCAGAATATGCACTGATTCATTGATAATAGAGGCTTGTGTCTGGGGGGATGTGTGCTGTGATTTTTGCTTTGATTCTCCATGAACGGTGAATAGTGTGCTTTTGAGCCTGATCATGGTGCAGAAACTGCACTGGATCTGACCCAAATGGGCTTGTAGGACACTTTGTTCTGTAATCAAACTTGTGTTTTGAAAAACAATTCTGATGAAAGCCTGATGAAGCCTTGTGGTACTGCCTCTGGTTCTTGTCTCCAGTCTTGGCTCTTGTGTATCCTCTGGCTACTTAACAGGTGACTTTCAGGGGCTTGAAGAGATTAGCTCTGCAGATCTGTAACAGTCGATGGGAACTCACCCACGAGAGAATTTCAGGGTGCCATGCTTAATTAAAGCAATCCTTCAGGTCTTTAAAAATTTTCCAGCTTTTGTTTAAGAATCAGGTCTTCGATCTCCATTTAAGGGGAAATGCTAACCCTGTTTTGCTGCCATTGGAAACGATGTTCTTTAAATGACTCTCTAGTGATTGAGAGCATTCACCATTTATAACATTTGGATTTCTTGTTTGATACACATTTAACAACAATAAGACTGTTAAAGAGCCCCGAGGAATGCAGATATTGCTTGGACACCGATAGTCCCGAGTGTTTTCTCTCTTGAGGATTCTGGCACCTCCGGCGACACCTTTTTGAAGACATCACGTGGGGGCTCTTGTGCGAAGATCACAGCAATCTGTGGAGCTCCCGGCAGGCTCCTAAGTTGTCTCCATAATTTGGGCTTCCTCTAGATGCGTAGGATCTAGCGCGTGTCCTGCAGATCCTGGATATGGCGGGACTTGCAAGGCTAAGGACTTTCAGGTGGCATGCTGTGCTTGTGAGAACAGAGAAGAGGTGATGTGGTGCCAGCGCACAGGAGCAGCCTGTTGCGAGGCTGGCGGATGTGCAGGGATGACTGCCGAGCAGGTGGCAGGTCTGTGGCAGTGGTTTTGTTGTGGACGTGTGCGTTCATTAAGGTAGTCTGCCTCTGCAGGGTTATGGCTGGGCAGAACCATAGGCAAGTTGGGAGGGGTGGGCATACGGGATGCTTTTGCCTTTCCAAGGTTTCTGTTGGCATTTCCACACCAGTGGTCTTCCTTTAGTATCAAGAAGAGTGGCAAAAAGAGTTATGTGAATTTGCTTCTTCTGCATCTAGATGAACTTCATGTGAAAGCAGCATGCTAGCCTCTTAAGCATGGGAATTTTTAATTTATACCAGAATGAACGTGGCAGAACTCATTTCCATTACTTATTTGGATGCTAGAAAAGTCTGTCTTTTCTGCCCTGGGAGTTTTGCCACTAGTGGCATCTTACTTGAATATTTGCGTTTGCCTGGAACATCTGCATTTGTTTGTCATCTTCCTGCTACTTGTTAGAGAGGCTTGGGCTGCTTCTCCGTTACGCTGTTGCCTGAACACCTCAGGTATGACCGTCTCCTTTCCTCCATGATGATCTCCTTTAGTTCTGCTTCTGCTTCCTTGTTTGTTCTTTCCTTTAGTTTCTTCCTCATCTCAGGTTCATTTTGATCAGAACACAGGTTATGGTAGTCAGTCTTCCATTACTTAAAAAAGATAAAAAAGTTATAGCTTCATTTTATCTCTTCAGGTCCTGTATCCTACCAGATAAGAGAGTGTGCCATCACAGCCAGTACCTTGAGGTTACATATCGCTGGCTATTGAGTTTTATTACCATCCATAGTGTGTCAGCATCTGAATTAACTCCTTGAAAAACCAAGTTACGTAGCAAACTTTACTGGAATTCCTTGGAGTCAGATTCTACTCTAATTTCAGTGAAAAGTCTCCTCTTCAAATTACTTATTTTTTATTTTATCTGTGATAATATTGTTTGATTTGGTTATTGCATGCTTCTCCCCCCCCCCCCCCCCCCAATGGGGAGAATTAAATAGAGGTAGAATGTTGTAAGAAAATTTTTTGCTATGTGAACGCTTAAATGAACAGGATAATTTTGTAGTATTTCCTAAGGGCAGTTAGCTTTTGGATTCACTTGATCTTTCTGGAAGCATATGTTCCTTTGCTAAGGTCACTTCGCCCTTTGCTCTTGTGCACTTGATCTTGCCTTTGTTCTTTTCCATATTGCCAGCGTAGAAGATGTCTTCTTCCTTGTTTTTCCCAGTCAAAATAGGATACTTCCGAAAGGCGAAGTCTCTTGATGGTTAAAAATCTCAAGTGCGATACTTCATTCTTCTCCTGCTTGAGTTCTTGATAGTTTGTTACACCTCTGGTTAGCGGTTCTTCTTTTAAAGAGGTTAGATTTCTTTCAGTTATTTATTTTTACAATTCTTTTACTCCTGTTTCATCAGGGTCTTGTACATTGTTTTTGTGGGAAGAGAGAATTTTTTTTTTTTCTCCAAAGGCTTCATCCTTTATTTTGTCCTTTTTTTTATTCCTCTCTGCTCCATTTCTAGCACTTTTATGGATAAATATGGCTTTAATGACCACGTTGATGTTGATTTATCTCGTTATTGATGCATTTTCTACTGTCCAGTAGTATGTTTCAGGCTGTCTTTATGACATCTCCCTCCGGGTGTCCAGCTGTTGCCTTAAATTTTGTTGACCCAAACCAAGTTATTAATCTTCCTGCAGGCCATTCCTTTTCTCAGTTTCTTCTATCCTCTAGACCCTATCATAGCCTCCCTGCTGGCTGGAGCCCTTCAGTAGATGTTACCTGTGTCTCCCTTTTTTTTTTTTTTTTTTTTTCTGTCTTTCATTTTTTTCTTACTCAAACAGGTATCTTCCCATATAGCCTTGAGAAGGTCCATGGTGCAGATCTTGTCAAAGCCCTTGTCCAGACATCTGTCCTCTTGTGACTTAGTTGCAGCAATCGTCTTCTCTTTGGTGCCTTGTACTGTCGACCTTGCCTGTGTCATCTTCACACAAGAAGCTGCTGAGAGGTTCGTTTTCTTGTCCTGTTGTTCTGACCTTTTTAATATGCTTCTGTGTCCTTTTTCTATTCCCACTTTGTCTTCCTTCCAAAACCAATCTTCTTGCCTTTTATACACAAGATACACCTATAAAGGTCTATGTCCTTTTCTTAACTATCGAGTCATATCTGTATTTACAATATACTTGCTGCCAGTTCAAATCACCTTCTTTGTCCCATAGTGATCTTGTTCTTTGTCCTCTGTGCTGTGCTTAGGAAGCTCTTCCTGTTAATATACGTCCTTATCCATATTTATTTTCTGCTAATAGGTGTTTTTTCATAGTTCCTGCTAATCTCTACAGTTTAATATTAGTTATACGTCAAGACTGCTAATTTATACAAACCCATGTATATCACTTATGTGACTCCTTTGCTTATCCTCAGTCGTCTTATTGTCTGGTTACCTACCTCCCAAATCCAGTCATAGAATTTTATGGTAAGTACAGAAACTGTGTTATATGAAACCGCATTTAGTACAGTGAAAGAAGGGTCTCAAAGCATGCCATCATGTAAACAAACATTTAATATCGTGATAAATAGCTCATTGCCAATGTTAAAACAGACAAAAAGACAGGCCTGGTGCCCCAAAGATGTGTATGGAGTGTCTAATAGATTTATCAGTGATCTGGAAAAGGGGATGAGCGATGAATTTCATAAACAAATTTTGCATCTCCTCATACATTGCTGGGTTTTAAATGAACTGTAACCATTCAGGAGGAAGGCTTGCACGTCACTGTGAGCTGCCTCGTGTGTAGCAGCAGCCACTGCTACTAGGAAAGCAAGTAATCTGTTAGCCTGGTCAAGAAATGGGGCAGAGAATTATACAGAACCAATTGTAAATCCGTGGCTTATACTTACAAGAATATTTTTCTGATTTGGGTCATCTGCATGACTAACAAACAAAAAGAGTGACTGAGAGGGCAGGAGTAGTGGGAGGCCTGTGAAGACTTCATCAATAAGAGAAAAAATGGGGTTTTTTTGTTTATTTATAATATCTAAGGATGGAGACTGATTAGGGAAGTTGTAAAATCTCTGTCACTGGAGGCTCTTAGATGTTTACTTCTTTAATCAGTGCCTATCAAAGATGATGGAGATACTGGTGATACCTCTTTGAGATGAGGAAGGACTGGATGACCTCGAGGACTCATATTTCAGTATATTATAAAAATTATATTTGTTTTATTAGAATGGGAAGAACTAAAGATATTCTCCCCAAATGGAATGGCGATCTGTTCTGAGTGGATCAAAGTGATTGTTTCTTCCAGCCAGTCATCAGTTTGTAGAGGTCACTACTAGGAGTAGCGAGGTGAGGAGAATATTAGGTTTGAAAAAAGTAGAACTTTGCTAATGAAAAATATCCCACTAATTTTTATATTATCATGGATATAAATACTATTTTGTCAGAGCATAAATCAGCTAACACTAGAAAGGCTAGAAAAGAGCCTCATGAACTGTTGGTTTTGGACAGTTTGTTCTACTTCCCTAACACAGGGCTGTCTGCATGGTTCTCCGCGCTGGAACATTGTCAGGGGTCCTGGAACGGGGTCACTGGTTTGCCGCATATGTATTCCCTGGTGTGTTAAACAAGGAGATGTTTGGGGTGAGTTAGGGCAGCCTGGAGAAATCAAGGGACCAGTGAAGAAATCTCATTGGAAAGGTACTTGCAGAAGACTGGTAGAGTGAAAACATTGTACAGTGTTCAATCGTGTAACTAAGCTGCCAGCACAAACTGAAGGTTTCTCCTTTCCTAGCCCTGGCCTAATTGCAGGCTAACAAATACAGAAAAGTTCACATGTAATTAAGAAAAGAAAATCATATTAATTCTAGCTAGGGCTTTAATAGAGGTCAATGTGATTTTAGGCAATATGGGCTTGTTAAACAAATTTGAACTGGTCATTGAGAACACTCGGATTTGCTGATGAATGTTGGTGCACAGATGTAATTGATCTGTGAGATGTTTGAATTGCTCTTCTGTTTTTTAAAAAAGAACTACTGTGGGAATATGAACCAACTACCTGACCAACCTAGTGGCCTTCTATGATGGAGCAACTACATCAGTGGGCGAGGGAAGAGCTACGGATGTCATCTGTCTGGACTTCCGTAAGGCCTTTGACACGGTCCCCCACAACATCCTCCTCTCTAAATTGGAAAGAGCTGGATTTGATGGGTGGACTGTTCAGTGGATAAGGAATTGACTGGATTGTCACATCCAGCGGGTGGTGGTCAACGGCTCAATGTCCAGATGGAGATCAGTGATGAGTGGTGTCCCTCAGGGGTCCATACTGAGGCCAGCGCTGTTCAATATCTTCATCAGTGACACAGAGAGCGGGATCGAGTGCACCCTCAGCAAGTTTGCAGATGGCACCAAGCTGAGCAGTGCAGTCGACACGCCTGAGGGATGGCATCCAGAGGGACCTGGGCAGGCTGGAGAAGTGGGCCTGTGTGAACCTCATGAGGTTGAACAAGGACAAGGGCAGGGTCCTGCACTTGGGTTGGGGCAATCCCCGGCATCAGCACAGGCTGGGGGATGGAGGGATGGAGAGCAGCCCTGCCGAGAAGGACTTGGGGGTGCTGATAGATGAAAAGCTGGACACGAGCCGGCAATGTGCGCTCGCAGCCCAGCAAGCCAAGCGTCTGCTGGGCTGCATCCCCCGCAGCGTGGGCAGCGGGGCGAGGGAGGGGATTCTGCCCTCTGCTCCGCTCTGGGGAGACCCCCCTGGAGCCCCGCGTCCAGCTCGGGGGTCCTCAGCACGGGAAGGACATGGAGCTGTTGGAGCGGGGCCAGGGGAGGGCCACAAAAATGATCAGAGGGCTGGAGCACCTCTCTTACGAGGACAGGCTGAAAGAGCTGTTGTTCAGCCTGGAGAAGAGAAGGCTGCGGGGAGACCTTATTGTGGTCTTTCAGTACTTAAAGGGGGCTTATAAGAAAGATGGGGACAGCTTGTTTAGCAGGGCCTGTAGCATTAGGACAAGTGGTGATGGTTTTAAACTAAAAGAGGGTAGATTCAGACTAGATATAAGGAAGAAATTTTTTACACTGAGGGTGGTGAGACAGTGGCCCAGGTTGCCCAGAGAGGTGGTGGATGCCCCATCCCTGGACACATTCAAGGCCAGGCTGGATGGGGCTCTGAGCAACCTGATCTGGTTGTAGATGTCCCCGCCAATTGCAGGGGGGATGGACCAGGTGACCTTTAAAGGTCCCTTCCATCCCAAAGCATTCTATGATTCTATGAACCAGTCACACTGGATCATTTAGCCCAGTGTCCCCAGTTGCAGGGAGCAGCAGGAGACTGCATGGAAGTGTAGGAACAAGGCAAAAACCTAGTGACGCTTCATGCAAATACTGTGCGCTTTGTGGCTCTGGAGCTTTCTGACCCAAAGCTGCTCTCTGTTTGTAGTACCTCTATGGATTTTATTTATGTAGGTTAGTCCACTGATGTCTTCCTGAACCCATATAAACTTCTAGCATTCACAGTATTCCGTGTCAGGAATTTTTGCAGCTTATCTTAGGTGAAGAAGTACCTGGTCCTGCCATCTGCTAGCTGTTGTCTAATACTCGTAAGGGAAGAGACAGTGAGCTCTTGATCAGCCTCCTCTCTCCGTGCTAGTCATGATGTTGCGGAGCTCTGTTGTTAGCTCTCCCCTCCCAAAGCCATCCTTTTTACAGCGCCAAGAGGCGCATTCTGGTAGTTCTTCACACAAAATCCATTCCGTACATTATATCACAGTAGTGGATATGATCAGATCTACTAAAACAAGCAAGCTGATGGAACTCCAAGGTGGTGTACAGGGTTTGTTAGTTCCAGTTCCAAAGACTTCCTTTTTCTTTCTTGGTTGCATCCAAGTGCTTCGTTCGAAGTTTGGTGTCAGATTATTCTGAGCTGTGAATGGACACGCGTGAAATAGAAAGGTGGTCGCTGAACTTGGTCTCAAGTTACAATTCACAGTTCTGCAAATGTGATGTTTTCTAAGTTAAAGATTTTTGGATTGTCCTGAACATTATTTAAAAAGGGGTGGAAGCTGGAACACTTGGAGCCTGATTCTAGGGTGTGAGAGCTTTTGGGGAATGGAGGAAGGTGAATTATGGCAGGCAAGCAAGAACAACTGGAATACTGATGTTTCTGCTTAGTAAATCTCTAAAAGATTCATAGACATTAAAAAAAGGATCTCAAATAAGTAACATCTGTAGTTAGAGGAGAGGAGAGAAGCCGTCTACCACTTTTTTCCTTGTACTTCTAAGAGTCCATTTTGAAACAGCACATTCAGTTCGGAAACCATTTGTGCAGTGAGAAACCTGTTGCCATCAGACCATATCAGTCTAATCTAAATTTCTTAACTGTTCCAGATACTTCTAGTGACCCATTCTTACCTCCAGACAGCATCTGGCATCTCCTCTTGCTTATGTTTATGCCTTATAGAAATCAGTAGTTACTGTAATGCCTTGACATGATGTGTTGTCTAGCCAAGGTAGCTTCTGGTTTTAGTTAAAAAACCATGCTGTTTCTGTACTTGGTAATTGGTGTTGGACTTCTCAAAATCTGTCAGTTTCTCTGCTAACAAGAAGCCCGTGGCTGTGCACTGCACGGCCTCGGAGTCCTCCCGATGGTGCCGAGATGGAGAGAGGCTATGGCTTTCAGAACGGGAGGTTGCTGTAGGTGCAGCTCACTGCTGTAGTGCATTGCGGTGACTCCCTGCTCTCTGTTCAGTCTCTTCCTAAGGCTCTTGTAGGTGTTTTCGCTTTGCTTTTCTTGACGCTTTCTTTTCCTTTTAGCTATCAGTTCTCCAGGTTATTTTCCTCTACCTGGTATGTCCAGACAGGAGCCCGCCTTTTTTCTGCTTCAGCATTTTGGCTACTATGGTGTTGATGTCCCGTGAGAAAAGACTCTGCGGCAGAAATATGTAGAAAAGCACCACTCCAATGTTGTCTCATTTCAGCCATCAGACAGGAGAAGCTCACCTGAAGAATGACAAAGAGGGAGAGGAGAGAGGCAGTCCTCTGATGTGGCAGGAGGTTCAAGCAGGGAAGAAAGTAGAAAAGCCAAATGTGTGGCTTGGGAAACTGGGTAGTGATAGGGACATGGCAGCAGTTGTTGGGGAGGTGGTATGCTTGCTGCACTGACAGTGTGCTCAGCTTTGGAAGGGTGTAGCCAGGGCAGTGATGGACTGTGGCAAAGGGCAGAATTCTTAGGGACCAGTACGCATGCATGAAATACTGGTTGTGTGCCTTTCTCTGTGTGCTGTACTGGTTGGCCTGGCCTAGCTGCTCTGCCAGCAGCTCTACTCTACTCTTTGCCTCATCTTCTCAGAGCTGTGAGAGTGGTCCCTTCAGCTGGGCACATACCGTGGTCCTCCTCATTTCCTATGGCCCACAGTGGTTTTGCCCTCTGTCCAGTAAAGCGTTTGAAGTAGTGCAGAGTAATACATGTATATGGAGTCAATGGAGGAAAAAAGGGGGTAGGTCTGTGCCTAAGAACAGGGTTGGGTCAGGTAGGGGGGTCTAGGGTAGATGATTTCCCAGGAAGGAGGATGTGTCAGTGCTGTTTTGCACTGCAGCCTTCTTCATGGATGACACTTGTTCAGGACAGATTCCGTCCCTCTGAGGAAGAAGGGAGAGACAGATCCTAACCCATAGACAGGTGCACCTCCAAGATCTCTTTCAAAAGGTGTCATGGTATTGTAGTACTCTTTAGTATCAAGACTTTTTTTTTTATGTCAGTATTGTGAAAAATTCAATGTATTGTCTGTCCCTGTCTTCCCTTGCACGTGTGTTTGAGAACAAAATAAGCTTCTGGATAAGGTAAGGTACTGCTTGTGTGTTCTCCTTTTATAACAGTTTAGATAGAGAAAGCATTTCTGTATCTTGGGAGTCTGGTGGGCTTGCGGCAGGGAGATGGCAGTTGCGTAGTGAGTAATATTTTATTACAGGTGATATTGGAGATAGGGACATGAGAAGGGAGGAGAAGGAATGAGGCGGGGCAAGGGGAGGTTGAATAGGCTTTTGCTAGAGCCGTCTCCTTTTTCTCAGTTTTGTCCTTTCACTGTTTCTCTATTTTGATGCTTAACAAAGGGAACTGAAGGAAGTTCAAAGATGTCAGAGTTAGATCGAGAGTAGATTTGGCTTGCTGACCTTGTCCTCCGGGCCTTAAGGTGTCCTTTATAGAAGCAGAGAAGTGGGCCTGCGGTCTGATCCTTGTGGCCAGACGGGCTCCGGGAGGGATGAACATGAGATGGCTGTGCCCAGGTTCTTGTCTCTCCTGAATGGCTGTCGGATGTCCCTGGCTGACTGACAGGCAACAGCAGGCCCAGTGGTCTGCTCTTTGCTGGAGGAGGGCCACGATGTGTAGATTGACAGACAACAGGGAGGTCGTAAATACAAGGTCAAGTGGTCAAGTGAGACGTATTTTCTGGGCCGTTTGTTTCTGCTGACTCTGCCTGGGTCAGAGGGTGGGGGTGAGTACGTGGGAACGGAGAGAGCTGTTCTCTTCCAGCAGTTTTCATAGCTTCGTGTTTATGGGAGAAGATGTTTCCAGCTCTGCACAAAGCCTCAGTTTCGCCTGTTGCTGCCTCCTGCTGCTTCTCTTCTCGGTGGCCATACCCACAATCGGTTTCCTACATGAATACTTGCTGAATTCACCTGCTTGCCTTCCTGCGCTGGTCTCTGTCCTACCTCCGCCTTCCTTCTCTGTCTGTACCAATTACAGTTCTTTGCTGGCCATTCATTCCCCTGCTTTCTTTCTCCAGTTTCCTTCATGCATACAAGTGCAAGGAATATCTAAGACTTGTGATGATCAGGGAGGGCACTGAGCTGGGGCTTTGGGGACTACAGTGTGTTTGGGTGGTTAGTTTGGAGATGCAGGTCCAAATTATATTTAGAATTACATATTGTTATATATTATATATTTAGAAATTATAAAAGGATGAGATAAAGATGAAATAAACTATTTTTTAAAGTTTTATTTTGTTTATTAGCAGTACAAACCCCATTTTCTTCCCACCCCCCAGTGGACTGTCTTGCATACCCTCTGGGGTGCACACACCTCACTTTGGAGACCACTAGTATACTTCTCCCAAGTACTTTCTCAGTCTTTAACTGTTGATAACTCAGAGAAGTTTCTGAGCCCAGTATGTTTTCCATGTCGTTAGCACCCCCTTGGCATGGGGCTCCACAGGCTGACTACCCACTGTGTGCCGAACTACCCCCTTCTGGTTGTCCCTGTGCTGACTCCTCCTAGCCTCCTCTGCTGGCTGTAGTTTATTATTCTGGAAGGGGCAGTGAACAGTCAATCCCCAACTGCCCTCTCCAGGCCACTCATGATTTTGCAGAGCTCTAGCAAATTCCCCCTTAGATTGCTTTGGGTCACCTCTTTCCAGACAGAAAATCATAGTATGTGTACTTTTACTTATGCGGATGCAGTTCCATATCTCAATCATCTCCATGCCATTCTTTGTACTTTCTTCAGATCTACTCTACCATTACTGAACGGCAGGAACCAGAGCTGCACACAGCATCCAACATGTGGGCAAACCGTGGACAGTGGCACAGTGATGTTCTCTGTGCCCTTCCTTGTCATTTCTTTTGTTTAAGGGCTTTTTTTGACCTCTAGTAAGCAGTGAACTGGTCTTTTTTCCCTGGAAGTGTCTGTTTACAGACTCCAAGATCTTGCTTCTGTTGGGCAACAGTCAGCTCAGAGCCCGTTGTTTTGTATGTGATGAGTGGATTGTTTCTTCCTGTGTAATTCACTTCAATATGTATGGAAAGTCATTTTCATCTTCCTTTTAAGTGTTCATTGTCTCATAAAGTCCTTCTGCAGTTCTTTGAAGCTGGCCTTCATCCTTGCCAGCTTGAATAACTTAGCATTACCAACAAACTTTTTCACTTCCTTGCTTTTTCTCTTTCTCTTTTTTTTTTTTTTCAGGTTGCTTATGAATATGCTGAAAAGCATGAATCCTAGCAAAACTCTGCATGTGCCTTCCTTTTATTTTCAGAACCAATTACTTCCACCTCATTTCTATCCTTTAACCAATTATTTATCCGTAATGGATGCCATTGCCTCTTGGTTTCCTTAAAAGACTTTGCCGAGGGACTTGACTTTGAAAAGACTTTCGTGTATGATTATTCTTATTCACATACTGGTTCAAATGCCTATAGAGTGTGTTTGTATTTGTCTGTATTTTCACATATACGTAGACATACAATAAACATCTTGATAATTCTTAGAATGAAACTAAGCTCTTCTCTCTGTTTTAAATTGCATTTTACAGGTGGTAATTATTTTACTGATGTTTTGATGACTATAAACTTTTAGGAATTAGAATTGAGTTTACTGTGTGTCTTGTACAGCATTAAGCTTGTGATTTGACCCAAAGCGGCTCTCCAGAGCACGCTGAAGTCAACATAAATGTTAGGCCTTTAGATTGCCTACAGGGGCTGCTGACAAACTACCACATTCCTTTTTTTATTTTATTTTAGAGGCTTGATCAGGGACATGACCTTTTCTTAAAGGATTCTTGTTGCTTTATGAACTTACACTGCTCTCTGGTGTAGGTGAAGGAGAGGACTCTTAATGGAAAATGTTATATCATAGTGTTTTCGTGGTTCACCTTTGCTTGTTACAGTCTCCCTGCTGATCAAAGCAGCCTGCTAGTCAGTGCAAAATCTGAAGCACTGTAGATGTGAGCTTGCTAGTAGCTTTGATTAGCATGTGAGCTGCACCAATTTGGACTGCGTGTAGCTGCCATGGAGCTTTTTCTTCAGTCTGAAGGTAGAGCTTTCTGCTGTAAGCTAGCCTGGATATGTTACGGACCACTGAGTGTTTTCCCAAGCCTAGTATTTTTCATCCCTGTTTCCTGTCTACTTTATCACTGAATTCCTCTTTACGCTGTCTAGGAAATACCAGTCCAGAGCTCATGTGCTCTGTGTTGCTGCTTAGTGCTTATCAGGATGGTCAAAATGGGGAACTTGCTGCAGCTGGTGTCTGATCATGTACAAATGTCTTTGCAGCTGAAGAAACAGGGACCGAACTGGCTCTTCTTTCTGTTTTGCTTCTTCTCTAGCGACCTGGGATGCCATCAGGAGCTCGAATGCCCCATCAGGGGGCTCCCATGGGTCCCCCAGGCTCCCCATACGTTGGAAGCCCCTCAGTGCGACCTGGGATGCCCCAGACCGTGATGGAAACAACAAGAAAGCGCACTGCACCGCAGCAGGTCCAGCAACAGCAGGTGCAGCAGCAAGTGCAACAGCAGCAGCAAGCCACTCAGAACCGAACTAGGAGGTGAGTGTTCCGGAAAGAAAACATGGGAGGACAATTTGAGGAAGAAAAAACGGTATCTTTTTAGCAATAGGTAAGACCTTTAAGATTGAATGAGGCAGAATAGAAGATTTACATGTGGTCAGTTTCTTGAAGCAGGAAAAACATTGATAAATTTTACTCTTTACTTTGTTTGTGAATGGTCTTGAACAAACTGACCTTTACTAATGTCTGGTTTTGTAGTTACAATGCTTTTACCTCATCGGGTTATCAGGCTATAAATCTGGCCGTTACATTTAGCCTTTAAAGTTAATGAACAGTTCTCTTCTAATATAGTACAACTGTTATATTATTTGTTATCTGTTCTGTATAGTTTCTCTGATTTCTGACTGGCTAACAAAACGGTTTGTAAACGAGACAAGTGGAAAAAAATTTTGGTTGGTCATGTGAATACTTGTACTATGGTCACTCGGGAGAGTGGTCATAAAACTTGCAGTTGTCACAGGCATTCCTACATATAAAGTAAAGAGATATGCACGGGATATAATTTCATAGAATTAGAGGGATTTTTTTTTTAAAGGAACTTTCTTTTTAAAATATACCCACCCGCTTTGTACAGTGCTGAATGCATTCTTTCTTAAATAACAGTTTGCTAATTTCTTTTTGCAACTTATTAGACCACAGTAGTCTTGAGTTCCAAGTGTGAGCCAGTTTCTGATAAATACATAGGATGCAGTCATCTAGGTGGTCTGCTTTTTGCAAAATCTTTATAGGTGTATATATAGATTCAGCCAGTGTTCTGGTGGTGTCATCGTATCTAGTTGAGGTAGAACATGACTCTAAGCTCAGTGCTTCAGGAGCCCTGCTCTGTCCAGGTTATATGCCTTGGATCAGCAAGCCAGACTTGGGAATGCTTATATCTGGGATGCATCTGGAAAGGACACCAATCCTGAGAGTATTAATACATTACGATTGAATAAGATTGGATACAGAAGGAATGTGTGTGAGTGCAGCACGTCAGCACAAGAGATGCATGTGCATCGTGGAGGCCTTGCCCAGCACTAGCCAAAATGCACATTCCACAGCACCTCCCAGGAGGTGCGCCAGGGAACTGCACAAAATGATGCCTAGCCTTCCAATATACAGGGTAGATATAACCTGAAAAATTGCCACTGCTGGATAATTAAGGTAAACTTTAGTCACTAACTAGTTTCCAGGGATCATTAAAGAAGAACGTTTTCTAAAAGTTGATGGCCCAGCTCACAGAAGGAAGCAGTTCCCCCTCCGCAGGTCTTAACTTCAGGGCTTCTAGTTGGGCACCCAGCGGTAATCTCTACTGTAGTGAGTCCAGCTCACACCAGGGCTTCCTAGGTACCCAGGAAAGTTTCTCTGTTTCTTCTGCCATGCCTTCCCTCCAGATAATGTGTTGAATGTTTTCCCCTCTTTCATTTCCACCTCCCTGTCATTTCCCATTGAAATTTTTCTGTTTTTTCAGGCAAACTTTTCTGGCACCTTGGGTCCAAGTCTGGGAGTAGTTGAGTCCTATGTTTTACGGCACAAACAGGCCAAGAAGGTGTAGTCGTCCTTTCTTGGCAGGTTTGGTGGAGACAAAAATCTCATTTCTGTAATAGGCTCTTGGAGAACTGCTTGAGACCCAAGTTATTGGGGGTTTTTGGTTGGTTTGTTACTGGCTTTTTAATTGCAAGCCTTCGGGGTTGTTGCAGGTGCGTGCATATCCCACTTCCCTTTGGGAGGATGGAGTTTGCTCAGGCGTTACTTCCAGATTCTGTGAAGTGTTTCAGTGCAGATTTGATTTTGTGAGCTGTGGAAGGTGTTGGAGGTTCACACCACGTAACGTTCCAGTCCCATTATTCCTACGCTTTTAAAAAGGGACGTTGTTCACCTATGAAGTTGAGTGTGACCGTGTGGATGAATTTTCTGCTCCCGAGGAAGGATGTAGTTTGCACCTGCAGGCACAAAGAGTTCCCCAGGCTTGGCTTATATGGGGATGGGGAAGAATCTAAGAATCTGGTATTTCAGGCCAGGCTTATTATTAGCAAACGTAGGAAGGGAGTATGCCACATCGATGTGTGTGGAAACAGCTTTTACGTGGACATGGCTGATGACAGACTTCCTGCATGAAAACAGTAAGGAGGGGCATCCTTGTGACATGGCAGAGCGGCAGCGGGCGGTTCACTTTTCCCATTTGTCTGTCACAGATGGAGTGATTCATCTCCTGCTTAAGATAAAGGCCTCACAAATTATAGAGGTGAAGAATAAGGCCTGAATTCCCTCTTGGCCCTGTTAGAGAAAGCTAGGTGACAGGTTTGGTGGGCACAAACGGTTCTTAGAAGCTGAAGAATTCAAAAGACAATGTATTTGGCAATCTTCCTGACAGTACCGTTTCTTAGGCACATATACATTTGCGTGTATGTACACGAACAGAAGTATGCTTTTAAAAGCATAGATATATAAATGTGCTTATGTACGGGTATGGACACATTGTATATATACACTGCAGGCACACATACATCTTCCCACGTGTGCTTTCATAAAGGTGAACAAATAATACAGAAACGTAAGCCTACTTACCTTTGTATATCACTCATGCAAATAAGTTACAATAAAACAAGTGTATATACGCAGGGAAGGGTGTGTATATATGTGTGTTTTCATACATCATATGAAATACACATATATATGTGTGTTTTCATTACTCAGTTTTGGGAATGAATGAAGAATGCATGTCATCTGTTTGAACAACTTCACATTCTGCTTACAGGCACTCAACCACTTACATGTGCATATGCATAGGTATATCTATGTACGCTTCCACACGTGTGCACTGTCCTCCTACATGCTTTTTCTGTATCTATAGACAGCATGTGCACATGCACTTGCATACATTGCCGCCCTGCACCATAGAAGATGCTGTGATCAAAGAACTTGCACACTTCTTTCCAAGATGCATAACAGACAGCCCTGATTTGTTCTTAGCTAACTACCTCCCTAGGCTGCTGAGAGAAGGGGTCCTAGGTCCTGGGCATGGGTGAGACCCTTTTGCTGATGCATGCACAGCTGTGCACCAGCATGTGGAGATGTCAGGATAATTTAGCAGGTGGCCTCGTTACTCCTAGATCTGTCACCATGGTAACGTGTTTTTTTCTTTAAAAAATGTACAGTGCCAAGAGGAGGAAGATGGCTGACAAAATTCTCCCTCAGAGGGTGAGTCGCTTTCATTTCCTATTCCCTTCACAATCAGTTCAGCATCTTAGTGTAATTAGAGGGATTTTAGAAAATACTTTCACTTTTTGTTTAAAAATCTAATTAAAAAGTAAGTAGGCAGTGGGTGAAAGTCTAGAGAGCAAGGCTGGGGCTGGGGCTGGGGGCTGGGAGCGTGGAGTGCAGCCCGGCCTGCGTCGTCCTCGTGCACTGGGTTAGCCGAGCCAGCACTGCCACTTGCTGGATGGACAGTGGTGCTGGGCTGCGAAGTACACCACTTGGCGCTGGGGCCCTCTGGGTCTTAAGGATGTTTTTGATCAATTTTTGAGGCTGGCCAAAAGCTGGTTCAGAGCGCAGCTGTGCCTGGAGGAGATGGGCTTGTTCTCAGGTCTCTCTGGCCCAGTAGAGCTGCCAGGTTCTAATTTTTGCGGCTGTGTCCTAGTAGGACTGAAGTGAACCTGTGTAAACAACAGAGTTCAGTGGGCCTGCATTGTCCGGAGAGTTATTAATTCTCTTATCCCTGGCGATATGTCTAGCTTTTGGTGTCTGCCTATGCTTGATCCCCAATGTTTATATCTTCTACTTTCTTTTTAAACGTTGGAATTTCTTTCTGCTCCCCTTCTCTTTCATTATTCCCAGACTCTTCCTTTCCTGTGCCCTCTTCAGTACAGTTCCCCCAAAACCTACTTGGTCCCAAAAGGCAAGCTTCCTTAGTCTTCAAAACACACACCCTCATCACATCCTAGTCCCAGTTTCTTTGGCTTCTGGTGCTTTTTCTGGGCTCAGAATCCCTTGGGGAGGGGTGTAGATCTCCACGTCCTTTTCAGGTCTACCTCTCCGCTGCTAGTGTAAACCCAAACTCGCTGGCAGCCTCCAGATTCTCTTCTGCGACATTCCACAGGTACCTAGTGCCAGCCGTCTGAGGAGGTGAGCCCACTTTGGTACTCCTGATGTCATATTGTCACTTCTTTTCTTGTAATTCCTGCCACCCTCTGAAAGCACAGCCTCTTACAGGTTAGCCATTAGTTCTGTCAGGCTGCTGTTTTGAAAGGACTAAGCTACCATTAAATCCAGACCTTTGAACTACTTGCAGCCTCCATGGTGTTTGTGTTAAAGCCTCATTCCTGCTCTGCTTGGAGCCTGTACTTTCTTAGAATGAAAGCTCCATTTCTTGTGCTGTCAGTTCTGTCTGTCCCACACAAAGTGTTTTCACAGACAACTATACATTCTGTATGGTGAGGCTATTGCTTTAAATATATGTCCATTTCAAGGCTTTTTTTTTTTTTTGGTCTGGTGCCTTTATAAGATAAAAAGGTCTCAGAACAGAGGTAACCAAACTTTTTTGGCAACAGAAGATTTGTGCCTCTGTTCATCCAATCCATGCTAATTCTTTAATAGGTAGAGCCTTATTCAAGTATATCAAAAAGCTATACAGATGCTGGCACCTTTCGGAACCACGCCGGCACCAAGTCTCCTGGCCTTTCAGTATCTTTGTTGCTGCCAGCCAATAATTTTAACTGATGGAGTGATAAGGCAACACAAATTGCTAGAGTTCTGTCTGCCGTGGAGTTTTTATCAGTGCAGCTGGAGTGCCGGTATTGATGATATGATGTTGTGTCTGGATTAAGGTACTCCATTAGGCTGCAGTAGGGTGTCAGAACCTCCTTACACTCACCGTTCATGGGATGGGAAAATGCTGTGTGCATCGGTGTCCTGTCAAGTGGAAGATTTGCACTGGTGGCTGTGGAATGCACACAAAACGCAGGGTAAAACTTCCAACTTTCCGGAGCTGCTTCCAGCCAATCAGCATCTGTTACCCACAGATCTTTTGCAGACTCTTGCTTGTGTTTTCTGGGAACTGTGAAGGGGAGAGGGGAAGATATTAAATACATTTTACTCTTGAAAACTGTCTTATGTAATAGTGTTACTTGCTGTGATAGCCAGTCAGGCAGTTGGCACAGATAACCTGCTGTTGGACTTCCAGGCTCTCTGATCAAGCCTGTGCTGTAGTGCTGGAGCATATTGCTGGTTAGGTAGGGTCGCTCAGCTGCTACAGTTCAGCTATTT
The DNA here is from genome assembly GCF_047370975.1 of Nipponia nippon. NCBI lineage: Eukaryota > Metazoa > Chordata > Aves > Pelecaniformes > Threskiornithidae > Nipponia > Nipponia nippon. The sequence continues at coordinate 167,846,488 of NW_028262290.1, forward strand.
GAGAAGGATTTAATTTTGAATGGATATAATCGTATGAGAAAGTTCAACCTAGCAAGCTATTACATGTAGGGAGACAGGATTATGGAACTGCATGGGACCTCCTGACACATCCAGTCTGGTTCCCTCTGTCATGGAAGCCACGACACCATTGCTGCCTCAAGACTAGTTAGGTTCCTTACTTCTGAGATACTTTAGATCTGTCAGCTTTTTTTTTTTTTTTTTTTTCTTTTTGCTAGGCTTGGCAGGGCAATTACTTTTAGCTTGCCAAGTAAGAGGGGCTCCCCACAACTCTAATCCTCTAGTCCTTCGTTATATCTGTTCCAGGTTAAATTCACCTCTTTTGAACCTCTTTAAATCTGCCTCTCAGGAGACCAGAACTATACCTAGTATTACAGATTATTAGTATCACCAGTGCTTGAATGCCACTAATGCATTTTTATCTCTACTGGAAATAGCTAGTGATGCAGATTGGGATCACGTTTTATTTTTTATGGCCTTACCACATTGATACAGCATATGGTCATTCTGTGACTGACTAGTAGTCACAAGTATTTTTACTTTCTATTGTTTGCAACTGATTAATTCCCATATTAGAGCAGGAATTATCGGTAATGACGCTGAGGAACATGATCCTGTGCTTTGTAATGCTATATTTCATCCCATTTCTATTATACAGTTCTCAGCTTCCTTACATTCTCTGTACTATCCTCTGCCTTGTATTGACAGTGCCACCCAAATTTGTCATTAAGTTTTGTTAGCATACTTCTCCTTTTTTTGCTGGAGCTATTAATGAAAATATCTAAATAAAATCAGTGTCAAAAATGGTCCATGAGGTACTTCTTGCTTAATACTTTTTTCTATGCCAGTTCTTTACCACATATTGTTCTTGTTGTAATCCCCATTTTTCAGCCTTAAGTAGTGGTTCCCTTTATGACTGTGCGTCAAATGCTTTACTTAAATGCAAGTCGATTGGATCTACTGCATATCTTTTGTCTAAAATGCAATTTTAATGAAAAGAAAGACTTGGTTAAGCCCAGGCTGACGTACTGTAATGTAACAAGGCTTAGCATTTTTTATAGTGTATTCAACATTAACTCCAGTTCTGTGCAGCAGGCTATACCCAACCCCATTTTCTGTACCTCTGGATCCTTCCGCTGTTCTCAGGTCACTGAAACCGCCATTCAGTTTTGGAAAAGTTCATAGGCATCTTCATTCATAGCTAGGGACCTAGATCTCTGGAGCTGATGTGGCCTCTGTGACCCAAGTCTAGCAGTTGTGCCTCAATTTCAACCTTGGGTCACAAACTGTCTGTAGAGAAACATGACTGCACATCAGATTGCGCCTCTTCTTTCTCCGGGCCTTGTCTCCTCATTACTTCTGGTCAGTGTCTTATTTTGCCTTGGTTCTGAGTCACTACATTTTTTCCCAGGCACCGTGGCTGTGATTCACTGTTCTGTTTCTTCAGCTTCCTTGCCTACCCATTCTGATGCACGAATCTCAACTGAAAATCATTCTGACTCCATAGCTGTGTGACTCTGCTTTTCCCCATTTAACTTGCTGAGTGGAGTGCAACTTTGAAACAGCAAACTGCTTCTCCTTCAGTGGCATGCTTGTCTCTTAGTATTGGCTACTGTTCTGACTGTGCCCCAAATTCCCCTGAGGACGTTTTGTCTAGCTGTGCCGATAGGCTTTTGTACAGCTGTCATCTCCGTTTCACCCTCTCTACTTCGTTCTCCTTTACACAAATATCCAGTCAACTCCCGCTGCTGTTCACTGACCACCACATGAGATTCTCTGCACAGATCACATACCATAATAGCTGTCCTGTTGTCGTTTGGTCACTGCATGGCTGTTGTCCACCTCTTTCTCCAGAGGTGAGGAACATCTGGATCTGCTATTCACTCGTAAGAAAGAAATGGTTAGGGATGTGATAATCAATGGCAGCCTTGGATGTAGCAGCTGTGAAATAATGAAGTTCAAGATCTTGAAGGGAACGAGGAAGGAGAGTAGCAAAGTACAACCCCTGAACTTCAGACAAGCAGAGTTTGGCTTATTCAGGGAACTGGTAGGTGTGATCCCATAGGAAGCAGCTCTGAAGGGCAAAGTGGCTCAGGGAAGCTGGCAGGTCTTTAAGGACCCTCCAAGCACAAGAGCAGTCTGTCTTGATATGCAGGAAAATGAGCAGATTTATGAGGAGCCGAGCTTAACTAAGCAGGGAACTCACAGTGGAGGTCCCAACATCAAAAGGCAGTGTACAAGAGGTGGAACCAGGGACAGGCTACAAAGGAGAAATTTAGAAATGTTGCCTGGGCATATAGGGAATGGTATCAGGAAAGTCAAAGCTCAGCTGGAGTTGAGATTTCCAGGGGATGCCAAGGGCAACAAGAAAAGCTTCTACTGTTACATTAGTAATAAAAGGCTGACCAAGGAAAATGCGTGCCCGATTCTGAGTGGGCTGGGTGATATAGTAACGACAGAGACCGAGAAGTCTGAAGTACTCAAAGCCTTCTTTGTCTCAGTCTACACTAACGATGTCTCCCATACCTCTGTGACGAGTGAACATGTTCAAGAGGAACAGCCAGCAATGGACGGGGATTGAGCCAGGGATTACTTGAGAAAACTTGACAAGTCCATGGTACCCAACAGGCTGCATCTGAGGGTGCTGAGGGAATGGGCCAATGTCCTTGCAAGGCCATTCTCTATCACCTTTGAAATGTCGTGGACATCGGGGCAGGTTCCTGATGACTAGAAAAAGGCAATTGTTGCACCCATCTTTGCAAAAGGCCGAAAGAACAATCCAAGGAACTGCAGCCAATTGGCCTCGCTTTGGTCCCTGGGAAAATCACGGAGCAAGTGCTCTTTGAAACACATTTCTGGACATGTGAAGGAGAAGAAGGTAATAGGGAACAGTGAGCATGGATTTACCAAGGGTAAATCATGCCTGACCAGCCTGATTGCCTCCTCTGATAAAGTGACTGGATCTGTCAGCAAGAGATAGCAGTGGATATAATTTACCTTGGCTTTAGCAAAGTTTCAACACTGTCTCCCTTAGTAGTCTTGTATCCAAGTTGGGACATTTTGGTCTAGATGGGTGGACAACCATCTGGTTGGATGATTCGGCTTAGAGGGTAGTGGCTAATAGGTTGCACTCTACCAGGAAGACAGTGACAAGCAGAGCACTGCAGGGATCTATCCTGGCAGCTATTCAGTTTAGCATCTTTATCAATGACCTGGAGGAGGCAGTGGAGTGCTTGCTTAGAAAATTTGCAGATGACACCAAATCATGGGGCGGGGGGAACCAGTCAATATGCTTATGGACAGGCTGCCATTTAGGGGGAGCTGGACAGGCTGGAAGAATGAGCCAACAGGAACTTTCTGAAATTCAGCAAGGTCACATGCAAAGTTCTTCCTTGGGAAAGTGGGAGGCAGTAAGCTCTTGCTGGGGCTGCCTGGCTGGGGAGCAGCACTGCTGGAGAGGCCCTGGAGGCCCTGGTGGACAGTATGCTAAGCATGAGCAAGAAGTGTGCCGTGGCAGCAAAGATGACTAATGACATCCTGGGCTGCACGAATAGGAGCACAGCCAAGAGACTGAGGGACTTGATTACCCCTCTTTGCTCAGTACTCGTTAGCTCACAGCTAGAGCAGTGTCCAGTTTTGGGACCCACAATTCGAGAAAGACATTGGTGAACTGGACTGAGTTCAGCAGAGGGTTGTCAGGTTGGTCAGAGGCTGGATCAGCACATGAGGAGAGGCTGAGAGAACTGGCCTTGTTCAGCCTGGAGGAAGGATGGCTCTGAGGGAACCTAATAGCAGCTTGCCAGCTCCTAAGAGAGGATGGTCAAGAAGATGGAGCCAGGCTTTCCAGTGGAGCACTGCAGGAGAATGAGAGCCAGCGAGCATACGTTGAAACAGGAGAGGAGCTGGCTATATGTAAGGAGAAACTTTTTCACAACAGGACAGTCAAGCATTGGAACCCAGAGAGGTTGTGGGATGTCCACCCTTGGAAGTTTTCAAACCCCAACATAATCTCATCGTTGACCCTCCTTTGAGGAGGATGTTGGACTAGAGACCTCTCAACATGCCTTCAAGCTGGTACCTGTGATCCAGCTGCTATTCCATAGAGCATCTCTAGCAGAAATCTCCAGAAATGTTGCTTTCATATGCCATCTGACTCCCTGCTCTAGAGTTGATGTTTTTCCGTGCTGATTGACTTTGTCATCACGTCTCCAGTTGGTTCTTTGGACTGTATGCCTCAGAGGTTTGGCAGGGTCATAGATGCTGCCCGGCCAATGAACATAAAGGAGCTACTGAATTGTTTTTGCTACAACTTTGAGAATAACTCGTAAGGACTGCTCATAATCCTAATGCATAGATGTGACCTATAGCCTTCTGTTATGGAATTAAACATTCAAATATGAACAGCGTAGAGCTTAGGCATTTACATGTATTGCTTCTATCTGCCCACATTAGACTGTGCTCATAACTGATTACCATGAGTGGATGGTGAAAGACTTGCTTAACTGTTGCTTGTAGTGTTGCAGGATCTTGGCATTTTTGAATGGTATCTGCATGTGGCCATGAAATTCAGAATAGCACGGTCTTTAATTGTTTTTGCCGTGTTACTGGACTGTGTTACTGGCTCTGTGGTAGCCAGTCAGAAATCCTCTCTGAAACACTATCTCTTAGGGATCAAAATTAATTAGGGTTAAAATTTCTAAGGAGTGTCAGCCCTTAGCTGTCCTTCTTTGACCACCATAGAAGCCTCAACAGTAGAGACACTTTTGTCAATAAGCTATAGGCTGAAGTTTCTTAGCAGGGAAACTGTCCAGTAGCTGATAACTCAGACTTCAGTCATTGTCACTTGTAATATACAAATGCTGGCTTCTGAACACTATTTCTGAGATGTCGAGGTTGTGTGCATCTGCTGTAGGTAGTAAAAAAATTGGCTCAGGATCTCATTGAACTTGTCAGACTTAAGGGAGCAAGAGGTCTTGGCTTTTGTTACCTGTCTCAAAAATGGAAATTATAGGCTAGCCTAATTCTAAGGAAGTTGCCAAATCTCTGTTTATGAATCTGATGATTTTTTTTTTTTTAAGGAAATTGCTGAAACTGTTTTGTTTGTCTTGCTCAGGTAGCGAAGAATGCAGCTCCAATTGTTATTTCCTACCTGAAATGGATCAAATTCTATTTGTTATTTTTTCTAGGACCTTTAATGATAGCCAGCTTTCACCTGGAGAGAAATATCAATCTCAAGGGCACACTCTTCTGTATATTGGGGTTTTTTTACCATCTTTAGTTTAAACTAAAATTAAGGTACGCAGGTGAAAGCATGATGGCTGTCTGCTACAGACAATTTGCCAGAAAAAGAAGGAGACAAAGCTCTTCTTAGACATCTGGAGGAAGCACCATGGTTGCAGGCCCTCAGGCTCATGGGGGAACTTTAACCGCCCTGACATCCGCTTTGAGGGCAGGAGCACTGGGCACGAGCACTACAGGAGACTCCTGGATCGGGCTGGTGACAATTTCTTGATGCAGATGATCAACAAGCCAACAAGGGGAGGTGCTCTGCTGGACCTGTTACTCACAAAGAAGGAAGAACCGGTTGGGGGATGTGAGGGTTAAGGGCAGCCCTGGCTGCAGCAACCATGAGAGGGCAGAGTTTGCGATCCTGAGAGAAGCGAGCAAGACCTGGATTTCAGGAGAGCAGGTTTTGGCTTGTTCAGGGATCTACCTGGAAGGATCCTATGGGACAGTGGGGATCCCTGGGGGACAAAGGGGCTCCCGGAAGCTGGCTGAACTTCAAGGGCAACCTCTTCAAAGCAGAGGGGAATGATCAGACCAACGTGCACAAAGTTGAGCAGCCCTGGCAGGAGGCCAGCAGGGTTAAGCAGGGAATTCCTGACTGGCCTCAAATGCAAAGAGGGAGTGCATGGAGGTGTAAGCAGGGATGGTCTACCCAGCAGGAACAGAACAACAGGGCCCGAGCGTGCAAGCCTGAAGTTAGGAAAGTCAAAGCTCAGCCGGAATTGAACCTAGCAATGGACACGGTGGGCAACAAGAAAGCCTTCTGCAAGTGAATCGGCAGCAGAGGGAAGACTAAGGAAAACCTGGGTCTGGTTCTGCTGCTCATGTCAAAAGCCACGGAAAAGGCCGAGGCACTCAGCGTTGTCTTTGCCTCCGTTTCTCCTGGTAAGTCCTGGCCTCAGGCCTCCCAGGTCCCTGAGCCTACGTCAGAGTCAGGGGAGCACGGCTGTTCAGAGGGACCTCGACAGGCTGCAGAAACAGGACGCCAGTCCAACGTTGTGAAGTTCAACAAAGGCAAATAGAAAGTTCTGCTCCTGGGACAGAAGGACGCCACGCAGTGGTGCAGGTGGGCACCAACTGGGTAGAAAGCAGTTTTGCAGGAGAGGACCTGGGGGTCCTCATGGACAGCAAGCCGAGAATGAGGCTGTGAGGTAAGCCAGCCGTGACAAAGGTCAACTGCAAAACGGGCTGTATTAGCATACGTGTTGCCATCAAGTCAAGGAAAGAGGCTATTCCTTGCTATGGCACGCTTGTGAAACTGCACCTGGTCTTCTGGTCACAGGACCAGAAAGACGTGACATTCTGGTGTGAGGCTCGCAGAGGACCACCAGGATGTCTGGGGGCTGGAGCACATGCCTACCAAAAGAAGCTGCAAGAGCTGCGTTTGTCCAGCCTTGAGAAGAGAAGGGGAAAGGGAGATCCTGTTGGGGAGTGCCACTGCCGTGTGGGATGGCGAAGAAAAGACAGAGCCAGCCTCTTCTTGCAGGTGCACAGCAATAGGATGAGAGGCAACAGAAACGCACTGCAGCATGGGCAACTGACTCTGGATAAGGAACTGTTTTTTTCTTTTTTTTTTTAAACTGTGATCGTCCAAAACATTGGAACAGGCTGCCAAAAGATGCTGTGGGAGGTCCATCCTTGGCTGGAGGTATTCAGAACCTGACTGGACAAGGTCCTGAGCAACCTGATGTAATCTGAACCTGTTTTGTGCAACGGTTGGTCTGCATGACTTCCAAAGGTCCTTCTGATCCAAATTGTTTTGTGATTACTGAGGCGTAAACAGTTGTCTACCCAAATCATGGTTTTGCCAGATATTCAGTGAATCCTTTGTGTGTTTGACGATTGTTCATCAATATAAACCCAGAAATTCAGACTGATTGTTCCCTGGATGTCGGTAACTTTTGTGCTTCTCTTCTGTTGGAAGCAACTGTGGTAGGTGCTTCTGATATGGCTTGACTAGCGAAGAAGTACTGACTGCTTCAACACCGAAGGCTTGTCGAGATCAAGGAAGGCTGAGCTGCATATAGAGTTTTTTGTAGCCAGCAGTACTCCTATCAGGGCTCCACTTGAAGTGACTCAAATTCTTTCTGAATTCAATATCCTACAATGTTAAGTTTGTGGCAGAATGGGTTATCCTCTGTCAGCAGGAAAGATTTTATACATTCAGTCATGCTGGAGGTCAATGAGGCTGACAGTGATATTTCTTAGGTTTGCTGGTGTCCACTCTTCACCTAGGGATGCTAATGAAAACCCAAACAACCCCCTTTTAGAAAACTGTCTATGCCAAAAATGCACTTCCCAGATCCGACGTTTTCTGATGGCAGAAGTCACAGAAATGATTACTATTTTTTTTTTCAAAAGAGAGTAACCAGGAGCTAACCTGTTTGCATTAGGAGAATATTGGAGACCTATGTTTTGTAGCCCATTTGTGTAGTGTTAAGAGCGTGGGAGATGGCTTTGTTCTTTGCAGAAATGCAAAATTTTACATCTTTTTCTCCTTATGTCTCTGATCTCGGCTGTGTCAGTGGCAATGAGTGCAACTCAGGAAAACTTCTGTCTCCAGGTTCAGCTCAGGTTTTCCATGGCTGACACTGATTTTTTTTCTGTCATTTCCTATCAGTATTCTGTCTGTTCTTTATGGTCTGCATACTTGTATATCAACTCCTAATAGTTGTATTGAGAGGTCTATTTAATTTTACTAGAGATTGGCAAGCCTTCTTATGGAAGACTTTGGAAAAAAAGAGCACATATTTGATCTTCTGGGAGAAGAAAAAAAGTACTAATTTATTTTTAGTGTTGTACAACTAGACAAGCTGAAGTCTGACCCTATCATGAGAACTTACTGCTACTTTGTTTTGTTTCTGTTTAACTTCTACAAGACAGGCCTGAGGATTTACTTGTAAGTAAGAGCATATGTATTTAAAATCACTAGTGATTAAATATTCTCTGCAGTCACTGTTGAATTTTTTCAGTGTTTGGCTACACTCCTAAGAATTTTCACTTTCTTTCTCATCTGAACTTAAACAATTTCAAGTTCATTGTGTTGTCACTTTGATAGGCAGAGAAACTTTTTTTTCTTTTCGTGTAGATAGATACATACTCATAAGTGAAGCTAAACTAATTGGCTTTGCGGAACCTTGTGTTATAGAGGATGCTTTCCTGTCTGCTAATCATCTCAATAGCTTTTCTCAGAATTTTCTTGAGTTTGTCAGTAGATTTCTTCATTTGTGACTCTGGTGCTCTTTTAGTGATTATGCTATTGCCAAGCATGGCAGTAATTGTAAAATCCTTAGTCTTGCTCCATGTCTTCCTGCTCGTGTATTTAAGAACTGCGCTGGCCTGTTAGGCTACAGTGGTGTTCTGGGCTATTGTTTCCTCCCCTACCATTTCCTAAATCCTTTCAAGATTTCCCTGCGAAACAGTGAGAGTCTGCATGCTGTAGCTATGTCCTACATTCTTTGCTTCTAGGTTTTTTGGGTGTACAAATACCTTTAATAATTTGTCTTGTTTTCTTTCTCCCAGTTCACCAGAGTGTAGATCCATAGCCCTTTATTTCTGGTTTCCCCATCCTGTGTCACTTGTAGATTCTGTTCTTTAGGTTCAGGTTAAATTATAAAAGCCCCAGAACCATTCCTCTTCTTTATACCTTACGTCTTTGTCTGTTTTAGTCATCTGCTCATGCAGATGACTGCATTAACTTCTCCACAGTGAGTCTGGGTCACTTTCCTCAGTAGCGATGGTCTCATTAGTACCCACCAGTACAGATAAATCGCTTGCTTTATTGTGCATTCCCCTGTGTTTGTTCAGTATTGCAGCTCATCTGCCACCATGCAGCTCGGTCAGCAAACTGAGAAAAAGCCTTTTCTGACGTGTCTTACAGTCTTTTCAGGTCGTGATTAACTAAAAATTGTACAGCTTTTAATGCATTTATGTCTCTCTTGTCCTTTTCTGAATCACTTTAATAAAAATGCCAAGTCAAAGTTGTTGAAAGATGTAAGGTTTCATATGTCACTTGGCCATGATGAAAACGGAATCTTACTGCTGCTTTTCAGCTTTTTTGGGCAACACGTGGCCAGTATTTGCTTTTTATCTATGTGTCACTGTGAATTCCTCAAAAAGTTCTTGTGAAGGATTGTGTCCCTAAGGACCACTTGAAAGTCTAAAATACCTGTTTTCCTTTATTTTTTCCATTATTTCTGACATCTTTAAGGAATAGATGGGACATAATTTTCTTGCAGAAGTGATACAGCTAGGTCTCTTGATATTTAGAATAATAAATTTGGAATTTACATGATGCTTTTAGTACTCTTCCAGCCACAGCAGGAATTAGCTCGGAATGGACACGAGATCAGTTTTGACATAATGTGTATCTTTGCCTATAGCCTTGGAGACGGAAGCAGAGTTGTTTCTTTGGTGTACTTGAGAGAGTTTAGTCTAGATTTAAATGTCCATGAGTCTGTATTTCATAACTGGGAAGTGTTCATGACATTCTGCTTAAAGCATTGTAGGGAAATCAGAGTAAATCTCTCTAAATCTTGCTTGTATCTTTTAGCTGCACATACCAGGTTTATCTGTCCTGGTTCCACATTTCAACTCCGCTTTAAATCAAATTATGACTTAACTCTTCGGTTTTCTTCCCATAACTCTGTGGCTATAAACAGATAAATATGTTTTGTCATGAAACTCTCTTACTTTTGCTAATACTTATTTGATAATGAGATAGCCAGAATAAAGATAACATTCTAAATAAATTTACAAATGCACCGTTCGCTAACACAATCGCATTATTAGGATGATGGTGGTTATGATGGAGTTCTGGCTAAGTGAGGGATAGGACTAGGAGTTAATGGGATGTCAAAGTAAAAAGAGAGGGAAAAAGTTTTTGAATTAGAACACGATTTTTTGAGGGTTGGGAAGTGAAGACTGGGAATTCCGCCTCTGCGCCAAGGATTGCTGGATTAGATTACTCTGCTGCAGGTGCAGAGAAGGAGGGGAGAATGCACTTCTGTTGTTTAAACAATATTTTTCTTATGTTCTTCTCTCTGCTTGACAGCCGCCAAGTCCAGTTAGGGTTCACTCACAGCCCTTCATTTTCTTGGTGACAGGCAGACAGCAAAATATAAATTCAGAGTTGGGAAATCTCTGTTCCCCTCTGGAAGGTTTTCCTGCTCTCTAGATGAGGAAGGATCTTTTTGTTCCACGCCAGGGCTTCTCTTAATCTCTCTGTTAAGTTTTACATTCTTTGAGGAGATCCTTTTGCCTCTACCTGAGTGAAGACATCTGAGCACTTTGATGCTTCATAGAGCCATGTGCAGCTTTGTAAAAATTTAATCTTGTTCAACAAGCCTGCCTTTTTCTGAAGAGATCACAGGATTCTTTGATAACAGAAATTACGTTGATACTGTTGGATTTCTTCAAGACATTTCATCTGTTCTCAATGACATCTCAATCTTACAGTATAGGTAAGCTTATTGGTTACCTTAAATTAAAAAGTCCCTCACTGTCAATTTGGAGACATATCAGTGAGTGAGTCATTTCTAGTGGGACCAGAAAGATCAGTTCTTGGCCCAGTGCAGTGGAGCTTTTTTTTTCCGCAGTGTCATGCATAATATGTGAAATTTGATGGTAAAATTTATGGGTAAGATGAATGGAACAGTAGATAAACACAGGGAGAAGGACATTTATTGCTACAAAGTATTATTTGACTTGCCCAATAAAGTGGTCATAACACAGCAAAATTAGTTTTTCTGCAAATAAGTGCAGTAAATCTCTAACCCAGGAATCTGGCAGTACAAGAGTCTGTCTTGGAAAGCAGTGATTCAGACATGCTTGAAGCAGATGAAGTTGCCAGAGCACAAGCAACAGTTCATTCTTCGTTCTGCCTCTCTCATACTTTCTTATATAATATTTGTTAAGACCAGGAGGAGCTGGTACATGTCCTGTATAGTATAGGCCAGACAACTTCAACCTATTACTTTTGTATTGAATTCAGCAGAGGCACAGGCATTACGATACTCCTGTTTCCGTCTCCTACTGGCAGTGTTCCTCAAGGTTTCTGTTTCACCAGAACAGCAAGCAGTCACCTCTTTCCGTAGTAATATTATTTCTGCTTCATACATAGTGACCATATATCCTTTTCTCAAATCATCTAGTAGATAACTGAATTATTGTACACTCAGAGCAGCTGTTTCCTGTATGTGTGCTTGCTCTGAAGATTGACACTTCTATGATAAGATAAATGTTGCTTTCAGCTGCAAATATAGAAGCAGAAATGTAATGGGCATGTATCAGATCTAGCGTTAACTCCATATGACAGTTCAAATACGTTATCAAGTTTTACTAGTTTGACTTTGTACCACCAGACCTTACAAGTGGCTTAAAGTCAGCATACTTTCGGCACCAGGTACTCTAGCCATTTTGCCAGAAACCTGCAGCTGATTTTGATCAATGTTTTCAGTGGAATCAGCTACTCTCAAGTCTGAAATGGTGGCCTCAAATGTGAAGGAAGGCCACCTCTTCCAGAATTGTTCTTCTCCAGCCATGCTATTGGCCAAGTAAAAGATTTCTCTATCTCTCAACCTTACCTCTCCCGTAGCCTTAGATGCTTCATCAGTAACAATACTACTGTTAACCTATTTTGAATTGAGGATTTCAAAAGGTGGATTATCCCTGACTTGTTTGTTTGGTAATGACAAATTAGCCATTCCTGGTGGCTGCTTCCAGGTCTGAAATAAAGGAAGGACAAAGATGAACTGTAGATCTTAATTTCTTGTTTTCAGAGATGTTAAGGTTAGTGAGCCAGTGTTCTGGAAAGTGGAGTGTCATTACTGGGTTACATCTGGCTGTATAAAAGAAGTTTGCTTGAGTAGCCCAGCTTTATGGAGAGTCCCTGTTGCTGAATGGCTGCTCTGCTCTCATTTACATTCGGTCAATGTTAATGTCCTACACAGTTTTTGATTTGGAGATATCCTTAAATATACATAGAGGATATTAGATAGACTAGCATTTCTATTGATTCTTTTGGAACCCTCCTGAGGAAGTGTAAGCCCTGTTTGCATATGTGCTCATAATTTCAACACATTACTTGTATATTTTACTTGCAGTACATGTAGTACATAAAACATGTATTCACAGTTGCATAGACTAAAATAAAAATTAACTAATTTAGTCTGTGTAACATATAGGCTGAAAATGACCTCTTAGTCCTCAAACACACAAAGGATTCACTGAATATCTGGCAAAACCATGATTTGGGTAGACAACTGTTTACGCCTCAGTAATCACAAAACAATTTGGATCAGAAGGACCTTTGGAAGTCATGCAGACCAACCGTTGCACAAAACAGGTTCAGATTACATCAGGTTGCTCAGGACCTTGTCCAGTCAGGTTCTGAATACCTCCAGCCAAGGATGGACCTCCCACAGCATCTTTTGGCAGCCTGTTCCAATGTTTTGGACGATCACAGTTTAAAAAAAAAAAGAAAAAAACAGTTCCTTATCCAGAGTCAGTTGCCCATGCTGCAGTGCGTTTCTGTTGCCTCTCATCCTATTGCTGTGCACCTGCAAGAAGAGGCTGGCTCTGTCTTTTCTTCGCCATCCCACACGGCAGTGGCACTCCCCAACAGGATCTCCCTTTCCCCTTCTCTTCTCAAGGCTGGACAAACGCAGCTCTTGCAGCTTCTTTTGGTAGGCATGTGCTCCAGCCCCCAGACATCCTGGTGGTCCTCTGCGAGCCTCACACCAGAATGTCACGTCTTTCTGGTCCTGTGACCAGAAGACCAGGTGCAGTTTCACAAGCGTGCCATAGCAAGGAATAGCCTCTTTCCTTGACTTGATGGCAACACGTATGCTAATACAGCCCGTTTTGCAGTTGACCTTTGTCACGGCTGGCTTACCTCACAGCCTCATTCTCGGCTTGCTGTCCATGAGGACCCCCAGGTCCTCTCCTGCAAAACTGCTTTCTACCCAGTTGGTGCCCACCTGCACCACTGCGTGGCGTCCTTCTGTCCCAGGAGCAGAACTTTCTATTTGCCTTTGTTGAACTTCACAACGTTGGACTGGCGTCCTGTTTCTGCAGCCTGTCGAGGTCCCTCTGAACAGCCGTGCTCCCCTGACTCTGACGTAGGCTCAGGGACCTGGGAGGCCTGAGGCCAGGACTTACCAGGAGAAACGGAGGCAAAGACAACGCTGAGTGCCTCGGCCTTTTCCGTGGCTTTTGACATGAGCAGCAGAACCAGACCCAGGTTTTCCTTAGTCTTCCCTCTGCTGCCGATTCACTTGCAGAAGGCTTTCTTGTTGCCCACCGTGTCCATTGCTAGGTTCAATTCCGGCTGAGCTTTGACTTTCCTAACTTCAGGCTTGCACGCTCGGGCCCTGTTGTTCTGTTCCTGCTGGGTAGACCATCCCTGCTTACACCTCCATGCACTCCCTCTTTGCATTTGAGGCCAGTCAGGAATTCCCTGCTTAACCCTGCTGGCCTCCTGCCAGGGCTGCTCAACTTTGTGCACGTTGGTCTGATCATTCCCCTCTGCTTTGAAGAGGTTGCCCTTGAAGTTCAGCCAGCTTCCGGGAGCCCCTTTGTCCCCCAGGGATCCCCACTGTCCCATAGGATCCTTCCAGGTAGATCCCTGAACAAGCCAAAACCTGCTCTCCTGAAATCCAGGTCTTGCTCGCTTCTCTCAGGATCGCAAACTCTGCCCTCTCATGGTTGCTGCAGCCAGGGCTGCCCTTAACCCTCACATCCCCCAACCGGTTCTTCCTTCTTTGTGAGTAACAGGTCCAGCAGAGCACCTCCCCTTGTTGGCTTGTTGATCATCTGCATCAAGAAATTGTCACCAGCCCGATCCAGGAGTCTCCTGTAGTGCTCGTGCCCAGTGCTCCTGCCCTCAAAGCGGATGTCAGGGCGGTTAAAGTTCCCCCATGAGCCTGAGGGCCTGCAACCATGGTGCTTCCTCCAGATGTCTAAGAAGAGCTTTGTCTCCTTCTTGACTGGGTGGTTTGTAGGAGATGCCTCTCTCAGTATCATCTGTTTCAGTGCAACTCTTGGCATTCGGATGAAGCCTTACCTAGTGTGCAGCCTGTTGTCATTGCCTTCCAGGCTGTCATACTGTGCCAGTCATAGAAGCTATCCCGTGATGTTTTCCATATCCCAGAGACTGTAGTGTTGCAGCTGCTCCCTGGCTTCTGATTCCTTCTGTTGCTCCAGCCCTGCTCGTTTGTTTACAGGCGCATGTGGTGGGGCCCCCACATTGTGCTGCTTTTACAAGGAAATTGTGAGAGCCTCTTCTATCATGCTGTTCCCTGCACACTGTCCTCACTGCCCCCACTCTTATCATTTTTCCATTCTTTTGTCACCATCGATAAAAAAAATCTCTTGAAATCAAGGATGAAATTGCCTAATTTAATAATAATCTGTTCTTATTAATTTTTAAACATTTGAAATGTTTGAATTTTCACAATATGAAAAAAATAACCCTAGCCTCTAGAAAGACACTATCTTACTAATGCTAATAACAATCTATTCCAGTTATCCAGGTAATTCTAAGATAAGGTTTAACATACATGTTTCAGAACCTTAGATGATGAGATGCTGCTGCTAGGTGCTTTTTGTGCTTTCTTGAAATAGATAAAGGCCAGAATGGAGAATTCAGGTCTTGAAATAGTCTTTACACATTTATAGTTAGAACTTTTGTAGAAGAAGAGAGGAGACTTGCAGGGAGCTATGAACTTTTCAGTTAGGGCAAACCATGCAAGAAGAAGGAATTAGGCAGGCTGCACAGACCCTTATCACATAAACACCAAGATAACTGAGGTTCAGTTACCTGTGAAGAAAACTAAAAAATTAATCAGGTACTACTGGCTGGAGTGTAAGAGTACTTGGAGTGTAAGAGTACCTTTATCTTTTTGAGCTAAGATATACCAGAAACAAAGAAAATTATTCATTCTGATGGGGTACTGCTGGGGCTCCCCTTTAATTTTCCTCTCACTCTTGAGGGAAAATTGGGAAAGAGTATGAAATTGGAACATTACCATGCCTCCAAAAGATTATTCCAACGGTAGGGTGAGAAAGCAAAAGACTGTATGAGCAGCCAAAACTGGCCTGAGTTGATCTAGGCCAGTATCCCATCTTCACTGTGACCGTAACGCATACCTAGAGCAGAGTACAGCACAGGCAAGTACAATTCTTCTCCCAAATACTCTCCCAACCTGCAGCCATTTGCAGTTCAAGGAATTATATGCAGTATTATCTTTGTTGGCTCATTTTTGAAGTGTTTATTCTTTCTTAACATCTTATAATGTTTAACATCCAGTTTGGTTATAGGAACGGAATAGGAAATACGTTTTCACTTTCATGTGGTAAGAGATGTAATAGTGTGGAATAGAAATATTGATTGAAGATTACTGCTGTTTCTACAAACTTCTTAGAAATTTTGTTAGATCCTGGGTCCAGTACCCTGCCAACCAGCTGGAAAGATTGTATCACAGCTGTAGGATATGCTTTATCTTGAGGGCCGTGTAGGCCAGCTCCCTGCTTCATCATGTGCCTAGGAGTTCATGAACTGACTGTGCTGGGACTTGGAGTTAAAAGACTATGTTCTGGGTCCAGATTTTTAATTGACTGCAGTACAGCATGATTGATTTCCTCTGTGGGGAAGGAAGAGAGGAATCTTTTCTTCTGTGTGGGACAGGATAAAAGCATTGGGGTATTTTGTAGGGTCCAAAGATTTGTATTCACTGTGGGGAGGAAGTATTGCCTAGCTGCCTTTCTTCTGCAACCTGTCTGGCGACGCCTTGATGTTTCCAGGGCAATGCTTGCTCTTCGTGCTTCGCTCTTAAAAATGTTCGTGTTCTTTTATTATTCTGCTGATACTAAGACTTTGCGAAAGAATGCAAGCAGTTAAAAATGCAGTGGTTCACCTAAAGCCGAACAGAGTTTTTGGCTCCGTGGTTTCTGCTTCTCCAAAGTGTCAGTCCTGCTGTAAATAGAGCAGGTGTTCTAGCATCTCAAACAAACAAACAAATAAATAAGGTTGAAACAGACATTTATTTGATAGTCCTCATCAGTCTAAATACAGAAGGGAGGAACTGTTCCTCTTCAGGCTGGAAAAGGAAAATATTAAGAAAGGGATGACAAAAAACTGTAAAATGTATGAGCAGTATGGAGAAGGTGCATAGGGAATCCCTGTCCGCTGCTGCTCCAGCTGTGCAAGAAGATGGTATCAAATGAAAGTAACAGATGGCAGGTTCAAAGTGAGCAGGAGGAGGTGCTTCTTCACACACTACCTGCTGAGGTTCTGGAACACCTTGGGCTGTCGTAGGTACTAAAGAGCAAGAACTTTCAAATGCTGTCAGAGACACGGTACTAGGATAGACGGACTGTTGGGATGACCTTGTGCAACAGTTCTTACGTCCTTGCAAAACATAGCGAACAGGTGTATGCCTGGTGTCCCTCGCATAGGTGTTTGTGTCTTACACCAAATTAAAACTGTAGACTTCTGATTCTAAAGCAAAACAGGAATACCAACGAGCTTTTAATTCCGATAGAACAGAAGTATTCTAACAGTTAAATTTTAGTTAAATAGGTGAAAGCTAGAGTGAATATTGTAGAAATAGACAAAGCGGTCCAGTAGATTTGTTATAATTACTTACAGTTCCTTTCTTTTATGGTTTGCCTGCATGAGTTATTCCCAATGAAGAACCAGCTTTTTCATGTAAGGGTATACTTGCCCATTCCTAAGCTCAGATCATTAGATCTTCCTCCTAACCTACTTCATATCACCTCCTCCACTAACTTCTCTGGAAAAGGGAAAATAAAAAGGGGGTTTGATAATAGAACTAAGGTAGTTTAGCTAATATATTAAAATACCAATAAAAGTTGGCAAGGTCGTAAGTTGACACCTCATAGCTGGTCATGTTGAAACTTTGATGTGAAGATCACTTTCACCTCAGCCAAGAAGATATGTTGAAAAAGGTTGACTTCCTAAATGGCAGTTTTTACTTAAGATGGGTAACACTTGTTTTTAAAAAATCAACATGAACATGCACCCTTTATTTTTAGTCTAGAGAGACACAGCACTTTTTTAGTTTAAACAGGCAAAATTTACCGTACTTTGCATTGCCGAGAGCAGTGGCTCCCAGGCTGCTTGTAGCTAAGCCTCACTTGAAAAAAAGCAGCCATGATTCAGGCCTTGTGGATCCAGCTGGGGTCTTCCAGAGTTCATTAGCTTTAGTTCTGTGCTCCAGCTTTTCAGTCATATGCTTCTACCGTGCCACTGAGACCTGCCCCGCAAATTGGGAACTACTGTCTTAGGGATAACTCCTTCTGAGCACGTCTGTCTAAGGGCTGGGAAGGTGTCAGTATTACTGCTCTGGAACATAGTAGATTCTTGCTTCCAGTGCTTGGATATTCCTTGCTTCCTTCTCAGATCCGGGAGCTGGTTCCTGAGTCCCAGGCCTACATGGATCTGTTGGCCTTTGAACGCAAACTAGACCAGACCATTATGCGGAAGCGTGTGGATATTCAGGAAGCGCTGAAGAGGCCAATGAAGGTATGTCATGAAAAATTTGTAGATTGAGTTAGGGGGAAAAAATAATCCTTGCATTAAATGGTGGAATGGTCTTTCCAGTAAAAGTCCAATTAACAGAGATATTTTGAAACAGGTCAGACAAAGCTCCTAAGAATAAGCAGCTGGGGAGCAGCATGCATGGAAAATTGGTGGAGAAAATTCTGTGGATATTACCAGCTCTAGTTTCTGAATGCCTTTAATAAGGGGAATAATAGCTTCTGGATGAATAAACACTGTTTTTGGAGCTTTGTATCAGAATGATTAAAAAGAAGAAAATAAGAGATTAGAGGGGTGTGCTGACAAGATGTATTAAATTTCCTATTAGAATTCAGTCAAAAGCTAAACTTGTGGAATAACAGAACATACAATGGGAAGAATTACTTACAGAAAAATTGATAAAGATCCTGCGAAAATGTACACATTTACATAGTCTGAAAAAGGATGGTTCATGTAAGAAAAGAATGGATGACATTTTCTGCAATTTCTATTAGGTCAAGTCCAGCACTTCACTGTTCATAATATCCTACTGAAATGGTCTTTTCCTAAGTTTTCTGAGTCTATTCAACTGAATCATGGGAAAGTTTAGGTAGGAGGAAACTGTGGAAGTCATCTAGTTCAACCTCCTGCTCAAAACAGGGTTGTCAAGGCCTTGTTGAGTTTTGAGAATCTCTAAGGATGGAGGTTTCACACCCTCTTCAGGCAATCTGTTCCAATGTTTGGCCACTCCCATTGTGAAGAATTTCTTTTCATGTCTTATTTAAGTTCTTGTGACTGTATTGAATGCTCATACTCATTCATATAGTAAATCCTGTAGTATGAAGAGTTTTGTAGCTGTATGTCTACTGTGAAGCAAAGCTGTCATTCTCGTCTGTACCACAGGAATGGGTATCAGCCCAACTAAGATCAAAATTCCATTCTGTTTGTCACTGTACAGCTATCTGATAAGATGTGGAAGGCTTTTACCTCTGATGTTTTTCCAATTGATGTACATGAAACAGAAAAAAAAAAAAGAAAAAATTAGGATTATGGATAGGAAACTGAAGTGTGGATGGTTTAAATCAGAAGTTTGTAGTCAAAAAGTGTTGCATATAGTAGATTGGACTCTCAGAAGGAATAATTTGTCTTAGCTTCTTAATGTGGGTATAACAGCATTATTTTAAACCAGCTAGGAACTTGGCCATGTTTAAAAGTAATTGAAGACTTAGGCTTGCATTTGTAAATCTGCAGGAAGATGTTTATTCCGTGGCAAAGCCCTTAACTAGGGAATTGACCAGAACATGAGGTTCCAGCTCTAAGCTGTACAATGGAGATATTCAGGGCCTGTAATGGGGAAGAGTATAGGAGGCACAACACTCTACAGAAACTGTAGACAGAAAATTCTGTTTCCGTCTAGGCCTCAGCAAACACATTTTAAATATCAGTTACTCAGCTAGTTAACATCTAAAGAATGATCAAACAGATGTTTTTCAAATTCATGCCTAGACTTAGCATGTAGCAGCTGTGAAATTCAAGACCTGTCAAAATAGAGCTAAGCCTAGATAAGTTTGGGTTGTTCTGATGTTAAGTATTTTCATTTTATTATAGTTGGAGCATTGGTAACAGCAATAAAAGCATTTCCATCTCTTATCAAAGCTCTCGTAATTTTGAAATATTTGCCTTAAAACAGTGGTTCCCAAACTGGGATTGTAATCCTGGAAAACATTTAAATTTGTCTGAGGTATGTGATAATATGTAGGGAATATCCAGGACTGCTCAGAGTTATCAGTTGTAATGGCAGTTATCATTGGTCACAGTGACTGAGTTGTAGCTAGAAACCGTCTTTGGGAGCCACAGGTTTATGGTCTAGTGTTGCTCAGGATGTTTTTTTCTGTCTGAAGACTAATTATTCTGGAGAAATTTTAGGGGGAAATGTTTCAAACACTTTTGATTGAGGACAGTGCATAAAATATGCTGGGCCTGTTGATCCTACTTGGATCTTCTGTGAGCAGCTGCACTGTTGAAACAGCTGACAGCTGCGGGACTGCTCAGACAGCAGGGAAGCCTTGGGTTGTGAGGCTGGATGAAGCGAGGGAAACGGCCTTCACCACCTGCCAGCTCACTTTGCCACTGTCAGCAATCCCTCTCAGCTGCCAGCTTTCCCAGTCTAGATCCTGCCTTGTCTTTTTTCTTCCTGTTGGGTACTAGCGTGTTCTCTCCTCTTCTTCTGTCAGTCCTACGTTCCTGGACTACATTTATCACGAGAGTCTCAGAATTCCTCGTCCGCAGAGCAGGATTTGCTGCATGCCACTTGTTGCGAGTCCTTGCACTGACTTTATGGAAGACCCAGTCACGCACTCAGAATTCCAGAAAGGACTTTTTAGGAGGGAATCAGACAGGCAGGGCTGTTTGACTGCAGTGTGGCTAGAGGTACAGATATAGCAAGCGCCATGGCCTGAAGGAAACAGAAACCATATGGCTCAACTCCAGACGAGTAGATGTCATTAAAGAAGAATGCATTACTGAAAATCTGGACAGCTAGGACCATGGTGGACTTCGGGAGTGGGATTTATTTGGCTAAGTATAGACATCCACATTGTATTTATTTATATGTAAACTAGTCACTCTGGGCTCCCTTTATCGTCGAGAGAGTCACTGTAGGCAATGGAGTTCAGGGCACAGTTCTTCTCATACAGAAGTAGATATTTAAAAGAATATAGATAAATCATGCCCTAAAAAGTGCTTATTTCTTTCCATTGTCTAAGCCTGAGATAACTAGTCAGTTGTGGATGTAAACATGATTTTAAGACTGAGATGATTTTCATCCCAAGGCCTGAATCAGGGGTCACCTGGCTGAAAGAAGGGCATCTAGTGACCCATCCCACCAGCAAGGCTCCTGCTCCAAGCCCTGGCACCACAGACAATAGTTTGCTCTCACCCTGTTATCCAGGGACTGTCACTCTTTCTTAGTGAACTGGCGTGGGACATTGAGTTTACCAGACCTGCATGTAGTTGCAGTTCCTCAAACTAAATGATCTCCTCCCAGATTCTCCATTTTTAGGTTAAAAAAAAAGTAGTAGCATCTGAATACAGTCACAATATCTCTCTCCCTGGTTTTGTAAATTGAGATTCTTTCCCCGCTCCTGTGGTTTAACCCTAGCTGGCAACTAAGCACCACACACCAACCATACGTCATATGGTATGGAGTACCCCTTTGGTCAGCTGGGGTCAGCTGTCATGGCTGTGTGTCCCCTCCCTACTTCTTGTGTACCCCCATCCTGCTCGCTGGTGGGGTGGGTGAGGAGCAGAAGAGGCCTTGACTCTGTGTAAGCACTGCTCAGCACTAACAAAAACATCCCTGTGTTACCAACACTGTTCCCAGCACAAATCCAATGCATAACCCCATAGTAGCTACTACGGCAAAAATTAACTCTGTCCCAGCCAAAAGCAGCACACCAGCTTCCAGGTTTTGAGATGACTGAGGAATTGGTATTGGATTGTTGGCAGAAGGGAATTTGCATTTTTTCTGAAACACTAAGGTTTCTGCCTGGTCCTCTGCCCTCTCAGGCAAGACTGGGTTTTTTTTGCTCAGTATGCCTTGCGTGCGCAGCACCTCATACCTGAGCTCTGCAGCTCTTTTGTTCTAAGAGACTCTCATCTTTTCCATGAACTGAGTTCTAAACCTCGAGCATCCAAGGGATATTCTTAGGGGCAGAAGAACAAATAATTTGTGGAGATTTTTGTGTCATACTCTGAACCCTACTGTCATTGAGCTCCTGGAATCAAACCTGCACTCACTTCAATCAACAAAAGCAGTAGGTATCATTTACCCCAACTTGAGCAAAGCATTTTATTCGGTCTTCATGGGACGTTATGGAGAAAGAGGTGGGGATTACTAAAGAAAATTCAAGGTAACTCAGAGCAGTGGCAGCTCTATCACTTTTTAGCTGTTGTAGATTCCCCTCTGCACTGAGGTCTGTGGCACATGGACAGTGTACTTCTTTTCTGTGATGGTCATGCTGATCTTGATTAATCGGAGGAATTTCTGCTATAAAATAGTTGCCAATTGATTTGAAACATCATTAAAGGTAAGGTTTATTATTTTGATAATAACAATCTTATACTTAATGTGATGCAACTGAGAGAAAAAGAATCTTAGGATAGGTCAGTAACTAGAATTGCCTGTAGCAACAGAAAAGTTCTAGCGTTGCTGCAGAAGACCCTAGTGACATGTGATCCGATTGTTAAAGCTGGAATACAGTGTCATCGATGCTCGAAATGAACAGTTCAAACTAGAGTGATCATGTGAAAAAAGAGCTTCTGGAACAACCTGGGGAAAGGAGGATTCACCTTGTGAATGTCACTCAGTTTTTATATGCAAACACAAAAAAAAATTGGGAGGGACGGGGAGTGGGTGCCTTTTTGGCAGAGAGGGAGGAAAAGTATTGACGTTTAGGCTGACGGACAATGCTGGTACAAGAACAAATGGGGAAAAGGTGACTGAATAAATGTTAGGCTTGAAATTAGAAAGAGGTTGTAATTGTCAGAGAAGCAAAATTTCTCCACATCAAGGAGGGGAAACAAAGATTTCATTTTTGAAATTGTACCTTCATAGGTTCTGAAAAGCATTACATGACACAGACCTGTGACCTGGACTTACTGTTGCTGCCAGCTCAGTGACCCCAGGGCCCACTGGTGAACTCCATCAAGCACTACAGTGGTTTTGATAAGATATTTTAAAGCTCTTC
The DNA here is from genome assembly GCF_047370975.1 of Nipponia nippon. Lineage (NCBI taxonomy): Eukaryota > Metazoa > Chordata > Aves > Pelecaniformes > Threskiornithidae > Nipponia > Nipponia nippon. The sequence goes on from NW_028262290.1 coordinate 167,869,081, forward strand.
AGGGGAAATGTCTGCACAAGCCATTTAAAGTAGAAACACGTTGAAGGCAAAACAGAATTTATGGCAATTTCAATTTAAACAAAACAATTTATTGAGGGAGTTTTATTAGGAATTTTCTCATTTTTAATCATCAACCATAAAATTTACAAAATAAAAAAAAGCCAAATAGCTTACAGTTTCCCTAGTGTGAGGAGATCACCCTGACAACAGATATATCCTCCGATCAGTGTCGGTAATACATTGGGAGAGTTGGGTCATGGCTTGTGCTTGTCTTATTGTCGTTAGCCTTAACATGAATATTGATCTGCAGTCACCCAATCCTTAGGGTCACCTCAGAGTCAGTGGGTTTTAGGGGAGTCCGCCTCCTGTTGGGCACCCCCTGAGCTTGGCCCTAGGAGTTCCCAGGGTGTCCTCTCCAGGCTGATCTGCGGGTTCTTACACACGTTATTATTGAGAGGACTGAGTTGCGACTGGGACCACACCAACATGTGTTACTGCATTACTGGTTGGCTTGTTGCCTGGATAGTTACTCACCGTCAGAAACTGTGCCCGCAGCCTTACCGTACTATGCTGCTTTTAACTGGTTAGGACTGAATCAAGCCACTAAGCAAAAAGTTCCTCAGCCTCGACAGAAACAGGCAAAGTACGTGTGCATTCTTAACCCATCGCAAACTAGCTTAAGTGTTTGATGAGGATGTGGTTAAATCTTGCATAATCACCCTCCCTCTCCCGCATGCAGTGGCAACAGGAATTACGAGGCTGGTGTGGATCAGGGTCCTTACTTATGGTGACCAGTAACAGGATCACAGATTGGTTGAGGTTGGAAGGGACCTCTGGAGGTCATCTTGTCCAACCCCACTGCTCAAGCAGGGCCATGTCCAGACGGCTTTTGAACATTGCCAAGGTAGGAGACTCCACAACCTCCCTGGGTAATGTGTTCCAGTGCTAAATACTTCATAGGAAGGTGCCAGAAACCTTCCAACTGTAGGTAACAGTTGCACCTAAATTCCAGTAATCAGAGATCAGTTTTTGTTAAGACACAGAAAGGTCTGACATCTTTTAAAATTCTCACATGTTGAGATGACTGGGTATTCCTGGAATCTGTACATAATATAGCTACTCCAGCCCCTTCCCTGTTTTTTGTTTTGTTTGTTTGTTTGTTTTTAAAGAGCTTTTGGCTTTGGTCCAACAGCTAGTAGTTCAACAATAGACCAATTGAGACTGATCGATGTGCATATTTATGACCACTAGAGCAAGATATCAGAGATGTAATAGATTTTTCATTATGTCAAGTCTTTAAACACTGGATATCCTTTAAAAAGAGCTGCCCTGTTTGATGAATGAGTAGAGCCTGTGTTGCACAGGAAATTGAACTGGACGATAAAGTCTCTTCTGGCTTAAAAACCTGCAAGTTTTAAATCTGTGTTCTGTGACAATGAGTTCTGTGGGTTAACTATGGTTCATTATGCTTCATATAGCGTACATAACGTACTTCCATTGGTCGGGTTTGAACTTATGGTCTTGTGGCATAATTTTACGTGTTCTGCTTTTTGCATCGTGAGAAAAGGAAAATGCAAACACCTAATCTCCTTCTTTAGATCAGCCCGTATTTTAAATATGTCTTTCAGGTTCTTTAATGTTCTCTTTTCTTAGGTAACAAATTCAGTCCTCCCAATCGCTGGAGAGAAAGGATTTTTCAGTGCCCCTAGCTATCCTTATCACCCGTCAGTATACACCTCCCGATTCTCTTCCTGAGAGAGTATAGTATACAACTACCAAATAAGCTGCTATAACTGATTTTATAGACTATTTTGCATACTATTCTCCATTTTATTCCTCGATAACATTTGTTTGACTTTTTTGGAGGTGTTTTTTTTGTTGAAGTTTTTACAGAACTGTCTACAGTTGTTTTTCATGTGTTGGTGCAAGTTTGAACTCAGTAAATATTGGGCAGTTCCTTTCAGTATTCACGCTACTTGCATATTCTACCAAGTCACTGATTTTCCTGCTTCGGGTTGAGCATTTTTAAGTTCTTATCCATCTTTTGTTGTCATGAGTTACCTAACTAATTTTGTTTCTTCTACAAATTTTCACGTATCTGTTTGCTGCTACTGTGGATGAGCGATACCAGTATATTCCAGTTCTGATATGGACACTCTCTGTTTCATCTGATTCTTTTATAATGGTCAGACTTGAACACTTGTTATTAGTGCTCATTGTTCTTTTTGTCTCCTGATTTCTAGTCTCCATGCTACTTTATCTTCCACTGGTTTTTTGCTTCCTAAAAAGTTTTTGTGAGACCACAAAACAGTTACTCTATATGCAAACACAGAAACACAGATTTTAATCTTTCCTCTGCTTTATGCATGAGGTTTTTATGCTATGTTGAGGTACATAGAAATCCATCCGTAAGGTGTGCAATGAGAGCTCTTAACACAGTACTATTCATAGGACTGGCAGCCAGATTTCCTTGATTCTGTCAGCAGTGGACGATCTGCTGATAACTTAGTTAATTTGTTTGAAATCCCAAGCACAACTTCCCTGGAAGTGTCCTGGAGGTATTGTGTCCTGCCTGAGAGTTCACTGAAGGAAACTTAAACTTCAGCAGTCGATGGAGGTTTGTCTTGGGGATAGTACATGGATCGTGGTATCTTCAGACGCTTAGTTTCTGATTTTACTTTTTAGGGATTTAATGCTGATGGAAAGTGAAAAAAATGTGGCACTATAAACCAGAGGTAGTTTTCTGAAGGATTTGATGGATTTCCGGCATTTCACGCCATTTACTTCAACTTAAAGCTGTATTGATTTGTGTGAAGATGACATTGAAGAACTTATAGAGAGAAAAAGCTGTAGTTCTGCTGCTCCAGCATTCCCATCAGCCTACTGTTTAGATCTGTTTCATTCCACATGAGCTCTCCCGACGTTTGTGCTGCTGTCGTAGCTGAGACCTTTGCAGTAGTTCATCACTGACACGACCACTCTTCTTTCGCATATGCTTCTTTTTTTTCCTTTTCTCAAGGAGAAATTGTAAGTGAAATACAGTGCTTTTTGGGGAAGGCTTTTCTTTTTAATATGACTGCTATTTCAAGTTCATTTTGCTGAAGAAAAGTCAAAGATACATGTTAAAGATGTGTATCTTACACTTGGAGAATAAGCAGATTAAGCATTTGATTTTTGGGCAAGAGGTTATTTGATTCACAACATTGATCAAGTCTCCATGAAGTTCCCCCCGTTGAGCTTTGTCTTTGTGGGTGGTAAAGTTTCAGGGTGTCTGAAGAGTTGAAATGCAATGCTTTCTTCTTGCCCTAGAGCTGTAAGTTTTCTCTTTAGTTTTTGCTCCAAGCTACTGAGAATCCTACCAGTAAAAAACAAGGCCACAGGTTTTGGTTCGTTGCTTTTCTGTTCTCTGAGAAGCCACCATACAAGAGAGGAGAATAGACTTTAGATCTGTGCTATAATGTGCATTGCTAAGAAATTTGCAGAATTTGTTGAAGGGCGATGGCTTCTTGCCCAAGTACATTGCACTGCGGTATTTAAGCTGCAAAGTAACCATGGTGCACATAACTGATGTTGTATCGTTTCCTGCCTGGATGAGATGGAGTTGCTCAACTGGAGATGGAAGACTCTCAGAGCCTTCTGGATATAAACTTGGCATTATTGTGGAACCCAGGAGTACTGATAAGTGAACTGAGCGCAGTGATTTTGCGTGTCTGTCTTCAGCCAAGGAGAATTTATGGTCTATATAGTGGCTATAAAACCCCAGCCAGCGCCCTTTTGCTGTTCTTCCTTGAGCTCAGTTTTGACTACGTATATCTTCTCTGAGCTAACATCTTGCAGGACTGGACATCCTTATGATAGCAGTATAGCTGTGAGTGCTGAAGTTGTTACTCGTTGGGTAGATCCCTTCAGGAGGTATTCAGACTATACTCTTGGATCTCTGCCAGGATCTTGCTTCATCGGGTGGGATAGTAGTGTCTCACAGCTGACAGGAGAAAAGTCATGGTAGAGGAGAAGGAGCCTGCTGGTCCAAAGAAAATGTTCATTTGTAGAGCTATGGTCCTGATGTTTTGCTAGAGAATTCTAAATGTATTTTCTTTAAATGCCAGTGCTCAAAGTGTGTATTACCACTGTTGGTGATAAGTGTATGTAGGGCAAGTTCAAGTGCCATTCTCTAGTCCTGGAACTGGAAAATAAGATAGTCAGCCCCCCAGAATGTCTTGAGCAGAGCTGTTCCCAGGTAGCTTTTATGAGGAGCCAGTGGTGCTGGCAACACTAGACGTGTAAGGAAGAGGTGGTAGTGGGAATTCTGGGAAGGGCAGAAAGAAGGAAAAAACGGAGCAGAAACTCATAAGGGAACAAACAGGAGGTGGACATGTTGGCAGTAGCTTCAGAAAGGTAGCTGTGGAGGCTTGAATGTTTCTGGGTCGGTACAGTGCTGTACAGAGGAGGACATGTTTGGCTGTTCAGGCAGCGTTCATGGCCAGATGACTTTTTCACATTTTTTTTGGACTGCTTACCAGAACGTCTTTGGCAGATCTGACTGCACTCTGCAGGTCAGGTCTAGAGTTAGCGGTTATGACAATTGTGATGGCTGACACTTGTTTGCAGTTGGCTACGTAGGTTCCTTTTAAAGGGTGGTAGCTCAGCTGTAGAAAGGAAGGCTAGTGTTTGTCGTGTCCTAAGGTGCGCTTGGCCTGGTAGAGCCCTCGGAGGGAGGGGGAGACTGTGCCAGCTGGAGTGCAGGGTAGGGCAGTCGGCGAGGCAAAAAGGATGAGGGACTGCCTCGTTGAGTAAGAAGCCGGAAGAAAAAGCAGAAATTTGGAGTCTCCTGAGAGAAGGCAGTAGCACAAACACAGCTGGATCTTCAGGAATAAAAAGAGAGGATTCTCTGTGTCTCCCTAGAAATGACCCTACAGGGTTTGCTGCAACCTGAGTTGCTGGAATAAGAGCAAGCCTGAAGAAATGAAACATTTTCAAGGACATGTCAACGGAGAAAATTTGGTTTGCAAAACCTTTTTTTTAATTTATTTATTCCATTTTATCCAGCAAATGCGAGTTTTCCTTCTTTACGCTCCCTTATTCTGCTTTGTGTTCTAATAAAGATTTTTATTATGTTTAAAGCCCATTTGGTGTTGGGGTCCTCTTACAGCTCTGCAGTTGCCCTGTTTGACTGATTTCCTGGATATTTGTTATGAGTCAGAAGCAAGGATCTTTCTGTGGTTGCATATCGGAGATAATCACTGCCTTAATAGTGTTGCAAATTTGCGGTACCTTTCGGGCCAAAATCTGAGACACCCCCAGAGTGCAGGTTACACATTTGCCTTGTGGGATAGAGTGTCTTTGCTTAGCAGAGACTAAAGGCTCAGCATTCCACAGTACTTACAGGTTGTCAGTAGTGTCTGTAACATGTTGGAGTCAAAGGCTAAATGGTTTTCAATCTAAAATCAAGATACGTAGAAAGTAGGACAAAAGATAACTTTGGAGATAGCCATTACTTAGGAGTTCTATTCATAATTATTCTAAGTTCCTTTCTGATGACGATGTGGAAGAAGTGGGCTGATTTATAGGGGTTACAGTGAGGAAAGGATTAAATTTGAGAAAGAGAATTCATTGTGTAGAAGAAAGCAGTGTAAATTGAAGAGAGAGATGTGGGAGAAACAAACAAATGATATGCAGACTCTGGCTGGGGCAGAGCAGGGAAAGTGTAGGGAACCCAGCAGGAGACCAGTTCTGCAATGTAAGCTGCATCTGGATTGTGCATGACTTGAAAGAAAAATGATAAGGGGTTAGCAAAGGGAAACGGTGGAAAGTATCAAGGAGAGGTATTTTGTATTTCACAGTGGAGTTAGACGTTGTTACTAACTTGGTTTTAGGTGGACTGTACAAGGAAGCTAGAGCCTGAAAGCTAGGAGAAAGGAGGACATGTAAAATATTTGAATACAGGTGTTATTGCAGAGGATGATCTTGGTGATGAAATGCCAGACTTCGGAGGAAACAGACCCAGTTCCTATCTGGATATGGGGAGATATGAGGAGAGAAGGAGTTTGCAGGGTAAAGGGGAGAAGGGAGATAATGTCTTTGGAAATCAAAAGAAGAGGAAATGGAACCAGTGATATAAATCTGAAATAGCAGTAGAGTATCCAGGAGGAACTACTAAGAAAAAAGCTGCTTATGTATATAGATACAGTTTTGCAAATAATCCAGGTGGGGATAAAATTTAGGAACAGTGCATAAAATGTGCAAGTTAATTTGAAGAGTTGTGAATTTAGAAATGTGAAGTCCTTCACAAGTCCTCCACACCAAATAAAGATTCTGGAGCATTCAAAAAAAAAACCATTTTATATAATGAAAGATCATTTTAGCAACAGAAATCCTGTAGGAAAGGGTGGAAAAAAAAATATAGATTTCCAGGAATATTTTTCTACCTATCTGCCTGTTCCTATCTGTGTCAACCTGTCATTCTCTGGACTCTTGGCACTGTTGAAAATCCTGTTCCCTCTCAGTGCGTACTCTTGACACTCCATTTCCATCAAACCTTTCTGCCAGTGTCTTCTCTAGATTTGGCAAAATGTAGTCATTTTCTTCTTCCTCTTCAGCCATACATCTCTGCCTCCCACATTCTTCTGTGCCATATTAGATTTTTCAGTTTGCTGACCTGGTGTGTATAAGTTCCTTCTCTCCTATGTGTTTGTGTATGAGAGCTTTACAAGACTACTCCTTTTTTATGTTGTATGAAGGTTGTTTTGACCACATTAACTTGACGACTGTAGCCTTTTTGTCATTATATTATAAACAGATATTTGAGATTAGAGCCACAAAGACATTTTTGGCAATATTTTTTCTGGAATCCATGCATCAGAGTTAATGGCCAGGTTTTCCACACGGTGCACGGGAGAGAAGGGCACTGAGAAATAACATAGCCATAAGCCAGTACAGTGACTGGGAAACCTTAGATAGCCTGTAAAAATGACAACAGGTAGACATGATTGTACCTTTCACAGACTTGAGCACCTGGGTTAGGGATGAGCACAGTGCCTTCCTCCACTCAGGTCTCACAGCAAGTTGGAGGTGCAGCATGTTCGATTAGAGTGCAAGGCAGTTAAAGAGGAAGGTTAGGTAGCAGGGGTGTGTGTAGGTGGGTGTGTGTCTGTAGGAAGACTATTACCAGGCTCTGCATGATGGTAGAATGAAGATGGGCAGAGATGTGCCCAGCATGTAATTTGCAGCACTAGCTGTATTTGTGACTGCCATTTCCAAATCTGAACTGATGCAGCTATGAAAGACATTCATGCAGCAAAAGGTTTGCAGCTGAGTCTTAGCGATCTAGCTAGGGTCTAGACAGGAAGGGCATCATATCGTGCTTTTCTTACAATGATTTCCCAAATATCCAGTCCAGAAGTACAGGATGTATAGCCTCATGGGCTTGGCCCTGCAGCCTCCTGTCTTGCTCCATTTACAGTGGGTCTTAGCATGTTTGTATAGTCAGTATTTTTTGAAAGGAAGTTTCAGATTCAGCACTTCAGTGCGTTTCTTATACATAACCAAATCTTAAATTCTAGTATAACCTGGTGCAACTGTACTAAACATGCATATTCTCTACTAAATACGTAACTATCACCTTCCCTGTGGCTTCCTTGGGTCTTGGACTTAAACTGGATGTGTACTTTTCTTTTCTCTATTTGTATAACAGCAAAAGCGGAAGCTGAGACTTTACATCTCCAACACGTTTAATCCTGCAAAATCTGACGCTGATGACTCTGATGGCAGCATTGCTTCATGGGAGCTGCGAGTGGAGGGGAAGCTCCTGGATGACGTATGACTTACCTGTGCTTCACTGGGGCTGGCAAGGATCTAGAGATTGTCTGTGGGGTGGTGGACTTTACTGGGGACATCAACTCAGACAAGACATCTCTGAATGGCAGCATTGGCTTGTTGCTGCTGGGAAGGCGCCGTGTCCAGCCGGAGTGAGGGATAAGGTCATAATGGGAATGTTGGGGAGGGGTGGGGAGGGCAGCAGGAGATGGAGCAGACTTAAGGACAGGACAGGTAGGAGGAGGTCGAGAGAACAGGGCTGAGGTGATTCCCTTAAAAGATACAGCAGGGTTCAGGTCATGAGAGGTGTGATAAGTCAGGCCTACAGCAGGCATTGCATCTTGCAAAGAGCAGGATAACAAGGAGAAGTAGGTAGTTCATATTCCTACGGAGGACAAGAGGATGTATGGATGGTCAGAGCAAGGATGGAAGAAAAGATTTATCATTCTGAAGTCCTCAGAAACCTCAGTGACGGATTCAGCTTTCCCTGGGGAAGGATGGACTTCCCTAATAAAGGTGTCACCTGTTTGAATATGCTTGACAAGCAAAGTATTTAGTGGGATAAACAGATGGAGAACATGCATGTATGGAGAGGGCAAGGCTTTCAAGGCACGTCTGTCTGTCTGGAGATAACTGCACATGAATCAGAATCATAATCTTGCTGGAGGATGAAGGGGCGACAAAGTGCAACATCTGCAAATCGAAGTTAGACAAATTCAGTTTAGAAATTAGAGCATATATTTTAACAAAGAGATTCTTTATTGGAACAAAGTACGTTCTCAGTTACTGGCAAATTTTAAAATGAAGAAGGATGTATTTCTAAAAGATTTTCTGCATTAAATAAGAAGAAATTCATTGAAATCCTGTGGACTGTATTCTGTGGAAAGTCAGATTATGTGATTATAGATCTCCCAGTTTTTAATTTAGACAGTATGAGCTGTGTAGTAAACAGCAAATACTGATAATTAAATGGAAAGGCAAAATGTAAAAGGAAATACTTTCACTTAGTGTATAATTAATCTGTAAAATTTACTGTCATCTGATAAATCAGACCAAGAAATTAGCATTCATCAAAAAACGCAAGCTGTTAAAATGAAAGGTACAGTGGCCTTAGAATCATAGAATGGTTTGGGTTGGAAGGGACCTTCAAAGACCATCTAGTCAACCCCCTCTGCTGTGAGCAGGGACATCTTTCACTGGATCAGGTTGCTCACAGCCCCATCCAGCCTGACCTTGAACACTTCCAGGGATGAGGCATCCACAGCTTCTCTGGGCAACCCGTTCCAGTGTCTCACCACCCTCATCATAAAAAGCGTCTTCCTTATGTCCAGTCTAAACCTACCCTCTCTCAGTTTAAAACCCTTGCCCCTTGACCTATCACTACAGGCCTGGGTAAAAAGTCTGTCCCCATCTTTCTTATAAGCCCCCTTTCAGCATGGCAAGGCCGCAGTGAGGTGTCCCCACAGCCTCCTCCTCTCCAGGCTGAATCCCCCCAGCTGTCAGCCTGTCCTCACAGCAGAGCTGTTCCAGCCCCCGGATCATTTTCGTGGTCTCCTCTGGCCCCGCTCCAGCAGGCGCCGTGTTCACGTTACAAGCCAGTCCTTTCCAGTAACATTAGGAGAGCCAGGGAAATCTTCCCTTAAGTGTTCACTGTTCCACCACTGTTGAGATTTTTGCGTCTTACTCTGCATTTGTCAGAGGGAAAACTCAATTAGGTTTATCGCACTTGTGGTCTATATGGGAATTAATGTTCAAGAGAAAGAGAAAGCCTGAGAAGGAAGCATAGAACACAAGCTAATATGCGCAGCCTTAAACATTTCTGTTTCTTCCGATTGTACAGCTCAGCAAACAGAAACGGAAGTTTTCATCTTTTTTTAAGAGTTTGGTTATTGAACTGGACAAAGATCTTTATGGACCTGACAACCATCTTGTGGAGGTAAGAAAGTCGTGCACCCTTTGCATACAAACCCGATACTAGCACAGATAAACAGCTATGTGCCCGTTGTCTACCTTGTTTAAGTTACCTTGCATTCATTATCTCATTTAAGGTATTTTCAAAGTTTTCAAAATTTCATTCTTTTTAAGAATGTTTGCTAACAGAATCTATATCGTCTGAAACCATAGATGTAGTAGTGATGTGGTGCACACCATAGAACAGAACGTATGAAATGATGGAAAAATTGTGCGCATTTTTCCCAGCAAGTAAAGCACGCTAACAGCAGAACAGATTGTGCACTACAGCTGAATTGTAAGGGCAGAGCAAATGATTTGGGGGGTTTTGTTGTGGTGGTTTTTTTTTTAAATTGCAAGATCTTCAGAAGGCTTGCACTTGTCTTATTCTTGCATGGTGTACTGTGCAAGATGCGCTTCGACGGATCGGTGAAAAAAAGACTGACCGTCTTACTTGTTTTTTCCTTTGGCAGTGGCACAGAACTCCCACAACCCAGGAAACGGATGGCTTCCAGGTGAAAAGACCTGGTGACGTCAGCGTGCGGTGCACGTTGCTCCTCATGTTGGACTACCAGGTCAGTGCGCTGCTTTTGGCATGGAAAATACAGCCATTGGGACATACTGCAACAGAGCAAATTCATCCTGTCACGTACATCAAAACCCAATATACTTGGACTCAGAATGTCACATAGTTCATTGAGATTAGAATAACAGCAAACTGACCAATTATTTAAAATGGAAACAGGACACATCAAGTAAGTTTCTATTACAGTCTAGCAAAATATTGTTCTTGGCACTATGATAATTAGTATTTTTATTGCCCACCTGCAGAAAGAATATGCATTTCCACCTCAGGCTTCTTAAAGAATAGTCAGATAAGTTGCACATGAGTTACGTGTGTGGTCCGGTACAGAAATTCAAAGGAGTGGCTTTTGCTAGTGGTACCTTAACTAGCTGTGTAGCTGTGGCAGCCTTCTTTTGAGAGCAGACTACACAGCTTTCCCGGTGTGTTAAGTTTTGGTTACATTGTCACCCTAATCTGGCATAAGACAACATTGCCCTGCAAGGGTTAGACTTGCCGTTACTCTTTGGCCTTGTTAGGCATTCCTGCTTCCTCTTTTTTGTCAGTATTAGTTCTGTTGTACTAGTAGTATTTGTGGGCTGAACACAATCAAGTCAGGGCACTGATCCATTTGAAAGCTAACAAATCAGTTAGCTGGTCCCAGTCACAGGAAACAACAACAAAAAAAAACAATAAGCAAAATTAGGTTATTCTGCATTGGGACAGAATATAAAAGAGGTTCCTGGGCACAGTTTCAAACTGTTTGAAGCTGTTGTAAAGCTAAGCTGCTCCAAAAAACCACCTTCATTTCAGTTGTGGGTGCGCGCTGCCACAGTCTCTGTTCTCTTGGCACAAACGGTGGAGATTCGCAGTTGTGGAGTTCACTAATCTGACTGAAACCATCCCTGAAAGAAATGTTGCTGTCTTAAGGAAATTGATGGAAATCTCCTGCTGAGAGGAGGTGGGATCTCCCTTTGCAATGGCAGTTCAGTCTCAGATACCTTTTGATTGCATAACTTTAAGAACTCATTCTGTGCTGTTGTCTTTCCCCTCCATGCAAATAGCATCTATCCAGGATAAAGACACTCCATTTTATGTTAACAGAGAGAAAAATGTATTAATTTTAGGGAGCGTACGAGCTAACTGAAATGCTGATATAGCCAGTGAGAATCTTTATTGTTAAGACAATATAATGATGTTTGTTATGCTCACCATTATAAATCTATGCTTTAAAATAGATGTTCTTTTACCTTTAAGTTTTGATTTGTTATAAAGCTAGCTTCGAGTGACCTAGCACCCAGCAGAGTAATTCTTGCCTAATAATGTGGCAAATATTAAACTTGAGTATGGGTACACACTTGAAGCGGCACCAAATTCCAAGGTATCCAAGGAACGTATATTAGTAGAGATGGAGAACAGGGTAGTTGAAGAGTTGTATCACAGAGGTCAGGAGAAGAAATATATTCCATTGACTGGTTGTGGTTGGGTGAATTTTCTGGTACGCAGCAAAATGGTGGGAACATGCCTGAAAAACAGAGTTCCAAGGTACTTTGTTGATGGAAGGCAGCTGAGCAGTTATTAGCAACAATAGAAGCATCATTCTGACTTCATTCTCTCTATCTGTGGTTAACCTCCAGCAGTTCAGAGGAAGGACCATTCTTTTTCTTCTCCCACTCCCTGAAGTCAAATTATGCATCAGTGTTGAAAAGGAAAATTCTTTCCTGAGCCTGCATGCAAGTTGTTGTTATCTAACGCATGTGATACAGATAGTCTGTATGCATAGCACATTGTCCTGGTTTCGGCTGGGACAGAGTTAATTTTTTTTTCCTAGTAGCTGGTACAGTGCTGTGTTTTGGATTAGTATGAGAATAATGTTGAAAACACACTGACATGTTAGTTGTTGCTAAGTAGTGCTTACACTAGTCAAGGACTTTTCAGCTTCTCATGCACTGCCAGCGAGAAGCTGGGAGGGAGCGCAGCCAGGACAGCTGACCCAAACTGGCCAAAGGGATATTCCATACCATACGATGTCATGCTCCGTATATAAGCTTGGGGGAGTTGGCTGGGGGGCGGACTGCTGCTTGGGAACTGGCTGGGCATTGGTCGGCGGGTGGTGAGCAATTGCATTGGGCATCACTTATTTTGTATATTCTTTTATCATCATCATCATCATCATCATCATCATCATCATCATCATCATCATCATCATCGTCGTTGTTGTTGTTGTTGTTGTTGTTGTTATTTTCCCTTCCTTTTCTGTCCTATTAAACCATCGTTATCTCAACACACGAATTTTACTTTTTTTTCCCCGATTCTCTCCCCCATCCCACTGGGGCAGGGGGGAGTGAGCGAACGGCTGTGTGGTGTTTAGCTGCCTGCCGGGTTAAACCACAGCATACACGTAGAGCGTCCCTCTTTCTTTTCAAACCCTAGACATAGTTCTTCCAGAGCACTGACAGTGGTACACATCTGAGCAATTTGTATTTTTGCAGTCACTGCCACTGAATGGGGTGCTTCTCCTGAGTCCCTCGAGAATTAAAGCTGAAACTTAATACCTGTGTATCTATCTGTTATTCTTTCTGTTGCCATCTCCATCTCCTTCTCTTTCTGTTACAGCCTCCACAGTTTAAACTGGACCCACGATTAGCCCGTTTGCTGGGGATACACACACAGACCCGATCAGCCATCATCCAGGCTCTCTGGCAGTATATCAAAACAAATAAGCTGCAAGACTCCCATGATAAGGAATACATTAACTGCGACAAGTACTTCCAGCAGGTAACTCCTTTTTGGACACAGTAGCTCTTAACTGTAATATCCATCTGCAAATTTTGGATGGATGAAAATGACTGATTGTTATCTTCCCGTAATAATTTGCAGTATCTTCAGTACTGAATGGCTTTCAACAGTCACTACAACTAATACAATAAGCACCCTCCCCATTTGCCAGTGTTGTCAAAAAACCATATCTGGTGGTTCAGCGCTCCTGCATAAGTTGTGGCCTTTCCAGGAAGGAGGACTTTCGCTAACTGTTTCACTGTATTGATTTACTGGGTTTTTCCCCCCCAATGTATCATTTTTTACTAAGAAACATGAAATAACCTGCTGATTCTGATTGCCAAATCATATGTAGACCTGTTTTCTTCCCTTCTCTTTCCCTGTTTATGAAGGGCAGAAGACATGGAAAATATAATTAGATAAGCTATTTTTTCCGAAGTCTGCATCGGATTATAAAATACCCTCAGTGATCTGCATGATGTTTTGAAAGTAGCACGTTAAGACTTTTTGTCTTTCACAATGATCTCTGGAACTAACCAAGAAGGCCACTTAGAGGCATCTCCACCTTTTCTGTAAATATGATTATAGTTATTTTGTACAGGTAATGTTATCTGAGCTATCACTATCTTAATTGGCTTTGTTTTTCTGTAGCTCAGGCTTACCTAATTTATTTTGAAAGTACCTGAAGGTAGGGTTTGTGACATACTCCTGTTTAGGGAAAGTACTGGCAGTTATAATAAATGAATAATGTTTTAGTGAGCATTGAAAGTAAATGTTGCAACAAAAGTTGTGTCCTAGTTTTCTTTTTAAGGTTTTATTTTCTGTTATTAATTTGCCCTACAACTGTTCAAAGTGGCCAGTGCTTGAAAAAAAGGCAGCACTGGGTTTTTCCACATTTGAAAATACAAAATACAACAAAATCATTGTGAAATTCATGGGTATTTTTAGGAATATAGAACCAAAATGATCTGGATTATATAGTCACTCTCTTGGTTGGGTTTTTTTTTGAGAATTACAGCATGCAGTCTCTTTCATATGTAGTGAAAATTCCATCTTAAAACCACATAAGAATTTTTGGCAAAATTACAAAGCTGTTCGCTCTGTTGCTTAGATGATTTGATTTCCATTCTCTATTTATCTGTAGCCACTTTAGACTCAGTTTTGTTTGTTTCTGCTGGAGCGTGGCCAGAGCAGGGCAGCGAGGCTGGGGCAGGGGCTGGAGCCCAAGGCTGGGGAGGAGCGGCTGGGGGAGCTGGGGGGGCTCAGCCTGGAGAAGAGGAGGCTGAGGGGAGCCCTCATCGCTCTCGGCAACTGCCTGAAAGGAGGCTGGAGCCGGGGGGGTCGGTCTCTTCTCCCCAGGAACAAGCGATGGGACGAGAGGGAACGGCCTCAAGCTGCGCCAGGGCAGGGTTAGGTTGGATGTTAGGGAAAATCCCTTCCTCGAAAGGGCGGTCAGGCCCTGGCCCAGGCTGCCCAGGGCAGGGGTGCAGTCACAGTCCCTGGGAGTTTTCAGAAAAACATCTGGACATGGCGCTTAGGGACAGGGTTTAGAGGTGGACCAGGCAGTTAGGTTAACAGGTTGGCCTCGACGATCTCAGAGGTCCTTTCCAACCTTAACGGTTCTATGATTCTATGTGCCGGCCCGAAGAGGAAATGGAAAAGGGGAGGTGAAAAAGATTTGAAAAATCATGAGCAGAATGGAAAAGGTGAACAAGGAGTAATTGTTGTTTATTTTGGTAAATAATTATAGGCCATCAACTGAAACTGGCAGGTAGCAAATTAAAAACAAACAAAAGGAATTCAGCATAGTTAAACTTCGGAACTCGTTGCGATAGGACATTACAGATGCTGAAAGTGTATATAGGTTCCAAAAGTGACAAATCAATGGAAGAAAAAATCTTGGGCTGTTATAAATGCAAGGTAATTGCAAAGCTGTGGAGACTGGGAGAGGTTTTTTGGGGAAGGACTAGAATATGTTTCTCCTGTTCTTATATTTTTTCCTTTAGTATCCACTTTTGGCCACTATCAAGGGCAGGTTAGTGTGGTAGATGTGTAGTAGATCCTCTGTCTGATCTGGTACAGCAGTTCATGCCTTACGGTAAGCGGGAGGGCCTTCTCACTTGTATTTATTTTGATTTTCAGCTTAAGAACTTTACTAGAATAAGAACTTGCTGGAGCCATCTTCTTTTCGTGTATCTCATCAGAGGCTTATAAGCTCATAGGTCTCCTTTGTGTTAGACCTCTTCAGGAATACCATCAGAGCTGATAATTGTCTTCCCATCCTCAGATTAGTCAGATGAGAGCGCTGAGAAGTAGTGGATTCCTTTTCTAGGAGACTGAACCTCACTCCCTGCAAGAGCTGGCTAATCTGGAGTAGTTTCATAAGAAGGCAGTGCTTGCATAAATTTAAATCATAAATGGGATTGATTTAAATCATAAATGGGATTGATGCGGTTTCCGTTTTCCTTAGGTCTCTGGCAAAATTGTCTTAAGTAGCTAATCTTGCTTTCGAAGCGGATGTTAGTACTTAGGAAAATGAATCCCATTAAATCAAAGAAAACATTTCATGATTAATATTTTTGTTTTTCACCCTGATGCTATCAGATTGAGATATGGAGGGTAAAGGAACTGGGTTAGGAATGCCTTCCAGTCTAATGATATTTCTGTAGACTATATAGTCGTAGGCACGTAACTCCTGGAAAAAATCATGGTCATAGCTGGAAGTGTGCAGATCACTTAGGGGAGTAGTATGCAACACATCATCTAGCATTCCCTTTTAGATACTGGTCTTCTCATTCGGTATGCCGGCTTTTCTAAATCCTGTGCTGGTGTGCTTGTGGTTATATCTAATGACAAGACAGTACAGACTAAAAAATTATCACTGAATGAGTTACTTCACACACCAGAATTACTATAGCCATATAGACTTTCAGAGCCAGTGGTTATAAGTGTAGACCATTAACTCCAGTTAAGTAGGAATGTGAGATGCTTTAGCAAACTTCCATCTAGCCTTAGTTTTCAGTCTCCAACCCCTTCTCTCACTGTTGTGTGCCCTTGCTCCCTTTTCCTTTCTTAAAGCTCATGTCTCTTGGGTATCCACGTTAGGAGTTTGACATGAGTGTCGAGCCAGTGATGACAGCAGATTGGATGGAGCTTGGGGTGCAAAGATTTTGAGTGGGAATTCCACAGTCATCTGTATCAAGTGTCGGAATTCAGACCTGAAATAGAGAGTGAGTCGCAGACGCAGTAGATTTGGTTATTTCCTTGCTCTTTAGAAACTAGCTGGTGGAATTCCTGGATGCAAGTAAGTCCAGCAAATTGGACAGATTTTAGAGTTGATGAAGAAGGATCCTTTTCTGTTTAGAAACACTGTTTACATCAGCTGGGAGATTTGAAATCCACTGTGTTACAAGCAAAGGCAAGAAAAAAGGTCCAAAGGTATTTCAAAAGCCCGGGCTGGCTTCTAGGTGTTTCTGCTACCAAATCCCCTCACTCCAGAAAAATGTGGATTTCAGAGGATACTCTAGCTGAGGAACCACAGCATCCTAGTTGAACAGTCTGACTTCGTATGTCCATTCTACAACCTGTTAGTCCATTTTTTTCAACCCTGCTTGCATCCTTTGTCTCTAGAGCTGCAAAGCATGTTTCTGCTTATAGATACAATACTACAAGTAGTATCTCTCTTCTATCAGGTCGAAATAGTTTCCCTAAGAGGCATTTGAATTTGCATAGGCCTCAACATTTTTACAAATTGCCTCCACGTAACAGCATGTTTTAAGGCAAATGTTAATGTATAGTTCGGGGGTTTTTAAAGTCGGTTTAAATGGAATATCTTTAGAGAAAAGCTTATTCACCTGTTCAGAGCACTAAAAATCCCAGTAGGAAAAAAAGGCTGTAATAGTTATATTTCTGAAAACTCCAGGTGTAAGGAGTGGTTCTAGATTCATGGCAACACACTGCAATTACTCATAGAAAATTTCCAAAAACTACAGATTTTGATCCTTTTCAAAAGATTTTTCTTTTCTGAATTCAATACATATTTAGCTTCTGGACCTAAAGAGAAGGTAACCACGAGATGTTGATTGGAAAAGAGTGGATCCATTCCAAGAGGCTCTTTAGGTTTTGGTTAAAAATAGGTAAAACCATGTTGACTTTTTTTTTTCCTTAATCTTAAAAAATAAATTGCAAATGGTTTTAAAATAAAAAAATGCTTTCTTGGATTTTTCTTTAGCACAAAATATTGCAGGAAACGTGCCTTGGGAAAAAAGCAAACTGTTTTTATATTTCCTCTAGTAAAAAAAAAATGTTTTCTGTATGATATGCTGCTGCAAACCCTTAGTGAGAGAGGAAGCGTTCAGTCCTCTCCCATCATTAAAGTGGCCTGTGCCCTTCAGCAGCTAAACCAAAAGTGGGACATATGGAATTGTCATCATCTGATGCATCTGTCGGCTAGCCCAGATTGTAGGTACAGCAGCAATTCACAGGGACAGAAATGACCAAAAATTTATTCTGTGCAAGGAGCCAGAATTATAGCTTTCAAAATCACCTTACTTTTGAACTGTTGATTTCTTACCTTCTCATTTAATTGCAGGTTAGGTTTTGGACAAGGATAACATGCTTTATTGTATTCCAGATCTTTGACTGTCCACGGCTAAAGTTTTCTGAAATTCCTCAGAGACTCACTAACCTGCTGCTGCCACCAGACCCTATAGTGATAAACCATATCATCAGGTAAGCTGGTCAGTCAGCTCAGCGCTGACATGTGCATATAAAATGCAGAAACAGCTACAGTAGCAGGGACCAGAATCCAGTTTTTATAACTTCCAGGTGAGTACCTTGGACTTTGTTATCTGTTCATTCTCTGTGTCATTCTGGTCTATAAAATTCTGAATTAGTTTCAATGGAATGGCACCAATTCTTTAGGAGTATGCAAAACTTCTTATCATTTTTATCCTTACGAGAATACCATTGAGAGAGTTGGTCAGGTTTCTTTCCTAAGGGGGGAGGAACGAGAGTTTGAATCCACTTACAGTGGAAAAAAAGGAATTCAAGTAAGATATTGTACATCATGGGCAATCATTCTAATGGCTGAGTTATTATGTAAAACGTACAACGGTATTACAGTTTCAGATACAGTGGCCAGTCCATGCACGCTTTGTTGGGACTGGGTCAGCTGTTTGGGTGTTAGTCTTATTCTAAGAATGCCAACTAGTCAGAGATCTCAAGAGATTTACAATAAAGAATGCCTAGATTCAGAGAAGGCCATTGTGACCAAGATACTGAACTTCTGGCATCCTTGTCAAAACAGATGTATTTCTGGCATGGTAGATGAAATACAACTTTCAGCTATCTAGGGCACTTCCAGCACATTCCTTATTTAAGTGACAACTGGGGGGGGATGGGAGGGGGAGAGGGGGATAAAGAGACTTTCTGGGATTGCAACCTTGCTGTTAAGATATTTCAGTCTTTCCCAAGTTCCTTTGTGGTCTTGGTCAAAACTCTGATTCTGGATGTTTAAACATTATTGTTAGTTGAGTGTAGTGATTTGATTTCCTATAGAATACTGACAACAAATATTTCCGAATATGCTTGAAATTGGCTTCTTTATTTGAAATTTGTAATATATATGATATGAAGTTTAAATATTACATAGGCTATCAAAATAAAATTTGCTTTTCAATTCATTTGAATATATAAACCAGAGTAATCAAAAAGCAGCTTGACTACCATGCAGATTGATAGCTGTGTAAATACTGTCATTGAAGACAACTCAGTGACCTGGTTGATGGACCAAAAAAAGCTGAGGTCCTCAGAGATGTATAGTCATTGTCTTGGAGAAAAATGACAAGGCGGTGATGGTTTATGTTTCCAGGGCAGAGAGGTGGCAAAGGGTTTCTGGAGGCAGTATGTTTTCTGTTAGCTACAAGCTAAAGAGCAGGACCTTGTGTATGGTAGCATTCTCTGATACACGGTCTGCACCACACAGCACCTGACAGCGCTACACTGCACTGACACAATGCTGTGGAAAGGGGAAGTATTAACTTCCTGAGAACAGGGAATACTTTTGCAATAGAGTCTTTACAGTCTCAAGCTAAGCTAAAATAAATCTGGAAATCTGGCGCTGAATTTAAAGGAAGTAATTTTTAGACTCATAAAATCACAGAATAGTGTCCAGTAGAAGGGATTGCTGGTGGTCATCTAGAGCTCCCCCCTCCCATCACAAAGCGGGTTCAAATTATATCAGGATGCTGAGGGGCCTAGTCTGGTTGAGCTTTAAACAGACTCTCACAGACCCTCTGCCCTGCCCCCCTGCATTCAAATTCTAAGAGTGAACGTAGTGAACCACTGAAACAATTTGCCAACTGCTTGTTGTGGTTTAACCCCAGCCGGCAGCTAACCACCGCCCAGCCGCTCGCTCGCTCCCCCAGCAGGATGGGGGAAGAGAATCGCAAGCGTAAAAGTGAGAAAACTCATGGGTTGAGATAAAAACAGTTTAATAATTGAAATAAAATATAATAATAATAATAACAACAACAAAAATTGAAATGAAAAGGAAAATAACAAAGAGAGAGAAATAAAACCCAAGACAGACAAGTGATGCAAATGAAAACAATTGCTCACTACCAACCAACCGATGCCCATCAAGTCCCCAGGCAGCGCCTCCCCCCCGCCTAGTTTATTGCTGAGCATGACGTCACATGGTGTGGAACATCCCTTTGGTCACTGGGGTCAGCTGTCCCAGCCATGTCCCCTCCCAAATTCTTGTGCCCCCCAGCCTCCGCGCTGGTGGGGTGGGTGAGGAGCAGAAGAGGCCTTGACTCTGTGTGAGCACTGCTCAGCACTAACGAAAACATCCCTGTGTTATCAACACTGTTCCCAGCACAAATCCAAAACATAGCGCCATACCAGCTACGATGAAGAAAATTAACTCTATCCCAGCCAAAACCAGCACACTACTACAGGGAAATTTTCATCGCTAGTGATTTTAAATACATGTGCTCTTAATTCAGATGAATCCTCAGGCCTATGCTTTACAAGAGGGTCAACTAGATCACAATTATTCATTCTAGTTTTAGAGTATGTGCACAGAGACTAATATGTGGAGTATTCTAAACTAATTCTAGAAATAATAGTATTTTAGAACCACTCTTAAGACACCAACCACCCCCCTTTTTTGAAAGGGAAAACAAAAAATGCAATGGGATTGAATTGGAAATGAACTAGAGATGAACAGAAAGCCTCTAATCTTGGTAAATATTTTAAATATTAGGTAGACTCAAAGAGAATGCAGAATGCAATTAAAAAATACGGTGTATAGTAGTTGCTGATCTCTGCAATACCAGATGCATGAAATTTAAAACTGGTAGAAGTCAAATCTTCTTACCTGAGCTCAAGCTGGAGCTGGAGCTTTTCTTGAGTTGCACTCCTTATTGCAGCTGACACACCTGAAGTCAGAGGTATAAAGAGAAACATCTGTGGGATTTCCCATTTCTGCAAAGCAGCAAGCCATCTCCCATGCTATTAACTTTACACAAGTAGACTACAAAGCATAGCCCTCCAATATTCTCCTATTGCAAATAGATTAGCTCTTGATTTCCCCCTTTTGACTACCATCATGATTTAAAAAAAACAGTTCCTTAATCCAGAGTCAGTTGCCCATGCTGCAGTGCGTTTCTGTTGCCTCTCATCCTATTGCTGTGCACCTGCAAGAAGAGGCTGGCTCTGTCTTTTCTTCGCCATCCCACACGGCAGTGGCACTCCCCAACAGGATCTCCCTTTCCCCTTCTCTTCTCAAGGCTGGACAAACGCAGCTCTTGCAGCTTCTTTTGGTAGGCATGTGCTCCAGCCCCCAGACATCCTGGTGGTCCTCTGCGAGCCTCACGCCAGAATGTCACGTCTTTCTGGTCCTGTGACCAGAAGACCAGGTGCAGTTTCACAAGCGTGCCATAGCAAGGAATAGCCTCTTTCCTTGACTTGATGGCAACACATATGCTAATACAGCCCGTTTTGCAGTTGACCTTTGTCACGGCTGGCTTACCTCACAGCCTCATTCTCGGCTTGCTGTCCATGAGGACCCCCAGGTCCTCTCCTGCAAAACTGCTTTCTACCCAGTTGGTGCCCACCTGTACCACTGCGTGGCGTCCTTCTGTCCCAGGAGCAGAACTTTCTATTTGCCTTTGTTGAACTTCACAACGTTGGACTGGCGTCCTGTTTCTGCAGCCTGTCGAGGTCCCTCTGAACAGCCGTGCTCCCCTGACTCTGACGTAGGCTCAGGGACCTGGGAGGCCTGAGGCCAGGACTTACCAGGAGAAACGGAGGCAAAGACAACGCTGAGTGCCTCGGCCTTTTCCGTGGCTTTTGACATGAGCAGCAGAACCAGACCCAGACCCAGGTTTCCCTTAGAATTCCCTTAGAATTCCCTTAGAATTTCCACAGAATCTCAGAATGGTTGAGGTTGGAAGGGACCTCTGGAGATCATCTCTTCAAATGCCCTCCCCTGCTCAGCAGACCCACCTGTGGCCAGTTGGCCAGGACTGTGTCGAGATGGCTTTTGAATATCTTCAATGTGGGAGACTCCACAACCTCGCTGAGAAACCTGTGCCAGTGCTTGGTCACCCTTACAGTAAAAAGGTGTTTCCTGGTGTTCAGATGAAGCCTCCTGTGTTGCAGTTTGCACCCATTGCCTCTTGTCCTGTCACTGGATACCACTGAAAAGATACTGGCTCCATTTTCTTTAAACCCTCCCTTCAGGTGTTGATGAGTTCCCTCCCCTCCAAGCCTTCTGTTCTCTAGGCTGAACAGTCCCCGATCTCTCAGTCTTTCCCCATGTGTGAGGTGCTCCAATGCCTTAATCATCTTCATGGACCCTTGCAGAACTCTGGTAGCTCCATATCTCGTACGGGGAAGCCCAGCACTGAACACAATACTGCAGGTGTGGCCTCACCAGTGCTGAGCATAGAGAAGGATCACCTCCCTCCACCTGCTTGCAACACTCCTAATACAAATCTATCCATGGAAGTTCTTCTGCTCCCCCAAGTTTAACAAGCTCAATTAGATCCTGAGCCAATTTTTTTACTACGTACAGCCAATGCACACAACCTCGACATTTCAAAAACGGTATTGAGAAGCCAGCATTTTTTTATTATAAGTGACAATGACTGAAGTCTGATTTACCAACTACTGGGCTGAAAAACTGTTTTCTTGCTAAGAAATTTTAGTCTAAAGAGAAAGTAAATGTTAAGTCTACATCCCAATAAATTAAATATAAATTTAGGATAGGACAAGCCGAAAAATAATACTGATATTTAGCTTGTTAAAGATGAAAAAGAAAATAATAAGTTTGGTTGAAATATATTGGAAGTAGGAAGCCTACTACTGAAACTGATAAATTAATAAGGTTTAAAAAAACTGTTCTTGGAAGGCAATGCGCTGCTTAAAGTCAGATAAGAAAATCAAAATTCATTCTTTCAATTAATGTTAACTTCAGAGATTAGGGAATGTCTCGTACCTGTGCAGTAGTATGGGTTTTGGAGGGCAGGTGGAAAGACTGTATCTGAAAAACCTTATCACACCAAGGTGTCAAACAGAAATAAATTTAACACAGACTAAATGAGGAGTTGTAAATGATTTTTCATGCAGGACTGTCATGAAATTGCTTAACTACCAACTACTGTCCCTTTGTACTCGGCACTGGTGAGACCGCACCTTGAATACTGTGTTCAGTATTGGGCCCCTCACCCCAAGAAGGACATGGAGGGGCTGGAGCGTGTCCAAAGAAGGACAATGAGGCTGGTGAAGGGTCTAGAGCACAAGTCCTATGAGGAACAGCTGAGGGAGCTGGGGTTGTTTAGCCTGGAGAAAAGGAGGCTGAGGGGAGACCTTATCGTGTTCTACAACTCCCTGAAAGGAGGTTGTAGTGAGGTGGGGGTTGGTCCCTTTTCCCAAGTAACAAGTAATAGGACAAGAGGAAATGGGCTCAAGCTGCGCCAGCGCACGTTTAGGTTGGATATTAGGAAAAATTCCTTCACCGAAAGGGTTGTCAAGTGTTGGAACAGGCTGTCCAGGGGAGCGGTTGAGTCCCCATCCCTGGAGGTATCTAAAAGAAGGGTAGATGTGGTGCTTAGGGACATGGTTTAGTGGTGGACTTGGCAGTGCTGGGTTAACGGTTGGACTCGATGGTCTTAAGGGTCTTTTCCAACCTTAATGATTCTATGATTCTATGAAATGTGTTACCTATTACTGAAATCTCCTTCACTAACAGAGGGCTGGTAAATAGTTAACATGATGCCAAGAACATACTAGGACCAGTCCTGGGTATTGGAAGCCAATTACTGTACTAACTGTAGTACAGGATGGAGTTAATAGACGTGATCTATTGGGGAAGAGTCAATACAGACTCCGTAACAAGAAGGTATGACTGGCTATATTCTTTGAAGAATTAAGCAGGCAACTTTACAAACGAAGTGGTGGTCCCCAAATTCACCGATACCTCTTAAGAAGCAGCTGGGAATAATTACAATGCTGCAGAGCTGCCAAAGCAATTACAGTACTAGGAATTACTAGAGAAAGAACCGAGAACCAAATAAAATGTCATTATGTGCTCACATCCAGAATGGTAGTGTACAGTTCTACTTACCCTATCTCAAAAAAGATGCAGTCGAGCAGAGACCAGACCAGTATGGTATTTACCACTGGAGATAGCTTTGGAGGCCAGAGTTACAACAGGTCTCGGGAAGATCTTACACAATTTAATGAAGATTATGTCCATTAGCAGCTATTAAAGTTGATGGTCTGGACAAAACCTCCAGCTCAAAAGTCTCTGAATTCTGACTGATGAAAGATGAGAGGATGTACTAGGATATACAAAGATACCCTGTTCTTAAACTCTTCTCACAGCATCTGCAACAGGCTTTATTAAAGAGTGTGTTCTGGGTGGGTATTTATCTGGTTCGTTATGGCAGTTCTCATGATCTTCTGTTATACTCTCCATAGTGTTGACCCCAACGATCAGAAGAAGACGGCTTGTTATGACATAGATGTAGAAGTTGAAGACCCATTAAAGGGACAGATGAGTAGTTTTCTTCTCTCCACAGCTAACCAACAGGAGATTACAGCATTGGACAACAAGGTACTAGCCCAGGAGTAAAGTATCACATGGCATATATATATACTCCTTGCGTACCTTCATGTGGGTTTGGTGTGACACATCAAAGGCAGTAATGTCGTGAGGCAGGGACTTCTCAATTGGATGTGCTTCCAAGGGATGAGTCAGCCACGTGCCATGGGAATACAGAGGCGTGAGTGGCATTCCCGCGTAGGATTTGATCCAGGGCCTGACACAGTTGTCGAGGTGATAGAAGCAGAGTTTCACAGGCAGTATAATGAGTCCCCTGGCATTCAAGAATCATCTGAACTGTTTGACTATAACTTTTTATTGAGAGGTCATGGTATCTTGCTGAATTGCTATAAGGCAAAGCTAAGAGAATCTCATACTCCAGATGTGTTTTGTGCACGCGTGGCTGCAGAACAGCTCTCTGCAGTAGGTGCAAATACAGAAAATGCCTGGCAGAAAAATCACTTGGAGCAGTTTGGCAGACTTGTTTTCAGTGTAATTGAAAGAGAATCATGCGCACTTCAAATAATAGTATCTGTCTTACAGCAGTGGTGAGCTCTGCAGGCTGCGTTAGGCGTTCATGTCATGGGGACTGTTAGCCAGCTTTTGACACGTGTGTAAATGGCTGATGAGGCTTGGTAAGGGATAAACAAAAGTGGGTTCTCAGAGCAAGGGAAGAAGAAGAGGTGTGACATTATAGACCAGAGATGATTTATGTGACATACAGTCAGGCCCAGTTTCTGTTTGTTTACCTGTAATGCAAACAAATATGTTAAACTCTGGTCTTCATGCAATTTTAAAGGGGGTTTGGACACTAGCGGTCCTATGGATTCTGGTAACTGTTGCAGCATCTTTTGTTTTACGGCTCTTGAGGAAGGCCCTTTTCAGTAGGGCAGCTGCTCAGCCAGTTGGTTCCCAGCCTATATAGGCTTGCATGCAGCATGCATAGGATTCTTCTGTTTCCAGTCCAGCTTAGGTTTTCCCATGTCTGTATCGCCTCATTTTGGAGCAGTTGCTACAGCAGAGGGCAAGCTGTGATTAGTGAAGTTACTGAGGTCACCTCTGGGTAAGCAGGCATTGACTGCTACATTGCTGTCATCTGTACCATTTCTTGCTGTGCTGCCACAGAGTCCTCTAGTGGAAACTCGGTGCGTGCCAACAGATTTCTCTCCAGCATGGCTACATCATTTTCCCAAATAAGGAATGATTTTAAGTTGACAGCAGCTCTCTTCTGTTAACATACCTTTCAGTTGTGCCTACGCTAGTGGCCTTGATGGAATAGCCAGATCAGGGGAGGATTATTTTTCTTCCATGTGCCTGGCCACATTAGCTGTTTTGGCAAAACAGATGTATACATGAAATTAAACAAGGTAGTGTTACAATCTCAAACTAGAATTTTAGAGGAACAGGGTAGCAAAAGTTTGCTTTTCTCTGTGTTTGTGCAAATGATTCATTAGCTGTCCTCCCATTGATCATACTTGATTCTGTTATCCAGGATGATTGCGGGACCTTGACTTCTCTTTGGAGTCTTCATTCTTCACTGCTGGTTAATGTTAATTTCTTTCATAATATTTCTGAAGATATGACTCATTTTCTATAAACCTTCCATACTCCTGATTTCTCATTGTTCACACTCTTCTTTTTTCAGCCATTTAGTAGGCTTTCTCATAAGAAAAAGTCTAGAAGTCATAGCTGTTATGTGAGTTCATTTAACATGGACTTGATCAGGCAATCACTAGGAATTCTAAGGATCACAGCAGGGTATTGAAGATACGATGATGACTGATGAGGGGAATAACTGCTTTGTTGCATTGGGCACTGTTTAAAGACATATTTATATAACGCCTTTCCTGGAAAATCCCAGACTTGGCAGAAAGACTTATTATATGCAGGAAATTACTACATTGTACAGTGACATGACTTAGCTCTTCAGTATTGTATATAGCATGCCATCCAGCAGTTCAACGCAGGTAGTGAGGAAGAACCTTGTACATACTTGTGTTGCAGAAGTACGAGTGAAACCAACATGTAATTGCAGGATTGCGGTTAACTCCCTCTTCGAAGGGAAAAAGCCATGGGTACCTGCACAAGTCTGTGGTGTAGAATTGTCACCTTTGTACATTACAAGAAGTACGAAGATGCTAATGGGGCTGACCTCAGTGTCACTGGAGCAGGGGAGGAATTAAGTAACATCTGCTTTGTTTTTTTCTGTCAGATTCATGAGACAATCGAATCCATAAATCAGTTAAAAATACAACGTGATTTCATGCTGAGTTTCTCCAAAGATCCCAAAGGATACATCCAAGACCTTCTCCGGTCTCAAAGTAGGGATCTGAAGGTGAGCTAAGGTTTGAAGAAGAATGAATAATGGAACCAGAATGTAAGAATTTTATCTAAATGTATATAGAGTGTATAGCTAAAACATCCAGGATGGAAAATTGGTGGAAGACAGACAATGAGTGGAATACTGCAATCCCAGAGGACACAGTATGCAGGAAAGACAGTTTAGCCTATATTCCACTTCCAGTCAAACAGTCGTGCTTAATGGGGGAGATAGGTGAATTTGTGGTCAGACAGTAAGACCGAAGTGCAGGGCTGTGTTGGTGTACTCTGTAAAATTAAAGCTATATGAAACTCAACAGGAACATCCTATAGTACAATAACACAATTTGGGTGTTTTGTGAGTTCATAATTTAATCTTATTTAATAAATAGAGAGATTAAATATCAGCTGCCTTTGAGCTTAGGTTTCAGATACCCAAGAAATGGAATGTAAAGAAGTTCAGTTGTTTGCCAGCCAAAATTAATAATTTGTTCCTCATAAAGTTTCAGACTTTGTGTCTTTCTCAGACATCTCAAAACCAGTTATATTAATGAATCCATGAAATTATTTTAGTAAAATCATTGTGTCTTTCAAATATAAATGTCTAGTTTGTAGCTAATAGTCTTCAAAAAATCTGTTAAGATTATGACTATTATTATTTTTATCGTATTCAAAAGGGGACCAGCATCTGAAAGAATGTTTAAATAAAGCAGACTTTAACTTGAAAAGCTTACAAACTAAGGTGTTGTGGAGCTTCTCTAGCTGCATACATAGAACAGTTGTTCAGCGTTCTCCCTGACTGACAACCAGGCCCATAAGGGCCTTTTCTATAATGTTCTGCCCTGCTGGCATCAGAATTGTGATTGAACAATACTACTCTGCAGAAGATGCTAATAAATGCTGATAAACCCTTGACTCTGTGATGCTGGAGACTTAGTCATAAGAATTTTTTTTTCTATAGAATCATAGAATGGTTTGGGTTGGAAGGGACCTTCAAAGATCATTTAGTCCATCTCCCATGCCATGGGCTGGGACATCTTTCACTAGATCAGGTTGCTCAAAGCCCCATCCAGCCTGACCTTGAACACTTCCAGGGATGAGGCATCCACAGCTTCTTCGGACAACCTGTTCCAGTGTCTCACCACTCTCATCATAAAAAGTGTCTTCCTTATGTCCAATCTAAACCTGCCCTCTTTCAGTTTAAAACCCTTGCCCCTTGAACTTTCACTACAGGCCTGGGTAAAAAGTCTGTCCCCATCTTTCTTATAAGCCCCCTTTAAGTACTGAAAGGCTGCAATAAGGTCTCCCCAGAGCCTTGTCTTCTCCAGGCTGAACAACCCCAACTCTTTCAGCCTGTTCTCACAGCAGAGGTGTTTCAGCCCTCTGACCATTTTCGTGGCTTCCTCTGGACCAGCTCCAACAGGTCCATGTCTTTCTTGTAGTGTGGACCCCAGAGCTGGATGGGGTGCTCCAGGTGGGGTCTCACCAGAGCAGAGTAGAGGGGCACAACAATCCCCTCCCTCAACCTGCTGGCCATGGTTCTTTTGATGCAGCCCAGGGTACGATTGGCTTTCTGGGCTGCAAGCGCACATTGCTGACTGATACCTATTTTTTTGTCCACCGGTGTCCCCAAATCCTTCTCTGAAGGGCTGCTCTGAATCCATTCATCCATCTGTCTGTATTGATACTGAGGATTGCCCTGACCCAGGTGATGACATCAGTTGCTCTTCCCTTTTCCGCCAATGCAGTCACTCCATCGTAGAAGGCTACTAGATTAGTCATGCACGATTTGCCTTTGGTGAAGCCATGTTGGCTGTCTCTAATGACCTCCCTGCCTTCCATATGTTCCAACATGTCTTCCAGGAAGATCTGTTTCATAATCTTTCTGGGCACAGAGGTGAGGCTGACTGGTCGGTAGTTCCCAGGGTCCTCCTTTTTACCCTTTTTTACCCTTTTTAAAACTGGGTGTGATGTTTCCCTTTTTCCAGTCACTGGGGACTTCACCTGACTGCCATGACTTTTCAAATATGTTGGAGAGTGGCTTAGTGACTACATCAGCCAGTTCCCTCAGCACCCTGGCATGCATTTCGTCAGGTCCCATGGGCTTGTGTATATTCAGGTTCCTCAGATGGTCTCAAACCTGATCTTCTCCTACGATGGGAGGGACTTCTTTCCCCCTTGAGGTTCAGGGGCTTGAGAGATGTGGGAAGAGAGATTACTGTTGTTAATTAAAAGTTAGCCTTCTCCGTATTGGTTGTCACCAGTTCTCCTGTCTTATTTACCAGAGGGGTGTACATTTTCTTCAGTCTTTTCTGGCCGACATACCTGCAAAAGCCCTTCTTATTATTCTTCGCATCCCTTGCCAAATTCAGCTCCATCTGTGCCTTAGCTTTCCTCAGCCCATCCCTACACATCTGGGCAGCATCCCTATATTCTTCTCAAGATACATGTCCCTGGTTCCACTGACTGTGCATTTATGGAATTCTAGAATTGTTTAGGTTGGAAAAGACCTTTTAAGATCATCGAGTCCAACCGTTAACCCAGCACTGCCAAGGCCACCAAGGCCACCACATGTCCCCAAGCACCACATCTCCCCGGCTTTTAAATACCTCCAGGGATGGGGACTCCACCACTTCCCTGGGCAGCCTGGGCCAGGGCCTGACAGCCCTTTCAGTGAGGGTTTTCCTTCTTACACTTTAGCTTGACCAGGAGGTCCTTAGTGAGCTATGCCAGTTTCCTGCCTTCCTTG
This sequence comes from Nipponia nippon, assembly GCF_047370975.1. Lineage (NCBI taxonomy): Eukaryota > Metazoa > Chordata > Aves > Pelecaniformes > Threskiornithidae > Nipponia > Nipponia nippon. Next base: position 167,898,367 of record NW_028262290.1, read on the forward strand.
CCCAGTTTCTTACACATGGGAATTTAGAGCTCTTTCACTCTAAGAAAAATGTCCTTAAAGAGCTGCCAGCTCTGTTTAGCTCCTTTGTCCCTAAGGGCAGTTTTCCAGGTGGTCCCATCCACTAATTCCTTAAACAACTTGTCGTTTTTTCAAATCTTGCTTTCTTGGCAGTTGTGTAGAGACTGAAAAATCAGCTGAGGACTTTGCCCATTTTGGAATTACTAGGGTTTTCTGTTCCTTGCATTTCAATAGAGTTATTTTTCCTTAATACTTTCCCCATCAGGACTTTCCTTGAAATCAAGGTAAGATATACTTTGAAATAAGGGCAACAGTGGTATAGAGTTGTGCTTCAATCTGACGTGAATACCTTATTAATTTCAAGCTGGTACCCTGTGTATGGGTAACTACTGAGGTTCTTTGGATACATAGGCTATATACAGTGCTGGGGAACTTTTCCTGGGCATTGGAACTAAACTGTCCATGCTGTTAAATTGTTAGATATCGTGGCACTTAGCCTGGGCAACTACTGCTGTCCAGAATTATTCCTTGGCACAGTTGAGGAGCAGAGGTTAGGAGCTGTTCACAGTTTGTATGCGACCATCTTGTTTTTGTAGTAAGCACACATGCCATTCATTGTTCATTTGCCTTGGGCTTAGAGAACAGTCCTGAACATTTTTAATGTAGTAATGAAGATAAATTTTGACTCTAGGTAAATCTGAATGTTTCTCTACGTGGTAGAAGCGCTATAGTGAAAAATGTGTTTGTCACAGGTGATGACTGATGTAGTTGGAAACCCAGAGGAAGAACGCAGAGCTGAATTTTATCATGAGCCATGGTCTCAAGAGGCTGTGAGCAGATATTTCTACTGCAAGGTATGAAGGAATTATCCACACTGCTGGCTTATAAATGAATCTTCCTGCCACTGAACAATTGAATCTGCTGAACTGTATAGTTTCTCTTTTTTTTTCAGATCCAGCAGCGCCGGCAGGAACTGGAACAATCTCTGGGAGTGCGCAACACATAAGTGCTGCTCACAAGGTCCCATTGGCATCATGACCACCAAACCAGTGGACTTTTCAGTGTTACTTAGCTCACTGTTACACATGGACCTGCTTCCTGACTGGATGAGAATATACCATCAACCCGCCAGTCAGAACACCAGCTTTAGAGTGACCCTTGAAAATCTTGCCCATGAGGGGTGTCTCAAACCATTCCAGGCCAGAGACAGCGCCGTACAAGTGTCAGTGTTAAAGAAGACTAAAGGTTCATTCATCAACGCGCATCATTAAGTTTTAGTGGAAAGTTCAGACACTACACAGCAAATCCTAATGGGCTATGCATAGAATCATGGGTGGCATTGATGGGGGAGGCTGAGATGGGTGTTATAGGAGACTACAGATTTAGAGAAATAAATGCAGTTTTCATCCTGTGTTACCTAAGAGTCTCAAATAGTAACTTCTCTGGAATTAGACAAGATAGTCTTTCTTATAGCTGTGGAATGCTTTATATTCCTGAATAGCGTTTTTATTCCAGCTGGAGCAGTGCAAGAAGCCATCTCACCATGTGAAAGAACAAACTAGGAGGATTTTCATTCCTGGAATGAAGAGCCCCTCTGGAAGAAAGAAGTATAGTCAGGACATCTCTTCTGCAAACTCTAACACTTCCTCTTCCCCTCATCACTGCAGTGAAAGGTAGACTGAATTACATATCACTAGATGTGTATGATCAATGTGCTGTACTGAGAGGAAGAGAGTTGTCCCCGGGATAAGAGCTTCTTAGGCATCCTTAGTATCAGTGGTGTTAACAAAGCTGAGGTTGAAGCAAGAAATGAGGCATTCTGAGAAAATGAAAATAACTTAATGGTGCTTTGCTGATACCTGCCTTGAACACAGCAGATACTAACAATAAGCATTTATGTAAAATACAAGATTTCTTAAATGTTTCTCTGCGTGCCAGTAGGAATCAGCACGGAAAAGAGCTTCCCTAATTGTTGAGTTGGTGCAGAATCCGAGAAGCTTAACTTCATATAACATGGCAGTTTTCTCTTTACTTCGAGACGTTAACAGAGTCCCTGGATTGGTCTCACATTTTGATCATAGGTGAACTGCCTCTTACTATGAATTATTTAGTTCCCCCATACATGATACATACTGGTTATATAGGATGCTATTGAGTTATAAAGCATTATCAGCCTTAAATAGCACAGAGAACATATCCCTTGGAAACCATCTTCTTTGTAAATGTACAACAAATTCAGACTATGGGAATTTATACCATATTTACTTGGAAGCAGGGACATCTTCATTAAATCCTTCCCCCCCTTCATTTTTTGTAGTACATAGATTAGTTTGTAATTAATGGCCCAATCTGATTTCTAGTCCAAAAAGCAGCTGCCAGAGTACAACTCTTTGTCCAGATGATGTGGCACTCAAAATTCTCTTCTAGGTTACTCCTTTTCATCTCCTTTCTTTCACTTCCTTGGAAAGAGAATCAAATTCACATGTGGTCCGAAAGGGAGGCAGCTCTTCTGAATAATGCGTTTTGCTGTAGTATTGTCCTTTTCTCTTCTGCTGTCTTTCTTAGTTTAACTTAAAAGTTTCTTCTGTCCAGTCACAGAAGAGAGAGTCTTCTCTTCCACCCTTTTATTTAATACCTCTGCTTTCACGTTAATAGTGCCATAGCTTTTACTCTGACCGTTGTGTTCAGAGATGTCTTGGAAAATTTACATTTAATTGCAGTCATATGATGGCAGTACTGTCACACAAAACCATTGGTGTAAGAAGAAGCATAGCTGTACCTCTTTGCCTGAGGCCTTTTACCGGGAATGGCTTTGTTTTGAATTTTTTTGTGTTAAAACCTCTTTTTACAGTAAAACGTGAAATCCTGCAGTCTTAAACTGAGTATAGTGAGGGGCTGTGAGGCTGCCAGACAGTGAATGACTTGAAATCTTATTTACTTCAGGACTCCACTAATTGGACTACAAGCAAGCATCATGAGGGAAAACAGTGAGGGTCATCTGCTACTGTGCTTCCATATTTATTATGCTGCTGTGTCAGTTGTGTGCATGCTGTCCAGTGTATAAAACTCCTTTCTGTATGTGGTAAACAGAGCAGCTACATTCAGGGGATGCATTCAGTCTCCAGGAATAAGAAATGCAGAGAAAGATATGCAAGGATGTCAGAACGGCATGGGACTGGGATAGCTGCCTGCAGGATGTCTGCCAGGGAATTCTGGTTTTTGAGAACTTTCCCACTGAAGTGGCAAATATTTGTATAGAGAAATTTCAGTCACTTGCCACAGCTGGCAACATAACGGAGTCCAGCCTGCTTTTAGATTCTCTCTGTAGAATTAATTGGATGGATCTGTTTCCAAGTCTTTTTCAGAGCTAATGAACGAAACTAATGTGATGTTGCTGCCCGGTCTTCACAACAGCATCACTGGAAGGTCAATCTGTGTTAAGCACCAATGCTATACTGAAGTGTGTGTGTGTGTGTGTGCGCACGCACGTGCACGGGCATGAGTCAGCCACTGTAGATGGCACTGAAGATGGCAATCCAAAATCTAAATTCTTACATCCCACTGTCCGCATTCCTACTTTACGTAAAAAGACTGGTCACCAACAGTGAGTCTTAGGAATAGCTGTCACATCTGTCCTTTGGTTAAACTGGGGTTTGAGATTTTTATGCTTTTGTCCTGTGTTCAGAAGGAGTTCAGGCCTTTTACTGAAGAGACACAGAGAGAAATTTTGTCCTCTGTTCCAGGAGTGCAGCCAGGAGCTTGCTTGCTTGCAAAAAAGAGAAATTATATTTGAAGAGAAATAACGGAGCAATACTGGGAGGAACTGGACCAAATGCTGCTTGGGCATACGAAAATGAAAGGCAGTGGTACTGAACAGGCATGTCATTGTGGCAGATTGTGAATTACAAATTCATTTTAAGTTCAGGATTGTTGTCTTTTTGTGTGTATAAAAGATGACAAGAAGATGTTTTGGGGTCTTCAGTTGCTGCCACAGTACAATACAAATCTGTGCATACTGCAAAAAAAACCCATTCTGTGCATAGATGTAGTTAATGTATAGATAATAATATAGATTGTTAGAAAATACAGCACCAAACTAGGAAAGGGTTAAAACAAAATTCTGGAGTACCAATAGAAGGGAAATATATCTTGGAGCTGAAGTGTTGACATGGCAGGTTTGAAACACTTTTTAGTCCTCTGAGCTGTTGGCCATGAGTCAGGATTCAGACCAAGCATTTCTTAGAAATTAAAGGGAAAACAAATGTTTGATTGTGGAATAGAGAGAAGAATACAGCAGTGGAAAATGAAATAAAAAGATGGAGCAGAGCGCCACTGAAGTGCCAGTAAGACGTAGCACAGGATAATGTGCAGAGTACTGTTGGAAATAGCACAGTCCATGTGAGTCAGTATATTTTGTGTGCTTGTGTGTATGTATACGTGTAGAGAGCACGTGGGAGAGACCCAGTCTCAACTTGTACGTAGCCTGGGAAATGGGCGTGCAGGACAGAACCAAATGTTCTGCAAATAACTTTGAGACACATTGTCAAAACATTTTCCACTGTTATCGACAGGGATTCAGTTATTTGACTTAGCAGGGTTGGTAGTTGTAGTGCAGACGTTGTTTCAGCTGGCAGTTTTTTTACACCACATTGTTTAGAATTTATCCCGTGGAAGCTGAGTGAAAATATTAGTGCATATATCAATATTGGTGCATATCCTAGGGCTCCTAATTTTGCCAAAACGCTAGTCAGGTATTGGGGTTTTTTTGGCCTGTTTTTGTGTTGAGAAATGTTTTATGGCAGTGCAAATAGATGAGGGGGAAAAGAAAGATCTTTTTTCCTGAAGAGAGAGGTCTCCTTTCTGTAACTGCTCTGTTGTTTAATAGGATGTATCTGTTCTGCCAGATCCTGTATGATAAACACCTTTTCCAATCTCATTGAAGAAAGGAACTCCATTAAAAAAATACAACTGTGGGCTTGTGAGAGTGAGCAAATACGTGTATAAAAGGGGGGTGGGGAGGGGGAGAGAGAGAGAGAGACTCCCTCTACTCTGTAGCCACCATATCTTCATTGTACAATGCCGAGTGATTCGTAGAAAAGCTTTTAACAATAAATACTTTGTTTCTTTGTATCTCTTGCACTAACCTTATGTGTCTTAACAAAGACAGGTATATTTGGGTTCTTTCTGCTCCTGAAAATATTCTCGGGTTTTTGGATTCCTGTTCATTTGTGTGCGCGTGCACGTGTGCCTGCACGCACGCACACACACAGGGGCATACATATACAGGTTTTAATGGGACTTCACAAAGGTGAGAACGGTTGCTCTTCAGATCATTCTTACGTGAATTTGTTTCTTCACTGAATTCCATCTTCAGCCGTTTCCATACTGAATAAGTGAGAAATCCTTACCACTGGAGAGGTCTGGCTCCTCTCCAGGGCAGGTGCTTGGTCATTCGGAGTACATTTATCATTATCACTGTTATTAGTTATAGTCAACAAAAAAGTTGCAGCTGGGGTTAGAGCTTGGATGCCAAGAGTAGTTGTAGGAATTATACAGCCGCCACCTAGACCATGGTAGGAATTCTGCGGATGCCACCTCAACAGGGCTCGTCCCTAGGTTCCGCTTTAATAAAAGAATCAGAGTTCCTTCTACTATGTTTAGTATGCCATAGTAGTTACAGTTTGAGCTGGGTGCCTCCGAAGAGGGACCCTGCCTGTCAACTGTTACTGGATTTTATAGTCTCTATAGGCGGCTTGATTTCCTGATGGCACTTACGCTTATCCAATCCTGTTTGCAGAGTATGGGGTCTTCTCCGCTTCTGATTTTCTCCCACAGCCTCCAGCCACCCTTTTTGTCTCTGTCTTGACACATTTCCTTATCTTTTGTTACAGAATATCCTGTAGTTAAAGCTTTACTTATAATTCCTTATCTACCGGTTACATTTACATAGATAAAACCAAAGGTTAAAGTGTAATTAATGTGGCCTAAGGCTTCATTTACTTTAGTCACTAGTGCTAAGCTCTGGCACAAATTGGTCTCTCACTCCAGAGGAACCTGGAGTGAACTGTGCAACCAGCGGCCTTCCAACAGAGGTACTGTACAGCCAATAATATTAGAAACCTTTGTCAGAATGAGCAAGCTGCAATTCACCAGCTCAGTGAAGAGGATTTTTGTTTCTGGGTTAAGGTTTCTTAGCCCAACAGACTGTCAAGAAAGAATGATGTAAAGAAGTGGGGTGGGTGAAGAGCAGAAAGAGGAAAGGAAGACCTAGAATTACTTCAGCAACTCAGTGAAGGGGAAAGCAGTAGTAGTAACCTATATCTGAGAAGAAAGCAAACAGACTTGAAAAAAAATTCCTAATTGTCTATATAGATATTCCACCTAGCGTGGGGAAAGTTCTATCCGGAAAGTTGTCTAGGAAATCTCAGCAGCTGAGATTAACAAAAGTTAATTTTGTCTTTGAAAAAAATGAGTCTCTGCACACTGCCTTGTGCAGACGGAAAAGCAAGTAGCAATAACAGCAATCATCTTGTAGTAACAACAGTCCCATATATTTTATCCCTCTCCTTTTGGAGCAGCAACAGGCAGGCTGTTTTTCCAGGATTCTGAGAGGAGGAATGCAGATTTTTTTTGTTGTTGTTGTTTCCTGTTGCTTCTTGTTCCTCCCTTGTTCTGTCTGCTCTCCATCCCTATCCCGTTCCCCATCACTATTTTGCTCTCTCTTGGTTTTTCTTTTTTTTTTTTAGGAAGTTCCCTGTGCCTTTTCTTTCACTCCCTCATTCCTCTGTCTTGTGCTATGTCCCATTTTTGAGGCCATGGAAGTGACATCAGGAGTGATAAGTTGTCAGAAACAGGTCCTCCAGCCCATCACTGTTTTTACCTTCTCCACGTCTTTGTCCCAATCTGCATCTCCCTCTGTATTACTCAGTCCCTCTCCCCTGTTCGCTGTCCTATTTTTTCTCTCCCCATATGTCCCACTCCCCGTCCTCATCTTTATCCATCCTTCTTCCTCTCCTTTGTCCTATTGTCCTGCTCCCTTACTCTATTTCTTCCTCCATCTCACTGTCCTTTTCCCTGTACCTTTCTGTCTGTGCTCCTCAGCCCTTCTCCCTCATCTTACTTTTCTCTTTATAACCCTCTGTCCTGCTCCCCACCTCTCTCTTTCTCCATCCCTCTCTGCTGCTCCCTGCCTGTGTGTCTTTCCCCCATCATTATCTCTCTGTCCTTCTCTCCCTCTTTGTCTCTCTATCCCTCCGTCATTCTTGTGTCTCTGCCACTCTGTCCTGCTCACTGCCCCTCTTTTTCTCATTCTGTCCCAGTGTCCTGCTCCCTGATTCTCTTCCCCTCTGTTGCTCTGTCCTTCTATCTGTCCTTCTCCCCGCCCCCACCCCATTTCTCTCATGCTCCCTCTTCCTTATTCTCTGTTGCTCTGTCCTGCTCCCTGTGCCATCATTTCTCACTGTATCCCTCTGTCCTGCTCCCTGCCCCTATTCTTTTTTAAACCTGCTCTGTCATGCTGCCCATCCCAGGTTTTTTCTTCTCGTGCTCCCTGTCCTTATTTTTCTTTCTGTCCTGCTCCCACTCCCTCTTTCTGCCTGTCTTCCTCTGTCCCTACTGCTTCTTTCTCTGTCTCTGTGCTGCTCCCTTCCCCCCGCCCCTCGCTGTGCCTCTGGCCTTTTTCTTGTCCGCCTTTTCTGTTCTCTCACTGTTCCCTGCCTCATGCTTTCTCGCTACACCCCCACTGTCCAGCTGGCTGCCTTTTCTCCTCTGTTCTAGCGTCCTGTGCCCTGCTCATCATTTTTGGCGGCCTCCACCTCTGCCCAGAGGCAGTTGCTCCAGCAGCCGACAGACTGACTGTCTGTTCCCAGCCAGACTGATGAGCACAGCTCTGGAAACAACTGCCGAAGTGTCCCAGGGCAGGCTCCGAGCCCCGGAGCAGACTCGCTCCCAGGACGCGTTATGTGCGTGACTGAATAAACGCTCGCCTTCTCCTTTGCCCTCCCTGCTGTACTTGCACTGCCTTTGCACCGGGCAGGAGGCTGTGACGGAGCCCAGGGCAGGAGCTGACGCGCTGTGGGGGTTGGGCGAGGGCCCCCTGCTCCTGCTGGGCCCCAGCTGGGGGCCGGGGCTGGAGAGGCCCAGGTGCCGGCGGTGAGGCTGATGGCGCCGGCCCCTCCCTGTAAAGGGGGGCTGCTGGGGGAGGGGCTGGTGCTGCCCTGCCCCAGGTGGCCGTGGAGGGGCTGGTGTGAGCCCAGGGAGGGGCAGAGTGGCGGCCGCGCGAGTGGGGTGCAGTGTCAGAGCCGGGCAGCGGGGACTGTCTGGAGCCGGAGGCAGGCAGCAGGGCTGCCAGGAGCTGCGCTGCGGAGCGCAGGATTGCGCTTGAGGCTCGGCCAGGCTACCGGCTGCGTCGGCGGTGGGGGAACGGTGTCCCCGCAGGGTGAGAAAGCCGGAAAGGCTGCCTCTCGCGGCATGCTGGGAGCTGCACTTCTGGGGCACAGAGCTGCCGGTCGGCCATGTTGTTCCCCAGGGCATGCCGGGAGCTGTAGTCTGCTGGCAGTCAGCTGCCGGGCGCCATGCTGCGTTGGCCAGGGCATGCCGGGAGGTGTAGTTTATATGGACGTGGCTGCCGGGCAGCCGCGTTGCTCTCGGGCGCATGTGGCATGGCATAGTCCTCGCTACTGCCGTGGCCCTCGCGGCGCGGCATGAGGTGTAGGTTTGTTACCGGATTCGTGCGGTTTCTGCAGGCTTCCCGCTGCGCCTGTTCCCTGAAAAGCGCTGCGTCCGCACCTCGAGTGCGCATGCCCCTGCTCTCGCTGCTGCTGCCCAGCGACCAAAATGCGGTACTGCAGCAGGGGCGCTGCACATGCGCGACGGCACGCGCCCCCACTGCCCTCGCTGCTGCAGCTCAACGGCCGAGCAGCCGCACTGCGGGTAGGCGCCGCGCATGCGCAGAGGCGCCGCCGTGCTCCATGTTGCCGTCTGCAGCGACGGCAATGCGGTGCCCGCGGGGTGACGCCGCCGCGCTCGTTGCTGCCTCCCGGTAAGGAACGGCCGCTCCCGCCGCACGGGTGCTCGCTGCTGCTGCCTCGTGGCCAAAGTGTGGTACTGCAGCGCCGGCTCTGCACAGACTGCTGAGGGCGCGGATGCCCGTTCCTCCCCTGGGGATGCCGCTGGCTGCACCCGCCTCAGACTCGCGTGGGTTGTCTCTGCCGGGCCTCGCTCCCCTTGCGGTGCAAGGGGACAGGCGGAGCGCTTACTGGCTGCGGACAGGAGCTGCCACAGCTGAAGCCGGAGAGGCTGGAGAAAGGTAAAGAAGAAGAAACGGAAGGCCGTCTGGCCAACAGCTGCCTCCCGCTGCAGGCAAGAGGGAGCCTGCCTCTCCGGGTGAGGAAGGATCCCTCTTCGTAGTCCGCAGCAGGCCAGACCACCAGCGTGCACCGCAGGGTCTGTATGCGTAACCCAAAGCACGGTACAGCCGAGTAGCGCGTGAGCGAGCGATGCTGCCTGTCTAGGAAGCCTCGCGTCATACGAGCTGTGAGACACCCACGTATCCTCTTAGGTGGAGGACAGCCGAGCGACCGGGGTTACGGAAGAGGAAGGGAGGGGAGAAGGAGGAAGAAGCGTCTGAACTGGCCGGTTGTCCTGGCAGCACCGAGAGCGAGCGCTGCAGTGAGTGCCAGGCCCTTGGGGCCCTGTCGCCCCTCTTCTGCGTCCTGGGCCCTCCCTACCTCTCCTCTGGCCCCTGCTCTTTTGCACGCTGCTGTGAGGTTTTCTTCTTGCTTCCCTTCAGCTCTCGTCTCTATTCTTCTGTCCTCCTCCTCTGCCCTCTTTATTTCATCCTCCGTCTCTGTCCTGCGCCCAGTGCTGGTTTTTTTCCTTTTCCATCTCTTTGTCCTGATCTGCATCTGTCTCTTTTCCCCCACAATTGCTCTGCCCCATTTCCTGGCATTCTTTTCCTCTCTGCACCTGCAAGTGCCGCTCCGTGTTCCTGCCTCCCCCCCCCTTCCTGCCTTCGGTTTCTCTCTCTATCCCTGTGTCTTGCTCACTGTCTCTGTTTTTTTTCTATTCCATATATCACTGTCCCAGTCCTCCCTCCTGTTCATCTCTTACTCTCTCTGACCCTTTGTGCTACTCCCTGTCCCTACTGTGTATTGCTTCCCCTCTCTGTCCCTGTTTGTTCTCGTGGTCCACCTCTCTGCCGTTCTGTCTGTTGCTCTTGTTTGCTCTTTATCTCAGCATCCTGCTCCCTGTCCCTCTCTCTCTTGCAGTATCCCACTTTCTGGCTCCCTGTCTCTCAGCTGTTTTCTATATCGCTCTGTCCTCCCCCCAGTCTTTCATTGTCCCTCCAGCCTGCTACCCGTCTCTGGTTTTTTCTTTTTTTTTTCTACATCTCTCTGCCTTAGTCCTGTCACTGTCCTCTCTCAGCTTCTAATGTTTCTTTCTCCATCTCTGCCCTGTTCTCTGTCCCTTTTCTCCTCTTCTCTCTGTCCTCCATCCTCCCCCTAACTTTTTGTCTGTATATCTCCATACTACTGTTTCTCCCATTGTTTCTTGCTATGTCCCCTTGCCCAGCTTGCTGTCCCTTTATTCCCCTCTGTCCTGCTCCCTGGCCTTTTTTTCTCATCCTGCAGCCCAGTGCTGGCTTTTCTTTCTCCCTCTCTTTGACCCAATTTGTGTATTTCTCTTTCCCCACTCCATCCCTCTGGCTCGTTCCCTGTCTTTTTTTCTCTTCCTTCCTCCCTTATTCCTCTCATGCAATTTTTCTCTCAATCCATCTGTTCAGTTCCCTGCTCATCATTTTCTCTCTCTTTCCCTCTGTCCTGCTCCCTTACCCTGTTTTTCTTCTGCCATGTCCCTGCAGGGCTCCTCATCCCTTTTTTATTGACTTATCCATCTCCCTGTCCTTTTCTCTGTACCTTTCTTTCTCTGCTCCTCAGTCCTTCTCCCTCTCTTTTTTTTTTTTTCCTTTCTGTTCCTCTGTCCTGCTCCCTATCACTGTATTTTCGTTTTCTGTATCTGCTACTCCAGTAATCACTGCCGCCTTGTCCCACGGCAAGGGTGATCGTACAGGCAGCTAGCCCCATAGCAGACTCACTCCGTACGCATTAATGAATAAACACTTGCTGTCTCCTTTGCACTCACGGCTGTGGTTGTACTCCTTTGTACTTGGTGAGTGGCTGTCAGAGAGTCCAGGGGAGCAGGTTACACGGTGGGTGTCAGGGGCCATGGCTGCAGCTGTGGGCTGCGGCCGGAGGAGCCCCAGGGGGCCCGGTGAGGCTGATGGTGATGGCCCCTCTGTGTAAAAGGGCTGCAGCCCCAGGGGATGGTGCTGCTGGGGCATGCCTGCTGGAGAATGCCGACAAGTCGCGAGGATGTTTCCAACCCACCAGTGCAACAGGCTGAAGTCAGTTGGAGTCAGGCCCCATCAGGGCAGGTCCAGGGATATTCCGAGAGCTGGTGGAGAGGATGCACGAAGAGGGGCAGGAGATGGCTGCCCCCACCCCTCTGGGTGCCCACCCTCTGGAAAAGGCGCTGGGTGCCTCTCCAACTCAGCAAAACTCCTCCAGCCCTGCTCGCCCCAGGCAGCTGCCCCCAGCTCCAGCACCTCCCCTGAAGCCTGTCCTGTAGGCATGGACTGCCCCCAAACCCTGTCCTCGTGGCAGCAAGCTGGCCCTTGAATATGATTTATTCTCCTTAAATGCAGGTGCTATTAGCTTCAGTTCAGGGAAAGAGCGGCGTCTCCAGCAGCTCCTGCAGAAGGAGGGGTTCCTGCCTGAGGAGAGCTGCAGTCATCCCTGTGGATAATGGTTGGTTGCTTGTTCTTTCCCTCTCCCAGAGGCAGCACTGAGGACTCGGTTGGTGGTTCCTCTCCAGGGATGCTGGTGATTGCATCTGGCTCAGGTTTGTGTGGGTTGCCTTTGGCCTCATTTTCCTAGCGGCATGGGCAAAAATGGACAGCTGGACGCTTCCTGGCTGTGGACAGGAGCTGCCGCAGCTGAAGCTGGAGAGGCCAGAAAAAGGTGAAGCAGCTGAAGAATAAAATGAAGAGGAGCTAGCCGGCAGCTGCCTCCAGCTGCAGACAGGAGACAGCCTGCCTCTCAGTGTGAGGAAGGATCCCTCTTAGCATAGCCCTCAGCAGATCCAATTGCCAACGTGCATTGCAGGGTCTGTATGTGTAACTGGAAGCACAGCACAGCCCGGTAACACGTGCACGTGTGAGGCTACGTATCTGGGAAGCCTTGTATTGTAAGAGCTGTCCTGTTCCCTGTCCCTCTTTTTTTAATCCTCTCTGTCGTGCAGCCCATAACTATTTTTGTCTTTTTCCATCTATCTGTCTGTCTTCCTATCCCAATTTTTTAAATTTCTCCCCATCTGCCCTTTAGCCCTTCACAATTCCCACCCCCCTAACTCCATGTCCCTATTCTTTAGTTCTTCACTCTCTGCCCTCTGTTCTAGATATATACTTTTACTTTCTTAGATTCTCTTGTTCCAGGTCCCCGTCCCTGTCTTTTAATTTATTCCCTCTCTGTCCCATAGCCTATTTTTGTCTTTATCGTTCTCTCTCTGTCTAGTTCCCTGTCCCTATTCTTTAATTCCCCTGTCTCTCCCCTTCAGCTCATCAAGGTTTCCTGGCATTTCTCAGTTTATCTCTGTCCACCTCACTGTCCCCTTTTTAAAATCCTCCCTCTCTGCCCTGTGGCCCATCGCTATTCTTTGTTTTTCTCCATCTCTCTCAGGCTGATTCCCTGTCACTTCCTCCTCTCTGGCCTGTAGCCCATCGCTATTTTTTCCCCCCTGTACCTCTCCCTCTGTGGCTCCCTTTCCCTATTTTTCAGTCCCCCTTCTCTGTCCTGCAGGCGATCGCTGTTGGATTGGGTTTACGTGGCAAGGTTTTGTTAGCTGGGGCAGGGCAGGGGCTGCAGGGGTGGGTTCTGCGAGAAGACACCAGGAGTTGCCCCCATGTCAGGCACAGCCACTTCCAGCTCCAAGATGGATCTGCAGCCGGTCCAAGCTGAGTCCATCGGCAATGCTGGTTGTGCTTCTGGAACGGACATTTAAGAGGGGGTAAAAAATGCTGCGCAGATGCTGCGATAGAGAAAACGTGAGTGTGAAACAGCCCTGCAGACACTAAGGTCGGTGAAGAAGGAGGGGGAGGAGGTGCTCCAGGCACCGGAGCAGAGATTCCCCTGCAGGCTGTGGTGAAGGCCACGGTGAGGCAGGTCGTCCTCCTGGAGCCCATGGAGGTCCGCGGTGGAGCAGACATGCACTCGCAGCCCATGGAGGACCCCGTGCCGCAACAGGTGGATGTGCCTGAAGGAAGCTGTGACCCTATGGAGAGCTTGCGCTGGAGCAGGCTCCTGGCAGCACCTGTGGCCCTGTGGAGAGGAGCCCACACTGGAGCAGAAGAAGAGCATGAGGAGGAAGGAGCAGCAGAGATGATGTGTGATGAACTGAGTGCAACCCCTGCTCCCTGTCCCCCTGCATTGCTCAGGGGTGGGATGTAGGGAAGTCAGGAGTGAAGATGAGCCCAGGAAAAAAGTATGGGGCGCGGGGGAAGTGTTTTTTAGATCTGTTCTGATCTGTTATTGTCCTACTCTTGATTTTGATTGACAATAAATGGAATTAATTTCCCCAAGCTGAGTCTGTTTTGCCTGTGACAGTAATTGGTGAGTGATGTCTTTGTCCTTTTCTCGACCTACAAGTTTTTTGGTTGTATTTTGTCCCCCTGTCTTGTTGAGGAGGAGTGACAGGGTGGCTTGGTGGGCACCCAGCAGCCAGCCAAGGTCAACCCACCACAGTTGCCTTCTGTCAGGCTCCCTGTCCCTATTTTTCAATTCTTGCCGGTGTTTCTTGTACCCCATCGCTTTTGAAACTTTCTTTCTACCTCTCCATCCCTAGTTTTTAAATCTTTGCATAGGTTTTTCAAACCCAGTTGCTTTTTAAATTTTCTTGCTACCTTTCTCTCTCTCTGTCTCCCTGACCTAATTTTAATTTCTTGCCGGTGTTTCTTGTACCCTGTCGCTTTTCAAATTTTCTTCCTATGTCTCCCTCTTTGCAGCTCCATGTGCCTATTTTTTTTAATTCTTGTGTATGATTCTTGTATCCTGTCACTTTCAAAATCCTTTCTCCATCTCCCTCTTTCTGTCTCCCTGTCTCTATTTGTTAGTTCTTGCCTATGTTTTTTTCTACCTTGTTGCTTTTTGAAAGTTTTCTTTCTATGTCTGCCTCTATACAGCTCCCTGTTTATAATTTTTTTTTTTTTTATTTATTGCCTATGTTTCTTTTCCCCTATCACTTGAGAATTTTTCCCCATTCCTTGTCTTGTCCTGCTGGTCCCTTTCACCTCTCTCTCCTGCTCCCTGTCTCTCTTGCTCTACACTGGTGTGGCCTCATCTTGAGTACTGAGCGCCCTTTTGGGCGCCGCAGTACAAAAAGGATACAAAGCTACTGGAGAGCGTCCAGAGGAGAGCCACAAAGATGGTGACGGGTTTAGAGGGGAAGCCGTACAGGAGCTGCTGCAGTCACTTGGTCTGTTCAGCCTGGAGAAGAGGAGACTGAGAGGAGAACTCATCGCGGTCTACAGCTTCCTCACGAGGGGAAGAGGAGGGGCAGGCGCTGATCCCTTCTCCCTGGCGACCCAGGATAGGACCCGAAGGAACGGCAGGAAGATCTGCCAGGGCAGGTTTAGGTTGGATATTAGGAAAAGGTTGCTCACCCAGAGGGTGGTGGAGCACTGGAACAGGCTCCCATGGGAGGCAGTGACAGCGCCAAGCCTGACAACATTTAAGAAGCATTTGGACAACGCCCTCAGCCATAGGGTGTGACTTTTGGGGTTGTCCTGTGCAGGGACAGGAGCTGGACTCGATGATCCTTGTGGGTCCCTTCCACCTCAGGACATTGTATGATTCTACTTATTCCTCCATCTCTCTGTCCCTGGTTTTCTCCTGCAATCCCTCTGCTCTCCTCTCTCTACACAGTTGTCCTGCTCCCTGTCCCTCTCTTGTTCGCAGCATCCCGTTTTCTGGCTCCCTGTCCCACACCTCTATGTCCCTCTGTCCTTCCGCCTGCTTTTCTCTTTCCTTTTCTCCCTCTGTCCTGCTGCATTTGGGCACTGAGCCTTGCAGCCAACTCGCCGCCAAGATTTCTTAACATGCATTAATGAATAAACTTTTCCTGCCTCGTCTGTGCCCCTGGATGTGTTTGCAGCCCCTGGGTGCAGAGCATGTGGCTGTGGAGAGGTGCAGGGGAGGGGGTGATGTGCTGTGGGGCTTTGGCAATGGCCCCTATTGCTGATGGGCTCCAGCTGGGGCAGCCCCAGGTGTGGCCAGTGAGGCTGAGGATGGGGCTGGCCCTGCTGTGTGAAGGGGCTCTAGCTGTAAAGGGGGCTGCCTGGGCATGCCTGCTTGAGAAAGCTGATGAAGGGGAATGGGCTGAGGAGGGAGTCCTGCAGGCAGGTGCCTCCTGCAAGGAATGGCCAGTCTGTGTGGCGAGGAAGGATCCCTCCGAGCCGTCCCCGACAGGGCAGACACCAGCACACAGTGCTAGGAGCTTAGTGCCTCTGTTGGCTACGTGGGTGAGCCACCAGGTATTGAGGAAGCCTTGCGGATGAGGAGCAGAGAGGTGCCAGCTGCATGCTGCTGAATGGGCGAGGGTCCGGCGTGCAGCACTGCAGAGGAGGAAGGGGCAGAGGCAGAGAGAGAAGCGTCGAGGCGGTGAAGGTCTCCTGCCGGCACCAGGAGCTGTGGTGAGTCACGCGTCCTCTCCTCTGTATCCTGGCCCATCTCTGCCACCCTTCTCCAGATGTCTGCCTGCCTCCCTTCCTCCGTCTGCCTCTCTGCCCACCTCCCTGTATGGCTCCCCAAAACTTGTTATTCTTCTGCCAACTCTGGAGAATACGCCGTTGCATTTTAAATTTTTTCTATGTGTCTCTCTAGCCAGCTCCCTCTCCCTATTTTTCAGTTTTTCTGCACTGCCTTGTGGCCTATTACTTTTAAATTTTCATTTCTGTATCTCCTCCTATCCAGCTCCCTGACCCTATGTTTTTTTAATATCTCCCTCTGCTCTGTACCCCATTGCTTTTCAAACTTTCTTTCTGTGCCTCCCTCTATTTAGCTCCATTCTCCTATTATTTACTTCTTCTCACTCTTTCCTTTACCCCGTTGGTTTAAAAATTTTCTTTATACCTGTGTGTCTCTCTTGCCAGCTCCCTGGCCTTATTTTTTAATTCTCACCTGTGTGAATTGTTCCCCATCACTTTTTGAATTTTCTTTCTATTTGTCCCTCTATCTTCCACCCTGTCCCTATTTTAAAGATCTTTCTGGTGTTTCCTGTACTGTGCCACTTGCTAATTTCTATCTATCCCCCCATCCATCTCCCTGTCGTTATTTCTTAATGTTTTCCTATCTCTCCTGTACCCTGTTGCTTTTTATGTTTTATTTCTACACCTCCCACTACGTGGCTCACTGTCCCTATTTTTCAGTTCCTCCCTGTAGCTGGGGAAGGGTCTGCCCAGGCATGCCTGCCTGAGGGAGCTGATGAAGGGGAACTGTCCGAGGAGGGAATCCAAGGGGGTCTCGCAGGCAGCTGCCTGCAGCAAGGAACAGCCAGTGCCTGCAGCGAGGAAGCATCCCTCCGAGCTGTCCCTGACAGAGCAGACACCAGCACGCGGCGCTGGGAGCTCGGCGGCCCCATCGGCTGCACTGGAGAGCCGCCGGGAAGCCTTGCGCTGGAGGAGCATTGAGGCACCTGCTGCTGAGGCAGAGGGAAAACCACTGGGGCGACCGAGGTCTCCTGCCACTGGCAGGAGCTGCAGTGAGTTGCGTGTTCGGTTTCATTTCTTTCGCCGTCTCTCCCTGTCTGGCTCCCTGCCAGGATTTTTTTAATTCCTCCCTATCTGTCTTGTAGCCTGTTGCTGGTTTTGCTTTCTCTGTGTCTCTCTGTCCGGCTCCCTGTCTTTACTTATTTTTGAAAGATTCCTCCTTCTCTACCTTGTGTGCATCACTCTTAAAATTTTCGTTCCCTGACGTCCCTCTGTAGATTGCTCCCAATCCCGTATTTTTTTAAATGCCTCCCTCTCCGTCCCGTGGCCTGTTGTGCCTGCCTCTCTCCTTTTTCCCAGTCCTTGGTCCCTACTTTTCCATTTCTCCCTCTTGGCCCTGGAGCACAATGCTAGTACTTGTCTTTCCTCATCGCTCCCTGTCCCCGTTTGGTAATTCCTCCCTCTCTGCCCCGTACGTGTCACTGTTTTTCCATTCTCTGTCCCACTCCCTCTCCTGAGTCTTTCATCACTCCCTCTCTGCCCTCTACCTTGTTGGAGTTGGTCTTTTTGGTCACCTTTCTCCATCGCACCATGTCCGGCTCCCTCTCCCTTCCTTCTTGATATTCCTCCCTCTCTGTCTTGGCACCCACAGCAGTTTCTCCTTTCTCCGTCTCTCTCTGGCTGGCTCCTGCCCCTGGTTTTCACTTTCTTCTTTCTCCATCTCTCTGTCTGGCTCTGGATGCCAATTTTTTAATTCCTCCTTCTCTTCCCTGTAGCCTGTCTTTCTCCCCACCTCTAGCTTCCCCTCCCTATGCTTTAATGCCTCCCTCTCTGCCCTGTAGCGTGTAGCTATGTGGTTTGTTTTGTGTTGTTTCTCCCCTCCTGCCCCTTCCCTCCATAGTTCACTCTCCCAGCTCCTTGTCCCAGTTGTTTTATTCCTCCCTCTCTGCCCTGTTCTTGTTGCCTTTTTGTCTTTCTCCACCTCTCTCAGTCCGGCATCCTGCCCTTATTCTTATTTCATCCCTCTCTGTTGTGCTGCCTGTCCCAGGTTTTTCCTGCATCTCCATCCTGCTCCCTGTCCTTCTTTCTTGGTCTCTGTCCTGCTCCCTCTCCTTCTCTTTCTCCCTCTCTTCCTCTTTCCTTGCTGCTTCTTTCCCCACCTCTGTCGGGCTCCCTTGTCCCTGTCCTTCCCTCGCTCTCCCGCTCCCTGCCTCATGCTTTCTCACTACACCCCCTGACCAGCTGGCTGCCACTTTTCCCTCTCTTCTAGTGTCCCACGCCCTGCTCCTCATTTAGGTGGCCTCCATGTCTGCCCAGCAGCCCATGGCTCCAGGAGCCAGCCGACCGACTGTCCCTGCCCCACCGAACTGACGAGCGTGGCTCTGGGAACAACTCCCGAATGCCCGGGGACCAGAGGGAGCATCGGGGGTCCCGAGCACTGGAGCACGCTCACTCCTGGGACTTGTGCCGTGCCTGACCAAATCAACAGTCGCCTTCTCCTTTCTCCTGCACGCCTGCGGCTGTGCTCCCTTTGCACCGGGCAAGGGGCTGTGGCGGGGCCCAGGGCAGGAGGTGAGTGATGCACTGGGGGGGTCGGGCGAGGGCCCCCTGCTCCTGCTGGGCTCCAGCTGGGGGCCGGGGCTGCAGGAGGCCCAGGTGCGGGCAGTGAGGCTGCTGGGGCTGCCCCTCCCTTGAGAAGGGGGGCTGCCGGCGGAGGGGCTGGTGCTGCCCTGCCCCGGGTGGCTGCGGAGGGGCCGGTGTGAGGCAGGGGAAAAGCGCAGCAGTCGCCGGGCTGCGGCTGCACCGCGGGAGAAGGTGAGCAGGGGCCGGGCTATGGGCCGGCGGGTCCCGGGGAAAGCCCCGAGGAGGGCGGCAGGGCCGGCGGGGTCCGTGTGGGAAGCACGGAGCGGCGGGGGTCCCCTGCCACGCCAGAGCCGGCGGCGGGACGGGGGGACGGTGTTCCCGCGGGGTGGGAACGCGGGGAGGGGAGGGCTGCCTCTCGCGGCATGCCGGGAGCTGTAGTCCTGGGGCACGGGGGCTGCCGGTCGGCCATGTTGGTTCCGCAGAGCATGATGGGAGCTGTAGTCCTGGGGCATGGGACTTCCGGTAGGCCGTGTTTGTTCCGCAGAGCATGCTGGGAGCTGTAGTCTTGCAGCACTCGGCTGCCGGGCGGCCATGCTGCGTTTGCCAGTGCACGCTGGGAGGTGTAGTTTTTACAGCCGTAGCTGCCGGGCAGCCGCATTGCTCCAGGGCGCGTGCGGCGAGGTGTAGTCCTTGCTGCTGCCGCAGCAAGTGTAGTTTTGCTGACGGATTCGTGTGGTTTTCTGTGGGCTTCCAGCTGCGGCCGCACCCCATAAGTGGTGCAGCCACGCCTCGAGGGCATGTGCGCGGTGACGCGCTGCCCGCTGTCCCGACAACGGTGCCGCAGGTGAGGCGCCGCACGTGCGCGGAGGTGCCGCTGTGGTGCGTGTTGCCGTCTGCCGGTAACGGCAATGCGATACGGTGGTGCCTGCAGGGTGATGCCGCCGCACTCCTTGCTGCCTCCCGGTGAGGAAGCGGCAGTGCTGGCCCACAGGCGCGCTGTCGGCGGGCGCTCGGCGCGCAAAACGTGGAACTGCAGTGCCGCCCTGAAGCCTGTCCCATAGCCCCACATCACCCCCAGGCCCTGTTGTGAAGACCACAAGCTGGCCCTCGAATGGGCTGGATTCTCCCTTAACGCAGGTGCCGTTACCAGCAGTGCGGGGAAGGAGCAGTGTCTCCAGAAGCCCCTGCAGAAGGAAGGGCTTAGGCCAGGGGCGATCTACGGTAATAACGGTCGCCGCTTCTTTCCCTGTCCCAGAGGCCGTGCTGAGGATGCGGTTGTCCATTCCTCCCGTGGGGATGCTGCTGACAGCACCTGCCTCAGGCTTGCGTGGGTTGTCTCTGCCTGACCTCGCTCTCCTTGCGGCGAGGGGGCGGAAAGGGACAGGCGGAGCGATTACTGGCTGTGGACAGGAGCTGCCGCGGCTGAAGCTGGAGAGGCCGGAGAAAGGTAAAGAAGAGGAGACTGAAGGCCGTCTGGCCGACAGCTGCCTCCCGCGCACGCAAGCGCGAGCCTGCCTCTCCGGGTGGGGAGGGATCTCTCTTCGTAGTCCATAACAGGCCAGACTGTTACCAGAAAGTGGCAAAATAATTCACTCTCTAAAACTTAATTTTGGCGTTTTAGAAAGCAGGCATTCTTTATTGCGGTGCTGGGCAGCACTGCGGATCATTCCACCATGAGGGCTCCGACAGCCTGATAAACTTTCAGTAATTACATACTATGAAATCATACACATTCATAGGATTTCTGAGAATTTGTTTACATAAACATGAGATTTCCTGGAACTTATTAACATATGCAAATGTCTGATCTGCATGTGCAGTCGTCTTCTGTGGTGTCTTCAGATGAAGGCTTGTAGTCGTCTTCACTGTGTTCGCTGACTGACCTTTACTTCTGCGCGAACTCGGTTCTGGGATCCCGTAGACGATGTCCTTCAAGGTCGGTTTGTTCTGGTCATTTTGCACCTTTCTTACTTTATGGCTTCACACATCTGCTCTCCCAAGGCCTAGCTGTCTAAAGCTTCTTATCTTACAACTGTCCTAACTAATCACAAAGATTTACTTTTGTTTGGTTACATCTGTTGTGCAATGATTCTAACAACAACTTGAATTGATAGTTTCTTATTTATATTTGCAGGTATCAATCCCTCCTTTTCTTTTGAGGGCTTGTAGTTTATATGCTGCAGTCCTCACTGTACAAACTTATTATATCTTGTACACCAGTTACAACGTCGGATCATTATGCAGGCAAGAATACAAACTATGATAATAATCACTAATAAAAATAATCTCTTCAGCCATAACCAATTAGGTAACCAAGAAGTGGGAGCATTCCAAATCTCTTCAAACCCAAAAGAGGTATTTTCTTTAGTTACTTCATGTAAGGTTATTGTTTGGCCATGTATGATTTTTAAATCTTCGGATATCCTTCTACTTTCATCAATGTGTGTACAGCACCTTGAATTTACTATCGCACATGTTCCTCCATGGGAAGCCAACATCATGTATTAGTTTCTTCTTGTAAAGCTTTTATAGCATCGGATGTGGCATTCCCGATTTTCTTGATGACTCCTTCTATGTTTACTATTGCTTTTTCCAATTCACTGACTCCTAATGCTGGAATTAACCATCTTACAAATGAGTGAAAGGCAGTAGACCAAGTAATCAGTGGATTATCCGTTGCTCTTTTTTTGTTTTCCAATTGGGGATTTAATCCCCCCATTCCATGGAGATGTGTTATTACTTTAATGTCTGGGACACCACCCCTAACGTACAAGAACCTGTCCACCAGGGAGGCAGTACTTTAAGGGCTTGGTCTCTGCACAGCCAATACCATCCCATTCCTTTGGGCACTTCCCAAAATTTTAAACTTTTGGGCTGTCCCAAAGGATATTCCAAGTGGTATTGAAAGGAATTGGTAGGCCAATTAGTGTTACATTGGACCGAGTACTGTGCTTTGGGAATCTAGCACAAATCCAACATTTGCTTGCATTAATAGCTGAAGCTACTTCTGCTGCTAATGGCACAGGAACATTCTCGTGCCATGGACCTTCCTAGTTTTGGCCCAAACACTTCTGAACTTACCAGTAACACAGAAACTAAAGTTGTCATTTGAAAACGAGCTTCAGAGGAGCTGCCTCCTTGGAAGTCCATGGTTTAGGAGCCTTTTTGACTCTTGAGTAATGAATCCAGGCCCCTTTCTTATCTAGTTTCATGGCTGTGTATGTTGTCAGTAAAACCTGAAATGGTCCTTTCCACTTTTCTTGCAGGGGCTCTCCGGTCCACGACTTCAGGTATACCCAGTCTCCAGGCTGGAACGTGTGTACTGGGGAATCGAGATTCAGAGATTTATTTACAATCATGTTCTTTTTCATTTCTTGTATCACTGTCCCTAGGGTATTAGATACTTTTGTAAATCTGTTTCACCACGGATGTTTAATTCTTCTGGTAATTTAGGAATCTGGTACGGTCTCCCATACAACAGCTCATAAGGGCTTAACTGATGGTTTCCTTTAGGCTGAACTCTAATTTTCAGTAGCGCAAGTGGAAGTGCTTGTATCCAAGTCATTGAGGTTTCTTGGCAAATTTTACTCAATTGCAGTTTTAAGGGCTGATTCATGCGCTCTACCCGTCCACTGGATTGTGGGCGATAGGGGGCATGCAGCTCCCATGTTATTTGTGATACTCTGCTTGTCAGACAATGTCTGCAGCAAAACGTGGCCCCCTATCAGAGGAAATCCCTAAAGGAACACCAAGTCGGGGTATTATTTCTTTAAATAAGATTTTGACAACTTCCCTGGCCTTGTTGGTGCGACATGGGAAGGCTTCAGGCCATCCTGTAAAAGTATCCACCAATACGAACAGATAGCTTAACCCTCCTTTTCTTGGCAGTTCAGTGAAATCTATCTGCCAGCGCTCTCCTGGAGCATCTCCTGGTTTTGTGGATCCAAACTGAATTCTGTTCTGGGTCTTTGGATTATTTCTAAGGCATGTTTCAACTATGGACCTTATAATTTCTACCATATTATGATTCACCACTGACTCTTACAGATGTTTCAGTAAGTTCTCAGTTCCCCAATGAACACTATTATGTTCTTTCTTTGTTATTTCATGCATCAAAATTGGGGTTAGAATTACCTGCCCCGTAGGAGTAACAGCCCATCCATTTTTCTGTATTTCAGCTCTTAATGTTTCAATTAAGTTTCTGTCCTGACTGTCATAGTTAGGAGATTCTCCTAATTCTGTTTTCTTTTCAGGTATTATTGCCAATATTCCTTTACCCTTTTCTGCAGCCTTACGAGCGGTCAAATCGGCCAATTGATTGCCTCTTTCTTGTGGGGTGCGGCTGGTTTCGTGAGCTTTGCAGTGCATAACAGCCACTTCGTTTCTGTACACTTTTGAGTAACTTTAGAATCTGCTCCGCATGTTTAATTCTGGTCCCTTGAGATGACGATAGTCCCCTTTCTTTCCAAATCGCTCCATGTGCATGTAATACTCCAAATGCATATTTGGAATCGGTCCATACATTCACTCGCTTTCCTTCACTCAATACTAAAGCTCTTGTTAGTGCAATCAGTTCTGCTTTCTGGGCTGACATTTTTGATTGCAGAGCTTCTGCTTCTACAACAGTATCCACTGTGGTCGCGGCATATCCCGACATCCAGATCTCTTGTTTCACAAAGCTGCTCCTGTCCGAATATAGCTCCCAGTCTGGGTTTTCCAGAGGGGTGTCTTTCAGGTCAGGTCAGCTGGAATACAGCTCCTCGATGGTCTGTAAACAATTGTGTGGGTTCTTCTTCCAGTTGTCGAGATGACAGGAAAACTGCTGGGTTTACTACTGCCGTTGATTTAAAAACAGCATCATTTTGTTCAAGAAGTGCTACCTGGTACTTCAACATCGGGCTCGGAGACCACCAGTGCCCACCTCTTTGGTCCAGGACAGCGAGTACCACGTGTGGTACAGACCCAGTCATTTCCTGTCCCAGTGTCAGTTTCCGGGCTTCTTGGATTAACAGCCCAGCAGCGGCGACAGCCCTCGGACCACCTGGCCGTCCTTTGCTGGTACGGCTCCATTGCTTGGAGAAATAGGCCACCGTGCGTCTGTTGCCTCCCGGCATCTGAGAGCGCTCCCAGAGCCGTAGCTTGTCGCTCGTGAACGAACAATTCAAAAGTTTTAGTTGGATCAGGGAGTCCTAAAGCTGGTGCCTTCATCAGAGTTCTTTTTATTCGTTTGAAAGCATTTCTGGTGCTGCTGTCCCATTCCGAACATCCAGGCAGTGAAGTTTTCAGTAGCTCATACAAAGGTTTCACAATGAGTCCATAGCCTGCAATCCACAGCCTGCACCACCCCACCGTTCCCGGGAAGGCCCGCAGCTCCCGTGCATGCTGGGGCTCGGGATGCTGGCAGACAGCTTCCTTTCCTTCTGTGCTCAGTCTTTGTCCTTTCAAAAGCTCAAATCCCAGATACCTGACAGATTCTCAAATGACTTGTGCCTCTTCTTTTGAAACTCGGTAACCATTCATTCCCAGAAAATTCAAAAGATCAATATTAATTGTCAGCACTCTTCCTGGGTTACAGCTGCAACTAGAATATCATCGACATACTGCAACACAGTCCCTGTCTTTATCCTCTTTTCCAGGTTTCCAGTTCTTTGGCTAATTGATTTCCAAATATTGTAGGACCATTTTTGAATCTCTGTGGCAACACTGTCCAAGTGTACTGTGATTTACGACCAGTTTCTGGATTTTCCCACTCAAAGGCAAATATATTTTAACTTTCTTGCTCGAGAGGTATGCAGAAAAAGGCATCTTTCAAATCTATAACTGTGAACTATTCTAGGTTTTCATTTATTGTTGTCAGTAAAGTGTATGGGTTTGCAGCTACTGGATGAATATCGTGAACAATTTGATTAATAGCTCTTAAATCTTGTACCAATCAATAACTTTTCCCATCTGCTTTTTTTACTGGCAAGATGGGGGCGTTGTATTCTGATTCACATTCCCTCAGCAGACCGTATTCTATAAATTTCTCAATAATTGTCATTAACCCGATTCTAGCTTCTAGTTTCAAAGGGTATTGCTTTTGTCTTACTGGCTTTGCTCCTGCTTTGAGCTCCGTTTTTACCGGTTCAGCATTCCTACCTTTACCAGGGACTTCTCCAGCCCGTACGAGGGGCATCACTGCATTTTTCCACTTCTGCTGGGATGCTGGTTCCTGAAGTTTTATCTTCCTGCAATAGGAACGCAGTTGCTTGTACAAGTTTAGATTCAGGAATTAATACATCGACCTCCCCGTCTTTAAATCGTATTTCTGCTTCCAATTTTTCTAACAAATCTCGCCCTAGCAAAGGTTTCGGAGCCCCCGGTAAATACAGGAATTGATGTGTTACCCATTGTTTTCCAATTTTGAATGTTAAAGGCTTGAAGAATGGCCTAGTTTCAGTGTTACCAGTCACACCAACAACTTTGATTCTCTTATTACAAAGTTCAAAACCTTTTCCATTCAAAACCAACTAAGCTGCTCCAGTGTCTACCAGGAATTCTGCTTCAGTTGGATCTTCCCCCAGCTTTATTTTCACCAGAGGCTCTGCTGGGGAAGACTCCTCCGTCCCCTTCATTCCTCAGTGTTAACTGCAGTTGTTGTTGTCAACACGGAATCGGCTCCTTCTGTTCCCTGTCGGGAGGGGCAGTTCGCTTTCCAGTGTCCCTCCTTTTTTACAATAAGTGCCTCTAACTCGTCCTCTTCCTCCGACTCCATTCCTACCTCCTTGAAATCCTCCTCTACTTACTTGCAATCCTTCTAAAGCTGCTATCAACTGAGCATCATATTTTTCTTTCACCTGATCCCTGTTTCTGAAAGCTATTCATGCGACTTCCAACAATTTCCCTAAGTCCCTGACATCTGTGCCCTGCAACTTTTGTAATTTCCTCTGAATGCCATCTGTTGACTGTCCTATAAAGAGGGACACTGACTGATTTTTCCCTTCTTCCGATTCCAGGTCCATAGTGGTACATCTTTGTGCAGTTTCCTTTAGTCTATCTAAAAATTCAGTCGGTGACTCCTCCTTATTCCGCTTAATCTGATACAACTTCCACCAATTCACCGCTTTAGGAACAGCATTCCTAATTCCAAACAAAACCAGCTCTTGGTATCGTTTTATTAATTTCCGTTCTGTCATTAGGATCCCAGTCTGGATCTCTAGGAGGTAAATGTTGCTCCCACCGACCCTGCAATTGTCCTGTAGCAATTTGTCCCTCTGTTTGAGTTCTTGCCTTCTAAAGATGATTTCTCTTTCTGCGCTATCAAACAATACCGACAGAAGAGCATCGATAGCCTTCCAGTCAGGGTCTGTAGTTCTGATCATTGTGTCAAAGGCTTTAGCCACCTTCTCAGGGTTATCGCTATAATTGCCTGCTGCCTGCTTCCAATCATTTAAATCAGCAATCGAAAAGGGCCCCCTCACAGTCAGGGGTCCTTCGTTCCCAACAGCCGTCCCAATGGCGCTCGCGGCGCTGCTCCTGCCGACCACGCGTCCTCCCAGCCACTGGCGTCGCTCCTCTCTCTCTGCTCTCAGTCGCCCGCTTCAGGGGGCTCAGGTTTGTCATTCTGCGATCTCTGCCTCGGCCCGGGAGCAACCAACGCTTCTGGGTCATCCTCTGGCTCATCCTGAACTCATTGTAAACACCTCTGTCCAATACCACCAGCAGAACAACACCTTTTCAAACCTTTCCCTTTTCCATTGCTCTTACTCTCTTTCCAATGCTAGCACCAAAGGATCTGAGGCAGCCAAATTTATCCCGCACTTCTGCTGCCATGCAGGGTGTGAAGGTAAAGTGAAAAACATATCCGCATGCAGGACTTCATCCCACTTTCCTTCCCGTCCTAAAAATAACGGGCAATTGCAACAATGATGTATAACGGGCAATTGCAACAATGATGTATAACGGGCAATTGCAACAAAGTATAACGGCAATTCAAAGTTCCACTAACCGGCCACTTTCCTCCATCCCCCAGGTTATACACTGGCCACCACCGATTACAACGTTTGGTTAGATCAGCTTGCTTTGCAGCTCCTCCCGGGGTCCTGCTGTTTGCTCCCAATTGTGTAAAATGCACCCGAGAGGAGATTTCTCTAAGGTCGTTTCCCTTTTAGAAGTTGCAGTTCCCATTTTAAAAGCAAGACACAAAACAATTTAAACCAAGCTTTTCACACCACCACCACACAATTACAAACGCTTAGGGCCACAAACACACAAAAGCACCCAGTTACAGCCGCGACCCTATTCAGCATTCAAACTCGCAGATCAGGCAAACTCCCCAGCCTCGGTTTCTGGAAGGAGACCTATCCTTCAGTTTGGATCCAAGGGTCCTTTCCCTTTGCCCCAGGGATTCAGCCCAACCCTGCGCAGCTTTCGCTAGGACTGACGGGCAGGCAACAGAAAACAACGCTGAAAGAATGCCTTTACCTTATTGCCGGTCCTGGCTCAGAGCTCTTCGGTCCGGGGATCGGAGGTTCTCCCTGAGAATCCCTCGGTGCCAGAGGGAGGTCCCACAGTCCCTCGGATCCATCGATGTTCAAGAGCAGGGTCCCACCTGGGGTGCCAAAATCTGTTACCGGAAAGTGGCGAAATAATTCACTCTCTAAAACTTAATTTTGGCGTTTTAGAAAGCAGGCATTCTTTATCGCGGTGCTGGGCAGCACTGGGGATCATTCCACCATGAGGGCTCCGACAGCTTGATAAACCTTCAGTAATTACATACTATGAAATCATATACATTCATAGGACTTCCGAGAATTTGTTTACATAAACATGAGATTTCCTGGAACTTATTAACATATGTAAATGTCCAATCCGCATGTGCAGTTGTCTTCCATAGTGGTCTTCAGGTGATCTTTGGGGTCTTCAGATGAAGGCTCGTAGTTGTCTTCACTGTGTTCGCTGACTGACCTTTACTTCTGCGCAAACTCAGTTCTGGGATCACGTATACGATGTCCTTCAAGGTCGGTTTGTTCTCATCTGATGGTCATTTTGCACCTTTCTTACTTTATGGTTTGGCACATCTGCTCTCCCAAGGCCTAGCTGTCTGAAGGGGATTATTCAGGGGCTTCTTATCTTACAACTGTCCTAACTAATCACAAAGATTTACTTTTGTTTGGTTACATCTGTTGTGCAATGATTCTAACGACTTGAATTGATAGCTTCTATCTATATTCGCAGGTATCAAGACCACCAACATCCACCGCGGGGTTGATACACGTAACCCACAGCGCGGTACAGCTGCGTAGCGCATGAGAGACAGAGGTTACGTGCCTAGGAAGCCTTGTCTCGTAAGAGCTGAAAGACACCCACATTTCCTCTTAGGTAGAGGACAGCCAAGCGACCGGAGTTACAGAAGAGGAAGAGAGGAGAGAAGGAGAAAGAAGCGTCTGAACTGGTCAGTTCTCCCAGCAGCACCGAGAGCGAGAGCTGTGGTGAGTGCCAGGCCCTCCCTGCCGCTCCCCTGGCCCCCTCTCTTTTGCACGCTGCTGTGATCCGTAGCGGTCTGCGAGTACAAGGTACGTCCGCGTTGTGTGTCCGCGTTTTTCCTAGGGCACTTGTAATATGGACTTCAAAGTTAACGTCAAGAATGCACCAGCTCTCCTTCCTTCTGTAGTTTTTCTAGGAACTATTTTAACGCAGATCCTAAAAGGAAAAGAAGGTCTGCGCTGGAGCGTGTTCTGCCTGTGCAAAGCCGACTTCCCTCCGTTTATTTTGCCTTCCTGAAAGCGCAATCTTCTGTTTCTGTGCGCTTACTAGGAAATGATATCGGGAAAATAGTTGCGTCCTAAAAGAGGAAAGACGCCGTTTGTAAGAGTTCAGGCGTTCAGATGAAACAGGCTTTGTTTTCGTCATAGAAGCTGTGTGCTTTTTCAGTCAATAAGTTTTGAAAATATCTTAGAGCAGTACTTGAAAAGCTTACTGAGATACTAGCGTCTGTACTAAAAGCGATCCAGGTCCAAGGAGAGACGTGGACAAAAGAGGAGGAATCGGCGTCACTTTCCCGGGAAGCATTGCCAGCCTTGTAAGTAGCGACAGCGAGTCCTGACGTGGTTTCGGTGAGTTACTGCTTCGGCAGCGTCCTTTTTCCTTAACCTACAGCGTGTGGTTTCTTACTTCAGTTGGAAAGAGATTTTCCAGAATGGAAGTCTTTCTCATTCAAAGAAGTTGTGTTTTATGAACTCCCCATCAGAGTGGGGATCTTCAGAGATGATGCGCTTGGCAGTAGAAGTCAGCAGCAGCGAGACTTTCCGCTCTCAAAAAAAAAAACAAGAAAAAAAAAAAAAAAAGAAAGAAAAGTCCGTTTGCTTCCAAAGAGCCGAGCACAGCACGTCTTCCGGAAGTCGATGGCATCGCTGGTTCTCAGTTGCAACAGCCGAGATGTCATCAACACGCGTTCCTCTGCGTGCTTCGGTGCAGCCAAACGCGTTAGCAAATCTGCCGGTCCTTTTTGGTAGCCTTAGGCATTGCAGCCCCGGGGATTGGATTCCGCCCGCAAAGTAAAACCGTATGGGGGATCTCTTCTCTCACTGATTTTTCTACCCTAGATGTAACTTTAGGAAAAAAAAAAAAGTTAAAATTGTCTATGCAAACTGCCTTGCGTTGTTTCACCTGCAACTGCCAACTAGCTGTGGCGTTGTTTCAACTTTAACTGCCAACTAGCTGTGGCGTACAATTGCTTAGGTGTATTTGAGCCGTTAGGTATTTGTTCTAAACATTGACCAGGAGAGGCAACTGAACGTTACGGGGTTTTCCCCCCCACCCCCCTGCTCGTTTGACGGAGTGCTCTGAAGTACTTTTCTTTCTGTCTGGCTTTCAAGGGTGCGTTTCCCTGGCAGTTCAGTAGCATCTCTCTCGGGCAGCGCGGCTGGCCAGATGTCACTCCTAATGACGTAAGGCGCAAAAAACCCCTGGTCAAATGATAACTGCGTATCTTGGAGACAGATAATCTGCTGGTATCGATTCACAGCTGTGCAAGTTAAATTAACGCAAAAGGAAAATCCAGCCCTTCTCCAGTAGAAGTATTTTTATTGGATGTCTGTAAGCACACGCACAGCTTTTTTAGTATGAAGCGAATTGCTGCGATTTGTCCTCTGGTTTTCCTTTTACCCTCGAAAGCGTTACGCTTCGCTTCCAGCTTTATCGACCGAGCCAGCAAGATGTGCAGCAGCAGTGCAAGGACTTGTACTCATTTCAGCTGGGTTAGAGTGAAATTTCTTCTTAGTAGCTGGTATAGCGCTGTGTTTTGGATTTAGGATGAGAATAATGTTGATAACGCAGTGATGTCTTGTTTGTTGCTGAGTAGTGTTTATACTGGTCAAGGACTTTTCAGGTTCCCATGCTCTGCCAGGTGCACAAGAAGCTGGGAGGGGGCACGGCCAGGACAGCTGACCTTGAGTCAGAGGGACTGCGACCTGTGGATGAGTCCACGCGGGAGCAGGACACCCCGAAGCATCCGTGGATGTGGTAAGCCCATGCCAGAGCAGGTATGTCGCGAAGCGTCTGTGGCCATGGTTATGTCTGTGCCGCAGCAGGTATACCTCTGAAGGGATTGTGGCTGAAGGAGAAGGCCACGCTGGAGAAAGTACCCCTCGAAGCACCGGTGGCTGTGGATGAGTCCGCGCTGCAGCAGGTACACCTTGAAGCATTGGTGGCTGTGCATGAGCTCATGCTGGAGCACCTCAAGGCGTGTGGGCATGGGTAAGGCCATGCTGGAGTAGGTTTACTTCTGAAGAGAACGTGGCTGTGGGTAAGGCTATGCTGGAGCCAGTATATCTCGGAAGGCATTGTGGCCCGTGGAGAAGGCCACGCTGGAACAGGTGCACCTCTAAGTGACTGTGGAGAAGTCTGTGCCGCAGCAGGTATACTCCTGGAGAGACTGGCTCGTAGATAAGGCTCCGCTTGGAGCAGGTAAACCCCTAAGGGACTGCAGCCCCTGGATAAGTCCAAGCCAGCACGGGAACGGAGGGGGAGCACGGCAGAGCAGAGCCTGAGCGAGAGGTGCGTCACCGTCCCCTGGCAGGCTCCCCCCGTGGCGTGGGGCAGCCGCCGGCTTGCGGGACAGGGGCTGGGGGGGGCTGCAACCGTTTGGGGGGGCTGCCCCCATTTTATTTCTCTGGCGGAGCTCCCCTTTTCGGGGGGGCGCCTACATATGTAAACGGCATTATTAAAGTAGTGAGCTGCCGGTCGGGGCTGTTTTCCTTGGTTTTGTGCCTTTTTTTTGGGGTGAATTAAAAGGGTGGGGTGGGGTGGAGGAGCCTTGGGGGTGATGATGTCATTTGGGGCACCCCAACGTCCCTGGGGGCGGGGGCGTGATGATGAAACAGAGGAGCAGGTGAGTGGGGGATGAAGGTGTCACGGGGAGGTTTCCCCCCAGAGGAGAGGGGTCACAGCCCCAAAATGCCTGAAAATTCATTAAAAACATTAAAAACTGTAAATACAGGTGTGAGGCATTGCAGTAGAGAAAAATCTCTCGCCTTTATATATATATATATACAAAAATAATATTCACTTATATATATATAAAAAAAGGATTTCAAAATACAAACCTGTATCTGCTATATTATATAAAGGGTTTTAGACTATTAAAAAATCTAAATGGAGATAGATAGGGTTTTAAAATAAAAAAGAACTTGTCTATATGTGAAGAAATAAAGGAGTTTAAAATGCAAAAAGAGATGATGGATATGAAGGAATTTAAAACAGAGAAAAGTCTGGATAGGTAGAGCTTTCTACGCTTACTGTGTGTCACCGAGTAAAAGGTTCTATGGAAGTGTAAACAGATAACTAAGACTAAATAGACAGAATTGTAAGTAGGTATCTAAGTCTAAAGAGGGAAGTCTAAGATATCAAAGTGTCAAAATATCCAAGTCTAAACAGCTAGCTAATCTAAATAGATGTTCTATATAATAAGTGTAAATAGCCACGTACATGTCAATAGATATAACAGTGTAAACAGGTAATATGCATCAAAGGTATCTGTTGCCTGAATATGTGTATGTGTAACTAGCTACCTAAGTGTAAATGTCTATGCTACAGAAGGTTTATAAAATGCAAAGAAACCCTGTTTATAGAAAGGATTTAAAAACTCGACCTCCCCCTCGAATCTCTCTTGCAGGTATAAAAGCACTTTCCAAAGCTGTCCCTTCCCCCTTTTCCCATCCCGCTTTGGGGCCAGTTTCCCCCAAACGGGGACTTTCCCCTGCGGGGCCACACAATTTGGAGGGGGGGAGCAACACGTTTGGGGCTCCCAGGAAAGCCGAATCCACCTGGATTTGTGCAGCTGGAAAGCAAACACTGCCCCCCCCATGTTAATGCAGAAAACCAAAACCAAAAATGACCCATTGTTATGTTGTGGAAAAGCGCCGGAAAACCCCAGAACTGAATATTTTGGAAAGCAGAAACCCCCAAGTTTTGTATGATGTCAAAGAAAAAACAAAAAAACCCACAAACAACCAAAACAAAAAACAACCAAAAAACAAACCAAACCCCACCAAAAAACACTGCTAATTTTAGCAAAAATTGGGGTGAAATGCTGGCAGTTCGAGGAGCATTGCTGGGAATTATCTGGAGTGGATTTGTTCTCTGGCATGGATTCCTTCTCCGGAGCGGAATATCCGTTGCGGCTTATCCCAGGTGAGTTATCTGCTGTGGATTATGCCGGGCGGACCCCCTGGTGTAGGTCATCCCCACCCGTGTCCCCCCGTGCACCTTTCTACCCACACACAGCCGCTGTCCGTCCGTGTCCGTCTCCTGCCCCCCGTCCTCCTCTGCCTGTCTCTGCGCCCTCCCAAGTGCTCTCCACCCAAACGTCCCCCCACACAAGGTTTTTCCCCCCGTGCGGGTTTTTTTTTTCCCCGTGACGTGCCCCCCGCGTCCCCTGCCCTCCAGTCTCGTGCCCCCGCTCCCCTGCTCCCCCTCCCATAGCTCCTTTGCTTCTGGACCCCCGGGGCGCTGCCTGCACCCCCATCTGCCCATTGCCCCCACCCAAACTCCAACACCCCCCCACCCGCTCCCTGTGTTGTCCGAAAGGCGGATCCTTTGCCCGGTGTGCAACGGCCCAATAACCACCCACTCAGGAGAGACATTGATCACTGATTTCAGGTCTGCGCAAAGCTGGGTGCTTGGCGATTTCCCACAAATCAGGCACACCCTCACACAAACCGGCAGTGTATTTCTCAGGTTACAAGATCGGTATAAGCCTGCCTAAATTTACACTTATCGGCTGGTGATTAACATTTCATACACTATTGGTTTGCTGTACTTAAATTAGCCTTGCTCGCTATGTAAATTAGCAGGCGTGCTCCTTTCAGGTGGGGGGGCAAGTCTTTTTGGTCCTGAGTTGAGTCGGCGGTTGCGATCTCCCCTCGCCACGTTTACCTTTCACCCACTTTCTGCAGTTTGATCAAACTTCACGCTTCTCTGGCCACCGTCCAGTCTTTGGTGCCAAGATGCTCCCTTTTATCGGTCTGTGAGCTCTTCCTCAAGGCTGGAGCCGTTAGTTGTCCACAGTTTGTTACTTACACAAACACTTTCATCTCTTTGAGCTCCCTCCCAAATTCCGTTCCCAAGGCACAAGCAGTTAGCAGTTTTGCTAATTGGAAAATGACTGTTTCCGCAAGACACCACCTGCACCCTGCTCCCATCCCACTCTCCCTGCCCCTGTGTTTTGGATTTGTGCTGGAAAAAGTGTTGATAACACACGCAGGGATGTTTTAGTCACCGAGCAGCACTTGCACAGAGTCAAGGCCCTTTCTGCTCCTCACCCTGCCCCGCCAGCGAGCAGGCGGGGGCACAGAAAGCTGGGAGGGGAGGGGGCTGGGGCAGCGGACCCCGGCCGACCAAGGGGACATCCCGCACCGTGTGCGTCACGTCCAGCCATAAAATGAGGGGGGAGGCTGGCGGGGGGCTGCGGCTCAGGGACTGGCGGAGCATCAGTCGCTTGGTGGTGAGCAATTGTTTTCATTTGTATGGCTTGTCTGCATTGGCTTTTGTTTTTCTCTTAGATTTTTAGTTTTCCTCTTTTCTGTAATGGTGGCTGTGGTTGTTGAACTGGTTTTATCTCAATCCGTGAATTTTCTCACTTTTACCCTTCTGGTTCTGATCTTTTTATTTTTTTTACTAAAATCTCTCCAGGGTCTGTTGACTCGCTGGTGTCACTCTCCCACCCCTGATGCCACATGCAGATGAATCCAGCACTCCCGGGGGCTTGCTCTGGGGGCAAAAAAGCCGAGGCGAGGCAAAGGTATTGACCAGGTTCCCTGTGCTGCGTCCCCCGGCTGGGTGCTGGGGTGGGGGGCGCGGCGAGAAAGGGCCAGCAGCCGCTGCAAGCTGTCAAGTGCAGAGGACTGAAATGCTCGAGCCGCTTGGGTGCTTTTTGGTGGCGAGGCGATGGCTGTGGCTGCGTGGGCTGTGAGCGGGAGCAGGGGCAGAGAAGGGCGAGGCTTGTGACACCCCCCCCCGTAAGGCGGCGGCGGCTGCGGGCGGCCCCAGGCGGGCCGGGGGGCGAGTCCTTTCTCCCCGCGGGGCGCGGTCGGAGCGCCGGGCTTGGTGTGGTGCTGCCGCCTGGCGGCCAAAAGCGGGTACTGCAGGGCGGGAGCCGCGCAGGGGCGGTGGCGTCCCCGTGGTCGCCGGTGCCGGTGGCCGGTAACGGGCATGCGACAGCGCGGTGGCCGCGGGGTGCTGCCGCCGCAGCCGTTGCTGCCTCCCGGTAAGGAAGCGCCGCTCTCGCCGCACGGGAGGCGCTTGCCGCTGCTAGCACTGCCGCGTCCGCCTCCGCTGCAGCCCCGCCCCGCCGAATGCCCCGGTCCTGGTGTGGAGCGGCCCCGCCCCTAGCGCCGGGCCCCGCCCCTGGATGCCCCCGGGCAGGGGAAGGGCACCACCCCTAGCGACAGGCCCCGCCCCTGGAGACCACGCCTGCGCACTGTGTTGGGGTGGAGCTTAGCCGCGGGGGGCGGAGCCTAGCGGTGGTAAGGCGGAGCTTTGCCGTGTGAGGGCGGAGCTTCACTGGCGCATGCGTGCTGTGTGCAGGGCACAGCTTTGCTGCAGAGGGCGGGGTTTGCCGCTGGGGGGGCGGAGCTTCGCCAGCGCATGCGAGGTGCATCGGGGGCGGGCATCGCGCCGTGGGTGGAGCTTCCCCCCGCGGAGGGGCCAGCGGGAGCCCGGGGCGGAGCGGAGCGGTCGTTGGGCTGCGGCTGCACAGAGCACACAAAAGCTTAAAAAACCAAACCCTCCCCGGCAAAAAAATAACTCGTCCAAACCACCAAAATGGCCGATACAGTCCTCCCGGATCACAGAGAAGGTCGTCCAGACCATAGAGATAAGACAGAAAGTCGTCCCAGATTCTAAAGACTGTCCTTCAGACCATCGAGATGCAAGCGGAAGTCCTCCCGGAGTATAGGGCGGCTCCGCAGACCATGGAGATGACACCGAAAGTCCACCCAGACCATTGAGAAGGTCCTCCAGACCATAGAGAGGAGACAGAAAGTCATCCCAGATGCGAAAGACTGTCCTTCAGATGATAGAGATGCAAGAGGAAGTCCTCCCGGAGTATAGGGCGGCTCCGCAGACCATGGAGATGACACCGAAAGTCCACCCAGACCATCGAGAAGGCCCTCCAGAGCATAGAGGTGAAACGAGAAGTCCCCTGGATGATACAGAAGGTCGTCCAGCCCACAGAGATTAAACTGGAATTCCTCCCAGACCATGCGCGGTGCGTCGCGGGCGGGCATCGTGCGGTGGGCGCAGCTTCCCCCCGCGGAGGGGCCAGCGGGAGCCCAGGGCGGGGCGGAGCGGTTGTTGGGCTGCGGCTGCAGGCAGGGAGGAGGTGAGCGGGGAAGCCCCGAGGAGGGCGGCGGTGCCTGGGGGGGGAGCGGCCGGGCCGGCGGGAGGCACGGAGCGGGGAGGGTGCGGTGCCGTGTGGGAGCCGGGCGGGTGGGGCTTCCCAGAGCCGGACGAGGGGGGGCGCGCCGGGTCGGGGCCGGTGGCGAGATCAGCCCGGAGTCGGGCGGGGGCCGCGCCGGTCCGTAGCCGGGCGGCGGGGGGCTTCCGTGCCGAGCGGCGCTGGTCCGGGGCCGGGCGGGAGCCGCGCCGGTCCGGGGCCGGGCAGCGGGGGGGCACCGCGTCGGGGCTGGGCAGTGGGAGGGCGCCGGGTCGGCGCCGGTCGTGGGAGGCCGGCTGCAGCCGGTGGCGGGGGCTGCCCGGAGCCACGCTGGGGGCTCGGTGGGGCTTCCACGTGCGGCGGTGGCGGGGGGAACGGTGTCCCCGCAGGGTCCCAAAGCACGGAGGGCTGCGTCCCCTGGCATCCGGGGCTTTTGGTCGGCCACGTTGGTTCCCCGGGGCATGCCGGGAGGTGTAGTTTCTAGGGCCGTGGCTGCCGGACAAACCGCTTCCTTTTTTGCCTCCTCCTTTCCCAGCGTCACCTTCTGCGTCCCGGGAAGAAAATCCCGCGTGGGTGATTCCGCTCGGCGCTCAGGTAATCGCGTGTCTGGGGCTGCGGGAGCGGGGAGAAACCCTTGCCGGGTCAAAGACGCTCCAGGGGCGCCACATCAAAGCCAGAGGAAAGGCAAAGCCGCTGCCCGTGCAGAAAAGCCGATGACAAATTGCAGCTGAGAGAGCGCGCCGCGTTCCTGCAGTGCTCCCTTGGCAGTTTCGGCTGTTTGCCTTCCAGGCAAAAGAACAGACTTTCCTCTAGGAGAAATGAAGAGCTGCCTGTTCCCTTCTTTAGGGTCCGGTGTTTCTCTTCTGGTCGGTCGTGCTACTTTGATGGGCGAGCTGGAAATAGCCTGTTGTTTTGATACGCAGAACTAAATTGTTAGTAACATGCGGTGTCAGTAGAGTTCATTTTGGAGCACCTAGGTGCCAGTGGAAACGTAAGGAATGAAACGTGATGGAAACCGATCTTTAAACTTTAGTTTTCCTTGGTTTTTCTTTGCCATCAGAGCGTTGATGGCATGGTGGCCTGTGGCTCGGTGCACGTTCTGTTCCGTGGAGCCTTCGGTCTAGGACTTTGAAGTAACAAAGTTTGTCCTTCCAGAAAAGGGCTAGTCGCTCCTAGGATTGAGGTGTGGGCTTGGAGAGTCTCTTAAGCACGTGCCTAGAATTAAAGCCGAATTTCACTTCGTGTTGCTGCTGTTTGTCTTCACTTTCATTCCTTTCGCCACGGCTCCATCGTGAGCGGGAGCTCTGAATCGTCCCTTTTTTTCAGTCTCGCACACGTTTTTTTACCCAAGGAGGTGCTACGTTTAGAAGTTAAGGAGTTTTCTCACAAACGCGTCGGTCGATGCAATTGCGTTGTGATTGTTAAAACCCCCAAAATAACACCGGTCTTACAGATCTGGCCTATTTCTTCTGAACACGGATTCGTCGCGTGCAAATCGGGATACAGATCGTCTGCACTTCCTGCTTTGTGGAGGACACTGTGCTGAGACAGGGGTGAGCTCCCAAAGGAAAAAAATACAAGGTCATGGGGGTTTTTTTGTTTCTATTTGGGGGCCGGGGGGGGGGGTGCATTTAAAAGAAAAGAAAAAAAAGAGTAGAATGTTGACTGGTGGCAGCCTGCAGAGCTCTTTTGCTGCCCGACCTCTCCTTTTCCTCTCTTGAAGTCCTCTTTCGTGGCTGTAATTGTCGTTTGGAGAAGTTCGGAAGAGCAGTTCAGGGACTTGCCTGGGCCCGTGTGCTAGTAATACCAGGAAGGGAAACGCTTGAACCGGTAGCAAAGAAGTTGGCTCCAAGTAGAGGTTCTGAAGGAAGAACAACGATAACAGGAAGCAAATAGCAAGTTACCAAAAAATGGGCGCGTGTCAAACGCCTCCGAGTTTTATTGCCGAATGTTGTTTGGCACTATGTTCCAAAGGGCTATTTTTTCCTTTGCTCGGCTGTAGCTTTCGCAAGACTTCACAAAACCGGGCAGCTTGGGACTCCTCCCCAGCTTTATGCTACAGGTTTTTTTTCCTCTCTCAGCAGAGCGTCAGCTGCCGCCGTTTCACCGTGGTCGCCCTTTCTTCTGCCGTGAAAGCGCAAGACGGACGGAAAGGCTGCGTAGCGGTCTGCGAGTACAAGGTACGTCCGCGATGCGTGTCCGCGTTTTTCCTAAGGCGCTTGTAGCATGGACTTCAAAGTTAACGTCAAGAATGCGCCAGCTCTCCTTCCTTCTGTAGTTTTTCTAGGACCTATTTTAGCGCAGATCCTAAAAGGAAAAGAAGGTCTGCGCTGGAGCGTGTTCTGCCTGTGCAAAGCCGACTTCCCTCCGTTTATTTTGCCTTCCTGAAAGCGCAATCTTCTGTTTCTGTGCGCTTACTGGGAAATGATATCGGGACAATAATTGCGTCCTAAAAGAGGAAAGACGCCATTTGTAAGAGTTCAGGCGTTCAGAAGAAACAGGCTTTGTTTTCGTCATAGAAGCTGTGTGCTTTTTCAGTCAATAAGTTTTGAAAATATCTTAGAGTAGTACTTGAAAAGCTTACTGAGATACTAGCGTCCGTACTAAAAGCGATCCAGGTCCAAGGAGAGACGTGGACAAAAGAGGAGGAATCGGCCTCGAAAATTCGTGTGTGTGATTAAAAACGTTCAAAACTGGAAATACGGGTGCGAGGCATTGCAGTAGAGAAAAATCTCTTGCCTTTATATATATATATTGAAAAATAATATTCATATGTATATATACAGAATTCATATATATATGAATTTTTATATATATATATATATATAAAAAGAAGGATTTCAAAATACAAACCCGTATCTGCTGTATTATATAAATGATTCAAACATAATTTTCTGTCTTCTTCCGTTTTAGTTCACCGATGCGGGTTTTTAAATCACTTCCTGATGTTCTTAATCGCCGCTTCCTTTAAGCACTCTCCTGTCTCCTGTTGTCCTCTTTGCTGCCTTTATTCCCCTGTATTTATGTTTTAATTCTTTCTTGTCTTTCCTTAGGGCCCTCGTTTTTTGAATTTTCCTTCTCCGTCCCTTTAGTTTGCTGTCCTGTTTTTTAATTTTCCCATTTATTTCCCTAATCCCTGTTGCTTTTTCAGTGTTCTATGTTGACTTTTCCCCTTGGGGTTTAGTTGGGTTTAATTGTTTCTTCTCTTCCCTTAGTGCCCTCGCTTTCTAAATTTTCCTTCTCCGACGGAGCTCCCTGTCGCTATTGATTAAGTTTTTCCTTATTTCTTCCATCGCCCTTGCTGTTCAAAGCCTCCTGCTTTCGGCTGGCAGAGAGATAAGGTTCTTCCTAGTAGCTGGCACAGTGCTGCGGTTTGGATTTAGGATGAGAACAACGTTGGTAACGCACTGACGTTTTTGTTTGTCGCTAAGTAGCGCTTACACCGCTCAAGGCCCTTTCAGCTTCCCGTGCTCTGCCCGGTGCGCCAGAAGCTGGGAGGCGCCACAGCCAGCTCAGCTGACCCGCACCGGCCGAAGCGCTATTCCCTCCCGTGTGACGTCACGCTCGGTAGGGAAACGGGGGGTCGTTGGCCAGGAGTCAGCGATCGCTGCTCGGGGACGTGCTTGGCATCGGTCGGCGAGTGGTGAGCACCTGTAGAGTGAATCGCTTGCTTTGTATACTGTTATTGGTTTATTATTATTACTACTAGTACTATTACTACTATTCTGTTGTCTTTTCCTTCAATTGTTAAACTGTTCTTCCTTTAACCCACGAGTGTTCTGACTTCCACCCTTCCAATTTTCTCCCCCGTAGCGGCTGTGTGGTGCTTAGCTGCTGGCTGGGGTAAACCACGACAAAAGCTTCTGTCTACTCGTATTCCGTTTGCCGTTTCCCTTTTTTAATTCTTCCTTGTCTCTATTAGTACCTTTGCTTTTTCAATTGTCTTCCTACGTCTCTCTTTTAGTTCACTGTCCCCGGTTTTCATTTTTTTCTTTTTGTTGCCCTAATTCCCGTCATTATTGAAGTTTTTTTGCTTTTATCCCGTTCCCTGTCTTTAGTTTTCAAGGAGTTGTTCTCTTTCCTTAGGGTCCTCCCTTTTAACAGCCTCGGAGGGGGCGTAGCTTCCCGCTGAGGAGCGGCTGGAGGAGGCGAGGTGGTTGTCAGCCGGGTCGTCATTTAATAGTAAAGTATGAAATGGCATGTTGGTTAATCATTTCCCGTTTGGTTTTGTGGGAGCTGTGCTGGCTGCCTTGAGAATCGGCTGAGAAGTTGAGGTGAGCTGGGTGGTAGAGGGGAGGCACACGGGGCTGGCTATTTCACCCGAGCGCCACGGGAACTTTGTGTCTCCTGGCATCCTAGGCGCACCGAGCGACAGCCGCAGCATCTTTCTTGAGAACAGGCGTGGAGCAGGGGAGCAGAGCGGTGCGGTGCTTTTGAGGAGGAGGGTGTCGCAGAAGCGGTTGGCAGTAACCAGACCGATGCTGAATACCAGCACTGTGTTTTAGTTTGTTAGTGTGTTGTGGGTTTTTGGGTTGGGAGGTTTTGGTTTTTTTTGTTTTTTGGGTTTTTTTGAGATGATGAAGAAGAACTGAGTGAGTGCAGGAATGTTCTAGTTAGGTGTGTGGTGGTTTTCTTTTTTTCTTTTTTGAGGGTGGATTCAGATCCCTGGCCCTCTGAAAGCTCAGTTGCGGGGTCAGGGCTGAGGAGGTATCAAGGATAGGAATTGCAGGGAGGGGTTATAAAGTTGGTGTCGGGGAGAGGCCTGTCCAGGAGCAGTCTCCTTTGGGAAGGGAAAAGGACCGGGTTACTGTTCTTAGCACGCTGCTGACGTTGGCTGGGCAGGGCGGTTCCATCCTGTGTCTGCGTGTTCTGCTTTTGCGTAGTCTGTCTTCTGTGTCTCGTATCGTGGCTTTCTCGGGTCTTGATGTTTCCGTAGCTCTTGGTGATCATGGGGCCCCTCGGTAAGCCTCCCGAGGGTCTCGAACACGTCGCCTCATCGGCATGGCGTTTCTTGAGCCCTGCTTATCTTGCCGTCGTAGCTTAAAGCGCGGACGTGTCCGGGAAGCGTCGCGTTACAGATGTTTCTGAGGGATCGTCTGTTGTGTGCTTTTTCAGTCAGTAAGTTTTGAAAATATCGTAGAGTAGTACTTGAAAAGCTTACTGAGATACTAGCGTCTGTACTAAAAGCGATCCAGGTCCAAGGAGAGACGTGGACAAAAGAGGAGGAATCGGCGTCACTTTCCCGGGAAGCATTGCCAGCCTTGTAAGTAGCGACAGCGAGTCCTGACGTGGTTTCGGTGAGTTACTGCTTCGGCAGCGTCCTT
This sequence comes from Nipponia nippon, assembly GCF_047370975.1. Taxonomy (NCBI): domain Eukaryota; kingdom Metazoa; phylum Chordata; class Aves; order Pelecaniformes; family Threskiornithidae; genus Nipponia; species Nipponia nippon. The sequence continues at coordinate 167,938,967 of NW_028262290.1, forward strand.
TTTCCTTAACCTACAGCGTGTGGTTTCTTACTTCAGTTGGAAAGAGATTTTCCAGAATGGAAGTCTTTCTCATTCAAAGAAGTTGTGTTTTATGAACTCCCCATCAGAGTGGGGATCTTCAGAGATGATGCGCTTGGCAGTAGAAGTCAGCAGCAGCGAGACTTTCCGCTCTCTTAAAAAAAAAAAAAAAAGAAAAAAAAAAAAAAAAAAGAAAGAAAAGTCCGTTTGCTTCCAAAGAGCCGAGCACAGCACGTCTTCCGGAAGTCGATGGCATCGCTGGTTCTCAGTTGCAACAGCCGAGATGTCATCAACACGCGTTCCTCTGCGTGCTTCGGTGCAGCCAAAAGCGTTAGCAAATCTGCCGGTCCTTTTTGGTAGCCTTAGGCATTGCAGCCCCGGGGATTGGATTCCGCCCGCAAAGTAAAACCGTATGAGGGATCTCTTCTCTCACTGATTTTTCTACCCTAGATGTAACTTTAGGAAAAAAAAAAAAGTTAAAATTGTCTATACAAACTGCCTTGCGTTGTTTCACCTGCAGCTGCCAACTAGCTGTGGCGTTGTTTCAACTTTAACTGCCAACTAGCTGTGGCGTACAATTGCTTAGGTGTATTTGAGCCGTTAGGTATTTGTTCTAAACGTTGACCAGGAGAGGCAACTGAACGTTACGGGTTTTTCCCCCCCCCCCCCCGCTCGTTTGACGGAGTGCTCTGAAGTACTTTCTTTCTGTCTGGCTTTCAAGGGTGCGTTTCCCTGGCAGTTCAGTAGCATCTCTCTCGGGCAGCGCGGCTGGCCAGATGTCGCTCCTAATGACGTAAGGCGCAAAAAACCCCTGGTCAAATGATAACTGCGTATCTTGGAGACAGATAATCTGCTGGTATCGATTCACAGCTGTGCAAGTTAAATTAACGCAAAAGGAAAATCCAGCCCTTCTCCAGTAGAAGTATTTTTATTGGATGTCTGTAAGCACACGCACAGCTTTTTTAGTAGGAAGCGAATTGCTGCGATTTGTCCTCTGGTTTTCCTTTTACCCTCGAAAGCGTTACGCTTCGCTTCCAGCTTTATCGACCGAGCCAGCAAGATGCGCAGGAGCGCGAGGACCGTAGCTGTTGCGGCGGATCTGTAAGCGTAGATTCTGATTGCGGTACGCCCTTGTCCTGCAGCCTCGCAGGGTTGTCTCCCTGCAGCCGTGCCGTAAGGAAGGGGTGAGACGTTTTCCAACGCCGGCAAGAGCGCGTACTTTTACGCGCAGAACGTGTTTGGAATCGTACCGGTTAGTCTTCATGCTGATTGGAAGCGTTCAGGTCGCTCTAGCTTTTAAAGGACGTCTTGTGTTTTGAGCTGACCTGCTTACCTCGAATCCTCCTTGAGCTCAACTGCTCTCCTCTCCCTTGCTCTGACTGAATTCCTCTACTCGCTGCTGTGCTATTTTTTTCCCATGCGGAAATATCGCTTGGGATTTTTGTTTTTCAGGTGTCTCGTTGCAGGCGTCTCGTGATGCTCGCTAGGTCCCCCCGGCCCAGGTTGGCCTGCCGGTCGTGAAGCGTCCCGAGGGTAAGGGGCCGGCCCCGTGCCTGGAGGCTCCTGGCTCTGTCTCCGGCGGGTGCCCCGCGGGTGCGTCAGCGAGGGCTGTCTGGTGGGGAGAGTGCCGGGCCAAGAGGGAGCGGGGAGGTTCGCTGCCCCGGGGAGCCCGTCCCAGCGCGGGAACGGAGGGGGAGCACGGCAGAGCAGAGCCTGAGCGAGAGGTGCGTCACCGTCCCCTGGCAGGCTCCCCCCGCGGCGTGGGGCAGCCGCCGGCTTGCGGGACAGGGGCTGGGGGGCCCTGCCCCCATTTTATTTCTCTGGCGGAGCTCCCCTTTTCGGGGGGCGCCTACATATGTAAACGGCATTATTAAAGTAGCGAGCTGCCGGTCGGGGCTGTGTTCCTTGTTTTGTGCCTTTTTTGGGGGGGTGATGAAAAAGTGTTGGAGGGGCCTGGGGGGTGATGATGTCATTTGGGGCACCCCAACGTCCCTGGGGGCGGGGGGTGTGATGATGAAACAGAGGAGCAGGTGAGTGGGGGATGAAGGTGTCACGGGGAGGTTCCCCCCCAGAGGAGGGGGGGTCACAGCCCCAAAATGCCTGAAAACTCGTGTGTGTGTGTGTGATTAAAAATGTTAAAAACTGGAAATACGGGTGCGAGGCATTGCAGTAGAGGAAAATCTCTCGCCTTTATATATATATATATATTGAAAAATAATATTCATTTCTATATATAGAGAGAGAGAAAAGGATTTCAAAATACAAACCTGTACCTGCTACGTTATAGAAATTATTAAAAAATCTAAATGGAGATAGATAGGGTTTTAAAATAAAAAAGAACTTGTCTATATGTGAAGAAATAAAGGAGTTTAAAACGCAAAAAGAGATGATGTAGATGAAGGAATTGAAAACAGAAGAAAGTCTGGATAGGTAGAGGTATCTACGCTTACCGTGTGTCACCGAGTAAGCCAAAGTAGGTCGTCTGTGTAATGGAAGTAAAGGTTCTATGGAAGTGTAAACAGATAACTAAGTCTAAATAGACAGAATTGTAAGTAGATACCGAAGTCTAAGATACCAAAGTGTCAAAATATCCAAGTCCAAGAGCAAAATAGCCAAGAGCAACACGGTTTGGGGCTCCCAGGAAGGCCGAATCCGCCTGGATTTGTGCAGCTGGAAAGCAAGCGCGCGCGCACACCCACACCCCCACACCCCCACACCCCCCCCACATTTTAATGCAGAAAACCAAAAATGACCCATTGTTATGATGTGGAAAAGCGCCGGAAAACCCCAGAACTGAATAGTTTTGAAAAGCAGAAACCCCCAAGTTATGTATGATGTAAAAGAAAAAACAAAAAAGAACAACAACAAAAAAACAAGCCAACAAACCAAAAAACCCAAACGCAAAACCCGCACCAATTTGGGCCAAATTTGGGGTGAACCGCTGGCAGTTTGAGGGGCATTGCTGGGGATTATCTGGCGTGGATTCCTTCTCCGGAGCGGACTATCCGTTGCGGCTTATCCCAGGTGAGTTATCTGCTGTGGATTATGCCGGGCGGACCCCCTGGTGTAGGTCATCCCCACCCGTGTCCCCCCGTGCACCTTTCTACCCACACACAGCCGCTGTCCGTTCGTGTCCGTCTCCGCCCCCCCGTCCTCCTCTGCCTGTCTCTGCGCCCTCCCAAGTGCTCTCCACCCAAACGTCCCCCCACACAAGGTTTTTCCCCCCGTGCAGGGTTTTTTTTTCCCCGTGACGTGCCCCCCGCGTCCCCTGCCCTCCAGTCTCGTGCCCCCGCTCCCCTGCTCCCCCCTCCCATAGCTCCTTTGCTTCTGGACCCCCAGCTCCGCACGGGACACGGGCAGCCTGGGGAGCTTTGCCCCGAGCCATTCCTTTCCCCTCTGGGCAGCAGCGGTTCTGCCGCTGCTACAGGCAGGCGCTTTCTGGACGGGCGAGGGGCTGGGACGACCGGAGGCTGCTGCACGCTCCAGTCCGACTGAGACGCTGTTCCCGGGGGACCTGGCGCAGGGAAAGGCGAGGGACTCTCCGCGCTGCCGGTGACTCTTCAGAAGGGAACCGCGCTCTGGTTTTAGCGGCAGAAGGTGTCGGTCAGGCAGCCGCGTAGCACCGTGCTGAGCGATGTGGCAGGCGCCTGGCTTGGTGGAGTCCAGGCGTGTTTCTCGCCTCGCAGTCTCGATGCCCAACCAAGCAGGGGGTTCAGGTTCCCAAAGCCTTTGGGCGTGGGAGCAAGATGACAGCTAGGTGTCTAGCAGCACAGGATTTCAGCCGTGTTGCTTGCTGCAAATGGCTTGCAGGCCAGGAGATGTGGAGAGGGGTCTGAAATGAAGAAAGGGAGCGTGGAAGCGATTGTTTTAAGGCGGCAAATGAAGCAGCCGAAGGAGGCGAGCGGCTCAGCTGCCCCCTGGGCGGACCGGCCCCTCCAGCCTCCCGAGTCTCGCGCGCTGCAGGCGGCCAAGCGCGGGCGCCGCGCGTGCTGGCGGGAGCGGCAGGGAGCGCGGAGCTGCGCTGCCGTCCAGAGCAGCGAGGGAACTGGCAGGGCTCTACGGCCGTCTGGTGCGGCCAGCTGAGGGGCCGCCGTGCCCCTTTGCTTTCCCTGTTTCACGTCTCGTTCCTTTGCACGCCGCAGGGCAGGGCGGTAAGTAACATGGCGCAGCGTCTTATTTAAGCGGCAAGCCCTGCGCGGGAAGCCCGGTGCGTGTGCAGGATGAGCAGAGGGCGGGCACCGCAGCAGAGCCCGAGGGGCGCCAGCGTATCGCTCGCTCGCAGATCGCGCGCTTGCCCGCGGTCTGCTCGCATGCACCGCTTCCTGATAATCGTAGCTGCCCCTCTGACGCAAAGCAGCTTTCAGTGCCTTGAGGATGCCATCGGTGTCGCTTTTATTTTCTTTTTTTTTCTTTTTTTTTTTTTTTTCCTAAAATCTCTCCAGGGTCTGTTGACTCGCTGGTGTCACTCTCCCACCCCTGATGCCACGTGCAGATGAATCCAGCACTCCCGGGGGCTTACTCTGGGGGCAAAAAAGCCGAGGCAAGGCAAAGGTATTGACCAGGTTCCCTGTGCTGCGTCCCCCGGCTGGGTGCTGGGGTGGGGGGCGCGGCGAGAAAGGGCCAGCAGCCGCTGCAAGCTGTCAAGTGCAGAGGACTGAAATGCTCGAGCCGCTTGGGTGCTTTTTGGTGGCGAGGCGATGGCTGTGGCTGCGTGGGCTGTGAGCGGGAGCAGGGGCAGAGAAGGGCGAGGCTTGTGACACCCCCCGCCCCCCCGTAAGGCGGCGGCGGCGGCGGCGGCGGCTGCGGGCGGCCCCAGGCGGGCCGGGGGGCGAGTCCTTTCTCCCCGCGGGGCGCGGTCGGAGCGCCGGGCTTGGTGTGGTGCTGCCGCCTGGCGGCCAAAAGCGGGTACTGCAGGGCGGGAGCCGCGCAGGGGCGGTGGCGTCCCCGTGGTCGCCGGTGCCGGTGGCCGGTAACGGGCATGCGACAGCGCGGTGGCCGCGGGGTGCTGCCGCCGCAGCCGTTGCTGCCTCCCGGTAAGGAAGCGCCGCTCTCGCCGCACGGGAGGCGCTTGCCGCTGCTAGCACTGCCGCGTCCGCCTCCGCTGCAGCCCCGCCCCGCGGCGTCCGCCTCCGCTGCAGCCCCGCCCCGCCGAATGCCCCGGTCCTGGTGTGGAGCGGCCCCGCCCCTAGCGCCGGGCCCCGCCCCTGGATGCCCCCGGGCAGGGGAAGGGCACCACCCCTAGCGACATGCCCCGCCCCTGGAGACCACGCCTGCGCACTGTGTTGGGGTGGAGCTTAGCCGCGGGGGGCGGAGCCTAGCGGTGGTAAGGCGGAGCTTTGTCGTGTGAGGGCGGAGCTTCATCGGCGCATGCGTGCTGTCTCGGGGGCGGAGCCTTGCCGAGGGGGGGCGGCGCTTTGCGCTGAAGGGCGGGGCTTTGCCGCGGGTGGGCGGAGCTTGCCGTGTGAGGGCGGAGCTTTGCCGGCGCATGCGCGCTGTCTTGGGGCGGAGTTTTGCCGTGGGGGCGGACCTTTGATGTGAAAGGCGGAGCTTTGCCGCGTATGCATGCTGCCTCGGGGGCGGAACTTTGCCGCGGGGGGGGCGGAGCCTTGCCAGGTGAGGGCGGAGCTTTGCCGGGTGAGGGCGGAGCTTGACCAGCGCATGCGCGATGCGTCGGGGGCGGAGCCTTGCCGCGGGGGGGCGGAGCTTTGCCAGGTGAGGGCGGAGCTTTGCCGGGGGAGGGCGGAGCTTGACCGGCGCATGCGCGATGCTTCGGGGGCGGAGCCTTGCCGCGGGGGGGCGGAGCTTTGCCGGGTGAGGGCGGAGCTTTGCCGGGTGAGGGCGGAGCTTGACCGGCGCATGCGCGATGCGTCGGGGGCGGAGCCTTGCCGCGGGGGGGCGGAGCTTTGCCGGGTGAGGGCGGAGTTTCATCGGCACATGCGCGATGAGTTGGGGACGGAGCTTTGCTGCGGGGGGGGGCGGAGCTTTGCCGTGGGAGGGCGGAGGTTTGCTGTGAAGGGCGGAGCTTGGTATGCGCATGCGCGCTGTCTCAGGGGCGGAGCTTTGCTGCGGGGGGGGCGGAGCTTTGCCATGGGAGGGTGGAGCTTTGCCGAGGGGGCGGAGCTTCACCGGCGCATGCGTGCTGTGTGCAGGGCGGAGCTTGGCTGCAGAGGGCGGGGTTTTCCGCTGGGAGGGCGGAGCTTCGCCAGCGCATGCGAGGTACATCGGGGGCGGGCATCGCGCCGTGGGTGGAGCTTCCCCCCGCGGAGGGGCCAGCGGGAGCCCGGCTGCGGCTGCAGGCAGGGAGGAGGTGAGCGGGGAAAGTCCCGAGAAGGGCGGCGGTGCCTGGGGGGGGAGCGGCCGGGCCGGCGGGAGGCAGGGAGCGGGGAGGGTGCGGTGCCGTGTGGGAGCCGGGCGGGTGGGGCTTCCCGGGGCCGGGCGGCGGGGGGGCGCCGCGCCGCTCCAGGGCCGGGCGGTGGGGGGGGCGCCGCGCCGAGCCGCGCCGCTCCGGGGCCGGGCGGCGGGGGGCCGCCGCGCCGAGCTGAGCCGCGCTGGTGCGATGCGGGGCGGGCGCCGCGCCGGTGCGGGCCGGGCGGCGGGGCAGCGCCGAGCCGCGCCGGGGCCGGGCGGCGGGGGAGCGCCGCGCCGGTCCGGGGCCGGGCGGGCGCCGCGCCGAGCCGCGCCGGTCCGGGGCCGGGCGGGCGCCGCGCCGAGCCGCGCCGGTCCGGGGCCGGGCGGGCGCCGGGCCGAGCCGCGCCGCTCCGGCGCCGGGGGGGCGCCGCGCCGAGCCGAGCCGCGCCGCTCCGGGGCCGGGCGCCGGGGGGCCGCCACGTCGAGCTGAGCCGCACTGATTCGATGCTGGGCGGGCGCCGCGCCGGTGCGGGCCGGGCGGCGGAGAGGCGCCGCACCGAGCCGCGCCGGGGCCGGGCGGCGGGGGAGCGCGGAGCCACGCCGGGGCCGGGCGGCGGGGGGCGCCGAGCCGCGCCGGGGTTGGGCAGCGGGGGAGCGCCGCGCCGAGCCGCGCCGCTCCGGGGCGGGGGGTGCCGCGCCGAGCCGCGCCGCTCCGGGGCCCGGCGGGCGCCGCGCCGGTCCGGGGCCGGGCAGCGGGGGGGCGCCGCGCCGCGTCGGCGCCGGGCGGGGGCGGGCAGCCGGAGGTGTTGGCGGGGGCTGCCCGGAGCCGCGCTGGGGGCTCGGCGGGGCTTCCACGTGCGGCGGCGGCGGGGGGAACGGTGTCCCCGCAGGGTCCCAAAGCACGGAGGGTTGCGTCTCGCGGCATCCGGGGCTTTTGGTCGGTCACGTTGGTTCCCCGGGGCATGCCGGGAGGTGTAGTTTCTAGGGCCGTGGCTGCCGGGCAAACCGCTTCCTTTTTTGCCTCCTCCTTTCCCTTGCCTGCGGGGGAGCGGCGGGCCGGCGGGAGGCACGGAGCGGGGAGGGTTCGGTGCCGTGTGGGAGCCGGGCGGGCGGGGCTTCCCGGAGCCGGGCGAGGGGCGGGCGCGTCGGGTCGGGGCCGGTGGCGAGGTGAGCCCGGAGTTGGGCGGGCGCCGCGCCGGTGCGGGGCGGGGGGGCGCCGCGCCGAGCCGCTCCGCTCCGGGGCCGGGCGGCGGGGGGGAGCCGCGCTGGGGGCTCGGCGGGGCTTCCACGTGCGGCGGTGGCGCGGTGAACGGTGTCCCCGCAGGATCCCAAAGCACGGAGGGCTGCGTCCCCTGGCATCCGGGGCTTTTGGTCGGCCACGTTGGTTCCCCGGGGCATGCCGGGAGGTGTAGTTTCTAGGGCCGTGGCTGCCGGGCAAACCGCTTCGTTTTTTGCCTCCTCCTTTCCCAGCGTCACCTTCTGCGTCCCGGGAAGAAAATCCCGCGTGGGTGATTCCGCTCGGCGCTCAGGTAATCGCGTGTCTGGGGCTGCGGGAGCGGGGAGAAACCCTTGCCGGGTCAAGGACGCTCCAGGGGCGCCACATCAAAGCCAGAGGAAAGGCAAAGCCGCTGCCCGTGCAGAAAAGCCGATGACAAATTGCAGCTGAGAGAGCGCGCCGCGTTCCTGCAGTGCTCCCTTGGCAGTTTCGGCTGTTTGCCTTCCGGGCAAAAGAACAGACTTTCCTCTAGGAGAAATGAAGAGCTGCCTGTTCCCTTCTTTAGGGTCCGGTGTTTCTCTTCTGGTCGGTCGTGCTACTTTGATGGGCGAGCTGGAAATAGCCTGTTGTTTTGATACGCAGAACTAAATTGTTAGTAACATGCGGTGTCAGTAGAGTTCATTTTGGAGCACCTAGGTGCCAGTGGAAACGTAAGGAATGAAACGCGATGGAAACCGATCTTTAAACTTTAGTTTTCCTTGGTTTTTCTTTGCCATCAGAGCGTCGATGGCACGGTGGCCTGTGGCTCGGTGCACGTTCTGTTCCGTGGAGCCTTCGGTCTAGGACTTTGAAGTAACAAAGCTTGTCCTTCCAGAAAAGGGCTAGTCGCTCCTAGGATTGAGGTGTGGGCTTGGAGAGTCTCTTAAGCACGTGCCTAGAATTAAAGCCGAATTTCACTTCGTGTTGCTGCTGTTTGTCTTCACTTTCATTCCTTTCGCCACGGCTCCATCGTGAGCGGGAGCTCTGAATCGTCCCTTTTTTTCAGTCTCGCACACGTTTTTTTACCCAAGGAGGTGCTACGTTTAGAAGTTAAGGAGTTTTCTCACAAACGCGTCGGTCGATGCAATTGCGTTGTGATTGTTAAAACCCCCAAAATAACACCGGTCTTACAGATCTGGCCTATTTCTTCTGAACACGGATTCGTCGCGTGCAAATCGGGATACAGATCGTCTGCGCTTCCTGCTCTGTGGAGGACACTGTGCTGAGACAGGGGTGAGCTCCCAAAGGAAAAAAAATACAAGGTCATGGGGTTTTTTTGTTTGTATTTGGGGGCGGGGGGGTGGATTTAAAGGAAAAAAAAAGAAAAAAAAAGAGTGGAATGTTGACTGGTGGCAGCCTGCAGAGCTTTTTTGCTGCCCGGCCTCTCCTTTTCCTCTCTTGAAGTCCTCTTTTGTGGCTGTAATTGTCGTTTGGAGAAGTTCGGAAGAGCAGTTCAGGGACTTGCCTGGGCCCGTGTGCTAGTAATACCAGGAAGGGAAACGCTTGAACCGGTAGCAAAGAAGTTGGCTCCAAGTAGAGGTTCTGAAGGAAGAACAACGATAACAGGAAGCAAATAGCAAGTTACCAAAAAATGGGCGCGTGTCAAACGCCTCCGAGTTTTATTGCCGAATGTTGTTTGGCAATATGTTCCAAAGGGCTATTTTTTCCTTTGCTCGGCTGTAGCTTTCGCAAGACTTCACAAAACCGGGCAGCTTGGGACTCCTCCCCAGCTTTATGCTACAGGTTTTTTTTCCTCTCTCAGCAGAGTGTCAGCTGCCGCCGTTTCACCGTGGTCGCCCTTTCTTCTGCCGTGAAAGCGCAAGACGGACGGAAAGGCTGCGTAGCGGTCTGCGAGTACAAGGTGCGTCCGCGATGCGTGTCCGCGTTTTTCCTAAGGCGCTTGTAGCATGGACTTCAAAGTTAACGTCAAGAATGCGCCAGCTCTCCTTCCTTCTGTAGTTTTTCTAGGACCTATTTTAGCGCAGATCCTAAAAGGAAAAGAAGGTCTGCGCTGGAGCGTGTTCTGCCTGTGCAAAGCCGACTTCCCTCCGTTTATTTTGCCTTCCTGAAAGCGCAATCTTCTGTTTCTGTGCGCTTACTAGGAAATGATATCGGGAAAATAGTTGCGTCCTAAAAGAGGAAAGACGCCGTTTGTAAGAGTTCAGGCGTTCAGAAGAAACAGGCTTTGTTTTCATCATAGAAGCTGTGTGCTTTTTCAGTCAATAAGTTTTGAAAATATCTTAGAGTAGTCCTTGAAAAGCTTACTGAGATACTAGCGTCCGTACTAAAAGCGATCCAGGTCCAAGGAGAGACGTGGACAAAAGAGGAGGAATCGGCCTCGAAAATTCGTGTGTGTGATTAAAAACGTTCAAAACTGTAAATACGGGTGTGAGGCATTGCAGTAGAGAAAAATCTCTCGCCTTTATATTTATATATTGAAAAATAATATTCATATGTATATATACAGAATTCATATATATATATATATAAAGAAGGATTTCCAAATACAAACCTATATCTGCTGTATTATATAAATGATTCAAAAATAATTTTCAGTCTTTTTCCGTTTTTTCCGTCTCCGTTTTAGTTCACCGATGCGGGTTTTTAAATCACTTCCTGATGTTCTTAATCGCCGCTTCCTTTAAGCACTCTCCTGTCTCCTGTTGTCCTCTTTCCTTAGGGCCCTCGTTTTTTGAATTTTCCTTCTCCGTCCCTTTAGTTCGCTGTCCTGTTTTTTAATTTTCCCAATTATTTCTTGTCTTTCCTTAGTGCCCTTGCTTTTTAAAGTTTTGTTTCTGCATCTCTGTTTTAGTGCACTGTCCCTAATGCTGATTGCTTTTTAAGTTTTCTTTCTATGCCTCCTTTTATTCCGTTCACTGTCTTTATTTTGAATGATTTCTTGTCTTTCCTTAGCACTGTCGCTTTTAAAAATTTCTGTCTATGTCTGCATTGTAGTTCAATGTTGCTACTTTGTACTGCTTTCCTCTCTTAATCCTTTGGCTTTTAAAATTTCTACTTGCATCTTGTTTGCTGTCATTAATTTTTAATTATTCTTTCTTGTTTTTCCTTAGTGCCATCACTTTTTAAATCTTCTTTTCCATCTCCATTTTAGTTCACCAATGGGATTTTAAAATTTTTTCCTTATTTCCTTAATCACCATTGCTTTTAAAAGTTTGTCTGTTTTTATACCGTTTCCTGTCTTTATTTTGATGTATTTATCTTTAATTATTTTTTTGTCTTTCCTTAGTGCCCTACCTTTTAAAATTTTCTTTCCACAGCTCTCTCTTAGTTTGTTTTCTTTTTCTTTTAGTTTTCTTTCTATGCCTACTTTTGTCCTGTTCACTGTCTTTATTATTTAATGATTTCTTGTCTTTCCTTAGTGCCTTTGCTTTTTAAAATTTCTATTTATGTCTGTGTTGTAGTTAGCTGTCACTATTTTTTAGCGATTTCCTTTCTTAATCTTAATATTTGGGTTTTCCTTTTTTCCTTTCTTAATCTTGATCATTGGTTTTTAAAATTTTCTACTTTTATCTCCTTTGCTGTCATGAGATGTTAATTATTTTTTCTTGTTTTTCATTACTGCCATTGCTTTTACAATTTTTTAATTCTACATCTCTCTTTTAGTTCACAGTTTCGATTCATTTTTTCCTTATTTTCCTTATAGTTTGCCATCGCCGTTTTTTCATTTGCTCAATATGGCTTTAATCTCCATTGCTTTTAAATTTTCTGTCTCCTTTTATCCCCTTTGCTGTCTTTATTGTGCTCTAGTTAATTATTTCTTGTCTTTCCTTAGGGCCCTCCCGTTTTAAATTTTCTTGCTCTGCCTTTCGTTTGCTGTCCCTAGTTTTTAGTTCCCTCCCCTTCTCTTCCCTAATGCTCATGGCTTTGCAAATTTTCTTTCTCTGCCCACTTTTCTCCTGTTCACCATCTGTAGTTTTGAATGATTTCTTGTATTTCCTTAGTGCATTTTTTTTTTATTTCTGCATTGTGGTTCACTGCTGCTATTTTTTAGTTCTTTCCTTTCTCCGTCCTTTGGCTTTTAAAACGTTCTACTTTTATCCCGTTTGCTGCTGTTAGTTTTTGATTGTCCTTTCTTGTCTTTCCTTAGTGCTACCGCTTTTTAGATTTTTCTTTCATCATCTCCATTTTAGTTCAGTGATGCTATTTTTGAATGTTATCCTTATTTCCTTAATCAGAGTTTCTTTTAAAGTTTTCTGTCTCCTTTTGTTCCAGTAGCTTGTCATTATTTCCCTGTATTTATGTTTTAATTATTTCTTGTCTTTCCATAGTGCCCTCACTTTTTAAATTTTCCTTCTCCATCTCTTTAAGTTCACTGCCACTATTTTTTAATTTTTCCATTTATTTCTCTAATCCCCGTTACTTTTTAAAATTTTCTTTTATGCCGTTCCCAGTCTTTATTATGCTGTTCTTTTAATTACTTCTTGCCTTTCTTTAGTTCCTTTGCTTTTTAGATGTTCTATTTTAATCTGTTCTAGCCTGCTGTCTCTATGTTTTAATTTTTCCCTTATCGCCCCCTTTGAAAATGTTCTTTCTATGCTTACTTTTCTTACTTTTGATGCCTTTATTTTTTAATTATTTCTTTTCTTTCTACATCTCTGTTTTAGTTCAGTCCCTATTTTTAAATTTTTCCATTTTATTTCCCTAATCCCCCTTGCTTTTCAGATTTTTCTACTTTTACCTCGTTCACTGTCTTTATGTTGCTGTCTTGTCTTTCAATAATTTCTTGTCTTTGGTTAGTGCCCTTGCTTTTTAGAGTTTCTTTCTGCATTTATTTTAGTTCACTGTCCCTATTTCCTAATTTTTCCCTTTGTTTCCCTAATTCCCCTCTGCTTATTAAATCTTCTTTCTATGCCTACTTTTATTACCTTTGAATTTTTTTAATAATTTCTTGTCTTAGTGCCGTCACTTTAAAAATTTTATTTTTACATCTCTGTTTTAGTTTGCTCTCCTTATCTCATAATTTCCCCTTTATTTCCCTAATCCCTGTCGCTTTTAAAATTGTCTACGTTTATTCCCTTTGCAGTCTTTATTTTGCTGTCTTTTCTTTTCATAATTTCTTGTCTGTCCTTAGTGCCCTCGCTTTTTCAATGTTCTTTCTCCATCTCTGAGTTTGCTGTCCCTATTTTTCAATTTTTCCCCTTTATTCCCCTAGTTCCCCTCTGCTTATTAAATGTTCTTTCTATGCCCACTTTTATTCCCTTTGCTGTTGTTTAAAAAATTATTTCTTTTTCTTTCATTCGTGCCGTTGCTTTTTAAATTTTCTTTCCACATCTGTTTTAGTTCGCTGTCCCTATCTTTTAATTTTTCCCTTTATTTCCCTCATACCCATCACTTTTAAAACGTTCTTTCCCTGTCTACATTTTTCCCTTCGATGTCTTTATTTTTAATTATTTCCTTAGTGCCTTTGATTTTCAATTTTCTTCCTATGTCCCCGTTTCAGTTCAGTGCCCCTACTTTTAAATTTTTTTCCTCTATTTCCCTAAACTCTGTTGCTTTAAAAATTTTCTACCTTTATTCCGTTCACTGTCATTATTTTTTAATTATTTCTCATCTTTCCTTAGCGCGGTCGCTTTTTACAATTTCTGTCTCTCTGCATTTGTTTGGTTCGCTGTTGCTATTTTTTGAATTCTTTCCTGTCTTAGTACCTCGGCTTTAAAATTTTTGTTTCTATGTCTACTTTTATCTAGTTTGCTGCCTCCGTGTTTAATTTTCTTTCTGTTTGTCCTCTACCCAGTTGCTTTTGAAATTTTCTTTCTACATCTACTTTGATCAAGCTCCCTATCCTTACTTTTTAATAGTTTTGTACGGTTGTGTACCCCGTTGCTTTTAAAATTTACTTTGTATGCGTCTCTCTCTTTGTCCCCCTTTCTTTATTTGGTAGTTTTTTCTTGTCTTTCCTAAGAGACGTGGCTTTTATTTTTCCGATGTCTAATTTTATCCCATCCAACGCGCTTATTTGTTAATGCTTTCCTGTCTGTCCTCCAGCCTGTGCTTCACTTCATCTCTTTTCTTCGTATGTCTCTCTTTAGATTGCCATCTCTATTTTTTTCATTTTCCCCTCTCTTTATCCCTCGGCTTTTAAAATTTTGTTTCCATATGTAATCTGGTTTGCTGTCCCTGTTTTTAGTTCTTTGCTGACTGTGCTGTACCTCTTGGCATTTTCAAGTTTCCTTCTAGGTCTACTTTTATCAAGGTCCCTATCCCTGTTTTTTAATTCTTTCCTGTCCCATCCTTTTTGAATTTTTCTCTCTCTCATCTTTTACGCAGTTTGCTCTCCCTGTTTTTAATTTTGTCTGGTTTTCCTTACCCTGTCGCTTTTAAAATTTTCTTTTTATGTCTCCATTTATCTAGTTCCCTTTCCCTTATTCTTAATGCTTTCCTGTCACGTACCATGTTGCTTTTAACGTCTTATTTCTAGGTCTCCATTTATCTAGTTCCCTGTCCCATTTTTCTTTCCTGTGTTTCCTGTAGTCCATTGTTTTTTATTTTCCCTTTCAAATCTCCCTCTACATAGCTCCCTTTAACAATTTTTTACATGTCCTGCCTCTCTGTCCTGTTCCCTTTCTATTTCTCGCTCTGTCTTACATTCTCTAATTTTTAATTCTTGCCTATGTTTGTTGCTTTTTAATTTCTATTTCTGTGACTGCCTCTATCCAGCTTCCTGTCACTTTTTTCAAATTCTTTTTGCTTTTTCCCCCTTTTGTACTTCCCTCTATCCGCCCCGCCCCGCCGCTGCCTGCGTATCTCTTATTCTCTCTGTGCCTCTCTGCTGTTCCTGTTGTCCCGCTCGCTCCCTTCTGTCTCTCTCCCCTGCCCCCTGTTGCTCCCTGTTCCTGTGGGATCTCCCCATCCTCCTCCTCGCTGCACTCCATTTCGCTCTCTCTCAACACCCTTGTGCGGTTCCCCGTCCCTCTCTTGTTCCCAGTATCCCGTTTTCTGGCTCCCTGTCCTACACCTCTTCTCTACCTCCCTCCATCCTTCCTTCTGCTTTCCTCGTCCCTCTTTTCCCTCTGTCCCGCTGCCTTTGGGCACCGAGCCTCGTAACCAGCTCATTGCTGGGATTTCTGATGGGCGTGAAGGAACAAACATTTGCTGCCTCCTTTGTGACCCCAGATGTGTTTCCAGCCCCTGGCCTCTGGGTGAGCGGCTGCGGTTGGGTCCAGGGGACGCAGTGATGTGCTGTGGGGCTGGGGTGATGGCCTCAGTTCCTGATGGGTTCCAGCTAGGGCAGCCCAGGTGGGACCCATGAAGCGAAGACGGGGCTGGGCCAAGTAGCTGGCACAGTGCTGCGGTTTGGATTGAGGATGAGAACAATGTTGGTAACGCACTGACGTTTTGTTTGTCGCTAAGTAGCGCTTAGACCGCTCAAGGACCTTTCAGCTTCCCGTGCTCTGCCCGGTGCGCCAGAAGCTGGGAGGCGCCACAGCCAGCTCAGCTGACCCGCACCGGCCGAAGCGCTATTCCCTCCCGTGTGACGTCACGCTCGGTAGGGAAACGGGGGGTCGTTGGCCAGGAGCCAGCGATCGCTGCTCGGGGACGTGCTTGGCATCGGTCGGCGAGTGGTGAGCACCTGTAGAGAGAATCGCTTGCTTTGTATACTGTTATTGGTTTATTATTATTACTACTAGTACTATTACTACTATTCTGTTGTCTTTTCCTTCAATTGTTCAACTGTTCTTCCTTTAACCCACGAGTGTTCTGACTTCCACCCTTCCAATTTTCTCCCCCGTAGCAGCTGTGTGGTGCTTAGCTGCTGGCTGGGGTTAAACCACGACAAAAGCTTCTGTCTACTTGTATTCCGTTTGCCGTTTCCCTTTTTTAATTCTTCCTTGTCTCTATTAGTACCTTTGCTTTTTCAATTGTCTTCCTACGTCTCTCTTTTAGTTCACTGTCCCCGGTTTTCACTTTTTTCTCTTTGTTGCCCTAATTCCCGTCATTATTGACTTTTTTTTGCTTTTATCCCGTTCCCTGTCTTTAGTTTTCAGGAGTTGTTCTCTTTCCTTAGGGTCCTCCCTTTTAACAGCCTCGGAGGGTGCGTAGCTTCCCGCTGAGGAGCGGCTGGAGGAGGCGAGGTGGTTGTCAGCCGGGTCGTCATTTAATAGTAAAGTATGAAATGGCATGTTGGTTAATCATTTCCCGTTTGGTTTTGTGGGAGCTGTGCTGGCTGCCTTGAGAATCGGCTGAGAAGTTGAGGTGAGCTGGGTGGTAGAGGGGAGGCACACGGGGCTGGCTATTTCACCCGAGCGCCACGGGAACTTTGTGTCTCCTGGCATCCTAGGCGCACCGAGCGACAGCCGCAGCATCTTTCTTGAGAACAGGCGTGGAGCAGGGGAGCAGAGCGGTGCGGTGCTTTTGAGGAGGAGGGTGTCGCAGAAGCGGTTGGCAGTAACCAGACCGATGCTGAATACCAGCACTGTGTTTTAGTTTGTTAGTGTGCTGTGGGTTTTTGGGTTGGGAGGTTTTGGGTTTTTTTGGTTTTTGTTTTTCGGTTTTTTTTTTAGATAATGAAGAGGAACTGAGCGAGTGCAGGAATGTTCTAGTTAGGTGTGTGGTGGTTTTCTTTTTTTCTTTTTTGAGGGTGGATTCAGATCCCTGGCCCCCTGAAAGCTCAGTTGCGGGGTCAGGGCTGAGGAGGTATCAAGGATAGGAATTGCAGGGAGGGGTTATAAAGTTGGTGTCGGGGAGAGGCCTGTCCAGGAGCAGTCTCCTTTGGGAAGGGAAAAGGACCGGGTTACTGTTCTTAGCACGCTGCTGACGTTGGCTGGGCAGGGCGGTTCCATCCTGTGTCTGTGTGTTCTGCTTTTGCGTAGTCTGTCTTCTGTGTCTCGTACCCTGGCTTTCTCGGGTCTTGATGTTTCCGTAGCTCTTGGTGATCATGGGGCCCCTCGGTAAGCCTCCCGAGGGTCTCGAACGCGTCGCCTCATCGGCATGGCGTTTCTTGAGCCCTGCTTATCTTGCCGTCGTAGCTTAAAGCGCGGACGTGTCCGGGAAGCGTCGCGTTACAGATGTTTCTGAGGGATCGTCTGTTGTGTGCTTTTTCAGTCAGTAAGTTTTGAAAATATCTTACAGTAGTACTTGAAAAGCTTACTGAGATACTGGCACCCATACTAAAAGCGATCCAGGTCCAAGGAGAGACGTGGACAAAAGAGGAGGAATCGGCGTCGCTTTCCCGAGAAGCATTGCCAGCCTTGTAAGTAGCGACAGCGAGTCCTGACGTGGTTTCGGTGAGTTACTGCTTCGGCAGCGTCCTTTTTCCTTAACCTACAGCGTGTGGTTTCTTACTTCAGTTGGAAAGAGATTTTCCAGAATGGAAGTCTTTCTCATTCAAAGAAGTTGTGTTTTATGAACTCCCCATCAGAGTGGGGATCTTCAGAGATGATGCGCTTGGCAGTAGAAGTCAGCAGCAGCGAGACTTTCCGCTCTCTTAAAAAAAAAAAAAAAAAGAAAAAAAAAAAAAAAAAAAAGAAAAGTCCGTTTGCTTCCAAAGAGCCGAGCACAGCACGTCTTCCGGAAGTTGATGGCATCGCTGGTTCTCAGTTGCAACAGCCGAGATGTCATCAACACGCGTTCCTCTGCGTGCTTCGGTGCAGCCAAAAGCGTTAGCAAATCTGCCGGTCCTTTTTGGTAGCCTTAGGCATTGCAGCCCCGGGGATTGGATTCCGCCCGCAAAGTAAAACCGTATGGGGGATCTCTTCTCTCACTGATTTTTCTACCCTAGATGTAACTTTAGGAAAAAAAAAAAGTTAAAATTGTCTATACAAACTGCCTTGCATTGTTTCACCTGCAACTGCCAACTAGCTGTGGCGTTGTTTCAACTTTAACTGCCAACTAGCTGTGGCGTACAATTGCTTAGGTGTATTTGAGCCGTTAGGTATTTGTTCTAAACGTTGACCAGGAGAGGCAACTGAATGTTACGGGGTTTTCCCCCCCCCCCCCCCGGCTCGTTTGATGGAGTGCTCTGAAGTACTTTTCTTTCTGTCTGGCTTTCAAGGGTGCGTTTCCCTGGCAGTTCAGTAGCATCTCTCTCGGGCAGCGCGGCTGGCCAGATGTCGCTCCTAATGACGTAAGGCGCAAAAAACCCCTGGTCAAATGATAACTGCGTATCTTGGAGACAGATAATCTGCTGGTATCGATTCACAGCTGTGCAAGTTAAATTAACGCAAAAGGAAAATCCAGCCCTTCTCCAGTAGAAGTATTTTTATTGGATGTCTGTAAGCACACGCACAGCTTTTTTAGTAGGAAGCGAATTGCTGCGATTTGTCCTCTGGTTTTCCTTTTACCCTCGAAAGCGTTACGCTTCGCTTCCAGCTTTATCGACCGAGCCAGCAAGATGCGCAGGAGCGCGAGGGCCGTAGCTGTTGCGGCGGATCTGTAAGCGTAGATTCTGATTGCGGTACGCCCTTGTCCTGCAGCCTCGCAGGGTTGTCTCCCTGCAGCCGTGCCGTAAGGAAGGGGTGAGACGTTTTCCAACGCCGGCAAGAGCGCGTACTTTTACGCGCAGAACGTGTTCGGGATCGTACCGGTTAGTCTTCATGCTGATTGGAAGCGTTCAGGTCGCTCTAGCTTTTAAAGGACGTCTTGTGTTTTGAGCTGACCTGCTTACCTCGAATCCTCCTTGAGCTCAACTGCTCTCCCCTCCCTTGCTCTGACTGAATTCCTCTACTCGCTGCTGTGCTATTTTTTTCCCATGCGGAAATATCGCTTGGGATTTTTGTTTTTCAGGTGTCTCGTTGCAGGCGTCTCGTGATGCTCGCTAGGTCCCCCCGGCCCAGGTTGGCCTGCCGGTCGTGAAGCGTCCCGAGGGTAAGGGGCCAGCCCCGTGCCTGGAGGCTCCTGGCTCTGTCTCCGGCGGGTGCCCCGCGGGTGCGTCAGCGAGGGCTGTCTGGTGGGGAGAGTGCCGGGCCAAGAGGGAGCGGGGAGGTTCGCTGCCCCGGGGAGCCCGTCCCAGCGCGGGAACGGAGGGGGAGCACGGCAGAGCCGAGCCTGAGCGAGAGGTGCGTCACCGTCCCCTGGCAGGCTCCCCCGCGGCGTGGGGCAGCCGCCGGCTTGCGGGACAGGGGCTGGGGGGCCTGCCCCCATTTTATTTCTCTGGCGGAGCTCCCCTTTTCGGGGGGCGCCTACATATGTAAACGGCATTATTAAAGTAGCGAGCTGCCGGTCGGGGCTGTTTTCCTTGTTTTGTGCCTTTTTTGGGGGGGTGATGAAAAAGTGTTGGAGGGGCCTGGGGGGTGATGATGTCATTTGGGGCACCCCAACGTCCCTGGGGGCGGGGGGTGTGATGATGAAACAGAGGAGCAGGTGAGTGGGGGATGAAGGTGTCACGGGGAGGTTCCCTCCCAGAGGAGGGGGGGGTCACAGCCCCAAAATGCCTGAAAACTCGTGTGTGTGTGTGTGATTAAAAATGTTAAAAACTGGAAATACGGGTGCGAGGCATTGCAGTAGAGGAAAATCTCTCGCCTTTATATATATATATATATATTGAAAAATAATATTCATTTCTATAGAGAGAGAGAGAGAAAAGGATTTCAAAATACAAACCTGTACCTGCTACGTTATAGAAATTATTAAAAAATCTAAATGGAGATAGATAGGGTTTTAAAATAAAAAAGAACTTGTCTATATGTGAAGAAATAAAGGAGTTTAAAACGCAAAAAGAGATGATGTAGATGAAGGAATTTAAAACAGAAGAAAGTCTGGATAGGTAGAGGTATCTACGCTTACCGTGTGTCACCGAGTAAGCCAAAGTAGGTCGTCTGTGTAATGGAAGTAAAGGTTCTATGGAAGTGTAAACAGATAACTAAGTCTAAATAGACAGAATTGTAAGTAGATACCGAAGTCTAAGATACCAAAGTGTCAAAATATCCAAGTCCAAGAGCAAAATATCCAAGAGCAACACGGTTTGGGGCTCCCAGGAAAGCCGAATCCGCCTGGATTTGTGCAGCTGGAAAGCAAGCGCGCGTGCACACCCCCCCCCACCCCCCCCCATTTTAACGCAGAAAACCAAAAATGACCCATTGTTATGATGTGGAAAAGCGCCGGAAAACCCCAGAACTGAATAGTTTTGAAAAGCAGAAACCCCCAAGTTATGTATGATGTAAAAGAAAAAACAAAAAAGAACAACAACAAAAAAACAAGCCAACAAACCAAAAAACCCAAACGCAAAACCCGCACCAATTTGGGCCAAATTTGGGGTGAACCGCTGGCAGTTTGAGGGGCATTGCTGGGGATTATCTGGCGTGGATTCCTTCTCCGGAGCGGACTATCCGTTGCGGCTTATCCCAGGTGAGTTATCTGCTGTGGATTATGCCGGGCGGACCCCCTGGTGTAGGTCATCCCCACCCGTGTCCCCCCGTGCACCTTTCTACCCACACACAGCCGCTGTCCGTTCGTGTCCGTCTCCGCCCCCCCGTCCTCCTCTGCCTGTCTCTGCGCCCTCCCAAGTGCTCTCCACCCAAACGTCCCCCCACACAAGGTTTTTCCCCCCCGTGCGGTTTTTTTTTTTCCCCGTGACGTGCCCCCCGCGTCCCCTGCCCTCCGGTCTCGTGCCCCCGCTCCCCCCTCCCATAGCTCCTTTGCTTCTGGACCCCCAGCTCCGCACGGGACACGGGCAGCCTGGGGAGCTTTGCCCCGAGCCATTCCTTTCCCCTCTGGGCAGCAGCGGTTCTGCCGCTGCTACAGGCAGGCGCTTTCTGGACGGGCGAGGGGCTGGGACGACCGGAGGCTGCTGCACGCTCCAGTCCGACTGAGACGCTGTTCCCGGGGGACCTGGCGCAGGGAAAGGCGAGGGACTCTCCGCGCTGCCGGTGACTCTTCAGAAGGGAACCGCGCTCTGGTTTTAGCGGCAGAAGGTGTCGGTCAGGCAGCCGCGTAGCACCGTGCTGAGCGATGTGGCAGGCGCCTGGCTTGGTGGAGTCCAGGCGTGTTTCTCGCCTCGCAGTCTCGATGCCCAACCAAGCAGGGGGTTCAGGTTCCCAAAGCCTTTGGGCGTGGGAGCAAGATGACAGCTAGGTGTCTAGCAGCACAGGATTTCAGCCGTGTTGCTTGCTGCAAATGGCTTGCAGGCCAGGAGATGTGGAGAGGGGTCTGAAATGAAGAAAGGGAGCGTGGAAGCGATTGTTTTAAGGCGGCAAATGAAGCAGCCGAAGGAGGCGAGCGGCTCAGCTGCCCCCTGGGCGGACCGGCCCCTCCAGCCTCCCGAGTCTCGCGCGCTGCAGGCGGCCAAGCGCGGGCGCCGCGCGTGCTGGCGGGAGCGGCAGGGAGCGCGGAGCTGCGCTGCCGTCCAGAGCAGCGAGGGAACTGGCAGGGCTCTACGGCCGTCTGGTGCGGCCAGCTGAGGGGCCGCCGTGCCCCTTTGCTTTCCCTGTTTCACGTCTCGTTCCTTTGCACGCCGCAGGGCAGGGCGGTAAGTAACATGGCGCAGCGTCTTATTTAAGCGGCAAGCCCTGCGCGGGAAGCCCGGTGCGTGTGCAGGATGAGCAGAGGGCGGGCACCGCAGCAGAGCCCGAGGGGCGCCAGCGTATCGCTCGCTCGCAGATCGCGCGCTTGCCCGCGGTCTGCTCGCATGCACCGCTTCCTGATAATCGTAGCTGCCCCTCTGACGCAAAGCAGCTTTCAGTGCCTTGAGGATGCCATCGGTGTCGCTTTTATTTTCTTTTTTTTTTCTTTTTTTTTTTTTTCCTAAAATCTCTCCAGGGTCTGTTGACTCGCTGGTGTCACTCTCCCACCCCTGATGCCACGTGCAGATGAATCCAGCACTCCCGGGGGCTTACTCTGGGGGCAAAAAAGCCGAGGCAAGGCAAAGGTATTGACCAGGTTCCCTGTGCTGCGTCCCCCGGCTGGGTGCTGGGGTGGGGGCGCGGCGAGAAAGGGCCAGCAGCCGCTGCAAGCTGTCAAGTGCAGAGGACTGAAATGCTCGAGCCGCTTGGGTGCTTTTTGGTGGCGAGGCGATGGCTGTGGCTGCGTGGGCTGTGAGCGGGAGCAGGGGCAGAGAAGGGCGAGGCTTGTGACACCCCCCGCCCCCCCGTAAGGCGGCGGCGGCGGCGGCGGCGGCTGCGGGCGGCCCCAGGCGGGCCGGGGGCGAGTCCTTTCTCCCCGCGGGGCGCGGTCGGAGCGCCGGGCTTGGTGTGGTGCTGCCGCCTGGCGGCCAAAAGCGGGTACTGCAGGGCGGGAGCCGCGCAGGGGCGGTGGCGTCCCCGTGGTCGCCGGTGCCGGTGGCCGGTAACGGGCATGCGACAGCGCGGTGGCCGCGGGGTGCTGCCGCCGCAGCCGTTGCTGCCTCCCGGTAAGGAAGCGCCGCTCTCGCCGCACGGGAGGCGCTTGCCGCTGCTAGCACTGCCGCGTCCGCCTCCGCTGCAGCCCCGCCCCGCGGCGTCCGCCTCCGCTGCAGCCCCGCCCCGCCGAATGCCCCGGTCCTGGTGTGGAGCGGCCCCGCCCCTAGCGCCGGGCCCCGCCCCTGGATGCCCCCGGGCAGGGGAAGGGCACCACCCCTAGCGACATGCCCCGCCCCTGGAGACCACGCCTGCGCACTGTGTTGGGGTGGAGCTTAGCCGCGGGGGGGCGGAGCCTAGCGGTGGTAAGGCGGAGCTTTGTCGTGTGAGGGCGGAGCTTCATCGGCGCATGCGTGCTGTCTCGGGGGCGGAGCCTTGCCGAGGGGGGGCGGCGCTTTGCGCTGAAGGGCGGGGCTTTGCCGCGGGTGGGCGGAGCTTGCCGTGTGAGGGCGGAGCTTTGCCGGCGCATGCGCGCTGTCTTGGGGCGGAGTTTTGCCGTGGGGGCGGACCTTTGATGTGAAAGGCGGAGCTTTGCCGCGTATGCATGCTGCCTCGGGGGCGGAACTTTGCCGCGGGGGGGGCGGAGCCTTGCCAGGTGAGGGCGGAGCTTTGCCGGGTGAGGGCGGAGCTTGACCAGCGCATGCGCGATGCGTCGGGGGCGGAGCCTTGCCGCGGGGGGGCGGAGCTTTGCCGGGTGAGGGCGGAGCTTTGCCGGGTGAGGGCGGAGCTTGACCGGCGCATGCGCGATGCGTCGGGGGCGGAGCCTTGCCGCGGGGGGGCGGAGCTTTGCCGGGTGAGGGCGGAGCTTTGCCGGGTGAGGGCGGAGCTTGACCGGCGCATGCGCGATGCGTCGGGGGCGGAGCCTTGCCGCGGGGGGGCGGAGCTTTGCCGGGTGAGGGCGGAGCTTCATCGGCACATGCGCGATGAGTTGGGGACGGAGCTTTGCTGCGGGGGGGGGCGGAGCTTTGCCGTGGGAGGGCGGAGGTTTGCTGTGAAGGGCGGAGCTTGGTATGCGCATGCGCGCTGTCTCAGGGGCGGAGCTTTGCTGCGGGGGGCGGAGCTTTGCCATGGGAGGGTGGAGCTTTGCCGAGGCGGCGGAGCTTCACCGGCGCATGCGTGCTGTGTGCAGGGCGGAGCTTGGCTGCAGAGGGCGGGGTTTTCCGCTGGGAGGGCGGAGCTTCGCCAGCGCATGCGAGGTACATCGGGGGCGGGCATCGCGCCGTGGGTGGAGCTTCCCCCCGCGGAGGGGCCAGCGGGAGCCCGGCTGCGGCTGCAGGCAGGGAGGAGGTGAGCGGGGAAAGTCCCGAGAAGGGCGGCGGTGCCTGGGGGGGGAGCGGCCGGGCCGGGGGGGGGCAGGGAGCGGGGAGGGTGGGGTGCCGTGTGGGAGCCGGGCGGGTGGGGCTTCCCGGGGCCGGGCGGCGGGGGGGCGCCGCGCCGCTCCAGGGCCGGGCGGCGGGGGGGCGCCGCGCCGAGCCGAGCCGCGCCGCTCCGGGGCCGGGCGGCGGGGGGGGCGCCGAGCCGAGCTGAGCCGCGCTGGTTCGATGTTGGGCGGGCGCCGCGCCGGTGCGGGCCGGGCGGCGGGGCAGCGCCGAGCCGAGCCGCGCCGGGGCCGGGCGGCGGGGGAGCGCCGCGCCGGTCCGGGGCCGGGCGGGCGCCGCGCCGAGCCGCGCCGGTCCGGGGCCGGGCGGGCGCCGCGCCGAGCCGCGCCGGTCCGGGGCCGGGCGGGCGCCGCGCCGAGCCGCGCCGCTCCGGCGCCGGGGGGCGCCGCGCCGAGCCGAGCCGCGCCGCTCCGGGGCCGGGCGCCGGGGGCCGCCACGTCGAGCTGAGCCGCACTGATTCGATGCTGGGCGGGCGCCGCGCCGGTGCGGGCCGGGCGGCGGAGAGGCGCCGCACCGAGCCGCGCCGGGGCCGGGCGGCGGGGGAGCGCGGAGCCACGCCGGGGCCGGGCGGCGGGGGGGCGCCGAGCCGCGCCGGGGTTGGGCAGCGGGGGAGCGCCGCGCCGAGCCGCGCCGCTCCGGGGCGGGGGGGTGCCGCGCCGAGCCGCGCCGCTCCGGGGCCCGGCGGGCGCCGCGCCGGTCCGGGGCCGGGCAGCGGGGGCGCCGCGCCGCGTCGGCGCCGGGCGGGGGCGGGCAGCCGGAGGTGTTGGCGGGGGCTGCCCGGAGCCGCGCTGGGGGCTCGGCGGGGCTTCCACGTGCGGCGGCGGCGGGGGGAACGGTGTCCCCGCAGGGTCCCAAAGCACGGAGGGTTGCGTCTCGCGGCATCCGGGGCTTTTGGTCGGTCACGTTGGTTCCCCGGGGCATGCCGGGAGGTGTAGTTTCTAGGGCCGTGGCTGCCGGGCAAACCGCTTGCCTTTTTGCCTCCTCCTTTCCCTTGCCTGCGGGGGAGCGGCGGGCCGGCGGGAGGCACGGAGCGGGGAGGGTTCGGTGCCGTGTGGGAGCCGGGCGGGCGGGGCTTCCCGGAGCCGGGCGAGGGGCGGGCGCGTCGGGTCGGGGCCGGTGGCGAGGTGAGCCCGGAGTTGGGCGGGCGCCGCGCCGGTGCGGGGCGGGGGGGCGCCGCGCCGAGCCGCTCCGCTCCGGGGCCGGGCGGCGGGGGGGAGCCGCGCTGGGGGCTCGGCGGGGCTTCCACGTGCGGCGGTGGCGCGGTGAACGGTGTCCCCGCAGGATCCCAAAGCACGGAGGGCTGCGTCCCCTGGCATCCGGGGCTTTTGGTCGGCCACGTTGGTTCCCCGGGGCATGCCGGGAGGTGTAGTTTCTAGGGCCGTGGCTGCCGGGCAAACCGCTTCGTTTTTTGCCTCCTCCTTTCCCAGCGTCACCTTCTGCGTCCCGGGAAGAAAATCCCGCGTGGGTGATTCCGCTCGGCGCTCAGGTAATCGCGTGTCTGGGGCTGCGGGAGCGGGGAGAAACCCTTGCCGGGTCAAGGACGCTCCAGGGGCGCCACATCAAAGCCAGAGGAAAGGCAAAGCCGCTGCCCGTGCAGAAAAGCCGATGACAAATTGCAGCTGAGAGAGCGCGCCGCGTTCCTGCAGTGCTCCCTTGGCAGTTTCGGCTGTTTGCCTTCCGGGCAAAAGAACAGACTTTCCTCTAGGAGAAATGAAGAGCTGCCTGTTCCCTTCTTTAGGGTCCGGTGTTTCTCTTCTGGTCGGTCGTGCTACTTTGATGGGCGAGCTGGAAATAGCCTGTTGTTTTGATACGCAGAACTAAATTGTTAGTAACATGCGGTGTCAGTAGAGTTCATTTTGGAGCACCTAGGTGCCAGTGGAAACGTAAGGAATGAAACGCGATGGAAACCGATCTTTAAACTTTAGTTTTCCTTGGTTTTTCTTTGCCATCAGAGCGTCGATGGCACGGTGGCCTGTGGCTCGGTGCACGTTCTGTTCCGTGGAGCCTTCGGTCTAGGACTTTGAAGTAACAAAGCTTGTCCTTCCAGAAAAGGGCTAGTCGCTCCTAGGATTGAGGTGTGGGCTTGGAGAGTCTCTTAAGCACGTGCCTAGAATTAAAGCCGAATTTTACTTCGTGTTGCTGCTGTTTGTCTTCACTTTCATTCCTTTCGCCACGGCTCCATCGTGAGCGGGAGCTCTGAATCGTCCCTTTTTTTCAGTCTCGCACACGTTTTTTTACCCAAGGAGGTGCTACGTTTAGAAGTTAAGGAGTTTTCTCACAAACGCGTCGGTCGATGCAATTGCGTTGTGATTGTTAAAACCCCCAAAATAACACCGGTCTTACAGATCTGGCCTATTTCTTCTGAACACGGATTCGTCGCGTGCAAATCGGGATACAGATCGTCTGCGCTTCCTGCTCTGTGGAGGACACTGTGCTGAGACAGGGGTGAGCTCCCAAAGGAAAAAAAATACAAGGTCATGGGGTTTTTTTGTTTGTATTTGGTGGATTTAAAGGAAAAAAAAAGAAAAAAAAAGAGTGGAATGTTGACTGGTGGCAGCCTGCAGAGCTTTTTTGCTGCCCGGCCTCTCCTTTTCCTCTCTTGAAGTCCTCTTTTGTGGCTGTAATTGTCGTTTGGAGAAGTTCGGAAGAGCAGTTCAGGGACTTGCCTGGGCCCGTGTGCTAGTAATACCAGGAAGGGAAACGCTTGAACCGGTAGCAAAGAAGTTGGCTCCAAGTAGAGGTTCTGAAGGAAGAACAACGATAACAGGAAGCAAATAGCAAGTTACCAAAAAATGGGCGCGTGTCAAACGCCTCCGAGTTTTATTGCCGAATGTTGTTTGGCAATATGTTCCAAAGGGCTATTTTTTCCTTTGCTCGGCTGTAGCTTTCGCAAGACTTCACAAAACCGGGCAGCTTGGGACTCCTCCCCAGCTTTATGCTACAGGTTTTTTTTCCTCTCTCAGCAGAGTGTCAGCTGCCGCCGTTTCACCGTGGTCGCCCTTTCTTCTGCCGTGAAAGCGCAAGACGGACGGAAAGGCTGCGTAGCGGTCTGCGAGTACAAGGTGCGTCCGCGATGCGTGTCCGCGTTTTTCCTAAGGCGCTTGTAGCATGGACTTCAAAGTTAACGTCAAGAATGCGCCAGCTCTCCTTCCTTCTGTAGTTTTTCTAGGACCTATTTTAGCGCAGATCCTAAAAGGAAAAGAAGGTCTGCGCTGGAGCGTGTTCTGCCTGTGCAAAGCCGACTTCCCTCCGTTTATTTTGCCTTCCTGAAAGCGCAATCTTCTGTTTCTGTGCGCTTACTAGGAAATGATATCGGGAAAATAGTTGCGTCCTAAAAGAGGAAAGACGCCGTTTGTAAGAGTTCAGGCGTTCAGAAGAAACAGGCTTTGTTTTCATCATAGAAGCTGTGTGCTTTTTCAGTCAATAAGTTTTGAAAATATCTTAGAGTAGTCCTTGAAAAGCTTACTGAGATACTAGCGTCCGTACTAAAAGCGATCCAGGTCCAAGGAGAGACGTGGACAAAAGAGGAGGAATCGGCCTCGAAAATTCGTGTGTGTGATTAAAAACGTTCAAAACTGTAAATACGGGTGTGAGGCATTGCAGTAGAGAAAAATCTCTCGCCTTTATATTTATATATTGAAAAATAATATTCATATGTATATATACAGAATTCATATATATATATATATAAAGAAGGATTTCCAAATACAAACCTATATCTGCTGTATTATATAAATGATTCAAAAATAATTTTCAGTCTTTTTCCGTTTTTTCCGTCTCCGTTTTAGTTCACCGATGCGGGTTTTTAAATCACTTCCTGATGTTCTTAATCGCCGCTTCCTTTAAGCACTCTCCTGTCTCCTGTTGTCCTCTTTCCTTAGGGCCCTCGTTTTTTGAATTTTCCTTCTCCGTCCCTTTAGTTCGCTGTCCTGTTTTTTAATTTTCCCAATTATTTCTTGTCTTTCCTTAGTGCCCTTGCTTTTTAAAGTTTTGTTTCTGCATCTCTGTTTTAGTGCACTGTCCCTAATGCTGATTGCTTTTTAAGTTTTCTTTCTATGCCTCCTTTTATTCCGTTCACTGTCTTTATTTTGAATGATTTCTTGTCTTTCCTTAGCACTGTCGCTTTTAAAAATTTCTGTCTATGTCTGCATTGTAGTTCAATGTTGCTACTTTGTACTGCTTTCCTCTCTTAATCCTTTGGCTTTTAAAATTTCTACTTGCATCTTGTTTGCTGTCATTAATTTTTAATTATTCTTTCTTGTTTTTCCTTAGTGCCATCACTTTTTAAATCTTCTTTTCCATCTCCATTTTAGTTCACCAATGGGATTTTAAATTTTTTTCCTTATTTCCTTAATCACCATTGCTTTTAAAAGTTTGTCTGTTTTTATACCGTTTCCTGTCTTTATTTTGATGTATTTATCTTTAATTATTTTTTTGTCTTTCCTTAGTGCCCTACCTTTTAAAATTTTCTTTCCACAGCTCTCTCTTAGTTTGTTTTCTTTTTCTTTTAGTTTTCTTTCTATGCCTACTTTTGTCCTGTTCACTGTCTTTATTATTTAATGATTTCTTGTCTTTCCTTAGTGCCTTTGCTTTTTAAAATTTCTATTTATGTCTGTGTTGTAGTTAGCTGTCACTATTTTTTAGCGATTTCCTTTCTTAATCTTAATATTTGGGTTTTCCTTTTTTCCTTTCTTAATCTTGATCATTGGTTTTTAAAATTTTCTACTTTTATCTCCTTTGCTGTCATGAGATGTTAATTATTTTTTCTTGTTTTTCATTACTGCCATTGCTTTTACAATTTTTTAATTCTACATCTCTCTTTTAGTTCACAGTTTCGATTCATTTTTTCCTTATTTTCCTTATAGTTTGCCATCGCCGTTTTTTCATTTGCTCAATATGGCTTTAATCTCCATTGCTTTTAAATTTTCTGTCTCCTTTTATCCCCTTTGCTGTCTTTATTGTGCTCTAGTTAATTATTTCTTGTCTTTCCTTAGGGCCCTCCCGTTTTAAATTTTCTTGCTCTGCCTTTCGTTTGCTGTCCCTAGTTTTTAGTTCCCTCCCCTTCTCTTCCCTAATGCTCATGGCTTTGCAAATTTTCTTTCTCTGCCCACTTTTCTCCTGTTCACCATCTGTAGTTTTGAATGATTTCTTGTATTTCCTTAGTGCATTTTTTTTTTATTTCTGCATTGTGGTTCACTGCTGCTATTTTTTAGTTCTTTCCTTTCTCCGTCCTTTGGCTTTTAAAACGTTCTACTTTTATCCCGTTTGCTGCTGTTAGTTTTTGATTGTCCTTTCTTGTCTTTCCTTAGTGCTACCGCTTTTTAGATTTTTCTTTCATCATCTCCATTTTAGTTCAGTGATGCTATTTTTGAATGTTATCCTTATTTCCTTAATCAGAGTTTCTTTTAAAGTTTTCTGTCTCCTTTTGTTCCAGTAGCTTGTCATTATTTCCCTGTATTTATGTTTTAATTATTTCTTGTCTTTCCATAGTGCCCTCACTTTTTAAATTTTCCTTCTCCATCTCTTTAAGTTCACTGCCACTATTTTTTAATTTTTCCATTTATTTCTCTAATCCCTGTTACTTTTTAAAATTTTCTTTTATGCCGTTCCCAGTCTTTATTATGCTGTTCTTTTAATTACTTCTTGCCTTTCTTTAGTTCCTTTGCTTTTTAGATGTTCTATTTTAATCTGTTCTAGCCTGCTGTCTCTATGTTTTAATTTTTCCCTTATCGCCCCCTTTGAAAATGTTCTTTCTATGCTTACTTTTCTTACTTTTGATGCCTTTATTTTTTAATTATTTCTTTTCTTTCTACATCTCTGTTTTAGTTCAGTCCCTATTTTTAAATTTTTCCATTTTATTTCCCTAATCCCCCTTGCTTTTCAGATTTTTCTACTTTTACCTCGTTCACTGTCTTTATGTTGCTGTCTTGTCTTTCAATAATTTCTTGTCTTTGGTTAGTGCCCTTGCTTTTTAGAGTTTCTTTCTGCATTTATTTTAGTTCACTGTCCCTATTTCCTAATTTTTCCCTTTGTTTCCCTAATTCCCCTCTGCTTATTAAATCTTCTTTCTATGCCTACTTTTATTACCTTTGAATTTTTTTAATAATTTCTTGTCTTAGTGCCGTCACTTTAAAAATTTTATTTTTACATCTCTGTTTTAGTTTGCTCTCCTTATCTCATAATTTCCCCTTTATTTCCCTAATCCCTGTCGCTTTTAAAATTGTCTACGTTTATTCCCTTTGCAGTCTTTATTTTGCTGTCTTTTCTTTTCATAATTTCTTGTCTGTCCTTAGTGCCCTCGCTTTTTCAATGTTCTTTCTCCATCTCTGAGTTTGCTGTCCCTATTTTTCAATTTTTCCCCTTTATTCCCCTAGTTCCCCTCTGCTTATTAAATGTTCTTTCTATGCCCACTTTTATTCCCTTTGCTGTTGTTTAAAAAATTATTTCTTTTTCTTTCATTCGTGCCGTTGCTTTTTAAATTTTCTTTCCACATCTGTTTTAGTTCGCTGTCCCTATCTTTTAATTTTTCCCTTTATTTCCCTCATACCCATCACTTTTAAAACGTTCTTTCCCTGTCTACATTTTTCCCTTCGATGTCTTTATTTTTAATTATTTCCTTAGTGCCTTTGATTTTCAATTTTCTTCCTATGTCCCCGTTTCAGTTCAGTGCCCCTACTTTTAAATTTTTTTCCTCTATTTCCCTAAACTCTGTTGCTTTAAAAATTTTCTACCTTTATTCCGTTCACTGTCATTATTTTTTAATTATTTCTCATCTTTCCTTAGCGCGGTCGCTTTTTACAATTTCTGTCTCTCTGCATTTGTTTGGTTCGCTGTTGCTATTTTTTGAATTCTTTCCTGTCTTAGTACCTCGGCTTTAAAATTTTTGTTTCTATGTCTACTTTTATCTAGTTTGCTGCCTCCGTGTTTAATTTTCTTTCTGTTTGTCCTCTACCCAGTTGCTTTTGAAATTTTCTTTCTACATCTACTTTGATCAAGCTCCCTATCCTTACTTTTTAATAGTTTGCGGTCTGTTGTGTACCCCGTTGCTTTTAAAATTTACTTTGTATGCGTCTCTCTCTTTGTCCCCCTTTCTTTATTTGGTAGTTTTTTCTTGTCTTTCCTAAGAGACGTGGCTTTTATTTTTCCGATGTCTAATTTTATCCCATCCAACGCGCTTATTTGTTAATGCTTTCCTGTCTGTCCTCCAGCCTGTGCTTCACTTCATCTCTTTTCTTCGTATGTCTCTCTTTAGATTGCCATCTCTATTTTTTTCATTTTCCCCTCTCTTTATCCCTCGGCTTTTAAAATTTTGTTTCCATATGTAATCTGGTTTGCTGTCCCTGTTTTTAGTTCTTTGCTGACTGTGCTGTACCTCTTGGCATTTTCAAGTTTCCTTCTAGGTCTACTTTTATCAAGGTCCCTATCCCTGTTTTTTAATTCTTTCCTGTCCCATCCTTTTTGAATTTTTCTCTCTCTCATCTTTTACGCAGTTTGCTCTCCCTGTTTTTAATTTTGTCTGGTTTTCCTTACCCTGTCGCTTTTAAAATTTTCTTTTTATGTCTCCATTTATCTAGTTCCCTTTCCCTTATTCTTAATGCTTTCCTGTCACGTACCATGTTGCTTTTAACGTCTTATTTCTAGGTCTCCATTTATCTAGTTCCCTGTCCCATTTTTCTTTCCTGTGTTTCCTGTAGTCCATTGTTTTTTATTTTCCCTTTCAAATCTCCCTCTACATAGCTCCCTTTAACAATTTTTTACATGTCCTGCCTCTCTGTCCTGTTCCCTTTCTATTTCTCGCTCTGTCTTACATTCTCTAATTTTTAATTCTTGCCTATGTTTGTTGCTTTTTAATTTCTATTTCTGTGACTGCCTCTATCCAGCTTCCTGTCACTTTTTTCAAATTCTTTTTGCTTTTTCCCCCTTTTGTACTTCCCTCTATCCGCCCCGCCCCGCCGCTGCCTGCGTATCTCTTATTCTCTCTGTGCCTCTCTGCTGTTCCTGTTGTCCCGCTCGCTCCCTTCTGTCTCTCTCCCCTGCCCCCTGTTGCTCCCTGTTCCTGTGGGATCTCCCCATCCTCCTCCTCGCTGCACTCCATTTCGCTCTCTCTCAACACCCTTGTGCGGTTCCCCGTCCCTCTCTTGTTCCCAGTATCCCGTTTTCTGGCTCCCTGTCCTACACCTCTTCTCTACCTCCCTCCATCCTTCCTTCTGCTTTCCTCGTCCCTCTTTTCCCTCTGTCCCGCTGCCTTTGGGCACCGAGCCTCGTAACCAGCTCATTGCTGGGATTTCTGATGGGCGTGAAGGAACAAACATTTGCTGCCTCCTTTGTGACCCCAGATGTGTTTCCAGCCCCTGGCCTCTGGGTGAGCGGCTGCGGTTGGGTCCAGGGGACGCAGTGATGTGCTGTGGGGCTGGGGTGATGGCCTCAGTTCCTGATGGGTTCCAGCTAGGGCAGCCCAGGTGGGACCCATGAAGCGAAGACGGGGCTGGGCCAAGTAGCTGGCACAGTGCTGCGGTTTGGATTGAGGATGAGAACAATGTTGGTAACGCACTGACGTTTTGTTTGTCGCTAAGTAGCGCTTAGACCGCTCAAGGACCTTTCAGCTTCCCGTGCTCTGCCCGGTGCGCCAGAAGCTGGGAGGCGCCACAGCCAGCTCAGCTGACCCGCACCGGCCGAAGCGCTATTCCCTCCCGTGTGACGTCACGCTCGGTAGGGAAACGGGGGTCGTTGGCCAGGAGCCAGCGATCGCTGCTCGGGGACGTGCTTGGCATCGGTCGGCGAGTGGTGAGCACCTGTAGAGAGAATCGCTTGCTTTGTATACTGTTATTGGTTTATTATTATTACTACTAGTACTATTACTACTATTCTGTTGTCTTTTCCTTCAATTGTTCAACTGTTCTTCCTTTAACCCACGAGTGTTCTGACTTCCACCCTTCCAATTTTCTCCCCCGTAGCAGCTGTGTGGTGCTTAGCTGCTGGCTGGGGTTAAACCACGACAAAAGCTTCTGTCTACTTGTATTCCGTTTGCCGTTTCCCTTTTTTAATTCTTCCTTGTCTCTATTAGTACCTTTGCTTTTTCAATTGTCTTCCTACGTCTCTCTTTTAGTTCACTGTCCCCGGTTTTCACTTTTTTCTCTTTGTTGCCCTAATTCCCGTCATTATTGACTTTTTTTTGCTTTTATCCCGTTCCCTGTCTTTAGTTTTCAGGAGTTGTTCTCTTTCCTTAGGGTCCTCCCTTTTAACAGCCTCGGAGGGGGCGTAGCTTCCCGCTGAGGAGCGGCTGGAGGAGGCGAGGTGGTTGTCAGCCGGGTCGTCATTTAATAGTAAAGTATGAAATGGCATGTTGGTTAATCATTTCCCGTTTGGTTTTGTGGGAGCTGTGCTGGCTGCCTTGAGAATCGGCTGAGAAGTTGAGGTGAGCTGGGTGGTAGAGGGGAGGCACACGGGGCTGGCTATTTCACCCGAGCGCCACGGGAACTTTGTGTCTCCTGGCATCCTAGGCGCACCGAGCGACAGCCGCAGCATCTTTCTTGAGAACAGGCGTGGAGCAGGGGAGCAGAGCGGTGCGGTGCTTTTGAGGAGGAGGGTGTCGCAGAAGCGGTTGGCAGTAACCAGACCGATGCTGAATACCAGCACTGTGTTTTAGTTTGTTAGTGTGCTGTGGGTTTTTGGGTTGGGAGGTTTTGGGTTTTTTTGGTTTTTGTTTTTCGGTTTTTTTTTTAGATAATGAAGAGGAACTGAGCGAGTGCAGGAATGTTCTAGTTAGGTGTGTGGTGGTTTTCTTTTTTTCTTTTTTGAGGGTGGATTCAGATCCCTGGCCCTCTGAAAGCTCAGTTGCGGGGTCAGGGCTGAGGAGGTATCAAGGATAGGAATTGCAGGGAGGGGTTATAAAGTTGGTGTCGGGGAGAGGCCTGTCCAGGAGCAGTCTCCTTTGGGAAGGGAAAAGGACCGGGTTACTGTTCTTAGCACGCTGCTGACGTTGGCTGGGCAGGGCGGTTCCATCCTGTGTCTGTGTGTTCTGCTTTTGCGTAGTCTGTCTTCTGTGTCTCGTACCCTGGCTTTCTCGGGTCTTGATGTTTCCGTAGCTCTTGGTGATCATGGGGCCCCTCGGTAAGCCTCCCGAGGGTCTCGAACGCGTCGCCTCATCGGCATGGCGTTTCTTGAGCCCTGCTTATCTTGCCGTCGTAGCTTAAAGCGCGGACGTGTCCGGGAAGCGTCGCGTTACAGATGTTTCTGAGGGATCGTCTGTTGTGTGCTTTTTCAGTCAGTAAGTTTTGAAAATATCTTACAGTAGTACTTGAAAAGCTTACTGAGATACTGGCACCCATACTAAAAGCGATCCAGGTCCAAGGAGAGACGTGGACAAAAGAGGAGGAATCGGCGTCGCTTTCCCGAGAAGCATTGCCAGCCTTGTAAGTAGCGACAGCGAGTCCTGACGTGGTTTCGGTGAGTTACTGCTTCGGCAGCGTCCTTTTTCCTTAACCTACAGCGTGTGGTTTCTTACTTCAGTTGGAAAGAGATTTTCCAGAATGGAAGTCTTTCTCATTCAAAGAAGTTGTGTTTTATGAACTCCCCATCAGAGTGGGGATCTTCAGAGATGATGCGCTTGGCAGTAGAAGTCAGCAGCAGCGAGACTTTCCGCTCTCTTAAAAAAAAAAAAAAACAAAAAAAAAAAAGAAAAAAAACAAAAAAAAAAAAAAGAAAAGTCCGTTTGCTTCCAAAGAGCCGAGCACAGCACGTCTTCCGGAAGTTGATGGCATCGCTGGTTCTCAGTTGCAACAGCCGAGATGTCATCAACACGCGTTCCTCTGCGTGCTTCGGTGCAGCCAAAAGCGTTAGCAAATCTGCCGGTCCTTTTTGGTAGCCTTAGGCATTGCAGCCCCGGGGATTGGATTCCGCCCGCAAAGTAAAACCGTATGGGGGATCTCTTCTCTCACTGATTTTTCTACCCTAGATGTAACTTTAGGAAAAAAAAAAAGTTAAAATTGTCTATACAAACTGCCTTGCATTGTTTCACCTGCAACTGCCAACTAGCTGTGGCGTTGTTTCAACTTTAACTGCCAACTAGCTGTGGCGTACAATTGCTTAGGTGTATTTGAGCCGTTAGGTATTTGTTCTAAACGTTGACCAGGAGAGGCAACTGAATGTTACGGGGTTTCCCCCCCCCCCCCCCCCCCCCGGCTCGTTTGATGGAGTGCTCTGAAGTACTTTTCTTTCTGTCTGGCTTTCAAGGGTGCGTTTCCCTGGCAGTTCAGTAGCATCTCTCTCGGGCAGCGCGGCTGGCCAGATGTCGCTCCTAATGACGTAAGGCGCAAAAAACCCCTGGTCAAATGATAACTGCGTATCTTGGAGACAGATAATCTGCTGGTATCGATTCACAGCTGTGCAAGTTAAATTAACGCAAAAGGAAAATCCAGCCCTTCTCCAGTAGAAGTATTTTTATTGGATGTCTGTAAGCACACGCACAGCTTTTTTAGTAGGAAGCGAATTGCTGCGATTTGTCCTCTGGTTTTCCTTTTACCCTCGAAAGCGTTACGCTTCGCTTCCAGCTTTATCGACCGAGCCAGCAAGATGCGCAGGAGCGCGAGGGCCGTAGCTGTTGCGGCGGATCTGTAAGCGTAGATTCTGATTGCGGTACGCCCTTGTCCTGCAGCCTCGCAGGGTTGTCTCCCTGCAGCCGTGCCGTAAGGAAGGGGTGAGACGTTTTCCAACGCCGGCAAGAGCGCGTACTTTTACGCGCAGAACGTGTTCGGGATCGTACCGGTTAGTCTTCATGCTGATTGGAAGCGTTCAGGTCGCTCTAGCTTTTAAAGGACGTCTTGTGTTTTGAGCTGACCTGCTTACCTCGAATCCTCCTTGAGCTCAACTGCTCTCCCCTCCCTTGCTCTGACTGAATTCCTCTACTCGCTGCTGTGCTATTTTTTTCCCATGCGGAAATATCGCTTGGGATTTTTGTTTTTCAGGTGTCTCGTTGCAGGCGTCTCGTGATGCTCGCTAGGTCCCCCCCGGCCCAGGTTGGCCTGCCGGTCGTGAAGCGTCCCGAGGGTAAGGGGCCAGCCCCGTGCCTGGAGGCTCCTGGCTCTGTCTCCGGCGGGTGCCCCGCGGGTGCGTCAGCGAGGGCTGTCTGGTGGGGAGAGTGCCGGGCCAAGAGGGAGCGGGGAGGTTCGCTGCCCCGGGGAGCCCGTCCCAGCGCGGGAACGGAGGGGGAGCACGGCAGAGCCGAGCCTGAGCGAGAGGTGCGTCACCGTCCCCTGGCAGGCTCCCCCCGCGGCGTGGGGCAGCCGCCGGCTTGCGGGACAGGGGCTGGGGGGGGCTGCCCCCATTTTATTTCTCTGGCGGAGCTCCCCTTTTCGGGGGGCGCCTACATATGTAAACGGCATTATTAAAGTAGCGAGCTGCCGGTCGGGGCTGTTTTCCTTGTTTTGTGCCTTTTTTGGGGGGTGATGAAAAAGTGTTGGAGGGGCCTGGGGGGTGATGATGTCATTTGGGGCACCCCAACGTCCCTGGGGGCGGGGGGCGTGATGATGAAACAGAGGAGCAGGTGAGTGGGGGATGAAGGTGTCACGGGGAGGTTCCCTCCCAGAGGAGGGGGGTCACAGCCCCAAAATGCCTGAAAACTCGTGTGTGT